>NC_074668.1:30791646-31453359 GCF_029448725.1 Salvelinus fontinalis | reverse complement strand
ATCCTGAAATTATTCACAGCGACTTTGACGAACCCCAAAATTATTTTGGTTTAATCAAAGCGACTGTCTACCCTCCTAGGGGTCTGTTTATACCTGTGCTGCCTTACAAGGGGTCTAAAGGAAAACTTTTCTTTCCCCTTTGTCGCACATGCTGTGAACACAACAACCAGGAAAACCCATGTGATCACTCAGATCAAGAAAGAGCCCTGACAGGTGTCTGGGTCACCGTTGAATTCTCTAAGGCTTTGGAGAAGGGGTATCGTGTGGCCAAAATCTTTGAAGTGTGGAACTTTTCCAGGAAATCAGACACACTTTTTAAAGAGTACATCAAGACCTTCTTGAGATGCAAGCAGATGGCTTCAGGCTATCCAGCATCGGTCACAGATCACGAAAGTAAAGAGAAGTACATTCAAGACTACCATGACAGAGAAGGCATACTTCTTGACCCTGACAGAATACAGGTCAACAAAACCAAAAGAAATGTTTCGAAATTGTACTTGAACTCCCTTTGGGGGAAGTTAGCGCAGAGAAGCAATATGCTAACAACTTCGATCATTAAAGACCCGGAAGAATTTTTGGAATTTGTTTTTTCGGACCAATACGAAATTTCACATTTTTCATTCTTGAGTCAAGACATTGCCTTGGTGCAATGGCGGCGCAACCCAAAGTGGGTTCTACCCCCAGGTAATGTAAATGTGTTTCTTGCAGCATTTACCACAGCCTATGCCCGACTTGAACTGTACACCCTCATGGAACAGCTTCAGCGGCGGGTTCTTTACCACGACACAGACTCTGTGGTCTATGTAAGCAAGCCGGGGGATTGGAACCCCCCACTTAGCAACTATCTTGGGGGTTTAACTAGTGAACTCGCCGAGGGTGACCATATCACAGAATGGTCCTCATGTGGGCCCAAAAGCTATGCTTTTAGGACTAAAGACAATCACGTGGTGTTGAAAGCCAAAGGCGTGACTCAAAACTACGAAAATGCCCCGCGTGTAAACTTGGAATCAATCACGCGCTTGGTCGACGGGTTCGTAAATGACAAGAATAGTGACTTGGAGATTTTGACCTCCTACAACAAAATAGTGAGGGATAAAAAGGGGTTCCATCTAAGAAACGCCCCACTCACTAAAAGATTCAGGGTAGTCTATGACAAGAGACGGCTATTGCCTGACGGTACCACATTGCCCTTTGGCTACTGACTTAGGCTACAAGCCCCAGTGTGTCTTAAAGCTTAAGATATAATGACGGCTGTCGAGGATTTTGACCCCCGTTTAAAACTGCCCTTTTCGGCCTTAATTGCAGGCCCATCAAACAGTGGTAAAACTTTTTTTGTAAAAAGTATTTTAGAGAATTCTGAACATGTGTTATCTCAAAAGCCTGACAATATTGTATGGTGTTATTCCTGTTACCAACCTCTGTATGATGAATTATTGAAGAAAATAAAAATCAAGTTTGTTGAAGGAATACCCGATTCTCTGTCTGATGATCAACTTCTCCCCCCACATATACACAATCTGCTTGTTTTGGACGATATGCTATTTGCTGGTAGCGAACATCCAGAAATTGCAAGAGCTTTTACCCAATATACTCATCATAGAAACCTGTCCGTGCTTTACTTGGTCCAGAATGTGTTTCACCAAGGTAAAAATAGCCGTACCATTAGCTTGAATGCCAACTACATGGTATTGTTTAAAAATCCTAGAGACAAACTGCAAATTAGCACTCTAGCTCAGCAGATGTACCCTGGAAGGAAATCATACTTTATGGAGAGCTATGAGGACGCTACCAAAGAGCCCTTTTCTTATTTAATCGTGGATTTAAAAGCAAATACTCCAGAACACCTTAGGCTACGTACAGGTCTGTTTCCGTGGGAGCGGCCTGCTGCATACCTTCCTAAAAAGTAAACGCTATGTCTCTGCGTTTAAAAAGAAACCTGCCCCTCTTGACAAGGCTAGTTGGGTCTACAGCTAGAGGACGGAAGGCCATCTTGGGTAGTTGTTCTTCAGATCTCATATTAGCCTTATGTGAGATTGCTTTGAATCTTCTCAAAGGACGCATTCCACTCACCCTGAACCAATTGAAAAAATTAAAGAGACAAAAGACCGCGATCAAACTCTTTGCCAATAAAAGGGCCAGTCTTCAAAAGAAAAGACATAGTATACAACAGTCTGGAGGTTTTCTTATACCTTTACTCAGCATAGCCGTGCCCTTCATCACCAGCCTTATTGCGGCCAGACGTGGGGGTTGAACACGCGGTGTGATGGCCACTAAAATGTACTTGGTGCCACAACAAGAGTTGGATAGACTTAAAAATCAAATGCAGGGTCCTGAAAATATCAGACAAACAGCTGAAAATGATTTGGATACGGCCATGAAGGATGTTTTGAACCGAAAAGGATTGAACCCTTATGATAAGATCCAAAAATACACAAACCTAATGCAAAGATATTTGACTCTGGTAAAGCAAGGGGAGAGAGAGACCAACCATTTAACACTTTCCCTACCGGACCCTTTAACAGATGTCGAACCTAACGATAGCCAGGCCCCGGTAAGGCCTGTACCAGCGATCTTACCTAGTGAAGATCCTATGTCTGGTGAAGCTCAAATGCCTTTTGAAGATAAAGTTATGCATGACCTACTGACACATGTGCCTTTACGTAACCGGAAGAATGTTAAATACATTATGAACAAGATAAAAGACTCAAAGGGATTAGCTGCTTGGAACGATTCTGGAGAGTTTATACTTCAGGGCGCTGTTGTTAGGGGTTCCCATATGGTGGACTTACTTAAAAGTACCACGGCTGCCCACAAGGTTGCTGATGACCGAAGGCCTCCCGGCTGGCGTCAGTTTCTTAAGGCCCTGGCAATCCTGAACATTCCCCTCTCGGGTGTACCCAACCATAAGCTTCGTCAACAGATTCAAGCTTTAAAACAAAAGCCTTCAACGAGATACAGCACCCCTAAAGATGCCCCAACGACACCGCCCCCCTATGAAAGCGATGATGCTAACTCATTTACTCCCATGAACGTCTCAGGACCTTTTCCTAATCCCGATCTCTCGGCGTGGTTAGACTTTTGAAAATGACTTTTGAATGACTATGATTAAATTCAATAAAATGTTTTATTTGAAAAATAAGCAATTTAACATTTGTGGCATTCTTGAAACATATGACGTGAGCATACGCCTTGATTACGCGTTCTTAAACAACACACATTTGAACACTTTTGATATTTTCTAACAAAACAAGATACAAAGTTATCATTACTTCTTAAATCATCCTTATAAAGAAACATAACATCTTCAAAAGAAACTCCCCGGGCTCTTTGGCACAGGTAAAATACACAGTGGTGACCGCATGTAGTGGAAAGGTTATCTTGCACTTGTTTGATGCTGTAGTAGATCTTTGAACCGTTTAGGGTCAAAAAATCTTTAATAGATTTAGGAAAATGTGAAAAACCGGGGGGAAAGCCATAGGAATCAAAAAAAGTTGAGATTTTTCTTCCACCTTCCTGTTCTAATGTCATAGCTAGCTAATGTTCACCAGGCATGTGTTTAGGATGGGTATTGACAATAAACATTGCAGGCCTCTCAGGCCATATCTCAATAGGTAATTCATCACAAGCCATCACTCCACAAAATTGTTTTCCAATCAAGCGGCTCATGAGCCCTTCCAACTCTTGGGTATTCATGTCTTTGCTCAAAGGTCCTTAATAATAATCCACTAAGACCTGTCTTCGGGCATTCACTTCCAAGATTGAATCAGAGCATGCGTAAACAATCATGCTAACTGTACAGGTTAAAGGTGTACGGAAACGCATTTCCAGCCTGAGGTTACCTTGGGACATCACAGACAGATTTCCTGAGGTGTCATCATCAGGTGATAAATTGAAAGCATACAAAGTGTAACCCTCTGCAAAATCATTTCTGTCAATAGGCAAAGAGAGATCTTTTAGATGCCTCCCTGTGGCCAGGAATAGATTGTAAAATTCTCGCACAGATATGTTGTTGTTAAATTGGGGTTGGAAAGCCTTAGCAGGAACCTGACGTCCGTCCTGACAGAGAGCTACATACTCTGCATTGAAGTGTTGAAAATTAAAGGGTTTTTTATCTAAACTCCCCGTATTAGAGGCGTGATCAACCAGACCTATAACCACATATCTAGGTAAAGGGCCTAAAAATAGGTTTTCTTGACTGCAGATTCTACTGCCCACAGGTATGCTAAAGGTTTTCATGGTAATTCTTTGGAGAGGGTAAAGGGCATTTCCTTTCATCAAAGCATGTGAGTGACCCAGGCGTACTGCCGGAGATACAGACACTTTTTTAATAAAAAGGGTGGCCCCCAACACTTTCAAACTAAAATCCCCGTCTTGGGGAGACATCAGGCAAAACTCATCCTTGGCCCTGGTTAATTTTAATCTTAAATCAACAGAATTTAAGAGCAACCGTTCTTGAAAGAAAATGTCAGAGTGTATAGGGCCTAGCAAATGAAACTCTCGAGATTCGGCGCAGTAGCGAGCGCGTGCCGCCAGGCCTTTGTTCGCCCCGGTGGAAGGGTCTGTCGATTCCATAGAGACTCCTGCAGTATCCTTGCTAAACAACCCGGCGCTAAATTGTGTTTTGAGAGTGTCTTCGGAGTAGTTTAGCAAACACTCCATGATGGCTCTATATGGGTATGTGGCGCTGCTTTGACTGATTAGGCGTTCACCCAAAGTCACATCCACTTGGGAGAAGATGGTGGCCAAGGGGTAATTAATGAGACTCACTTTGGCATCGCCTGCAATATTAGACCCATCTCTTTTGGTCACTTTTAGACGTAAATGCACCAAGGTGTTGTTGAGGTCCAGATAGTTGTCACCGTGGCCGGGTATGAAAAATTCGATAGGCCCGTTATCTGTAATAGCCGAGAGGGGGGCTATCTCCACATAACTGGACCTGTCTATTGAATGCTGCGTTAACGGTGCCGTGAAAGATCGAGTTCTGTCTTTATAGCTTCAGAGGACATTCGGTGTAAAAGAGCCATGTCACTTATTCTTTTAGAAAATACTTCCTAGTATTCTTTTTGGGCCAGACCTCCTCACTTTACCACGTCTTTGACTTACTGAGGTTCTTTTAACAGTTAACCTCCGCTTTTTAGGTGCAGGCCTGCGTCTTAAACCTGGGGGTCTCTTTTTTGGCCTTCGAGACAATATCATAAGACCCGAGCCTTCTTGATGCTCCACCTCTGGTGACGCTCTGCGGGTCATAGCATTTGCTACAACCTCACTTACTATATTTTTAGCCGCGGATTTTAAGTGTGGTTTGGCTATGCTGAAGCCTCTCTTCATAAACGGTAAAACCATCCTAAAGAGGTTACGAAATATACCCCCTATCCCCGCACCATACATTGTCGGTGCTCCATGATATCCTGGTAGTCCATTACCAACTTGATCCACATAGTATGAAACATAACGGTTGGGGTCGAGCTGAGGGTGCTCCATAACCCTTTTATTTGGTATTATGTTTATAAATATAATACCAAATATTATATATGTAGAGAGGTTTTGGTGGGTCTAAAGTGTAGTTTTACAATCGTTTTACCATAAGTAAATTCAATGTTTTCGTTCTGATCCGTTTTAAGCTCAACCAGAATGTTTTCAATATATTTCTTGCTGACGGGTACGTAGTGCGGCTTGTCATAATTGACAGTGACGATGTCCCCATCCTTTCCGTCTATATGAACTGTTCTCAGGAGGGGCACACATGTGTCTCCGACCCTTTGATAGGTTATGATGTCGGTATACACAAATATGTTGTAAAAGCCTGCATGGATATCCGCAGGGAATGGGAATAATTTATCTTTCACATACGTCCATTTATTGGGACCCATCCCCAACATGTAGGATAAATTACCGCTGGTCTTTATACCCCCGTTAGCAGGCCCTGAGATTTGTATCCTTTTATGGATTGGATTGTAGAATAGGAATATTTCCATCTTGTTTAGGGTTAGGTGTTCATTCAACTCTGAGACGATCCTGTTGACGGTTCTATAGAAACCTTTTTTAAGCTTAATAAGTTTCGCAGGTTCCGATAACTTTTTGCAATAAAAATCACGGTCCTTATCTTTGATATTATACCAACTATGGGGGTATGTAATCTCGCTGAGACCTACTTCCCAAGCCTCGGATAACTCTATAGGCTTTGGAAAATTGGTTGTATAATTCGAACTCTGATTATTACGATATATATGTGCAGACGCATTACTGGGGAGAGTCAGGTAGAAGCCGCTGTGTTCCATGATGCACTCGTGTGTACACGAGAATGAGGAGCTAGTTATCAGGACTGTGGGTTTAAGTTAATCCCCGTTGCCTCCACCACATCATGCTCCAATACCCAGCTGTTGAACTTTTGGGGCCAGTTTTTCCAGCGGACCAGCAACCATTTTTTACCCTTTTCTCTCTTCTGATCTAGAATCTCCTCCACGTGAAAGACTTTGTCTTTACCCAACTGGACCTTCTGTAATTCCTTTTCATAAAAAGATCCCTCTATAAGCTCCCCGTCATAATCTTGTAATTTGTAGACAGAGGGTATGCGTGGCAGACATTCTGTAACGGTAAACAACTCAGAGCTAAAGCCTTGTTCGTATTTTTTGTCGAAAACACCCCTCAATTTAGATATACGCACCAAGTCACCCACGTTGAATTTAAAGTTAATTTTTTTCTTACGGCGAACGGGGAACAAACCATACAGATTTTTAAAGACTTGAAAAGAGTTTTCAGAAGACACCTCCGACGGCTTCATCCTTATACTCTTATGATAATTGTTATTGTAACCCGTTACTAAATCCTGAACTATATCGAGATATCGGTGTGTGTTGTGAGCTGTAAAATATCTCCACATCCGCTCCTTCAAAGTCCTATTAAAGCGTTCCACAACCGAAGCTTTCAAATCCGAGCCTGTAGCAAAATGTATTATTTTATACTTATTCATCAGCTTCTGAAATGTTTTATTGAAGAATTCTTTTCCGCCATCAGTCTGCACTTTATTGGGTGCTCCTCCTGCCTTCAAGATCGAGTCAAAGGCCCGGGTTACCTCGGCCCCGCTCTTATTTTTTAAAACCCTTACAAAGGCTACTTTAGAGAAAATATCTATAACCGTTAGCATGTAGCGATTTCCATCATTTTTATCGGCAAGGGCCTGCATGTCGCATAGATCCGCCTGAAATTGGGATAAGGGATGCGTAGAAAAAACTCTATTTCTTGGAAAATGTTTTCTTACAGATTTATGGAGAGTATAGGCATCCTGCTCTGATAACCACTCACTCACTTTAGCATCGCTTAACAGGCTACCTGTTTCTTCGGCTATTGCTCTCTGTAAACGCTCTTTACCACCATAAGACCCGGGGTTAGCGGGATTATAATAAATGTTTTTCAACAGCTGTTCAGCCATCCTTCTTGCCTCTCTGAGGGACAATAACGTTAATGAGCCACTTTCAAATAACGACAACATTTCAGTTTGAGAATTTTAATTTTTTTAACACCAAGTATTACGTATACAACCAATTCATGATTTGTTGCAAGATACAAGTCCCAGTTTTCTCAACAATCACATCATGCAACACCCTGTATATATGGTTTAGATTTACAGGTTTGTGTCGCTGAATTTTTAAAACACACACGTCGGATATATAAGTATATAAACAACAAATATGATACACGTTCACATTAAATGGGGGTTCAAACAAATAATGCAAAATCTTAGCCAAAGTTACTTCTAGCTCTTCAGACTCATCAACAATTCTTGATACCATTTGTGTCCATTGCAAACTCCCACCCGTATGTCGTACATGATTCATGATTTGTTCCATTTTCAACAAACGCTCGACATTAGCCCAGGTATTGTGTGTCGTGTAGAACGATACATTATTCACTTTATTTTCAATAATCTGATGCATAACATTTGTAAGGTCTCTCAAAAGAAAAAATGTATTTATTCGCTCCAACATCGTAGATACATAGTTACCCATAGCTCTAAATAACAAAATGTCACTCGGTCTCTTGGGATTTATTGAGCCAGAAAAGCACCACATCAGCCACCACAGCTTCCCGGTATTTGTTGTCGGTCACCAGGGTGTGTCGGATTTCTTTGAGTTTCTCGTGGATGAAAATTGCCTCCTTCAGTTCATGTAGGAAGGCCTCGGTTACCCCGTAAACTCTAGGGATAGACGGCACAAGACCCATAGACTCCAGGGCGCTGACCAGCGATGGTATAAACCTGCGGGACCAGAGTCTTTTCACCAGCTCCTCAAAATGATTGAAAAAGTAGTATCTCGGAGGGTCGTATAGGCAAGGATGACGACGCTGGCTGGGATGATTGATCTCACAGCCGATGCATTTTTCTCTTATATAGTCGCCAATCACCAAGTCTAAAAGTGTAGCTACAGAGGCCTTGATGGTATCCACAAAAATAGTACTGACCACCCCATCAAACACATCCTCAGGCTGGGTACATGTAGGGGGTGTCGAGGGTCTTGCCAGGGGTGAGTAGAGTGTAGGGCTGCGAGGCATTGAGTCCTTAGTTTCAGGGCCCCATGACGTAGCGGAGTCCTCGTAGAAGGTAGGGATATCCATGGTCTATGATGAAATGAAGAACCGGCTGCTTTTGCTTTTATTGTAGAACCCCGCCTTTGGGTATCTGGGCGTGGTTAAAGACTCCCCGTACTTAGTTTTCTTCTGAAGTTGTATCTTCTTGAGGCTCTTTTGAAACGTAATCTTCAAGATTCGTATATATTATGCACTTCTTTAAATGCACAAGGCTCTGCCTCTGTTGGCTCTGTACAAAGAGATCATCCAACGCCTGCAACATGTTCAATTCCAGTACATCCCAACTTTTAAAAGGAATAAGCAGACGCAGTCTGGTATCCCCAGTATGGCCCCCCTCCCGAAGGTTTTGGTTTCGGATTTCCTGGGTGCCGATATAGAACTCCAAGCCGCAGGGGCGTCCATTCTGTCTTTGTATTTTCACCCTGTGAAATATTCGTCCTGAGGAGTCAGGGGTACCTTCCCAACGGGTCTCGTGCCCCGTGAACACACTATACCCCTTGGTGATAAGGCGCAGTTCAGGACACACAACCTTGCGAAAAACCGACCAGTCTTCAACACCATAGTCCAAGCCTACAGTCTGGTCTGTATATTCTTCTCCTTCAGCGACCGTATAGAGGGTCACTCTACAGGCCACGTAATCAAACCGATACCCCCACAGCTGTCCATTAGACATCAACACTTGATCTTTCAGCGCATTTGATGGAGGTATTTGGCTTCTATACACATTTAAAAAACGTTTTTTTGGAGCATCATATATTGCGGGTTGATACTTGGCCCGTGCTCTATGGACCAACCGAGGACCCGCTTCAGTTGTTACAGTCATCACCGCTTTGCCACCGATCCCAAATTCCATGGTTATTCTTAAGATCTTGTACAGTCTTAAACAGGAATTGTTCTGGGGCTTTATAAGGCTTCTGCAAAGCCAGCCTCTTTGAAATGTTCATTAACAACCCCCAACACTAGACATCCAGGAACAGTTTGACATGACACCTGGTCACTTACTTACCCCAAAAAGCCCAGGATCAGGATGTCCTGACCGGAAGCCCAAATATGGGCATCCCCCCCTTCTACAAACCATTGGGGCATCAATCACTACATAGGGTCATAAATCATGATCTTTTTCTGATTTACGACATTGACAACTTGACACTTACCCCAAAGACCCCCACCCCGGCCAGGATGTCCTGACCGGAAGCCCAAATATGGGCATGCCTGCTACAACAGGACATAGGGTCATAAATCATTACATAGGGTCATAAATCAGGCTGGGGTCATAAATCATTACCGGTTGACCTGACAACTGGACCCTTACCCAACCAGCCCCCACCCCTGCCAGGATGTCCTGACAGGCAGCCCGTTAGGTTCACATAGCGGTCACATAGGCTCACATAGGGTCATCCATCAAATTTTGACGTGTGACATCTACTTTAATCTCTCTCTTGTATTAGTGACCCACAAGGAAGCGGAGGTGTTCCAAACTGAAACCATCAATCTTATTGATGTGATCAACCAGTCTCCCAGGGGTTGCGACAACAATGTCTGCCAAACTGTGGTTTGTTCCACCTCTGTACAAAGAGCAAAATGTATCTCTTTCAGACTGATTTTCTCTTTAAAATCATGGTGTCATTTATGCACAAAGGACTATTTTGAGTGAAAGGAAACTCTAAGCTTAAACAAATAGAATAATTGAATATCTACCAAGGAAGAAAGACCTTGATGTGTCTTGACTGGGTTTCAGAGAGCGATGCCTGCTCTGTAGAAAAAAACTTTTTTCACCAGCGAGTTTGACAACTTTCAAGCTGGTGCCCTCCGCATATGAACTGAATACTTTGCAAACCTGTTTGGGGAAAAACATTCAACGTTTTTCAGTGGATGTGAACTAACCAAACATAATCACAAGTTATCTCCATCATGGAGATTGAAGGTTTGACCCTAGTTACCTGCTGTGCAAGCTCTTTGGTGGGCAACACTGTCAAAACCCGCATGTCACATACAACTCGCTCCATCAGTGCCTAAAACGACATGAGAACATCAAACTGATTACATTCGATCTAATGAAAGAAAACACATCTTCCATAAAAAAATGTATGGCTGATGGTTTAATTCATACCTGAATAACAGGTATAACGAATGCCAGTATTGCCACTCCCCGTTGGTACAGACACAAAAATGTTTCTGGGTGTCACGATCGTCGTAACATTGAAGAGAGGAGGACCAAGGCGCAGCATGATAACAATACATATTTAATAAACGAAGACGAAAACGAAACGAACATTGACCAACTATACAAAACAACAAACGACCGTGAAGCTATAAAACGAAAGTGCAGACACAAGCAACTAACGTAAAGACATAGACAATCACCCACGAACTACCTAATGGATATGGCTACCTAAATATGGTTCCCAATCAGAGACAACGATAGACAGCTGTCTCTAATTGAGAACCAATATAGGCAACCATAGACATATATACACCTAGACTGAACACTGCCCCATAAACATACAAAACCCCCTAGACAATACAAAACACATACATCCCCCAAGTCACACCCTGACCTAACTAAAATAATAAAGAAAACAAAGATAACTAAGGCCAAGGTGTGACAGTACCCCCCCCCCAAAGGTGCGGACTCCGGCCACAAAACCTGACACAGAAGGGGAGGGTCTGGGTGGGCCTTCTCACGGCGGCGGCTCGGGTGCGGGACGTGGACCCCACTCCACCATAGTCAATACCCACTTTGGTGGTGCCTCTGGGGCGGGGACCCTTACAGCAAGTCCCGGACTGAAGACCATCCTAGAGGGCACCACTGGACGGAGGGGCAGCTCCGGACTGAGAGGCGGCTCCGGACTGAGGGGCGGCTCCGGACTGAGCGGCGGCTCCGCACTGAGGGGCGGCTCCGGACTGAGGGGCGGCTCCGGACTGGCGGGCGGCTCCGGACTGGCGGGCGGCTCCAGACTGGCGGGCGGCTCTGGCGGCTCCTGACTGGCGGGCGGCTCTGGCGGCTCCTGACTGGCGGGCGGCTCTGGCGGCTCCTGACTGACGGGCGGCTCTGGCGGCTCCTGACTGGCGGGCGGCTCTGGCGGCTCCTGACTGGCGGGCGGCTCTGGCGGCTCCTGACTGGCGGGCGGCTCTGGCGGCTCCTGCGTGGCGGGCGGCTCTGGCGGCTCCTGACTGGCAGGCGGCTCTGGCGGCTCCTGACTGGCGGGCGGCTCTGGCGGCTCCTGACTGACGAACGGCTCTAGCGGCTCCTGACTGACAGACGGCTCTAGCGGCTCAGGACAGATGGGGGGCTTTGACGGCTCAGGACAGACAGGCGGCTCTGACGGCTCCGGACAGACGGGCAGCTCTGACGGCGCTGGGCAGACGGGCAGTGCAGGCGGCGCTGGGCAGACAGCAGATTCTGGCCTGCTGAGGCACACAGTAGGCCTGGTGCGTGGTGCCGGAACTGGTGGTACCGGGCTAAGGACACGCACCTCAAGGCTAGTGCTGGGAGCAGCAACAGGACGTACAGGGCTCTGGAGACGCACAGGAGGCTTGGTGCGTGGTACCGGAACTGGTGGTACCGGGCTGGAGACACGCATCACAGGGCGAGTGCGTGGAGGAGGAACAGGGCTCTGGAGACGCACTGGAAGCCTGGTGCATGGTGTTGGCACTGGTGGTAATGGGCTGGGGCGAGGAGGTGGCACAGGATATACCGGACCGTGAAGGCGTACTGGAGCTCTTGAGCACCGAGCCTGCCCAACCTTACCTGGTTGAATGCTCCCCGTAGCCAGGCCAGTGCGGGGAGGTGGAATAACCCGCACTGGGCTGTGCTGGCGAACCGGGGAAACCATGCGTAAGGCTGGTGCCATGTACACCGGCCCGAGGAGACGCACTGGAGACCAGATGCGTTGAGCCGGCTTCATGGCACCTGGCTCGATGCCCACTCTAGCCCGGCCGTTATGAGGAGCTGGGATGTACCGCACCGGGCTATGTACACGTACAGGAGACACCGTGCGCTCTTCCACATAACACGGTGTCTGCCCGTACTCTCGCTCTCCACGGTAAGCACGGGGAGTTGGCGCAGGTTTCCTACCAGCCTTTGCCACACTCCCCGAGAGCCCCTCCCCAATACATTTTTAGGACTGCCTCTCTGGCTTCTAGCCGCGCTTCCAGGCTGCCTCCTCATACCACCGCCTCTCGGCTTTAGCGGCCTCCAGCTCTTCACGAGGGCGGTGATATTCTCCAGGTTGTGCCCAGGGTCCTCCGCCATCCAGAATTTCCTCCCAATTCCAATGGTCCTGCGATCGCTGCTGCTGCCTTGTATCACGCTGCTTGGTCCTTTGTTGGTTGGGTGATTCTGTCACGATCGTCGTAACATTGAAGAGAGGAGGACCAAGACGCAGCATGATAACAATACATATTTAATAAACGAAGACGAAAACGAAACGAACACTGACAAACTATACAAAACAACAAACGACCGTGAAGCTATAAAACGAAAGTGCAGACACAAGCAACTAACGTAAATACATAGACAATCACCCACGAACTACCTAATGAATATGGCTGCCTAAATATGGTTCCCAATCAGAGACAACGATAGACAGCTGTCTCTAATTGAAAACCAATCTAGGCAACCATAGACATACATACACCTAGACTGAACACTGCCCCATAAACATACAAAACCCCTAGACAATACAAAACACATACATCCCCCAAGTCACACCCTGACCTAACTAAAATAATAAAGAAAACAAAGATAACTAAGGCCAAGGTGTGACACTGGGTTTGTAGCCCCCTCTTCCAATCAGTAGACCTTGAGACATTCTCTAAAATGGCTGGGATGACCTCTGCATGTACTGCACAGTGGACACACTAGAATTGGAGTACTTTCCTCCCCATATTATGATAGCAAAACGGATTTAACTTAAACTCCTTCATGCCTGCTAACCTGGAAAGAGGTGCTGAAATCCATTGCCCTCCAATTTCCGTTGCAGTTTAGTACAAATTCCTGGGACATCACTGATGGGGACTAGGTTGCTTGCATCTATCTTGCATCTATCTTCTGAGCTTGTGCTACTAGGTGACCTAAACTGGGACATGCTTAACACCCCGGCCATCCTACAATCTAAGCTTGATGCCCTCAATCTCACACAAATTATCAATGAACCTACCAGGTACAACCCCAAATCCGTAAACACGGGCACCCTCATAGATGTCATCCTAACTAACTCGCCCTCCAAATACACCTCTGCTGTTTTCAATCAAGATCTCAGCGATCACTGCCTCATTTGCCTGCATCCGTAATGGGTCTGCGACCAAATGACCACCCCTCATCACTGTCAAATGCTCCCGAAAACAGTTCAGCGAGCAGGCCTTTCTAACCGACCTGGCCGGGGTATCCTGGAATGACATTGACCTTCTCCGCTATGCAATCTGGTTTCAGAGCTGGTCATGGGTGCACCTCAGCCACGCTCAAGGTCCTCAAGGTCCTAAATGACATCATAACCGCCATCGATAAGAGACAATACTGCGCAGCCGTATTCATCGACCTGGCCAAGGCTTTCGACTCTGTCAATCACCACATTCTTATTGGCAGACTCGACAGCCTGGTTCACCAACTACTTCTCTGATCGAGTTCAGTGTGTCAAATCGGAGGGCCTGTTGTCCGGACCTCTGGCAGTCTCTATGGGGGTGCCACAGGGTTCAATCCTTGGGCTGACTCTCTTCTCTGTATACATCAATGATGTTGCTCTTGCTGCTGGTGATTCTCTGATACACCTCTACGCAGACGACGCCATTCTGTATACTTCTGGCCCTTCTTTGGACCCTGTGTTAATTAACCTCCAGACGAGCTTCAATGCCATACAACTCTCCTTCCGTGTCCTCCAACTGCTCTTAAACGCAAGTAAAAACTAAATGCATGCTATTCAACCGATCACAGCTCGCACCTGCTCGCCCGTCCAGCATCACTACTTTGGACGGCTCTGACTTAGAATACATGGACAACTATAAATACCTAGGTGTCTGGTTAGATTGTAAACTCTCCTTCCAGACTCCCATTAAGCATCTCCAATCCAAAATTTTATCTAGAATCGGCTTCCTATATTGCAACAAAGCATCCTTCACTCATGCTGCCAAACATACCCTCGTAAAACTGACCATCCTACCGATCCTCGACTTCGGTGATGTCATCTATAAAATAGCCTCCAACACTCTACTCAACAAACTGGATGCAGTCTATCACAGTGCCATCCGTTTTGTCACCAAAGCCCCATACACTACCCACCATTGCAACCTGTACGCTCTCGTTGGTTGGCCCTCGCTTCATACTCGTCGCCAAACCCACTGGCTACAGGTTATCTACAAGTCTCTGCTAGGTAAACCCCCGCCTTATCTCAGCTCACTGGTCACCATAGCAGCACGTGCTCCAGCAGGTATATCTCACTGGTCACCCCCAAAGCCAATTCCTCCTTTGTTCGTCCTTCCTTCCAGTTCTCTGCTGCCAATGACTGGAACGAACTGCAAAAATCTCTGAAGCTGGAGACTCATATCTCCCTCACTAGCTTTAAGCACCAGCTGTCAGAGCAGCTCACAGATCACTGCACCTGTACATAGCCCATCTGTAAACAGCCCATCTATCTACCTACCTCATCTCCATACTGTATTTATTTATTTATCTTGCTCCTTTGCACCCCAGTATCTCTACTTGCACATTCATCTTCTGCACATCTACCATTCCAGTGTTTAATTGCTACATTGTAATTACTTCGCTACCATGGCCTATTTATTGCCTTAACTCCCTTATCTTACCTCATTTGCACTCACTGTATATAGACTTTTCGTTTTCTTTGTTCTACTGTATTATTGACTGTATGTTTTGTTTATTCCATGTGTAACTGTGTTGTTGTGTGTCGAATTGCTATGCTTTGTCTTGGCCAGGTCGCAGTTGCAAATGAGAACTTGTTCTCAACTAGCCTACCTGGTTAAATAAAGGTGAAATAAAAAAATTAAAATCGTTTGCGCTAACTTAGTTCTAGTTAGAGTAAGTTAGTAGGTAACTAATTAATCAAGCAAGCCAACAGATCTGATTTGTACCAACTACATGATTGTATAATAGCTGTAAACTGTAAACTGTAAAATAACTGTAAAAGTTGAGACATTGGCTTGCTAACTACCTACAGTAGCTTTATCTGTGGTGGATCTCTCTAATGTTGTTCATCTATCGTAGGGAGGAAACTGCTGCAGAAAGCGCCGAGCCGGTCAAGTTCTATTGGAAAGCTGATAAGCAGACAATTCATCAGGTTGACGATGGAAATTTTACCAAGAACTTCAGTTTCGGTGAATTTTCCTAAAGGCGAGTATGAATGTTGGCCGGACATGCAGGCAATAACGTGAATCACTTATTTGTATGATTTGTTTCCTTACAGACCGTGTATTTAGTGCTGAAGAAACAACTCTACAGCTGTACCAGGAACTTACAAAGCCTCTTGTCTCCACTGTTCAAGGTTATAATGGTAAGGGATTGTGAACAGTGTTGCCGACTAATTTTCGGGGTAAGTTGCTAGAGGCAGTGACAACTTCAACAACCGGGGATGAATCAATGCGTGTGTAGTGTTAGTGGGTCCAGATCGAGGTGGGGCATTTGGGGTGCAATGCAGAACAGACTCACCAATCTCATTGTGGTTGAGGTCATAGAGGCGCTCGAAGGGGAAGTTCTTCTTTTCAATCTTCTTGATGACTTCCTCTGGGAGCTTCCTGAACTGACGCAGAGGAGACATGGACTGCCACCTGTGTAGGAGAGGGACACATTCAGACAGAGAAGACCAGAGGAACATCACATTTCATTCTAACCTCGAGTACACTGAATAAAAATATAAACACAACCTGTAAAGTTTTGGTCACATGTTAAAATAAAATATCCCCAAAATTATACATACGCACAAAAATTTTGAGCATACATTTGTTTAAATCCCTGTTAGTGCGCATTTCTCTTTTGCCAAGATAATCAATCCACCTGACTGTTGTGGCATATCAAGAAGCAAATTAAACAGCGTATTCATTACACAGATGCACCTTGTGCTGGAGACAATAAAAGGCCACTCTTAAAAGTGCCGTTTTGTCACACAACACAATGCCACAGAATTGGCATGTTGACGGCAGGAATGTCCACCAGAGCTGTTGCCAGATAATTGACTGTTAATTTCTATACCTTATGCCACCTCCAATGTAGTTTTAGAGAATTTGGCAGTATTTCCAACCGGCCTCACAACCGCAGACCACGTGTATGGTGTCGCGTGGGCGAGCGGTTTGCTGACATCAACGTTTTGAACAGAGTGCACCATGGTGGCTGTGGTGTTATGGTATGGGCAGACATAAGCTACGAACAACTAACACAATTACATTTTATCAATGGCAATTTGAGTGCACAGAGATACCGTGAAGAGATCCTGAGGTCCATTGTTGTGCAATTCATTCGCCACCATCACCTCATGTTTCAGCATGATAATGCACAGCCCCATGTCACAAGGATCTGTACACAATTCCTAGAAGATGAAATGTCCCAGTTCTTCCATGGCCTGCGTACTCACCAGACATGTCACCCATTGAGCATGTTTGGGATGCTCTGGATTGACATGTACGACAGCGTGTTCCAGTTCCTGCCAATATCCAGAAACTTCACACAGCCATTGAAGAGGAGTGGGACAACATTCCACAATCAACAGCCTGATCAACTCTGTGAAGTGGCTGTGTCGTGCTGCATAAGGCAATGGTGGTCACACCAGATACCGACTGGTGCTCTGATTCACACCCCTACTTTAAAAAAACTTTGGCTAACATTTTCTCAGGAACAATATTTGCTTAGGGACAAACTGCATCTGGGAAGACATTCACTATGATGGGGAGTTCTCTTACTCCAGTAGTTATACCCTTTGCCATGGAGGATGTCTTCCAGACTATAAAAAACGTGAGTAGTTGTAGATAGAAAATAAACAGTCATATGCATGTGTAAGATGTGTTGTAAGTCGTTTGATTTTCATTTTTTATTTCATCGTCCAAAAAAGGAGTACCTTCTGAGGGTGTCATACTTGGAGATCTACAATAAAACTGTGACAGATTTGCTCTGTGACAGTTGGATAAGGAAACCTCTAGAAACCTGAGAGGGGAACAATGTAAGTTTGATGGAAATATTGTAAGACAATAGAACTGTTGGACTACAATAACCAAGACATGACTGGTGTTTTTAAATGGTGAAACGTCTATGTAGCTTACCTTACTGAGGAACTGGTGACATCTATTGAGCAAGTCATTGCGTGGGTTAGAAAAGGAGAAAGTAAAATGCTCTTATTCCTTATTTAAACCATCGTGTTAGATTAAATATAATCCATGCATTGACTTTAACATACTGACACTATTCAATGTTAAATGTACGCCCTAGAGAATCGCCATTATGGAAAGACAAAAAGGAACCAGCGACGCAGTTGTTCACACACAATTTTCCGCATGGTAAGACACTGTATTATACATCACAATAGACAATGCATATCTGGTTATCTGTGTGCTGGAGATAATGTTGGTGTTTTTTCTCAGATCTTGGAGAGTCGTGACAGGGGTGACCCTGCATCTGGTGAAAGTTCAGACAGCGCCATTATTGTGTTCCATTTGGTAAGCTGCCACAGTGAAGGAAGTTTAGTGAACTCAGATGTGTCCTCCATTTTGTATTTTCTTACCAGTCTCATTTTCATGTAGAATTTGGTTGACAAATTCTGCTCTTTCAGCCGGGGCTGAGAGAGCAAGTCAAACAGGCGCTGAAGGTACGTGGCTTGATATTTGTGCTAATGTAACAACAGTGTGAAATATCTGAACAACCTTCCTTTGGTGGTTGAGTTCAGTTGCATTTTGGGATTTTTGACATCTGATATTGTAGGTACACGTTTCAAAGTAGGATGTAATATAAATCGCAGCCTTTTCACCCTCGCTCAAGTGATCAAGAAACTGTCTGATGAAACCCAGAAGTAGGTGTTTGGTTTCTCACCATTTTCCACAGCATTTGTGTAACTTATGCAATTTGTTTAATGTTCATTAATGTGATTTTTATCCATACATTCAGGGGTTTTACTAACTACAGGGACAGTAAACTCAACCGTATCCTCCAAAATTCCTTGGGTGGAAATGCAAAAACTGTCATCATCTGCACTATCACCCCAATTACTCTGGAAGAAACAATTAGCACTCTTCAAGTGGGTGAAATATTTGTCCATCTTAAATCCTTATTTTAAATGATTAATATCAGACAAATGTAACATTCCTTTTTAAATAAAGTATCTGCCCATCTCTATAATGTAGTTTGCTAGTTCAGCAAAGAACATGAAGAATGACCCGCATGTCACAGAGGTTTCTGATGACGGAGCCCTTCTTAGAAGATACAGAAATGAAATTGTGGACCTCAAGCGCCGACTTCATGAGGCAAGTCTAGCTGTACTGGCTATTGGGGTTCCTTAGAAATTTTGTCGGCTTTCCTTTCGAAGAATTGACCCTTTTTACAACTGCAATTTCAACCTTTATTTTTGTGCACTGCCTTACGTCTCCTCAGTCACTCAAACAACCGCGACAGAGAAGGAGACTCTGTCCCAGATTTTGCAAGAGAAGGATCAGCTCCAAAGAGAACAAGAGGACAGGATTAAGAATTTAACCAAACTTCTAGTCACCTCCTCAGACTTTGTTTCCATCAAAAATGTTAACTTTTAGTGCCTTACAGATATGTATCTGATGCCTAATTCCTTAACAGTTGTACTTTTTGGTTATTTTTTACTTTGTTTAACCATGTCTTTATATTGGTAAAGATGTCGAAACGGAGGGTTACGTGGGGTGGAAAACTGCCATCACCAGCCTTCCTCCATGCTGGAGAGTCTGACCTAAGCTTTGCTGAGCCTTTTCTCAAAAAGAGAAACGCTGATATGTCTGTCTTGACAGAGCAGAATGAGGGTAATAACCATAGGAAAAATAAACTAAATATCAATGTCAGTGGTAGCTTTCATTCTGCTATACGGTATGCTATATTTTGCTATACTGGCACATAAATCATGTTCAATAGCTTTTTTTCTGTTTGTGTATTCACAGATGGCGATGAGTTAGATTATACCTTTGACATGGAGATGAACCAGAGCAGTGTGACTGCGTAGTTTATCAGAAAGGTGAACATGAACTATTGCCATCTTATCGTAACGCCGCATTACCTTCTTGTTGTCCTTCATACTCATGTTCCTGCATTCTCTTCTGTTCTGAATTTTTATCTCCAAACCAGTTGAACAAATTGTCTGAGAAGGTGTCCCGTCTGGAGATCCAGCTGGAAAATGAGGCTCGGCAGAAGCAGGAGGCCATGGAGAAAGTGGAGACTTTTGAGAGGAGGGTTGCCGAACTGGGAATGCAGCTAGAGAAGTTGCAAATGCCCACTGATGCACAGCTGGAAAACGAAGTTCAGCAGAACCAGGAGGCCATGGAGAAAGGGGCGGTTTTTGAGAGCAGGACTGCTGAACTAGAGAAGCGGCTAGAAGAAAAGTCACAAATGCCTGCTGATGCGCAGGAGGCCCTGGTGAAGGTGGTGACTTTTGAGAGGAGGGTTGCTGAACTGCAGAAGATGCTAGAGGAAAAGTCTCAAATTTCCACTGACTCACAGGAGCAGGTTGGCTATCACCAATGCCTTCTCACTGGTTTATCATGCAGAATGTCAGAAATCATTTCATTTAAATGCAAAAATGGTCCAACTGTCATTCTTTACAGATGAAAAGGGGATTTGAGGAGACAATTCAACTCTGTGAGACGTTGGTGTCTGAGAAGGTATCTAGCTATAATTTGTTTTTCTGTTATTTTTGTATTGAATTCTCACCTCACCATGTGGTCTGTCAACAGGAAATGGTTGCTGCTGAGCGTGATTATTTCAAGCAGGAGCTCAATATTCTAATGGGATGGACTGAAAACTTGAAGAAAGAAAAGGCTGCACTTCTTCAGGAGATGGAGGAGAAGAAAGAGATGGATGAGTTCAATTCTCTGGAAGAGGAGAGCAAAAGAGAATATGAGGTAATAGACTGCTGCAAAGATTGCGTAGATATGTCAAAGTTGTATAACCAATCTATTTCAATGTAGTAGTTTAGCAAATTGGAATGTACATTTACATTTAACAGACGCTCTTATCCAGAGCGACTTACAAATTGGAAAGTTCAAACATATTCATCCTGGTCCCCCCGTGGGAATTGATCCCTGGTCCCCCCGTGGGAAATGAACCCACAACCCACAACCCTGGCGTTGCAAACGCCATGCTCTACCAACTGAGCCACACGGGACCACCATGTACTATGTATGGCATAAGACAATTGCAAGTCCATAAATGTCATAGGGACTTACTATAAGTCATTAAGATGGTTTGTGCTTGTAACCTTTTGTTTACTACAGAAAGAACTACTGAATGAAATGTCCTCCTTAAAGAAGGCTGTGGAGGCATCTGGATGCAAATCTCAAGAGCTTGAGGTGAGACTACAAAATGTTTAGGCAGGAGCAAAATTATATATATTATAATTTATTTTTTGTTGTTGAATTTTACTCCCTTTTCTCCCCAATTTCATAGTATCCAATTGTTAGTGGTTACTATCTTGTCTCATCGCTACAACTCCCGTACGGGATCGGGAGAGACGAAGGTCGAAAGCCATGCGTCCTCCGAAACACAACCCAACCAAGCCGCACTGCTTCTTAACACAGCGCGCATCCAACCCGGAAGCCAGCTGCACCAATGGAGGAAACACCGTGCACGGAGGAAACACCGTGCACCTGGCGACCTGGTTAGCGTGCACTGCGCTCGGCCCGCCACAGGAGTCGCTAGTGCGCGATGAGACAAGGATATCCCTACCGGCCAAACCCTCCCTAACCCGGACGACGCTAGGCCAATTGTGCATCACCCCATGGACCTCCTGGTCGCGGCCGGCTGCGACAGTGGCACAGCTAGCACTGCGATGCAGTGCCCTAGACCAAGTGGTCTATCATTGACAATGGTCTACCATTGATAACAAACTGGAGCCTCACAAAGGACGCCTGCAAAGGGATAAAATTGCTTTTATTATGATGTCATCGAATGATGCATTTGTATAGATTTTGAAACAGAAAATTCAGTGCTAGCCCACCTGGAGCTGCTGAGTGGAAGCCTCGAGTCTGGAGCAAATTCCCTCTGCTTCCCTGGTGGTAAAACACTTTGTGCTCTGCTCCAGGTTATTGAACTGCTCTGTCAATATGGACATGGTCGCATTTGCATCACTGAGCATCTGGAATGGGGGCAAATACCACAGCAACTTCAGACACAGCAGAAGGAAACAACAGACTGTCCTTCTTTGAAGCCTTGCAATTCTTCTTTCAACTGCTTCATCTGAGGGCAATGCAAAGGAACCATTTAAAGCCATTTTAGCCAAAACCACTTGTAAAAGAGCATCACCTAGTGCTCTTGAGCTTGAAAAGCTGAATGCTAAAGTTGTGAAAATGAAGATGAGATGACTGCATTGTGCTCTAAACACCAAGAGGAGTAAGGCTTAATTTGTTTTAATCATGAGCTTCAATGTCATTTTAAATGTGTATTCTTCCTTTGGTTCCATCAGGTTTGTACCACTGCTGAATTTGAGCAGGGCTTGTTTAAAGTATCTCTCCCTGAGTCGTCATTGGAGAAGATGCATGTTTATGACGTTCTGCATTTGTTTCCCCAAGGTTACTGAGGATGACCACGCTCCTGAACCACAAAGGAGGACGCTCTGAGAACGCTGAAGGAGACTCTGAGAAGATCACAGCAGGAGGGAGAACAGTTATGTAAGTCTGCCACAGACAATATTAAGAATAGAATTTGAAATTACCACAAAACAACAAGTGAATAGTTATGAGCCCTAATTGAGATGTTTGTTATTGCAGACATGGGGGGAGAGGATCTGCATGCCAGACTGACAACCACCAGAGGACGTATGGTCCAAAGCAACATTCTCCTTGAAAAGAACAAACTTGAGGAAGTGAAACGACTACAAAAGAGAATTTCTGAATTGGTAAGGTAAAGATGAATCTGTAAGATTACTGTAATGTTTAGAAGTTTCTTGAGATATCGTATCACTGACATTCTGCCATTTCTCTCTGTTTTCACAGCCATGTTTCCACTCAGCAAGGAGATATTGCCAAGTGGAATGCTAGAGCAGTTACGCTGAAGGAGAGGAGGGACGTGGTAGAAACGCCTCCATCTGCATGTACTCATACAAAACGACGCCTTCCCATGACTTCTGAGTACCTCAACTCTCCCATGAAGTTCCTTCACTCTCCCAAGAAGTTCATAGACTATCCCAAAAAGTTTATTTATTCTCCCAAGAAGTTCCTCGACTCGCCCAAGAGAAAGTTCTTTGATGTCCGTCCAGGCTCTGAATGTCGATTAACTGTCCCAAGCAGTTTTTTGATAACTCCAACCTTGGAACCGTTCAAGGTAATTACAGTCAAATTTACCTGAGTTTACCTTATATTTAAAGTTTGTATCCGGCCACCAATCAGCAGTTTGCCTTAATGAAATTAAATTTTACCAGAGGTGGTGTGTATTCCCATAATATCAGATATGGAGGCTGCTGGAAGTGCAGAAGTGGGTAATTGGTGTAATGTTATTCCCTGTGTTTGGGATAAAATGGTGGTGTTATTATTAATTGGAGCACAAAAACCTTCTCTTCTGGCAGTTAATGTCACTTGTCACGTACTGATTTAATTGAGTAAGGTACTGTATCATAGAGGTTGGTAAAAACAGTTGGATGACACTTAATAACTGATTTCTCTCTAACACTTCCTCCATCTTTGGAATTGCAACCTATACCCAGTGTTTCCTCTAGAATTTTTGTTAAGCAAAGGTATCGGGGGTGGGTCTCTTCACTGCACTGGTCTGGGCTCAAGCCCCCCGGGATATTTAAAACATTTGGAACGACTGAGAAGGTCACTTCTGGTGACTTTAAAGAAAGATATTTAACTCCAAAATGCATAAAAATGTAATGATGCGTGCCACCGCACTGTTGGGAGATGAGGAGCAATTGGTGGCTATGCGCTCGTGGCTGGCTCTGTTTGCTTCAAATATACAGTACCGGTCAAACGTTTGGACACATACTGATTAAAGGGTTTTTCTTTATTTTTACTATTTTCTACATTGTAGAATAATAGTGAAGACATAAACTATGAAATAACACATATGGAATAATGAAGTAACCCCCCCCAAAAATGTACAAAATATATATATATTTTAGATTTGAGATTCTTCAAAGTAGCCACCCTTTGCCTTGATGACCGCTTTGCACACTCTTGGCATTCTCTCAACCAGCTTCACTTGGAATGCTGGTTGAATCACTGGCAGTGTCACCAGCAAAGCACACCACACCATTACACCACATGCAGAGATCATCCGTTCACCTACTCTGCGTCTCACAAAGACACGGCGGTTGGGGCCAAAAATCTCACATTTGGACTCATCACACCAAAGGACAGATTTCCACCGGTTTAATGTCCATTGCTTGTGTTTCTTGGCCCAAGCAAGTCTCTTCTTATTATTGGTGTCCTTTAGTAGGGGTTTCTTTGCAACAATTCGACAATGAAGGCCTGATTCACGCAGTCTCCTCTGAACAGTTGTTGAGGTGTGTCTGTTACAGGAACTCTGAAGCATGTATTTGGGCTGCAATTTCTGAGTCTAGTAACTCTCTAGTGAACTTATTCTCTGCAGCAGAGGTAACTCTGGGTCTTCATTTCCTGTGGTGGTCCTCTTGAGTCTGTTTCATCATAGCGCTTGATGGTTTGTGCGACTGCACTTGAAGAATCTTTCAAAGTTGAAATTTTCCAGATTGACTGACCTTCATGTCTTAAATTAATGATGGACTTGCCATAATATGGACTTTTACCAAATAGGGCTGTCTACTGTATACAACCCCTACCTTGTCACAACACAACTGATTGGCTCAAACGCATTAAGAAGGAAAGAAAATCCACAAATTTACTTTTAACAAGGCACACCTGTTAATTGAAATGCATTCCAGGTGACTACCTCATGAAGCTGGTTGAGGGAATGTCTTGATGACAGCTTTGCACACTCTTGGCAAAGGGTGGCTAATTTGAAGAATATAAAATGTATTTTTATTTAACACTTTTTTGTTGTTGTTGGTAACTACATGTTTCCATATGTGTTATTTCATAGTTTTGATGTCTTCACTATTATTCTACAATGTAGAAAATAGTAAAATTAAAGAAAAACCCTTGAATGAGTAGTTGTCAACTTTTGACTGGTACTTTGTTGTAACTTGACACTGATCTTAAAGAGATAGTGCGAGATTTCGGCAATTAAGCACTTTTTCTACTTACCCAGTTCATGGGAATCTGTAAACTCATGGATACCACTTATGTCTAAGCATGCGGTTTCCGCATATTACAAACAATTTTTGGTGGCGGAGACAAAAATACCAGGCTTGCTTTGGTTTTGCATGGTGGTTTGTTTGCTTAGGTATTTTTTTGTTTTGGCTCATTTGGTCTTCTATTTTTCCTCTTTTCAGATGCAACTGTGGATAAAAAGGAGGAATGGTGGCCTGTCACCAAAGCAAGCTGATTTATGCAAACAGCAGTAAATGATTTACCTAAATTGCACTAATCATTCATTGTTTATCTATTTTCAATATTTAAAGTTTTTTTTCATATTGTATTTGTCGTCAGTTCAAATTAACGTTGTGATCAATTTGATTGCCTTATATTTTAAAATAAAGAGCAGGTTTTTTTTTATTTTTAATAAGACTCAACTTTACCTGCTCTCTGTGTAATAGCACTTTCAGATGTTCTGACAGCAGATGGCATGCTTACACCATTTTGTTTGAGAATGTTTTATTTGACAATGATGGAGGATTTTAAACTTGATGTCTATGCAAAGTGGTCTTGATGTTCAGTTTCTCCCATTAATAATTTTCAGACTATAATGCTTTTACATTTTTAACCGTAGATTGCAGTTTTTAATTGAGGATATTGTCCATTCACTTTCAGGACTCCTCATTGGAAGTGCTTTCTAATTATACAGAGTTTGGATTTGTCTAAAGGGATATCAATTACATTTTTGAAGATGGAGCATCACTAGGGTAATTAAGCTATATGGCAGAATTAAACTCAGAATTATTCTAAATAACTGCATTTGCCTGTATGTTGTGCAGGTAAACAGGAGGCCTGACTCGGTCCATTTAGACTTGGGTCTCAGTAGCCGCCCCAAGGCTACATTCTCTTGGTTGCTTCCTCTGCATGGCTTCACATTTCATTTAAGAGGGTGCAGTAACCGCATTCTTCCTGTTCTCTCTGTTGGGATTACTGTAAGAAGGGTACTGAGCCTTCAGAAGGAGGACTGGCACCATGGTAAATAACCTTTAGAGTTCTGTAGCACATCAAAGGTCATTTGATCACAGGTTCCCAAATGGAAGGGAATTAAGTGATGTTTTCTGACTGCCTAAAGAACACAGATACTCCAAGACACAGGTTCCAGTGACTGAGCCCTGCATACTTATCATGCAGTAGTTTTCTGTAACGTAATGACTGCACCAGCTAAAAAGACATGACTGATTGGGTTTGAAAGTACCACAAGACTGGTAGACTTCTGAGTTGAAGTCTCTGCATTACCTTTGAGAGTTAACAGGTTCAGGCAAGATTATTCAGTACACATGTGTTCCAAAAGTTATTTTCATTAAACATTGTGATGCCATCGAGGCTGAAATATTTTATTTACCAAGATTACATACTGTATCTCTCAAACCTCTAGTCGGAGAGGAGTAGTGGTTTTCATTACTTCACAAATATCAACATACAGTAACTGTCATATCTGGAAATGGAAGAGAAGAAGTCTGCACTCAGATTATCAACAAAATACACTTTTCCCAAGCTTCTCTTGTACACCTAATTCATTAATAGTATTATTAAGACTTGGAACAAAAGTATCAAAAGATACCAAGGATATCACAATATTGATGGCAAATAGGTTTGCCAGTTTTCTAGTTGTTTTCTTATGTAGGCAATACAAGAAGAAGTTGGGACAAAATTGGTCAGAAAAATAACAAAGTCCTTGTGAAGAAGTTTGAGAATAAAGGGAGACCTTCTTAAAAGGTCATTACAGTCTCAATACTGAACCAGACATTCCTCAAGCACAAGTCGTCGGAGTAGCCCTTATTGCAATTGAAGTAGGCAAAAGTGTCAGAGTTTGAACCTCTCCTGCAGCCCACCTAATTGCTGAGGTGGCTTGTTTCACCTAATAGTATTATTTGTATATTTCCATAATGTGTTACAGTGGAATCATCCAGGACAGGTCTTTCCCTTGTTCTATTATTCAGGGCTCAGTCACAGACAGTCATTAAAGTTTCATGGGAGGCAATTTGGAGGCAGTGCTGGTTGCTTTAGAAAACAAAAAGCCCTCGCTGCCTTTGGAAGTGCATGTTGTGAACTTGTGACTGGGGAAAATGAAATTCATCATTACATTTGTGGACTATCATTGACACAGAAACTAACAGGTGGAATTGTATGGTGACCAAATATATTTGATTAGGTATGTCACTCAAAGTTCTTCTCTCTCAAAGATAGCCTTATAGATAACCTAAAGAACTTGCTAACTCATTTGCTGTGTGAGACTGAGGAACACATCCACAAAATAGTCAGGAATTGTTGAATTGTTGAATGTTGAATGTTGAATCAGGACAACATTTAATATTGATGCACACAAATAGATGCCCCAAAAAGTTTGTCTCCTTATATTTGTCAGATTTAAAAATGTATTCTTGCCAGTGCTTAAAAACTAAGAGGTAACATGCACACTTAGAAATAACACTTGTTTTGGGAAATACTAATATTACTAAAATATGACTTTGATCATTCTGCATGCCTTGAATCCTCTTAACAGCAAAAGCATATGCCCACATAAATATCCTTGAGTAGAAAATGGGTCATGTCAGATTTTTTTAGGGAGGTAATTAAAACTTTGAGTGTATGTGGCTTGACATGAGATAATACATACACAACAGCAGCTTACTGTAATACTTTGCTGATAAAGATTAGGTTGGAAAATATCTGAATCTCCCAAATAAAAATCCCAGGCAATTTGTTTTTAGAGATTACAAATATTTTACAAATAAAATGCAGTGCTCTAAATTGCTGACAGAAATCTTACCGAGATGGGAAAGGAAGTAAAAATGACATTCTTTCTCAAGGACAGTTAAATGTTCAGTTGAATTGCAACAACATTCAAACATGCACAGGCCAGGGACAGTGCATGACAGGCAGTCCAGTTTCTCTCATGGATTCATTGTTGAAGATGTTTAAAATGTTTTGTAGGAGGAACATCACACTACATTTTCTTTTCTATTCTTCTGTCTACTCTGTTGAAGTCTGAATATGTTTATTCACATTTACTCCTACAATAGGTCTTGATATTGTTCCTTTAAAGCATGTTTTCATGTCAGTGGCTTTTGGAAAGATTTTATGCTCGCTCTATTCTTAGCGCCAACTCACACTGGTAGCATGACTACTTGCAGTGTTTTAATTTCCAATTGTCAGGGTATAAATATTCCATTTGCTCTGGGCTCCATTCTCAGAGACTTTTTAAAACCCTGATTACCAAAATAAACGAAATTAACTAAAATGTGTTGGTTATTTGTCCCTAAGATGTTTATTACGTATTTAAGTATTTAATGTTCCGAATGTGGTAACATGCAGGTATAAAATGTGGATTTTGGACATTGTATTGTGATGGAACTCCATTCCTGGTTATTCCTCCAATGTAACAACTATCTTTGGTCATCAGTCTATACTTTCAGCATTCATAAAACGCATGAGGGCATCACAATGTTATCCCTTGGGCTGTGCTGCCTGCCTACTGGCTGAATTGGCTTGATTGGTGTCACCTGTTTTGTTGTCATATCACATGCCAACTGCAGTGTATTAGTAATGTGAGCTAAAGTGTCCATTTTTGTAGTTAGTGTGGTCATTAAAAGGGCCACACCAGAAATGACTGTGAGCTCGAGTCAAAGTCCCATTAAGAGGTCATGCGAGGCAGCTTTTGTTTATTCATGACACATTTAAGTGAGTAAGTGCAAAGTGCAACAACGGCTGAGTAGTGGCCAAACGTATGTGGACCCCCTTCAAATTGGTAGATTTGGCTATTTCAGCCACACTTGCTGACAGGCGTATAAAATCGATCACACAGCCATGCAATCTCAGCTAGAGCTGCCCCGGTCAACTGTAAGTGCTGTTATTGTGAAGTGGAACAGTCTAGGAGCAACAATGGCTCAGTCACAAAGTGGTAGGCCATACAAGCTCACAGAACGGGACCGCTGAGTACTGAAGCACGTAAAAATCATCTCAGTTGCAACACTCACTAACGTGTTCCAAACTGCCTCTGAAAGCAATGTCAGCACAACAACTGTTCGTTGGGAGCTTCATGAAATGGATTTCCATGGCCGAGCAGCCGCACACAAGCCTAAGATCACCATGCGCAATGACAAGCGTCGGCTGGAGTAGTGTAACGCTCTCTCCGACGTTGGTCTCTGGAGCAGTGGAAACGTGGTCTCTGGAGTGATCAATCACACTTCACCATCTGGCAGTCTGACAGACGAATCTGGGTTTGACGGCTGCCAGGAGAAAGCTACCTGCCCAAATGCATAGTGCCAACTCTAAAGCTTGGTGGAGGAGGAGTAATGGTCTGGAGCTGTTTTTCATGGTTCAGGCTAGGCCCCTTAGTTCCAGTGAAGGGAAATCTTAACGCTACAGTATGCAATGACATTCTAGATGATTCTGTGCTTCCAACTTTGTGGCCACAGCTTAGGGAAGGCCCTTTTCTGTTTCATCATGACAATGCCCCTTGCACAACGCGAGACCCATACAGAAATGTTTTTTTTCGAGATCGGTGTGGAAGAACTTGACTGGCCTGCACAGAGCCCTGACCTCAACCTCATCGAACACCTTTGGGATGAATTGGAACACCGACTGCGAGCCAGGCCTAATCGCCCAACATCAGTGCCCGACCTCACTAATGCTCTTGTGGCTGAATGGAAGCAAGGCCCCACAGCAATGTTCCAGCATCTAGTGGAAAGCCTTCCCAGAAGAGTGGAGGCTGTTATCGCAGCAAAGGGAGGACCAACTCCATATTAATGCCATTGATTTTGGAATGAGATGTTCGACAAGAAGGTGTCCACATAATTTGGTCATGTAGTGTATCTTTACTGTGCCTCTAAGCCTTTTATTTCCTGCATGGTTTAAATGATAAATGGCACGGAATAAACTGCATTACATATTGCATATGAAGAAAAATGATACTGAAATTACTAGTGTAGCCTACACCTGATGCCTTTATTTCTTGATATATTGGCTAGATGCTTTTAGCCTTGGCTTTAAGTTTGCAACCTAATATGCTTGTTGAAATCAACAAATAATCAGCAACGTTATTTTATTGTGTAGTAGCCTACAGTTCATTGTTCAGACATAAAAAAATGGTCTATTAATTTTGTGTATATTCATCCATCCATTTGATGGCAACTGCTGGCACGCGTTATGGCCAGGAGAGGGCATCCTTAATAGCCTTGTCTGGCGAGGCTGAGCGCACTGGCATTCGACAGAACTGTATAATTGTATGTATTTCTCTCATCAGGACCAGTTGCGACTGGACTATGGAGCGAAAACCTTTGCCAGTGATCTGCTTGGCTAAATCCCACCAACATAGGCTTTAATTGGCGCTTGCTGACTGGATTACACGTTTGCTGCTCGGGAATATCAGCGTATTTTGATACTTGATAGGCTATTAATTTGGTGTTTCTTGAGTCAACCCACACATAGGCCTAAACTTATTTTCAAAGTGTATTTTTCCATGGGGGAATATGTTGTGTATGGGCTTTTACATCACAATCTGTTAGAGTACAACGCTTTGCTTTGCTTGTGTAATTGGAGTCGTGGTATGCAACTGATATAAGGATACGAGCGCTAAATAAGGCTACTCCATACTTACAAGACTTTTGAGCACAGCGGCAGGTGTGCACAGTGCAGTGCGTTTGGCTGCGGAGCATATTGGCTGCATTGACTTCGTTACACTGGTTAGTTGTGTGGTGTTGGTTATTTGTCCAACCAAATGAGGACTGCGCGTGACATGCGGGCTTTGGAGTCGAGCATCAGAAGGCTCTAACCTGTGGAAAGAAGCCGACAGCACGCAGACATGGGTATGTTGAAGACACTATGAAAGAATGTGTTCCATTTGCCCATATACATTGTGCTCATGTTAGACAAGACAACAGCTCCAAGGCGAAGGGATCACGTCATTGATGACATGATTGTTTCAAAACCCATATGTTATGTATTTCCTATGCTACTGGAATATATTGATAGGCTTATAATTTCTTCACAACATAGAGAAAATCCCTAGAGGCATAATGCCATGCAGATCCTCACACATTGAACGGAACACCATTATCAATCTGCCGCATGCCATTGCGAATGTACCTCAAGGTAGGCTAGGGTAGCAGCCTTTATGAAATTAGCCTACCAGGCAGACAGCAGGTTAGAAACGATCTTGTATCTCAAATGTCTTGCTATTAAGTTATAGCTTTGATAACTTTATTCCTTGTCTCGAGATGGTAACCAGAGCGAGGACAGACTATGGTCACTAAACATAATACATATTTTATATATAATAGCCTAGATAAATCGTTTTCACTTTGATCAACAGGTTTTTTTTTGTGTTATCAGTGTCTGCCTTCATTGGATGATGTTTTGACACTGTTCTCCTGAGCATAACGCCCCAGCTAACAAATCTAGGAAGATATATCGTTTTTGTAATGTTACCCATAACGTTCCCATAATGTATGAGGGTCCAGATTTGCTGCTAGTTAAGGGAACATTCTGTCTATGTTAGCAAAAACATTCTGAGATTGTTTTTGTTGGTTCCCTTAATGTATGAGTGTCCAGTGTTCCTGTTAGTTAGAGAAACATTCTATCTATGTTAGCAATAACCTGCCATTTTTTTGTTGTTGCATGTTTTGGTATTAAATGTAGAACATTTCACAAACCAAACATACACAGAACATGGTTGCCATGTTCCCAGAATATAAGATATACATTTTCTAGACACGTTTCATGGGAAGTTGGAAGAACATTCATGTGTCCAGTTTTCTGAGGGTTGGGAGAATGGTCTATCAATGTCCCACCAAACATGGTTGTCATGTTCTCAGAATGTACAATTTTAATGTTCTTGACACGTTTCATAGGAACATTGCAAGAACATGTGTATCAGTTGTTAGGATGTCGCCTAATGGTCCAAAAATAAATGACCCCCCCCCATACATATCATGCATTGTTACTGTTGCCAAGGCCATGTTTGGTGAATCACTGATCCATTCATAGCTCTTTTTGTCTGTTGGCAAGGTTATGGATACTCACACACAGGGGTTTTAACATACAGTGTTTTCAACTTAGATATTTGACACACAATTACATTGTGCATGATCATTTATAGAGCAAATATTATTTGACATGTTGTCACTTGGGATTTGAACTCACAATCTCTTGGTTTACAGCATTCAGAGCTTCCTGCTACGCCACTATGTCTATGTCATTTATCAGTTCATTTGACTATACTCTCATCATTGATTTGATTGTCTTATTTCAACAATTTAAGCACTTTCTGTATTGGTATCTAATGTTGGTGGGGAATATTAAGCTGTTTTAATGATAGTCCTCAATCACTATGATCAATACAAGTTTTCATGAGTGTACTTTTAACAGAGCTGAGATGTACTTAATCCTATTATGTACACATATCAAGTTGTTTCACATCTACACAAGTGCTTAGGGAGGAGGGGTTATGGTTTATTCTGGCTAGGGCCTAACTATACTGGCCCAATAAGCACACACCCTAGAGATATCCCTTATTGAGACAGTTGTTAGGGTGTTTGTCATTGGTGCTGGTAGCCTGGGTTCAAGACCTGCTAGGGGAGTCACCCTACACTGACATTCTTAGCAATATATGTTAATAATGTTATTATTTGGCAACAGTTACAACACACGTATCTGATCTAATTCAAATTATTTTCTCATTGAAAGATGGGAATCGGTAGAATTCTAGATAGTTCTCTTTGAGATGCTCAGCTATCTTCTTTTTGAAATCCACACCACATATACTATGTAGAACTAACATGTGTCTCTCATTAGGAATCACATCAGCTCTCCTCATTGCATTTCTAGTGGCTTGTATTCATGGATGCCAAGGGAAGCCAGGCTTCCCCCAAAAATGTACCAAGAAAAAAATGAACAAAATTATTTATTATTTCGTCTCTCTGTGTTTCATAGATTTCCTTCAATTCACAGGTGGCTGAATGTATCTCACCAGAGAAAGCATTTGAGCGAATGAACAGGCGCCCCTCTGTCTCAGTATGTGTAGTGTATCTACCTGATGCTGTCTGGTCAAAAAGAGATTGCCATTATTGCCGCCAGTATAATTGACTGCAAGGGAAGCCAGCGACCATTTGGCCTCCCTTGATAAAAACTAAAAATAATAATAGCCAATCAGCGTTGAGCTAAACTGGGTGAGCTCAGCTATGAATGGTCCTGGTGCACCAAAAAACGTGTCAAGGAAAGCCAGTTTGTATTTGGCTTCAGACCAATCACATCAAAAGCCAAACGTCATTGACAGAACAAAAATTTGAATTGTTGCATCTCGTGGTGGTAAAATTGTCCCTTTCCTAAATCAGCCATGGATGGAGATAGGGATTTAGTCTGAGCAATGATTATAACGACGATTCGGATCCAACCATAAATTCACACATTGTGCCCCTGGCCTAAGAGGATGGACGTTTGACATGTAGCTAGATGTAGTATGCTAATGTTAATTAGATGGCCTGGCGTATCGTTGCCCACGAAAGGAAGTTAGGCTAGCAAGCAAGCATTTTAGCCAGATAGCCTAGGACAACAACAAATTTAAATTGTGTACTATAGCTTGTTTCCGGTCACAGGTTCAGGAATGGCTGAAAAAATCACCACATTTATCTAAAATGAACCCTACAAATATCACTGTTGTGAGCCATAGTCAATCAATCAACAATAAAATAGTACCTTTAGTAAAAATATATATCTTTAACCTACAATCTGTTGATACTATGCGATTAGACCAGTTCAGAATTTATGTGAAACATCACAGAACAGTTGAAAAATATGGCACATGGAAATCATAAACAGGCGGTTTATGGAGATAGGTGGGATGGACTGAGAGTAGCTGAGGTGTGGGTTTAAAAGCTCATGTTCAATAATAGTTATAGCTGAAAACATGATGTATATTGTATTAGTACTATCTATCCAGATGTAATGTATATCAAAAAATCAAATTACTTTATTCTTGCTATGTAACTACTGTAAAAAAAAACACATGTACAGTATGTAAATGTGTGTAGAATGTTCAAACAACGTACTTTTTTTGTTTTTTACATCGAAAGGCCCGAAAAATAATAATAATAGTAATACAAAATATAAAACCATTTAGGCAAAATGAAAGAGGAGGATGGCATCGTTTCTCTACAAGTAGGGTTTCTCTACAAGTAGGGTGAGTCAACATGCTTTTTCTACACACACGCGCATGCAGGCACACACAGAACAGAAATCAGTACCATGGACAGCCAACATCATATTTATCTTACGTTGATTGGACACTAAATCGTTTTTGGTATCTTTTAGTTGTCGCTGTATTACACTAAGCAGAGGTGATTAGATGATGTTGAAATGTTGAAGTTGAAATGGTGCTGGAATAGGAGGCCGCTCCTGTTTTCTTTGCAACTTGCGGTAACTCTCCGTGGTTCTAAATAAATAGTTGTTTAGTTGTCCGAAAATGTTGGAAACATTACCTTGCTTGACCATGCTGTAGGTCATGTAACTGTTTGTTCAATGCAATATGTTTTATGCACTTCACCGGACAGCCACTGTGTCTTATTGTCTCGGCGTTAGGCCTATACAGTATACCACAGTGTCAAGGAATATGAACTAACAGGTTATAGAGCAAACAGTGCGATTATCATAACACAAAGGTTGTAATATGCCTTTTTTTCTGGCTTCCCTGGTGAGTTTTCTCAAGCACCGCTTCTGTGCATTTCTATCTGTAACATTCCTAATTTGTTGCCAAAACATGGCCCAGGTGGTAGTGTTGCTTCTGATAGAAACATGCCCAGAACATGGTTGCCATATTCTCAGAATATCAGAAATGTGCATATTTACAGTAGCATGTCTTATACTTTCTCACATTTCCATTTAAGCAATGATGATGCCAGTTATACCAAAACAATACACAACACAGAGTTCCAGCTCCAGGTTTTAATGTGTAAATTGCAACAGAATCACTTGGGACAAATCACAGACATCACAATATGTTAAAGGGGGCAATCTGCAGTTGAACATCCATTCTTGAACTTGTAAATGCATGATATAGATGGTATGTGGTGTGGATGTCAAGAAGACGATGGAGAGATGCTCAGCTATATAGAATTAATAAATATTGATAATTCATGAATGGTAGTGGAAATGTGGTCATAATTCATGCTCAAGGGGTAATCCTACAGATTCAAATCTTTCAATGAGACACTCATTTGAAATAGATCAGATAAGTGTGTTGTAACTGTTGCCAAATAATGACATTAATATAAATTGCTAAGAATGTGACATTAAGATGATTCCCCTACCGGATCTCAAACCCAGGCTATCAGCACCAATGACGAGCTCCCTAACCACTCTCCCAATAAGGGATATCTCTAGTGCATGTGCTTATTGGGCCAGTATACTTAGGCCCTGTCCAGAGGAATCCCTAATGCAGAGGTTCGCAAACGATATTTTGATATCTGAAAATTCTCGCGACCCCAACCATGTTATTAACAGCCAATGTTTACTTTTTTAATTGGGTCTATCGCAGTCAATTGCAAAACAGTATTTCTGATTGTATTCTCAACTCACCATCATATACTTTTAATGTGGGGCTATGACAGTCAATTGCAAATTAGTCTGACATATTTATCTTATCTTACCACCACTAATGAGAAGGGTGTGCTTGATGCATGTTGCGTCGGAGCTTCTCAAAGTCAGGAGGCGTGGTCGATATTCAACCTGGATCTTTATTTATTTTTTATGCAGACGAGAGCACTGAATGAGCATACCATAAGTTTTAATGCTTGGAGGGAGACGGCACAGTATTCTCTGAGTCAGGAACCAAAGCTCTTCCGTAGTGACCCGTGAATGGGTTGTCTGCAGCATTCGGTCACATGACAGCTCGATCAGCTGTTCGATTTCACTTACCGGCATGTCAACTGAGCCAGGATCACAGTCAGGTGGATTTAGCTGAATCGGTCACTCATCTGTTGAATTTGTTGGTATTTCCCCTGCATGCTTTGGTTCAGTTTGGTTCAGTTCCCAAATATGTCTGTTACCTAGGCAAGGAGACACATTTCTTTTTATTACACAGAAAGTCTACAAAGAGTCTACACAGGCTGTTTTTTGCATCCGTTGCAGATGACAACAGTTCCTCTCTCAATTCGAAAAATATTTCCAACAATTTCCAATTTCCAATATTTCCTCTCGGTGTGAAAATAGAACATCTGATCCCATATCTCCACATAGTTTTGCGAACAGGCGTGTGCAATGTAGTTTACAATCAAAATTACGTTCTGAATATCTCATAGTTTTGCACTCAGCTCTTTTTCCACCAGTTGCTCTCGGTGTATCCATTATAGCTAAGTGGGTGTAACATACAATGCGTCCATATGGCAGAGGGAGACATAACTAGAGTGCAGAGGACTGCCAGCCATTCCGTGATAGAGTTTTTGAGTCGTTTTCCTTTTGATTACTAGCTATAGCATCAATTCTTAGTTTCCCAGGGTTATCTGACAAAGGTTTTGATGTGAGTTCCTGTGCCTCTACCTCCCCATACATTGTTTTCATCATATCAATTGCAGCTGATAATATCAAAGTCTCTGTAATAGTGCGTGGTTTCATAGCTTAGTCATTCACCAAATGATTGAAGTGCAGCCTTTTCCCACAAACTAAGGGCATTCTCTGTTTGAGTTTTAACTTACTAGGCAAGTCAGTTAAGAACAAATTGTTATTTACAATGACAGCCTATGAACAGTGGGTTAACTGCCTTGTTCAGGGGCAGAACGACAGATTTTTACCTTGTCAGCTCAGGGATTCGGTTACTGGCCCAACGCTCTAACCACTAGGCTAACTGCCGCCCTGGCCTCCACAATCACCCGACCTCAACCTAATTGAGATGGGTTGGGATGAGTTGGACCGCAGAGTGAAGGAAAAGCATCCAGATTTGAATAATTAAAATTTTTATGGTTAACCACATTACAGTGATTTTGAGAGACAAAGACAATATTATTTTTTTTAAAGTAAAGATTTTTAACCAGGATTTTGGAAATGCTCCCGCAATCCCATTTTAATATCAGGTAACCCCACATGGGATCGCGACCCCTAGTTTGGGAACCGCTGGCCTAACCCCTCCTCCCATATGCACTTGTGTGTATCTGAAACAACTTGATAGGTGTAAGCAATAGGGTGAATGTGCTGAGTCAATCTCAGCTCTGTTAAAATTACACTCAAGAAAATATTTTATCGATCATAGTGATTCATGAGTATCATTAAAACAGGTTAACATGCCTCACCGACATCAGACAACTATATAGAAAGCTCTTAAATAGCTGAAATAAGTAAATAAATTAATTGAAGTGAGAATAATCAGATTAATTTATACAGTACCTTACACAGACATGGTGGTATAGCAGGATTCAGGAAGATCAAAGTAATGTGAACCAAGAGGTTGTGAGTTCAAATTCCAGGTGAGGACATGTTGAATAATAATTTCGCATGAATTGAACACGCACAATGTTGTCATGTGTGTCAAAGATGTAAATTGAAAAAACTGTATCTTAAAAGCATTGTGTGTGAGTATCCCTAACCTTGCCAAGAGACAAAGAACCATGAGTGGTTCACCAATCAGGGCCTTGATGAGCTTGGTAACATGACATGATGTGTAATGATCTTTTTTGGACACATTTTTGCAACATTCCCATGAAACTTGTCTAGAACATTCATGTCTTATGTTCTGAGAACATGGCAACCGTGTTCTGTATATGTTTAGTGGGATATTGATGGAATAGTCTCCTAACCCTCAGAAAACTGGACACAAAATGTTTTTGCAACGTTCCCATGAAACTTGTCTAGAACATGAATATCTTATGTTATGAGAACGTGGTAACCACATTCTGGGTAAGTTATATTTGACATTAAGGGAATGGTCTCTTGGAAACATTCCTTGCACATCACAGGAACATTTCTATGAAAACGTTAGTTCATGACCAAATTAGACTATTAAGGGAACGTTGTGGAAATATTTTTTTCCCAGGGCAATGTGTTACATAGAGACAGAGAAATGAACAGGGCAAGGGAATCATGTGCTGATTCTTATGGATTTTTCTGTATAATTGCCAACCAGAAACATAGCCGAGCCTACCACTGACTCTTTAGTCTTTTTCTGTCTCAGTCTCTATTTGCATTTATGCATACATTGTTCTCAGTCCCACAACTGGGCTGGCCAATTGTTTTCCAGATACCTCTCTTGCCCCATGATATAGTACTCCACTAAATGTCCAATTACTGCAATGAAAGTATTATGACATGTGAGATGGAAGTTAACAACTTTTATAACAGCTTTTATGCCACATAGACTTCTTGTGGCTTGAGCTCACATGCATGGGTCACTAATATATTTTCTCAAATTACAAATCCCCATCAATTCTTTTAATTTACAAATATTACTGCTTGGCCATTCTTTTAATAGTAGTTCATTCCAAAAAAATTAAAGCGCATGATTCCTTTATAGCTGCTATACCTCTTGAACTACTAACCTTCAATATTACCTCACATTACTCTCAATATCACCCACAGGAATACAACATTGATGGATGTGATTGATAATTAATCTATAAAAGCACACCAGCAGCTGAACACTTGCAGCATGCAGCTTTTGTATTTATACTGAACAAAAATAAAAACTCAACATGCAGCAATTTCAAAGATTTTACTGAGTTACAGTTCATATAAGGAAATCAGTCAATTTAAATAAATTCATTAGGCCCCAATTTATGGATTTCACATGACTGGAAATACAGATATGCATCTGTTGGTCACAGATACCTTTTTAAATAGGTAGGGGCGTGGATCAGAAAACCAGTCAGTATCTGGTGTGACCACCATTTGCCTCATGAAGCGCGACAAATCCTTCGCATCGAGTTGATCAGGCTGTTGATTGTGGCATGTGGAATGTTGTCCCACTCCACTTCAATGGCTGTGTGAAGTTGTCAGACATTGGCGGGAACTGGAACATGCTGTCGTACCCGTCTATCCAGAGCATCCCAAACTTGCTCAATGGGTGACATGTCTGGAAAGTATGCAGGCCAGAATTGGGACATTTTCAGCTTCCAGGAATTGTGTACAGATCCTTACGACATGGGGTTGTGCATCATCATGCTGAAACATGAGGTGATGTGGCGGATGAATGGCACGACAATGGGCCTCAGGATCTTGTCACGGTATCTCTGTACATTCAAATTGCCATCGATAAATGCAATTGTGTTCTCTGTCCCTAGTTTATTCCTGCCCATACCATAACCCCACCGTCACCATGGGGCACTCTGTTCACAACGTTGACATCAGCAAACCGCTCACCCACTTGACACCATACACGTGGTCTGCGGTTGTGAGGCCGGTTGGACGTACTGCAAAATTCTCTGAAGCAGGTTGGAAGCAGCTTATGGTAGAGACGTTAACATTAAATTCTTTGACAACAGCTCTGGTGGACATTCCTGCAGTCAGCATGCCAATTGAACACTCCCTCAAAACTTGAGAGATCTGTGGCATTGTTTTTAGAGTTGCCTTTAACTGCCCTCAGCGCAAGGTGCACCTGTGTAATGATCATGCTGTTTAATCAGCTTCTTGATATGCCACACCTGTCAGGTGGATGGATTATCTTGCCAAAGGAGAAACGCTCACTAACAGGGATGTTAACAAATTTGTTCAGAAGATTTGAGAGAAATAAGCTTTTTGTGAGTATGGAATATTTCTGGGATCTTTTATTTCAGCTCATGAAACATGGGACCAACACTGTACATGTTGCATTTATATTTTTGTTCAGTGTAAGTTAGATGTTTTAGCACACAGTACCACAACCACTCTCCACTATTCCCCTAAACAACCCCTAGGTACGGTGCTTTCATTCAGATCAGTGTTTCTCAACCTCTGACCGTGGATAGGCGCTGGTCCCTGGGATGAAACCGATTTATTCTTATCTCAAGTGCTAGTTTGAATGTAAGCGGTTCTAGAAGCGGGAAGGACTATAGCCTGCTGGTCCCCTAAAACAAGTTGATAAAGCTTGTTTAAGAAAATAGTGCAGAAAAGTAGATACTATTTTCCCTCCCACTTCATTCATAGTGTCAACATGTTTATTCTCAGCATGATCATTTTAACAGATACTGACAAACATATACACCTTTTGAGTGTCCTTATCTTTTTTCCCCGTGTCTGCAGGATCCCTGATGCGACGTAGATGGCTCATGATCCCATTGTTGGTGCAGGGCTGGCTGCTAGCGTCTCCAATCAGTGTTCGTGAGCGAACCTGTCCTCAAAGCTGTAGATGTGATGGGAAAATAGTATACTGTGAGTCCAATGCCTTCCGGGATGTGCCAAACAATGTGTCTGTGGGATGCCAGGGCCTCTCTCTGCGTTACAACAGTTTAGTGAATCTCAGAGCTAGTCAGTTCTCAGGCCTCAGTCAGCTTGTTTGGCTTTATCTCGACCACAACTACATTAATACAGTGGACAGCCAAGCCTTCCATGGGGTACGGAGGCTCAAGGAGTTGATTCTCAGCTCTAACAAGATCACACAGCTACAAAACAACACTTTCCATACTGTCCCTAACTTACGCAATCTTGACCTTTCTTACAACAAGCTGCAGGCCCTCCAGCCCAGTCAATTTCAGGATATGCGGAAGTTGCTTAGTCTCCACTTGCGGTCCAACTCCCTGAAAACGGTCCCAATGCGTGTTTTTCAGGATTTGCGCAATTTGGAGTTCCTCGATCTTGGCTACAATCGATTGCGAAGCCTGACTCGAAATGCTTTTGCTGGACTGCTCAAGTTGAACGAGCTTCATTTGGAACACAATCAATTCTCAAAGATCAACTTCTCTCACTTTCCCCGCCTCACCAACCTGCGGTCACTCTATTTGCAATGGAACCGAATTAAGTCAATAAACCAGGGTCTAACCTGGATGTGGACGTCCTTGCAAAAACTGGATCTTTCTGGAAATGAACTGCAAGTTGTGGATGCCAGTACGTACCAATGTCTACCCAACCTACAGACCCTGAACCTGGACTCCAATAAGCTTAGCAACATGTCCCAGGAGACAGTGGATAGCTGGATCTCCCTCACCACCATCAGCCTCGCTGGTAATGTGTGGTACTGTAGCCCTACCATCTGCCCCTTAGTGGCCTGGTTGAGGAACTTCAAGGGGAACAAGGAGACCACTATGATTTGTGCTGGGCCTAAGGAGGCCCAGGGAGAGAAAGTGATCGATGCAGTAGAGACATTTAGTATCTGTAAGGTCACTCCCACCACCCCTTTTGTCTCAACCACAGCCTCCCTCAACATCCCATCTCAGCCTGAGCTCCTGCCCCTTCCCACGTTGCTCAGGGTTGAGGAGGAGTTGACTCGCAGTGCTACGACCATTCCGTCTCCTTCAGGGGTCTCCCCTACCACCCCAGAGCAGGACTTTGAGTATGTGTCTCTCCATAAAATTATTGCTGGCTGTGTGGCACTTTTCCTGTCGGTGGCTATAATTCTCCTGGTTATTTATGTGTCCTGGAAGCGCTACCCCAACAGCATTAAGCAGCTCCAGCAGCGCTCCATGGTCAAAAAGCGGCGAAAAAATGTGCGGGAAACAGAAAGCACTCTCAGCTCACCTCTGCAAGAGTATTATGTGGACTACAAACCTGCAAACTCTGCAACTATGGATGTGCTGGTTAATGGGACTGGACCCTACACATACACAATCTCAGGCTCCAGAGAATGTGAGGTATGATCCATTTCCACTGCGGGGCACCAGAGGTAAATTTCTCAGTGATTTTGGGGATAAAAATATATTTTGCATTATCCTTTTGCTGTTTGTTTGTTGGATAGGAAATATGAGTCAATGCATCATGACTTGAGTCATAACATGCCAGGCTAGTTCAGATCCATTTGTAAACCCAGGTCATGTTGTAAAGTACAGTATGCCTCTTTCAGTCAAAAAATAAGTATCATGAATTGATTAAGAGAGAGTGAAGCTTGAGCTTTCCTGCACTCCTGTTTGAATATGTATATCTTACTGTAGGCAAAATAGAATGTTTTTTTATTTTTACGTACCATATCAAGTCACTGTGCAGTGAGTCTTTAACTATCGTGTATATTCGCTACAACAGCATACCTTGCTGATGGCTTTATACAGTATGTGGTAAAATGTCACTATTGTCTTATTTTAACTCTCTCACTCTCTTACTTACTATCTTGATTGTGATAAATTGACAGAGGCTATACCTTTATCACCTCTCGGGTGTAATGGCTGGTATATTACATGACATTAAAGCTCAGTAAAGATATTGAATGATCAAGTACAGGAGATCCTCAGTAGAAAACACTCTATTTCTATTGAGATAAGTTCGATATACAGTATTATCTCAAACATGGCCTCTCTCTCTCTCTCTATGCCTCTTTCATTAGATGTTTCTGGTTCTAGCCAAAGAGGTGCAAAACCAGGCAGGTTTTTGTTGACAATGTAGTACCACAGTAAGCAGATGCCCTTGATGTTGTAAACCTGCAATCAGGCTGTTTTCTTACAGTAAGAAAGACCTTGATTTTATAAACAGAAAATTGGAAGTATGCATTGGAGATCTGAGACTGAGTGAGAGGCTGTGTAGCGAGCTACACTGAGTGGTTTAGAACTGAGTAACAAAGGAATGTATACTGTAAAGCAGTGTTTCCCAACCTGGGGTACTACAGGGGGTACTTGAGAAGACTCATGAGACCATAGGCCTACTGGTAAAATGCACATGAGGGGTTCTTCAGGGGTACTCCGGGCAGAGCAAAATTCAGTTTTGAAAAAGGTTGGAAACCACTGAGGTAGAGGTAGAAGGGATAAGTAGAGTAGTGAGGAGAAGGAAAGTTGAAAGAAGGTTTTCCCTTCACTACTTTTACCCTTTAACATATCACCACTATTTTAGCCAACCACCTGTGTTTCCTCTGATGTCTCTCAAAGCCTCATTTGATAAAGATTAAGCGGATTTATGGTCATCAGTTCATTGATTTGTTTCCCAGACAAAATAATTATTGAAAAGAGAGGGGACATTGCGTAATAGCGCAACCAGATAAAAAAATCTGACATAGGGTACCCCAGTAGATCTCATACTGTTAAGCTTTACAAATTCAGCATAATAATAATGTGAACTGATATTATGGCCCTCTGGCCCCCTTAATTACAAGGCATCTAATCAGATTAAGCCAGTCTATTTCGCACATTTTACCTTACAACTGCAGAGTTACAGTATACCATACATTGAAATAATACTTATCAAAAGTAAAGCAATGGCATTCATATTTTGACTACTGAAGATGGAAATTCATACTGCATAGCTTATTTTTACATGACCATTTCTCAGGCCCACAGACAGATGCTAAGGAGTTGAGGGAGGAAGTCGCACAGAAATTCTTATTGATTTGCACATGCTTAATTAGGCACTTTTGCGTGTGCCCTCTCTTTCCCTGATGCCATGTATCTGTCTTTCCCTGATGCCATGTATCTGTCTTTCCCTGTATTGGTGCTTGTTGGCTTTTGGCAGAATGGTAGATAATGATTAACAGGGCATGCTTTGTTTGGGGAGATATAGTAGGGCCACTTAAGTCTGCACCTTACTCTCTGACTCAGTGTTCCCTTTGGTAGCCAAAAAGCCCATACACATTGGAGTGTAGAAAGGTTGCTCATGAATTGCAACAATATTATAGAAGGTAGTTTCTATTTCCTATAATATTTTAGCACCACTTACCAGTGCTTTGCCTCGTTACAGTATGTTTTTCTTCATTTCCTCCTCAAGTATCTCAAATCCCACATAACATACCGAAGGCGAAAGCACAAATGTATTTTAGATGCATGTTCTCAGTAATGTCATCCATTATTAATTGCACAGGTGCAGAACAGTTTCTAGTCAGGAGGACGTCCTCTGCAGAACATTTCTCAACCACAGTCTGCAGGAGAAAGCTGAGATGAGAAGAATTGAGGCAGTCTGTCTATCTTGCTCTTATATGAGAATGAGGCGATTCCAAACCAGGACAGCCCAGAAATATTTTGGGTATCTGAAATTGTCATGGCAGTTCTCACATAGAAACTTAATAATAGGGAGGGAGGATGTTTGACATGCTTTTTACATTTGTGTCACAATTTGTTTTTAGAAAATCATGATGAACGTTAAGAATCTGTTCTTAACTGGCTTGCCTAGTTAAATTATGGTTAAATAAAATAAAAAAATAAGTTAGCCTGACGACTCACATTAAAATCCTTCTGCTGCTCTATCGTTCGCTGCATACTTTAGTCTGAGACTGCCATCATTGAAGTCATTTGTGGTGACAAGGGGTGTTATACAAAAAAAGTTTGGGTAACCAAGCAAGATGAAAGTTGTCATTTTAGGCCCTTTTTAGACTATACATGCCTCCTGTAAGACCCTATTGTCCGTGAACCATACCTGATACAAACAACATCTTGGTATATTTATGCTCACAAAATGTTACATTAATTTATTCAACATCAAAAATATTTATATTCATATTTCAAAAGTACCCTTGCATCCTGTAAAATCCTATGATCCGTGAACCGCACATGATACAGACAACATCTTGGTGTCATTATACTCCTTACAGTGTGCTTTAAGATATTATATTATCTCAATGTACTCCTTTTGATTTTGTTCATTTCTAGACATGTTGCTTGGAAAAAATATTTTCAAACCGGTGTGCCTGGCACCTACTAACATACCCCGTTCAAAGGCACTTCCATTTTTTGTCTTTCCCATTCACACTCTGAATGGCACACATACACAATCCATGTCTCAAGGCTTAAAAATCCTTCTTTAACCTGTCTCCTCCCCTTCATTTACACTGATTGAAGTGGATTTAACAGGTGACACAAAAAAGGGATCATAGCTTTTACCTGGTCAGTCCTCCCAATGAAGTATCTATGTGACAATTTCCAGAACAATCTGAGATCCCCCCCCCCCCCAAAAAATTGGGCTGTCCTGGCTTGGATTTTTCTAATGTGGTATATGAGAGCACTAAATGGAATACTTAATCTGGCTTCTGTTGGCAGAATAACTAATAGCCTTGCAGATGAATAGAGCAGAGGTTTTCCTCATCTCTATTATCCCTTGTCCTCTCCTCCTCAATGGGCAGCCAGAGCAGTTGGAAATGTAATAGGATTTCTGTAGTTCTCTTTTATGCCAAACATCAGAATGCAGAGCAAGCTTAAACATGTTCTCTGAATATGAGACAATTAACACTTGAATTACATTTATGGTCACATTCCAGTTTCAGTTGGAAACATTTCACGCCCCAATAGCCCTACTTTCTTGTCTCTACAATCTCATTTTGCCCTCCCTCTTGCTTTGTAATGTAAAAGCTGTTAGTTTGTGTTTTCAAGCTGTGCTCTCATGTTACAACCTAGTCTCAGAGAATTTTGTATTATTCTGTATGTACAGTACCAGTACAAAGTTTAGCCACATCTACTCATTCAAGGGTGTTTATTTTGTACTATTTTCTACATTGTGTAGACATCAAAAATAGGAAGTAACACATATGGAATCATGTAGTAACCTAAAAAGTGTTAAACAAATCAAAATATAGATGCCAAGAGTGTGCAAAGCTGTCATCAAGGCAAAGGGTGGCTACTTTGAAGAATCTCAAATATAAAATATTGACTTTTTTGCTTACTACATGATTCCATGTGTTGTTTCATTGTGTTGATGTCTTAACTATTATTCTAGAATGTAGAAAATAGTAAAAATAAAGAAAAACCCTTCAATGAGTAGGTGTGTCCAAACTTTTGACTGGTACTGTAAATCCGAGACACACCATTTAGTATGATATGTTACGTTTCGTATGGTATGTATTCATTTGTGGATGTCCATGATCCATTTCATATGATATGTTACCAATTTGAAAAACGTACACAATGTTACAAATTTGCAAAATGTACAAAATGTTACAAATCTGAATAGCTGGCTAACATTAGCTAGGCTAGGGTTTATGGTTAAGGTTAGGGCTAAGGGATAGGTTAAAGGGTTAAGGTTAGGGTTAGGGTTAGAGGAAGGGTTAGCTAAAAGAGTTAAGGTTAGGTTGAGGGGAAGGGTTAGCTAACATGCTAATTAAAGTAGCTAAAAAGTATTAAGTTGTTAATTAGCTAAAATTGTCCGTGATGAGGTTCAAACACACAACCTTTGGGTTGCTAGACGTTTGTGTTATACGGCTACTTATCCACCCTGACCAACCACCCTCCTTTCATTTTTGGCTTAAGTAACCTTCTATGTATGTAACCATATCAAACGTAACATATCATACTAATTTGAGTGGCCCATATTTACTATGTTACATCTAGTCTATGAGACCAGGCTGCATGTCTGTGAGTCATTCAGTAGAGAGGGAGATGTAATGATATAGTAAAGCACAGAATCTCTCCTTCCTCTATGGCTCCCCTGGTCTGTTTATGTTTCAAGTATCACTCCCTTTCTTTGAAATCAAGGAAAGAGTTTCTGTATAGGTTGATTTGATTTATAGAATTTAGATTAGAGTATGAGTATGGCTGAATCAGACATAGAGTAATCTCCTGGGTTAAACAGGTGGACAGCATCCTCCTAATATTCCTCAACAGCACTCAATGGCTAGTTCATGATACCACTATTCAGATTAATCTTTTAATCAGAATGGAGATGCCATGACCCAGTCCTTTATACTGATCAATTTTCCCTCCATTTTCTGAATGGAAATATATTTGACTGATAATTGTTTACAGGTTCCCATGGTTTTATACCATTCTTACCTCATTTATCATCTCTGCTACAGCTTCTTGTAGCCTATAGAATATCAATAGATGGAACTTTTGGCAATGGAAAACATGATATTTCCAACTCTTTTTCAATGGAAGAATCATAATCAGATCCATTATGATTTAGTTTGATACGGTTTTGTCCATATCAGTGGTGCTGACATTTTAAATGTGAGATTATTGCTGTTCTGCTCTGCATCCATGTCGTTGTCATGTGCTCCATTTTGTTTTGTTGTTACATTACATTTTGTGTGACAGAGAGAGTGAGCGGATGGAAGTGGATTGGGAGGAAAGGGAGAGAGATCAATGTTCTGTAAAACATTCTCATCACAGATAAATCAGTGGGTGAGATTATCCTTTGACCGGAGAACAGAAGCATTTCATCAACTGGAGGTCAGGATTGTGTATCAATCTCCCTCCCCATGCATGTTTGACATTATTGAATCCTCCCGTTTATGGCAATTCTTCTCGATCTCAGTCAATCTCTTTCTGTAGTGATTGAAGCCCAACGTCCAGAAAGTATGCTGGAGGGCATGCTTAGCAAGAGAATGGTACTATCCAGTGTTTACATGAGTGACAGAAGAAGTTACGTTGTTTAAATAAATGCATTTGTACCCAAATAAACAGGCGTTATAAAACACAATGTGACCATCTGTGTACTAACGACCAAGAATATGATGAGCAAGACACAAACTGGTGTGTGTGTGTGTGTGTGCATGCTTAGAGAATTAACTGAATTTGACACATTATATGTATGGTTGTGTATTGAATCAAGGCTCTGCATATAGAAAAGTCTTTATTGTGTCATCTTAACATTGAGTCTGGTTTCATTCACAATTGAAGGCCAATCCTTGAACATATGTTGAGTGGGCATTGTTTTGATATTCTTAGAAACTATTTGATTGAAGTGTATTGTAGCAAATTGGCAGAGCTGCCAACCCAGATATGTAATGGAGCCCTGTGAGAGCCCAGGCTAAAAGGTTAATTGGTCGTTATCCAGTGATTGATGTCAAGGTTGTCTAGACATGCCAAATTAGCAGTGTCTGAGGTGAGATGAAGATGGGTAATGGCTCATGAGACAGGGGGTAGCCTTGAAGCTTATACACAATTGCTTTGGGAGAAGTTAGAAACAATATGCTGCTCAAAAAGCTGTCAGATACCATGAGGCTGATTGATGGAGGGACTTTTGACTTTTTGGGTATACCGCCATCAAAGGTTCAATTGATTTCATCACACTCACACTGCTCATGGCAACCTTGTTCTCAACTCTTTTGATCAAAACAAACTGTAGTTGGAGACGTCAGGTTGACCATAGCTGAATTAAAGCACCTCAAACATATGTTGATAAAACCCCATTTCTCACAGACTAGTTGTAGGCCTGTTTTATTACAGAATTATGTGTATGCATCACTGAATACTCATCAGCTAGCACCCATTATACAGCCATTACAGAAATCTGAGGGTCTAAATCTGAAGCTTGCAGTACATAGTATGGAGGAAAGATGGGGAGGTAAATATTGGTGAGGTAGTGTCAAGATTTAAGGGCACTGACAACCTGCCTGGTTTTAGACCAACTGAGTTATAGCTCTCTCTCTCACTCCCCCCCCCCCTCTCTCCTATCCCTCTCTCTCTCTTTCTCACCTTCCTCCCGCTCTTTCTCTATCTCGCTCTCTCCCTCTCACCTTCCTATCTCTGCCTCTCATTAATCATTTGCTGGTGACACAGACATTGCGCTGTGGCCCAGTCCCTCTGAAGGTCATGCCTTGTGAATCAGCAGACAGGACCCAGAGAGCAGCTCTACAAACAGGGGCCTGTAGCTGGCTCTGGAGAGATGCTGAGTTCATGTCCTACACTGGGGCTCACAAATATTATGTGTCAGACAAGCAGAGGGAGTTCAAACAGGCTGAAATCTGAGAAAACACGGTGCTTTTTGACATTGGATTGTGTTTGTGCGAGCCTGACATAGAAGGCTACATTTGTTTTCCATATTTTTTTACACACTTCAAAAGCACTTGCACTGATATTTGGACCCCCATGTCACTGATGCCTCTCAAACAAGACTGCAATGAATGAGCATCTGAATACAAACCTGCAATGTGTTTTTTAGCACTCTTTTAGTTGTTTTGGAAAATTTCATTCGCTTGAATTTACTTGTATTGCATTGGCTTGGTTATTTTGACAACATGAATGCTCGTATAGCATTTGTACATCTGTCCTCAACGGGGGTCTGATGTAGTTTTTAGTGAGGAAAAACCACCCTCTCTTCTTCCCTCCGCTTTCTTCTCTTCTCTTCTCTCCTATTTCTTTCCTCCCCCTTCTCCTCTTCTCTCCTCTTTCTTTCTTTCCTCCCCCTTCTCCTATCTCCCCCTAGGCTCAGCCAGCCTTCATGGGAGTGCATACAATAAACAGCTCAGAAGGCTTAGTGGCCAGGGTTCCTACTAACCAACTAATTTCCCCACAAAATTGTATTTGTGCCCTTATTTCCACCAAGGTCCTCTCAACACTGCCTCGGCCACAATGAGGAAAAAGGCCACCAGGCTGGCAGAGATGTTCCATTGGGTAGAGGTTCAGTTACTTCAGTTGTCATGGAGCAATAAATGACAAATAAAGTGGCTGGCACCAGCTACTGCTAGGGGGAGGCCGCTTCAGAATACTAATGTCATTTCTGTCTGAATCTGGACGAGGAGGAGGGGAAAGTCTCAGGTTTGGCATTAACTGGAAGAATTTTTCGCTTGATATGTTGAAATGGATTCATTGGTAGCAATCTCTTCAATAGAGCCATTGTGGCCATTGCTACAGCATGGACACAACAGTAACAACCAATAAGGATGTCATGGAGAGGCATTCCTAACCTTTTTGAAATGACAGTATAATGGGAGGATATTTATTTGTCTATATAGGCTAGGATAATGACATTAAAACCACACATGCCGTCTGTGACGGGGACTTCAGTGTGTGTGGGAGTGATAGAGGAGTGGCCCATCTGAGGAGATTAATGGTTAAACCCTAATCTGCTTGTGTTATTTATTTCTGAAGAGAGCCCTGTTGGATAATCAAACTGTGGCAAAATGGATCCATTACCCCTTGTAATCAATTACATTTAGTGCCCTCAATCCTGCATGGCTGAAAGAACAGATGTAGGCTAGTATTTCACCCAAACTCCTGTCAGCATCCTGAGCCTCACCAGTACTGCCACACCAGAATACACAGCTCCTGAATCAGCACTTTCAAAGGGATCTTTATAAAGATGATTACCAGGTGTTCCTCTCCTCTGTAACTCTCCTCGCCATAAAGCCTCCCCTTTGTCATCTGATTTGTTGATGGCTGTGACCCTCCATCCCTTCATTTTTTTTGTGGCCAACTTTTATTTATTTTTTATTTTTTTGTGAGGGGTTCAGATCAGACAGGCAATAATATTCAAATAGTACATATATAAAGAAACAAAAAACAGTAGATTAATATTTTTTTAAATATTTGTCCTGTCTGTCCCATCTCCTCTCTCCTTCCCCCGTTCTCAGTAGGTGTGACCCATTCCTATTCCCACCTCCCTCCCTCTCTCCCCCCACTGGCTCATGTTGTGGACATATCTATGCATGAAACAAAACATCATGGGCAACTCATCTTATGTTTGTATAATTGTTTGTGGGACCAAGGCACACATGAATAGAATCAGCCTGAATACATCGATATTCGCTACAGATATAAAAAATACAATTGATACGTTCAAACGTGATTACATTACATGAACTAATAATAAGCTTTTGACCTTTTCGATTCCTCTACTGAATGTATCTAATATTGTTTCCCTGGCGCTGTTCAAAAGAGCTATGGAGAGCTCTAGTGAATGAATGTCAAGGAAGTTTTGTACCTCTTGAGTTATGCTGAGTTTATGTGGAGGCTTCCATCTGGTCACTAACATTATTTTTGCCGCAGTCAATCCAGACAACCATGCTCGTTTCTGTGGTACTATGAGAGTCAGTGAAGAGTCATACTTCAACAATAATATATTGGGGAGATAGGGAATTGAGAACACAACAGACAATTTGGAATAGAAGCAAATTGGCAGTGTTTCCGGAGTCAAATAACATCTGTGAATTAATTTGTAGTGTATTAGTTGATGATTCAAATTCTGGGAGGACATTGGGATATTGTTTTAGAGTCTTTTACAATCAGTTTTTTTTTGTAGTCTTTAATATCTCGATTCCATACCATAACTATTCCTATTGGTTTACGGAGAGCTTCTAGCAGTTTTTTAAAATATAGATTGGATATAAAACCTCCACTTCTGTTTTGACTGGCTAACATCTCAGTGAGTGGATGGAATGGGAGTGGTTGACTCTATAAGTCGCATAGCGGCTCTTAACTGCAACAAAAAAAATCGAAATGACGAACGAGTTAAATTATACATATTTTTTAGGTCATGAAAGGTTAATAAACCTTCATCATTCATTATGTCCAAAAGTTTAATTTCTTGTTCAGACCATTGTTTAAAAAAAAGTATGTTTCGCTCCCAAAGGTAGGGAGTTATTCCTAAATATTGGTGTTTGGGTATGCCATTGCACTTCCCAATCACCCAGTTTTTCAATTTGTTGCCAGGTCTGTATTGAATGGGCGACGATTGGTCCAAACTTATTACGGCAAAATATAGGAGTTAAGGCAGAGAATAGTACATCTTTCAATGTAAATGGTGACACTATATTTTCCTGTTTCCAACCAAGGAAGACATTTATCTTGATCAAACCATTTGTTATGTGGGCAGAGCACTAGAGACAAAGCATAGAACTTGAAGTTGGGTAAACCTAGACCCCCAAAACCTTTGGGTTGCTGGAGTGTAGTCATTTTAATTCTGTGACGTTTCCCTTTCCATATAAAATTCAAGACTAAACTTGGGATCTTTTCCCAGTACCCTAATGGCGAGGACAAAGGAAGCATGCTAACAAAGAAATTGGCAAGACATTCATTTTGACTATCAAAATTCGACCTGATGAAGTTAATGTTCGTTTAAACCATCTGGCGAGATCTGCTAAATTTGCAGTTGTGACATTTTGTAGTTCTCCAAAACAATTTTATTTAGAGAGGGAAAAATGTCAATGCCCAGATATTTAAATTGGGTCACAATTGGCATCTTCAATTCTATATTGAGATTTAACATTGCTTTGTTAAGTGGGAGCAGGCATGATTTAGTGAAGTTGATCTTAACACTTGATATACTGCTGAATTGTCTGAATATACTTAATACATTAGGGAGGGATTGTGGTACATTGTCAAGGTACAATAATATGCCATATGCATATAATGAGATTTGGTGGCCCGTCCTTAACTGATATTTGCCCTATACCTTGGGATTGACATGCTTTTTTTAGCTAAAGTCTCCAGTGATAGGGCAAATAGGAGGCTGGACGCTGGACAGCCTTGGCGAGTTCCCCATTTGATGGCGAACTGTGAGGAGCATTGGTGACCCATCAAGACCATCGCAGATGGCTCCAGGTCATTGGCTCCAGGTCATCTATAAGTCCATGCTAGGTAAAGCTCCGCCTTATCTCAGTTCACTGGTCACGATATCAACACCCACCCGTAGCACGCGCTCCAGCAGGTATATCTCACTGATCATCCCAAAAGCCAACACCTCATTTGGCCGCCTGTCCTTCCAGTTCTCTGCTGCCTGTGACTGGAACGAATTGCAAAAATCGCTGAAGGTGGAGACTTTTATTTCCCTCACCAACTTTAAACATCTGCTATCTGAGCAGCTAACCGATCGCTGCAGCTGTACATAGTCCATCTGTAAACAACCCACCCAATTTACCTACCTCATCCCCTTACTGTTTTATTTATTTATTTTTCTGCTCATTTGCACACCAGTATCTCTACCTGCTCATGATCATCTGATGATTCATCACTCCAGTGTTAATCTGCTAAATTGTAATTATTCGCTCCTATGGCCTATTTATTGCCTACCTCCTCATGCCTTTTGCACACAATGTATATAGACTCATTTTGTTTTTTCCCCTACTGTGTTATTGACTTGTTTATTGTTTACTCCATGTGTAACTCTGTGTTGTTGTCTGTTCACACTGCTATGCTTTATCTTGGCCAGGTCGCAGTTGTAAATGAGAACTTGTTCTCAACTAGCCTTCCTGGTTAAATAAAGGTGAAATATAAAAAATAAAAGAGGGGTTACTAGACAGTGTTTTTAACATAGTCATAAACATTTTGCCAAATCCCATACATTCCATATTAGCTGTGGGAAGTAGCACCCCCAAACTACATCCCGCGGCTATGCCTCCCGTAGTATACCAGAGATAGGACCATTCAAGACGGTCAAAGCCCTTCTATGCATCAATTGAAAGGACTGCACAGGGGGTGGTATATTAGGTGTAATATGTATTATATGTACAGTAGGAGATGTCTCAGATTGTCTGATGTCAGTTGTCATGGAGCAATAAAAAATAATTAAGTGGCTGACTACTGCTTGGGGGAGGTTGCTTTGGAAGGATTTTTCGCTTAGATATGATATGTTGAAATGGATTCATTGGTAGCAATCTCTTCAATAGAGCCATTGTGGCCATTGCTACAGCATGGACACAACAGTAACAACCAATAAGGATGTCATGGAGAGGCATTCCTAACCTTTTTGAAATGACAGTATAATGGGAGGATATTTATTTGTCTATATAGGCTAGGATAATGACGTTAAAACCACACATGCCGTTTGTGACGGGGACTTCAGTGTGTGTGGGAGTGATAGAGGAGTGGACCATCTGAGGAGATTAATGGTTAAACCCTAATCTGCTTGTGTTATTTATTTCTGAAGAGAGCCCTGTTGGATAATCAAACTGTGGCAAAAGGGATCCATTAAACCTTATAATCAATTACATTTAGAGCCCTCAATCCTGCATGGCTGAAAGAACAGATGTAGGCTAGTATTTCACCCAAACTCCTGTCAGCATCCTGAGCCTCACCAGTACTGCCACACCAGAATACACAGCTCCTGAATCAGCACTTTCAAAGGGATCTTTATAAAGATGATTACCAGGTGTTCCTCTTCTCTACATCTCTCCTAGCCATAAAGCCATAAAGCCCCCCCTTTGTCATCTGATTTATTGGTGGCTGTGAATTCCTCTTCATCCCTTCCTATTTCACAGCTAAATTATACATACAATAGGAAATGACTTGTTCACAAGATAGCTATTCTCATCCTTCCCTTATAACTCCTATAGATTATTGATAACCAGACCATGTCTGGTCAGGAGCAGAGATGGGCACTATTTCTGAGTAAATAAATAAATAAATATATTTAAATATGTATTTAAATTACTCCTGAGTATTTAGCAATTTTTTATTACAATGGACTGAACTACACTCTAATGTATTTTGTAACAAGATACCTTCGAGAGCTATAATTAGTATTTTCAAAATACAAAATACTTTTCTATAAAAAATGACATCTGTCCACAATTTTGTGGCCCCCTTTCACCCTGTATTGCTATCAGAAGAAGCACTATGGTGTGATAAGAGCGTCTGCTAAATGAACTAAATAGAAATGTATTTGTAAATATTAGCAATTGCAAAGCATGCTGAGGATTATTCAAATGTTAAAAAAGGCCAATAGTAATACCCAATGGTAGGTGGTGGACCGTATGAAGCTGTATTAAAAACAAAACAAATCCAAGATGGCGTAGCAGTGGGATGTCTGTTTTGACTGTCTTGTCCCGTCCCTTGTACATGTCGTTTTTCTTCGTATATATTTTTATTATTTTTAAATCTCATTTTCCATCTACGAACTGAAATTACTCTCCTGCAACCTGCCTCACCCAATGTGTTATGGATATGCTATTTTTACACTTTTGAACCGGAATCCCCTTCAGAGGCTAGCCAGCTAACTAGCTACTAGCTAGTCTTCAGTTAGCGACTGCTAGCGGTCATCACCGTTAACTCGGACTGCCAGCCTCAGCCCGGTCAACTCCTGCCAGCCTGCACAGTTTGATATTTACCCAGAGCATATCGGACTGCTTTTCTCTACCACATCTCCGGATTCTTACCGCAAGCTCTGAACCTTTACTCGGATCATCGCAGCTAGCTAGCTGCTATCAGAGTGGCTACTCCTGTCTAACGTCTCTGTCACGAAGCAAGCACAAGTTAGCCTGGAGCTAGCCTCGAACTAGGATCCATCAAGCAATCCCTTGGCTTCAATTACCACTTTTGCCATTTGGCCTGTACCCTTTGCTGCCGACACGGAGCCCCGCTCAAGAAAATGGTGTTTGGGACAAAGTTTGTAGTCTGAGAATTCCTCTTTCAACACGTTCCTATGGTCAGATATTTTTGACTCGAGGTAACAAGGTTTCAGTAGTAAAGTGGGTTGAAGCCAGAATATCAGCAATATCCTTCAAGTCTAATAAAATTTCCCAATATTTCTCATTTTCAGGAATCTTGTCACCAATTTTTAGGAGCAGTAATCTCAAGTCCAGTTCTCATGACCATTGCCTCCGATTGACCCTTTTAAAACTTCTTCTCAATAGGGGGTGCTGTTTGCACTTTGTAATAATTTTGTTCCCAAATTAAACTGCCTCGTACTCAATTCCTGCTCGTACAATATGCATATTATTATTACTATTGGATAGAAAACTATTGGATAGTTTGAATTATATCTGTGAGTAAAACAGAACTGGACTTAGAGCAATTTTCCTATGCGGATGTGAGAATGCTGAAATCTGCTGGCTGTTCTGAGATCTGTTTATAAATCTGCCTGTCTTCTATTGGTTGAGATGCAGTGCATACGTCTTCCCCTGGATGTCAGCGAATAGTGAGTGTTTCAGTACGCCAGAACATTGTCGACCTTAAAACAAATCACACTGCACATGTTTGTGCAAGTATTGACGATACAGAAACTAAGGACATATCCGATCTTGACGTTTCCATATCAAACTGCGAGAATGGAGGTGATGAGGATTTAGAGGAGTCACTGAAACACAAACTAGCATCATTGTTTCTTCGAATGCAAACTATTTTGCATGTCTTCAAGGCAGCAACCCAGGAAATAGTTGAGGAACTTCGTAGTATTGTCTCAGCTTCCAGCGAACTTACCAAAAAGGCAATTCAAACCGTATTAGTACAGAATAACTGTACTTTAGAGCACTCTCTCATTACAACCATAACAGTTCAGACTACAAATCCTTTGGCCACCCTATCAAAGGGTGGTCTTAGTACCAACTACAGGAGAAAATATTTTTACAATAATAATTTTACCGTAATTGAGCCAGTGGAGTATGTTCTTGATGAAGCTCTAAAGAGAACCTATACATATGTCCCAGTTTTGAAGATTTTAACAGAGCTCTTGAATCGGAATGATGTCCTAGACAAAATCCCACAGATGTCATATATCCCCGTCCACTTTATACTATGATCAAATGAGGCCAAAACTAATGCTAACCATATCATATGCTTTCTGTACTAATGAAATATCTCCTTCAGGAGTCCGCTGTATTTTATCTAACAATAACATGGGTTAGCCTTAAAATCAGTATCATCAATAATTTAATATATATTGCATAGAATGGGATCCATTATCTACAGTAATTTACCATCCCTAAGAACTGCACCATTTTTCTTTTCATACTTAAATTTAATGCTTATAAAATCACTATTTTTCTACCTTCATCTTTTTTCCTGCCCTGTTGGCTTAAAATATGTTCTAAATACTTAACACGAGTGTACCTTTTTTTTAACATATCCTAACTAATTTTCTCACCGTATTCATCTAAGAAACTATAATACACTATAATATCAATTTCACCGCCTTGTTGTATTAAATTACCTTAAACTCAGTATTTACCAATGACCTTAGATTCGCCATCCAAATGGCTTTCCAATGTGGCTGATCAGACCACAATGGAAAGTTATGATAGAAGTCATAAGTCATACCACCATATTACCACCACTTCAAAGAAGTGTGTCTTACTATATTAGACAAAATAAAATGTACGTATTTATGAAAACTCAGAAAACAAAACTTCTAATATTCCATATCTGAGTGTATCCCTTTAAGATATTTTTTCGCTGGGAAACATGGAAATCCCTTCTAACCCAAACGTTTACTACAAACAAAACGTAATAACTATATTGTACATCAGCTCCACCGGCTGTACCCGAACAACTGTCAAATCAATTTGAGTACCGTTATGGTGTATTCTACTTTATGACACAGTTATTATTGTAATTTATGACAGTTTTACGTTAGTACTCAATGATATGACAACGTTAGTTAGCCACAACCAAACCTTTAAATCTATCGCAAGCTTTCCAACTTTCTCTACTCCAACTTTTTTTAAACACCATGTACCTCGCTAAATTTATATCGCATGACAGTCAATCTATAAAAATGAAAACATTCTGATGAGCACAACTTTATCGTATCGCTCCGTTATTCTTTAGAATTCATCAGGTTTAGGTAACTGTCACTTCTACGATTCAGTAATTTAAATACGACTCCCGTCTCAATACATTATTCCAGCAGATCATTTAGGCAACACAACGTATCACATCGAAAGCGCCTCGCTATCATTTAGAATGGATTAGTCTTTCAATTTAACCTCAACAAGCTATTAAAATGTTCAGTTTATATCGTAAACAAACTAAATAACCGTATCTCTCCCGGCAAAACATATCAGTGTTTGAATTACAAACAGGATGAATTTTAGTCTCTCTGTGCCAAGGCTGAGATACTAACCCGAGTCTCCCGCGTTGTAGGCAAAAAGTTTCTCCAGCATAGCCAACCCTTTGCGCTCCTTTAGTTTTGCCTTCTCCATGGCATCTTTAAGTTTACCCCTTCATAACTCTCCCTCCGTTTTCCACTCTCAACAAGTTTGCTAAATCCTGTCCTAGTTCGGTTAAATCTTTCCTGACTTTCCCTAGAGTTGCAATACTTATTCGATTCCTGTCTGTCCGCTCTCTCTCTCCCTCTCTTTTTCTGGCTTCAGACAACCACACCCTAGCGGTATCTATCCCCTCTACCCGCTGCTTCCCTATACTATCTCTGCATGCCTTATGTATCAACTTTATCATTAATTCTAATCTTTCTACATCTATACTTCTATCTATCTCCATTTTGGGCATTAGATTTACTCAAATATTCTACCGGGTTCACCGTCGACTGGGAGACCGTTGGGCGCGTTAATACTGCCTTCCCCTATCCACTCTCTGTATAGTTTTTCTGCTCTCTTCCATTCCTTTCCCTCTTTACCACCATTTATTTCTAGGGTAGACTTCAAAGTTTTCAACACTTTTTCTATCTCCGGAGTCATTGTATATATATATCAGTCTGCCTATAAATGCCTTATAGGTCAACAAAAATGAATACACTTCAGTTCTCAACACATTCAACACACTCAACACATTCAACATATGCACTGTGGTTCCCCTAAGATACCAGCCCCGACTGTAATATCTGATGTACTTTCATTCACTCTGTAAAATTATTCCGTACAAACTGTGTGTCCCAGAACACTTTTAAATCCCGTAGGGCCTTCAAACTTCGTATTAGTATGCCGACTTAATACTCAATGTACTACAGTCATTCAATGAAGTTATCTTATTTCCAATATAACGGGACCCTGGCCAGTAGTATTATCCAATCAAACCGTCACCGGTACACCGACTGATGACTAATGTATTACATTCATTAGATTTGTCCGTAGCAAACCTTCATACACATATCCTTGTCTCATTGCGCACTAGTGACTTATGTGGCAGGCTGGGCACAATGCGCGCTAGGCACAGGTCGCCAGGTGCACAGTGTTTCCTCCGACACATTGGTGTGGCTGGCCTCCGGGTTGGATGCGCGCTGTGTTAAGAAGCAGTGCGGCTTGGTTGGGTTGTGTTTCGGAGGACGCATGGCTTTTGACCTTCGTCTCTCCGGAGCCCGTACGGGAGTTGTAGTGATGAGACAAGATATTAACTACTAACAATTGGATACCACGAAAAGGGGGTAAAAATTCAAAAAAAATAAAAGATTTGTAGATATCCTAACTTGACATTTAAAGTCAAAACATTTAGTTCATTTTACTTATCGGATCTAATTTGAAAGTTGAGTGAACACGTAGTTGATAGCTGATTCAACTTGATTTTTCAAGTTAAGACTTGTTAATGACTTGTCGATATTATAACTTGCCATTTTTCGTCTGGTGTTGTTGATTTGACTTCTTGGTTCTGACTTGAAAGTTAAATTAACACACAGGTCTTACCTGATTTAACTTCATTTTGGAAGTAAAGTTTATTTAACTTATTAGTTCTGATTTGAAAGTTGACTGAGCAAATTGTTCTTTGCTAACTGAACTTGATGTTTTAAGTTTACAGCTTTTGTTGAGTTGAAGTTAACTTAACATGATTTGTCAAATCAACACATTCTGCACATTTAGTAGACTTTATTTACCGTGTGACAAGCACTCTGGAGCGGTTGGCTTTGTCAACTCAGTGCCTGTAGAACCTCTGGGGAGATCCTATCAACTCTACCCTAGCCTGAAGAACAAGGGATAATTCTCCACAGAAATGACATGTCGATCACTGACATACAGCGTTACTCGGGGGCAAGGTTAATTCATTTTAATCATCTGGTTCCATGTCAAACTGTAGTGGTGGTTCAGAGTTGTTAGTGGAGTAGAAAAATGCAAAGAGATGAAGGTGAAAGGCCACACCTTCACAGGAGGTTTGTATAATGGCAGGCCCATGGGGATTTATTCAATGATATGAGATCTCTGTTCTCAGTAGTACACCAATACTGAACCGTGTGATGATCTACCTGTTGACAACCTTCTGGCTGTGTTTTCATCTAGCGTAGCTTTTTCTACACTCTAAAAATAAAGTGTTTTGAACCCCTCACTGTGTGCCAGAATACTGATTTGTCAGGTGTTTGAAGTTACACTGAAACCACAGTTCTTCAAGCAGATGCAAACTTCAAAACCTTATTACGAGTTTGTAGCCAATTATTTAGGTGTTGTCCTTATACTGTTTCAATTGAGTTTCCACAGTAGTATGGCTGGTAACTCATTTCAAAGTGTCAGACCATTCTTCTCAGTCTTCTGTGGTAAGTTCATATAAGGCCAACATCTGGCTGCCTCATCTCCTGTCGGCTCACATTTCCAACCACATCAATATTGAGAGAGTGCGCTCAAGTTCAGGGCCCATCTTATATCACTTACACAGCTGGTAAGCCTCCTGCTCCTTCTATAAGACACTTGCACAAAAAAGTCGCCTCAGGATCAGCTAAATCTGATCTTACTGAGTGATTCATTTTTACTTAGTCTGCTGCAAATTTTATTATGTATGAGATAACAGAAAAGATCCTACAATGTGAATCAGCAGTATGTTTTACACAGCAAATGATTGCAATTTCCCAAAGAACCATAATCCTTTCTGAATCTTTTAGGTGAAGGTCAGTTCATCTGAGTTTAAAACCTGAGGAGAATCTACGAATATGTTAGAAACCCGTTTTACTATCATCCCCTGTCACAGAACAATATAATTGTCTATAGCCTCAGAGTTAGACTAGTCCTGTACTGTTATCACCATGGAAACTGAAGCATAGGGAAAGGCCTGCTGGTGTAGGGGAGCTGACAATGGCATCACAACATGCTGGGGCTTAGACCAAAGACACATGTAGACGAATATGTTAGAAACCCGTTTTACTATCATCCCCTGTCACAGAACAATATAATTGTCTATAGCCTCAGAGTTAGACTAGTCCTGTACTGTTATCACCATGGAAACTGAAGCATAGGGAAAGGCCTGCTGGTGTAGGGGAGCTGACAATGGCATCACAACATGCTGGGGCTTAGACCAAAGACACATGTAGATGAAAGAGAGATTTTTTTTATCACAAACTTAAAATATTGTATTATTTGTTCTCTACAGTTGTGTAGCTTACTCTACGAGAACTCTAGTCCTTCAACATAGTGACACGCTGGCTTGAGAATGTACTCTACTAGACTCTAGTCGACTAGAGCAGGGTTTCTTAAAATTGGTCCTGGGGACCTCCCTGGGTGCACATTTAGATTTTTGCCCAAGCACTACACAGCTTGCTCAAATAATTAAAGCTTGATTATGAGTTGGATTTCAATCAGCTGTGTAATGCTAGGGCAGGAAACTAACTGTGCACCTGGCAACTGTGTCAGTGTGCATTGCACCCGGCCCACCACAGGAGTCACTAGAGTGTAATGGGACAAGAACATCTCTGCCGGCCAAACCCTCCACCAACCCAGACGTTACTGGGCCAATTGTGCGCCACCCCATGGGTCTCCCGATTGCGGCCGGCTGCGACAGAGCCTGGACTCGAACCAGGATCTCTAGTGGCACAGTGGCAGAATCACTTTGCAAGAAAATGGAAACAAGATCGGTTCCACGCAGTATCTACAATATGATAATTAGTTGGTAGTAGATTTTTTTTTGGAGTGCATGCCTTATCCTATATTAATCAGAGCATAAAGGTTTAGTTTGCGTACAGTACCCCTATACTCTGTAAATAATATATGTTACTAGGCTGAGGAATTGTCTGAGTGTGTCACACTGTGAGAGCACTGGTAGTGTAGCGACGTGTTAAGAGCTGGTGACTCTGTTTAAGGAATTATTTTCCAAAGAAGGCGTGTGTGGACACCACTGTTTTTGAATACATTTTGATTAGACATGTGGTAACTGCGGCCAGCCGTGTATTCCAATTAAATTAAAGTGATGATTGAGACAAAATAGAACATCTCCAGTACCACCATTCAATTACACATTACACACTATTTTCTAGCTCTCAACATTCAGCTTGTCTGGCCTGCAGGGAAGAACTGTTATATTTGTAGTCAATCTTATCTGTTCACCTTTCTCTATTTTCAATCAGCAGCCTTTCCTTTGTTTCGGGAACACATTGATGTTCATGGATTTCCCCATGATATTCTGACCCATGTGTTTATACAAGTTCATAAACCTTGCCTGTTGACCAACCATAGAGCCTTTAAGGTTTATCCAGAGGATGCTTGACTGTGCTGTTTAAACAGCACGTCTTTTATCAGTGAGGAACTGGAGATCTGGGTGATATCTGTATACTGTGTTGGAGAAGGTTTTATCATATGAGAGATATTGCCTTGTTTCTTTGAACAAGTACTGTACAGATACTAGTCAACCACAACCAGTGCCCTTTCAGTCAGAACTGGGGTGATTGCATTATTGTTTTCCTTAGAAGTTAATGTTTCTACTGGTTATTTTCTTATCATTTTGCACTTACTAAAGTATCTCTGTTTTGCAACATTAGCTTGATATCCCATCCAGAGACAGCCAGCCTGATAAACCAAATGAATACATTAGGGAATGAAATGGTCTGTCCCTTGCACATTCATGAGTATGCAGTGGGTCTCTCTCCATACGTACACTACAGACCTCTGCCCCTTGTTTCCTAGGTATTGAAACCTGCTCTATTTCTTAGTGAGAGAGGGAGGAGTACAATTTCTGGAGAATGAAAAACGAAGGTGTTCTCTAACCATGTACTGTAATATTACTGTCTCTTTGAACTTATATCAAATCTTTTGTATCATGTCATTGTGTGTTTCTTTTGTATAATGTACTAAAATATCACTGTCTATTCAGCATATGAATACAATTAAGAACATGAATAATAATGTCAAAGGATTTAGCTTATGTGTTTCAACATTTTGTAATATGAAAACAAACACTTAACTAAAGACAGGTTGGCTCATGCTGTTACAGCAATAAGCCAAGAAGAAATTAACAGCATGTCCTTGCATCATTTTTCTATGGCACACTATGATTTCTCTTGTACTCTGTTAGTTCTCAATTTCAGACAGTGAGAGGGTAGGGCAGGAATAGCATGTAGGGTGCTGTACAAGGTCTCTGTTCTATGTTTGGACATTAAACATTCTTTGAGTGGAAATTTAATTCATTTTGTCAACGCTTGTTGGAATTGCAACAAGGCTTGTAAATTTGTAAGAACGCTTCTATGGGCATTCACTTCACAGTACTACTGAATATATATTCTGTTATCATCACTGTCCACAGCTTAATCCTACAACACATTGTGCATCATGTTTGTTTAATGGAAAATAGCTTTATACAGGCTATACTGTATAGGCTAAATAGTACCTGAAATTGTTGTCCACAGGGATCTACCAGCTTTCTTAATTGTATATTTGTTGTAAGTTTTAATAATGCATACAGATGTAGGATCTTAATTTGACCCTGTTGCAGGAGACATTAAACATTTGTTGTGTATTTGAAGTTAAAAAGACTTCGGAAGTTTTTAATTTCCACTCTGAAATTTCAAGCTTGATTTCCCCTCATGAAAAATGTCCATTAATTATAATCCACATAATAATTCACATTTCCTGTTGCTGCGGGATTATTTTCCTGCTATAACAAACTGTCTCTAATGTAGATTCTACATCTGAAGGTGATTAGGAAGGTGTGAAATGCACCTGTTGAAAGCTTAGTCTACTTGATATATTGCCCTAGTTTGTATTGGTTTTTAGTTCCCATTCCCCACTATATTAATCAGTGGCAATCTTCCTTCCAGTTGCAATCCTTCCTAAATGTAATTCCCAGAATACTCATTGACACCCTTCTGAATTATTGTTGCACCATAACAATTGCCAACACAACCTGCTTAATAACATATTTATCAGGGTTTTGAGGAATAAAAATATTTTAATTACCATTTGCAAAAAAAAAAAAACTTGCATTGGACTTCTAGTAGCATGTGCGAGAGAGCGAGATAGCGAGAGAGAGAGATATATATATAGAGAAAACATGCCATATATATATTTGGATTAATTCAATACACTTAGCCTATAGCATCTGGCTTCAAATTTTAAAGAGGGGCTGAACTCACTGATTCTGCATGTGTATTTCTGTTGTTCATTAGAAAAACGAGCGTCTTGGGGGTGTGGTTCAATGTGGGCTTATTATGATCACTATCCCGTACCTTGGCAGTTGTTGATTGTCCCTCTTGAGACACGGTAGCAACATTTCGCCCTCAAAATAGTGTGAATTATTCTAAGATAAATCAACAAATCTGTAATTAATTTTGCAGAGGAAGTCTTAGTCATGAAAACTAGTAGTGCACTGCAGACAGTATCGAGTCAGCTCTTGCTGCACTCGGGACTGATTTCTGAGAACATGTCTACAACTTCATCAGCAAGCTGTCAAAATATTGTACATTTTTGTTTTGTTTTTACAACTTTCTGACTATCTATTATCGAAGTGTGTGTCTATCTTGTAGTGTTTCATAGCGAATCTGTCACGACTTCTACCGAAGTCGGTCCCTCTCCTTGTTCGGGCGGCGTTCGGCGGTCGACGTCACCAGCCTTCTAGCCATCGCCAATCCACTTTTCATTTTCCATTTGTTTTGTCTTTGTTTTACACACCTGGTTTCAATTCCCCAATTACATGTTCATTATTTAACCCTCTGTTTTTCCAATGGTTTTTGTTTGTTGTAATTACAGTCCGTATTGTGGGCTCGGTATTATCTATTTGTATTTGAAAGTCTTGAGTAAATTTACGTGTATTACTCATCTCTGTTGTCTTGCGCCTGACTCCTCTGCACCAGCTACACCCAGACCTATTACAGAAACACGCACCACCACGAATGGAGTCAGCAGGATCAGACGGCCCCCCTTTAGCGGTCGAGGAGCGCGTCCAGCAGCATGCAACCATGTTGCAACATCTCGGCACCGCCATGGATCGCGTGCTGCAAACGATGGACCGATGAGAGAGAGGAGGGGTTCTGCCAGCGCCTCCACCGGCACCACTACAACAGGAACCATAGTTCACCCCTCCTTCACCCGGTCCCAGTGGAATTCGGCTCGGGCTAACGAGGGAATATGATGGGACGGCTGCCGGATGCCAGGGGTTCCTACTCCAGCTGGAACTCTACCTGGCGACCGTTCACCCGGCTCCTTCGAGACGTGAGAGTGTTTCCGCCCTCGTCTCCTGTCTCTCAGGGAAAGCCCTGGAGTGGGCCAACGCCGTATGGGGCGAAGGAGAAGCGGTGTTGGACCATTACGCGGAGTTCACCCGCCGCTTTCAGGCAGTTTTCATCCACCCGCCTGAGGGTAGAGCGGCGGGTGAACGTCTGTTCCACTTGAGGCAGGGGACGAGGAATGCACAGGAGTTCGCCTTGGACTTCCGAACCCTGGCCGCCAGCGCGGGATGGAACAACAGGGCCCTGATCGATCACTACCAGTGCAGTCTGCGCGAGGACGTCCGTCGGGAGTTGGACCAGCTGGTGGACCTGTCCATCCGGCTGGATAACCTGCTGGCTACCCGCGGACGTCCAAATCAGGGTCTGTCAGTTCCATCCCCCAGAACCACCGCTCCGACGCCCATGGCGTTGGGAAGTGCTGCGCTTAGGGCGACCAGAGGAGGGGCCATTCCCTGTACCATCTGTGGCCGCAGAGGGCACACTGCTGGTCGGTGCTGGGGAGGTTCCTCTGGGAGTCGAGGCAGCAGGCAGGGCACTCTCGAGTCACCCCTGGTGAGTCGGCACCAAGCTCACTCAGAGCCCCCTGTTGCGCACATGTTTATGTTTATAAATCTTCCTGAGTTTTCCCCGCATTCCCAGCATAAGGCACTCGTAGATTCAGGCGCAGCTGGGAATTTTATTGACAAAGCATTTGCCCATAGTTTAGCGATCCCCATTGTTCCTGTGGAAATGCCCTTCCCTGTGTATACCCTAGATAGTCGACCATTAGGATCAGGGCTAAATAGGGAGAACACCGCTCCACTGGGCATGGTTAAGCAGGAGGGTCACAAGGAGAGAATGAGTCTTTTCCTTATTGATTCTCCTGTGTTTCCCGTGGTGCTGGGCCTACCCTGGTTGGCCTGTCATGACCCCACTATTTCGTGGCAACAGAGGGCTCTCAAGGGGTGGTCACCAAAGTGCTCGGGGAGGTGCTTAGGGGTTTCCATCGGTGCTACTACAGTGGGAAGTCCAGACCAGGTCTCCACCGTGTACATCCCCTCTGAATATGCCGATTTGGCTCTTGCCTTCTTTAAGAAGAAGGCGACTCAATTACCACCCCATCGACGGGGGGGATTGTGCGATAAATCTCCTGATAGACGCAGCACTTCCCAGGAGTCACGTGAATCCCCTGTCACAGGAGGAGACGGCGGCTATGGAGACATATGTCTCCGAATCCCTGGGGCAGGGTTACATTCGGCTCTCCACTTCACCTGCCTCCTCGAGTTTATTTTTTGTGAAGAAGAAGGATGGAGGTCTGCGCCCGTGCATTGACTATCGAGGTATTAACCAAATCACTGTGAGGTACAGATACCCGCTGCCTCTCATTGCCAGTGGATAGTCAATGCACGGGGCGCGCTTCTTCACAAAACTGGTTCTCAGGAGCGCTTACAACCTGGTGCGTATCCGGGAGGGAGACGAGTGGAAGACAGCTTTCAGTACTACCTCAGGGCACTATGAGTACCTTGTCATGCCGTACGGGTTGATGAATGCTCCATCAGTCTTCCAGGCCTTTGTTGACGAGATTTTCCGGGACCTGCACGGGCAGGGTGTAGTGGTGTATATCGACGACATTCTGATATACTACGCTACACGCGCCGAGCATGTGTCCCTGGTGCGCAGGGTGCTTGGTCGACTGTTGGAGCATGACCTGTACGTCAAGGCTGAGAAATGTTTGTTCTTCCAACAGTCCATCTCCTTCCTAGGGTACCGCATTGCCACTTCATGGGTGGAGATGGAGAGTGACCACATTTCAGCCGTGCGTAATTGGCCGACTCCCACCACGGTAAAGGAAGTGCAGCCGTTTCTAGGGTTTTCCAACTACTACCGGAGGTTTATCCTGGGTTTTGGTCAGGTAGCGGCTCCCATTAACTCACTGCTGAAAGGAGGACCGGTGCGACTGCAGTGGTCGGCTGAGGCGGACAGGGCTTTTGGTCACCTGAAGGCTCTGTTTACTTCGGCTCCCGTGCCGGCTCATCCGGATCCCTCTTTGGCGTTCATAGTGGAGATGGACGCGTCCGAGGCTGGGATAGGAGCCGTGCTCTCTCAGCGATTGGGTACGCCACAAAAGCTCCGCCCCTGTGCTTTCTTTTCAAAGAAGCTCAGCCCGGCGGAGCAAAACTATGATGTGGGGGACCGGGAGCTGTTGGGTGTGGTCAAGGCTCTGAAGGAGTGGAGACATTGGCTTGAGGGGGCTAAACACCCTTTTCTCATCTGGACTGACCACCACAATCTGGAGTACATCCGGGCGGCGAGGAGACTGATACCTCGCCAGGCAAGGTGGGCCATGTTCTTTACCCATTTTGTTTTCACCCTGTCCTACAGACCAGGTTCCCAGAACGCTAAGGCAGATGCACTGTCCCGGATGTATGACACAGAGGAGCGGTCCATGGATCACACTCCCATACTTCCGGCCTCTTGCCTGGTGGCACCGGTGGTGTTGGAGCTGGACGCGGACATCGAGCGGGCGTTACGTACAGAGCGCACTTCCCCCAGTGTCCAGCTGGGCGTCTATACATTCCATCTGCTGTCCGCGAACGTTTGATCTATTGGGCCCACACGTCCTCCCTCCTCTGGTCATCCTGGCATCGGTCGGACGATGCGCTGTCTTAATGGGAAGCACTGGTGGTCCACCTTTGCCAAGGACGTGCGGGTTTATGTTTCCTCCTGCTCGGTGAGCCCCTAGGTACCTGCCCAGAGGGAAGTTACAGCCCTTACCCGTTCCACAACGGCCGTGGTCACACCTATCGGTGGATTTCCTCACGGATCTTCCACCCTCACAGGGCAACACCACGATCCTGGTCGTTGTGGATCGGTTCTCTAAGTCCTGCCGTCTCCTTCCTTTGCCCGGTCTCCCTACGGCCCTACAGACTGCGGAGGCCCTGTTTACACACGTCTTTCGGCACTATGGGGTGCCTGAGGATATAGTGTCTGATCAACATCCCCAGTTCACGTCAAGGGTCTGGAGGGCATTCATGGAACATCTGGGGATCTTGGTCAGCCTTGGAGGACATTTTGGACCCTTCGTTGCTGCGGGATTTCCACCGTCTCCATCCGGATTGGCCTGCGCCTCGTCTCCCGGGTCGTCCCTGAGGTCGGTGTGGGGGGGGGGGGGGTGGTGTCACGACTTCCGCCGAAGTCGGTCCCTCTCCTTGTTCGGGCAGCGTTTGGCGGTCGATGTCACCTGCCTTCTAGCCATCGCCGTTCCACTTTTCATTTTCCATTTGTTTTGTCTGGCCTGTACCCCCACAGACCCATCACGACTGGACTACCAACGTGATTTGCCCGAGGGGGTCTCTCAACTGGCTCCTCCGTCGCGACGTCACCTGAATGCCCATCCGCTAGTCTGCTAGCCGCGGCCCGCTAGCTGTCTAGAGCACATCGGACTGTTAGCTTAAGAGGCCCATTGGACAAATTCTTTGGCCACTATACCTATTTTGCCAACTGGCTTGGTTTACCACACAGAGCCTCGCTGATCCGTCTGCTGACGTAACTGCAAGAGGGGACCACAACAGACTTTCTTCCGTCGCGACGTCCCTCAAAGGCCCTTCTGCTAGATTGCTAGCCCCGGCCCGCTAGCTGCCTGAAGCCACTTACTGGACTCCTATGATCACTCGGCTACGCATGCCTCTCCCTAACGTCAATATGCTTTGTCCCTTGCTGATTTGGTTCGTAATTATTGCCTTATTTCACTGTAGAGCCTCTAGCGCTGCTCAATACGCCTTAGTACTTTAGTTCCACCTCCCACACATGCGGTGACATCACCTGGTTTAATAAATGATATTTCTAGAGACAATATCTCTTTCATCGTCACTCTATGCACAGGTTTACCCCCACTGTATTCACATCCTACCATACTCTTGTCTGTATATTATGCCTTGAATAAATTCCACCGTGCCCAGAAATCTGTTCCTTTTACTCTCTGTTCTGAACGTACTAGACATCCAGTTCTTTTAGCCTTTAGCCGTACCCTTATCCTACTACCCTTATGTTACTCCTCCTCTGTTTCTCTGGAGATGTGGAGGTTAATCCAGCCCCTGCAGTGCCTAGCTCCACTCCCATTCCCCAGGCGCTCCCATTTAATGACTTCTGTAACCATAAAAGCCTTGGTTTCATGCATGTTAACATTAGAAGCCTCCCTCCTAAGATCGTTTTATTCACTGCCCTGGCAAACTCTGCCAACCTGGATGTCCTAGCCATGTCTGAATCCTGGCTTAGACCAACAAAAACCCAGAAATTTCCATCCCTAACTATAACATTTTCCACCAAGATAGAACTGCCAAAGGGGGCAGAGTTGCAATCTACTCAGAGTTCTGTTTTACTATTCAGGTCTGTGCCCAAACAATTCAAGCTTTTACTTTTAAAAATCCACCTCTCCAGAAAAAAGTATCTTACCGTTGCTGCTTGCTATAGACCACCTTCTGCCCCCAGCTGTGCCCTTGACACCATAGGCGAATTGATTGCCCCCCATCTATCTTCAGAGCTTGTGCTGCTAAGTGCCCTAAACTGGGACATGCTTAACACCGGCCATCCTACAATCTAAGCTTGATGCTCTCAATCTCACACAAATTATCAATGAACCCACCAGGTACAACCCCAAATCCGTAAACATGGGCACCCTCATAGATATCATCCTAACCAACCTGCCCCCCAAATACAACTCTGCTGTCTTCAAGCAAGACCAAGATTAAATCTAGAATCGGCCTACGCAACAAAGCCTCCTTCACTCATGCTGCCAAACATACCCTCATAAAACTAACTATCCTACTGATCCTTGACTTCGGCGATGTCATTTACACAATAGCCCCCAACACTCTACTCAGCAAACTTGATGCAGTCTATCACAGTGCCATCCGTTTTGTCACCAAAGCCCCATATACTACCCACCACAGCGACCTGTATGCTCTCATTGGCTGGCCCTTGCTTCATATCCATATCCTTCGCCAAACCCACTGGCTCCAGGTCATCAACAAGTCATTGCTAGGTAAAGCCCCACCTTATCTCAGCTCACTGGTCACCATAGCAGCACCCACCCGCAGCACGCGCTCCAGCAGGTATATTTCACTGGTCACCCCCAAAGCCAATTCCTCCTTCGGCCGCCTTTCCTTACAGTTCTCTGCTTCCAGTTCAATGACTGGAACGAATTACAAAAATGACTGAAGCTGGATACTCATATCTCCCTCACTAGCTTTAAGCACCAGCTGTCAGAGCAGCTCACAGATCACTGCAACTGTACATAGGCAATCTGTAAATAGCCCATCCAACTACCTCATCACCATATTGTTATTTATTTTATTTATTTTGCTCCTTTGCACCCCAGTACCGCTACTTGCACACTCATCTTCTGCACATCTATCACCCCAGTGTTTAATTTGCCTTACTGTAATATTTTTGCCACTATGGCCTATTTCTTGCCTCCCCCCCCTTATCCTACCTCATTTGCACACACTCTATATAGACTTTCTCTATTGTATTATTGACTGTATGTTTGTTTATTCCATGTGTAACTCGGTGTTGTTGTATGTGTCAAACTGCTTTGCTTTATCTTGGCCAGGTCGCAGTTGTAAATGTGAACTTGTTCTCAACTAGCCTACCTGGTATAAAGGTGAAAAAAAAAAAAGAAGAAGAATGACCAAAATTATGATATTTACTCTTTGTAGTCAATTTTGACACTAGAATCAATGTTTCTTACTAATATCGATTCAACACAGGCCATTTTCAACCAGAGAAATAGCTTTTTGTGGTTCAGCTGCTCTTTAATTCATACTGTACAGTGTATAGAATTTGGCTTCAAATCTTAATACGTAGGGGGGAGGGAGGTAAGTTGTCACATGGGTAAGTTGTCAAACTGTTCATACCTCCAACACTAGAGGTGCGATCTCAAAAATCAAATAGCTACTTTGTGTGACTACATGTTCTATGGTCAACTTCCTGTTCATGTGGTCAAGGTCACTCTAATCTGAGGTGTTTCTTATTTTTCCCCTTCAAAAGTAAAGAAATTGCACTTTACATTTTATGTAATAAAACTTTGTTAGATATAAACGTTCAAAATTATAATTTTTGCATTGAGTAGTGGAGACAATAACGTGTCTTTTGATACTTTAGCTGCAGTCCAATGTTGAGTTAACCTTGAGATTTAGCCAATATTAGCACACATGTCAGTCTGGGGCAAGTTGTCTCAATGACTTTGGGGCAAGTCTTCACGTGACAACTTGCCCCAATATACATAGACACATAGAACATGCTCAAACAACATTGTGATATTGTGTAATCAGCTCTGATAATAGTATTAAATGTTACTGTAAATGTATTATTATATATACGTATAGTTTAGAGCAGTAGACATATCCCTGGACTACACAAGACAGGCTCTGGCGTGTGTGTGTGTGTGTGTGTGTGTGTGTGTGTGTGTGTGTGTGTGTGTGTGTGTGTGTGTGTGTGTGTGTGTGTGTGTGTGTGTGTGTGTGTGTGTGTGTGTGTGTGTGTGTGTGTGCTAAAACACTACATGCCTACTGTATGAGACAGTATATACACACACTACTTCATACAGTGGCAACAAGGATAGTAGACAGGGAGGTGGGTGTAATAAGCCTGTAATGAATATGCAATTGCAAAAAGCAAATGTGTTTTTGAAGGAAAGAAGAAAGGAAGGAAGGAAAGAAAGATGGTTAGAAATTATAAAAGAAAGATAGAGAATGGCAGCACACAACCTGGCATAATGTTAAAGGCAGTGAGGCAGGTGAAGTTGCAGAACAAATCAATCAGGAGTACAGCAAAGGATTTTGACATAAATGACCGTACTCTGACCCAGTATTGTCAAAAGATTACCAGAGAAGAAGTTGAAAGTCAGACAGCCATGCCAACAACAGTGGTTGGCTATACAAAGCCACGGCCGTTTTTTTTCACCTGATTTGTAGATGAAGCTTGTTCAGTATATTACTAGGTCAGCTGACATTTATTTTGGTCTGTCAACCAAGTGAGGTCAGAAGATTTGCCTACCAGTTTGCTGTGGCACACCAGCTGAAGTTCGCCAATGTGAGCAGAAAAAGAAATGGCCAGCTCGGAGTGGTTTATAGGCTTCTTAAAGCGGCACCCAACGCTGTCGCTGAGAAAGCCAGAGGCAACTAGCCTTGCCAGGGCAAGTAGCTTCAACAGAGAAAATGTTAATGCTTTCTTCGACAATGTAGCAGAAGTGCTACAGAGATATTAGTTTGGACCAGGAGACATATGGAATGTCGATGAAACTGGGGTGACCACTGTACATAAACCTGGCAAAGTGGTGGGCAGACGTGGATTCAAACAAGGAGGGTCACTGACCTCCACTGAAAGGGGAACCCTCATCACACTGGCCTGTGCTGTCTCAGCCACAGGGAATAGTATACATCCATATTTTATATTCCCCTATGTAAACTTCTGTGATCATTTCCTGATCAACGGGCCACCTGGCAGCAAAGGAGGGGCAAATCCGTCTGTGTGGAAAAAGATGTGCACATTGTTGACTTCATGAAACATTTCGTCGAGCATACGAAGTGCTCAAAGGAGAAGCCCTGTTTACTCCTTTTGGACAACTACGAGTCTCATCTGTCCATTGATGGACTCAATTATGCCAAAGAAAATGGCATAATTATGCTGTCATTCCCACCCCATTGCTCTCATTGGCTTCAACCCTTAGACAGGTCTGTCTACGGGCTGCTAAAGAGGGACATCACCACCGCGTGTGAGGCCTGGATGAGGAATAATCCTGGGAAGACAATGTCAATTTATGACATTCCTGGGATTGTGGCAATCACCTATCCTCTGGCTGCAACCCCCTTGCACATTCAGGCTGGCTTTAGGGTGGCTGGGGTACAACCTTACAACATGGATGTATTTCTGGAAACTGAGTTTGTGCCATCCTACGTTACAGATCGCCCCATTCAGAACCAAACCCTACCAGGCCCCAGCACCAACCCTGCCCTGGAGGAGTCAAAATCTGGATCTGCAAAGAACAAGAAGGCAGCTAAAAAAAGAAAATCATATAAGAGTATTCATCAGATGCTTCTGCGTCGTCTGTGTGGAGCCATTTTCAAACAGCCTTCCAAAGGAGACTAAGTGTTTGAGATGCAACAAATGGGCCCATGATGCTTGCACCTCAGGCCAGGCAATTTATGTGTGCCAGAACTGTGACTCTGTAGATGAGTCTGATTAGTCCAGATATGGATGTACGTCGTATAGTCTGTTACAAAACTGTGCATTAGTGCATTAGTGTGTTTAAACACCACGTCTGTTTTGTTAAGACTTTAAACATTTAAGCAAGTTATCTGCAGCATTACATTCCATTCCGATTCCAACAATTACCGTGGATCTATGTGCACGCCAGAGAACGTTCCATTTCAAAGTTCAAAGTAAAGTGGTCGTGACACTTAATTCATGTGTGCTCTCCCATCATTATTGTTTTGATTGAAAGTGTCACGAATCCCGCCGAAGATGGTGCCTCTTCCCGTTCGGGCGGCGCTCGGCGGTTGTCGTCTCCGGCCTACTAGCTGCCACCGATCCCCTTTTCTGTTTAATTTAGTTTTGTCTGATTTGTTGCACCTGTTTTGTGTTTAGGTTTATTGTGGGCTATTTAAACATGCCGACTTTTGTGCGGGCTTGTTTTTCTGTTGGTGGTGTTTGTTCATTCCTCTGGTGTCTGTTCCATTTCGGATTAGTCCTGTTTGTTTTGGACTGGGACTTTACGCGCCATTGTTTTGTGTGGCATGACCGTCTAAATGAGATTTTTGGAATATTAAATCCACGTCTTTTCTGACTACCCTGCTCTCTGCGCCTGACTCCTTCACTCACCACGTTTGGAACTGTGACAGAAAGGCATGATTTGCCAGATTCTCTAGGCATGATTGTTTTTATTTTGAGTTCTTTAATGAAGTTGAATTTGGTTTTGAATTTGAAATGAAAATCAATATTCACCATTAATTAGTTGTGTTCTTATTTGTTGATAATCCTATGTGACAACTTACCCGATGTAGGGTGACAATTTACCCGCTGTCACGTTCTGACCTTAGTTCCTTTGTTTTGTCTTTTGTTTTAGTATGGTCAGGGCGTGAGTTGGGTGTGTTGTCTATGTTAGTTTTTCTACGATTTTCTATTTCTGTGTTTGGCCTGATATGGTTCTCAATCAGAGGCAGCTGTCAATCGTTGTCCTTGATTGGGAACCATATTTAGGTAGCCTGTTTTCTGTTGGGTTTTGTGGGTGGTTATTTTCAGTCTTTGTGTGTCTGCACCAGACAGAACTGTTTCGGTTGTTTCTTTGTTGTTTTGTTATTCAGTGTTCTGTTTTGATTATTATTAAATATCATGAACACTTACAACGCTGCACCTTGGTCCTCACCTTCTTCCACCGACGACAGCCGTTACACCCGCTGATGGGGAAAATTGTCACAAGTACACACTCTCTATTTAACAGTCTACAACTCCGTACTGAAATAAGATATGAAGATGTAATGAATGCAAAATATGTGCCCAAGACTTCCTTCTTTCATTTGGTATGACATTTATACCATTGTGATGTATTGTGCCCAGTAAATGTTAGACAGCATGAAAAGTGTGACAACATACCTCGCTCTCCCCTACTATACAGTATATTGATGACAGACATCAGAAAAGTATACATAATGTAGAAAAGACATTCATCCAGCCATCGTCAGCTTCAACATTGATGAGCTGGAAATGGGATGAGCAGCGTTAGGGATCGTTCATTCCCACAGAACCCCATTTGGAATGATTTCACTGGGACCCTTTTACAATATCAATGATAGCTGCCATGACTTGCTTAGAACATTTTTTTATCAGGGTTTTGAGGATTAAGGCTATTGTAATTACCAATTGATAAAACGACAGTATATGTATTGAGAGTGTGTGTGTATTTGTTAGTGCGTGCTGCGTGCATATGTTCAGGGGGTCGGTGGTTGGTGTGTGCATAATTTGTGCGTTTTTATGTACCTATGCAAGCTTCTGACATACAACATACATGGATTAAATCAACATGTTTATCTCTCTTGGCATGTCTGGCTTCCGACATCAGAAGAATTCCCATAATGAACCAGTAAATAGCATCTATGGTCAGCTCCAGATCATCTGAGCATGCATTGCCAACATTGATGAGCTGAAAATGGGATGAGCAGCATTAGGGGAAGATAAATCCCTACATTTGAAGGATTATGGCTTTTTTGACAACCGTAAAACGCTTTAAAAAATAATTAATTACATGGTGAATTTCAAGTCCAAAAATTGCAATGTAAAAGTTGCTGTATTGATTTGTCTCTGCTTCTATTTTTCCTTATTGCAAAGCAGTTTAACTACTGGAAAGATGACAGACAAAAGCAATTATAGTATTTAGTTATGGATATTTATGTATAATAGAATGTTTACTAATAATTTTGAAGTAGGGAATTGATAATCCTTACTTGAGATGGGTTGTGTGTATGTTAGACTTGAACATAAACCATGCATTGTTGTCATTGCATGTATTAGTGCAGATCATTTGAGTTCGATTCATAGGATGCAGCCCTACTGATTATCATCTTATCAACTATAATCTGAATTGTTAGCAGAACCATGATATTCTGGGATAATTAGTGAAGTTCCAACCTCTGTGGTCGTTCTTGTCCTACGCCGAGTCAAGCTTTATCATCTTTCTAATTAGACCACCTTAATTTCATTATACTCTCTGTCTATGGAAAGCAAGCAGTAGAGAAAAGGCCCTTGGGTCATTAGTATGCCATTAAGTGCCCATGTAATGGCCAGAGATGATAATAGCAGCCTGGCCATGCTCTCTGCAGTGTTCAGGCCACATAGACCACTGAGTGAATTATCCAGCTGATAGGGAGAAGCCCAGCCTGAGGATGTTGTTAATATGCCAACGTGGGCTCATGCTACCCATGGCTGGCTGAGATTGAGGCTGTGCCACGTTGGCACGCTGCAGCTGTCTGTCTCCTAATGGGAAATCATTATTTTGCAGCCTGACCCCAATTCAGAGCAGCGCAAAGAAGGAATGACTTGACTGAATGCTTTGATAAGCAATCCAAACCTAATAGCTTGGAAAATGGAATTAATTGCGGTGCGCAGGGACATAAGTGTTTATAGCCTGTTCTCTTTGGTATCCTCAGCACTTCTAGGTATCCTCAGTCTTCTAACATCTGTCATTTCAACTAGGGAAAGGGGGAATGAGTGACAGGTTTTTGTATAAGTCCATATAAGATGGAGCTACAGAAATATGATTTCCTTCTTATATAATGATCAACTGTTATTACTTTGAATTGTGAAGAAATCCCAGGTCCGAATCCTCAAAGGATCCCAGAGTAGGAGTGCTGATCTAGGATCAGTTGAGCCTTTTAGATCATAATGGATAAGATTATATGGACAGGTGAGGACCTGATCCTAGATCAGTACTCCTACTCCAAGATACTTTGTGGATATGGGCCACGAACTAATACATCTTCAAACGTTTCTTCTTCCAGATTATCTGCAAAATGTTTGAGTTTTGGTGAACAAATCTTGCTATAGCCTACAATATGCAACTTGTATTTTTTTTAAATTTAACTAGGCAAGTCAGTTAAGAACAAATTCTTATTTACAAAGACGGCTTACCAGGGAACAGTGGTTTAACTGCCTCGTTCAGGGGGAGAACAACATATTTTTCCCTTAGTCAGCTCAGGGATTTGATCCAGCAACCTTTCTGGCCCAACACTCTAACCTCTAGGCTACCTGCCGCCCCAGTGCTTGGATTTAGTTATTTGATATGGTTTGTAATGATCACATAGGACAGATCTTGATAAGCCCAGTGAATATAGTATTCAGTGTACTAAAGGATTAGAGTAGCCTATTGGCCAGTGTAAGGAGACAAATGTGCGGTACCCCACTCAAATAATTTTGAAATTAAATGTCTTAAATTGATATATAAAAAAGGAGGGGCAGGCTGTGATATTCAAAGCTATTAATAGAGATAGAGAGAATTTTCGAGGGTGTTCTATTTAGATTTTTCCAGAGTGAGTAGGCCTATTTATGTTTTTGCAGTATTTATGTTTTTGCCGTGTGCAAATGTGAATAGGAGAAGACCACGTTCTGTTGAGGGAAGATGTCAAGGAGGCCTGAAGCAAACTTCTCTCTCTGCAACATTCAGCCTTTAATGCACGGTGTTGGCTGTTGCCCAGGCTACGCTAGCCCTATGAGTCATGCCTTTAAAAGCCCCCACCATAATAGCCAGCTATTCACAATATTCCTGATTAAACCTGGATGGACAATCAAACCAGGAAGCCAAAAAGCCTTTTATTTGTTAAATATTCGTCACTCAGACCTGGATTTAATGCTATTTCAGAAAGGGGTGCAGGGAAGGGGATATTCAAACGAAGTACACTGGATGATGTTTTCATAAGACAACATCAAATCACTCACTCTATTACAAAGTAAAATAAAAAAAAGACTGTCTGGTCAGTGTTGTCTTGGTTATTGCTCGAATAGATCCTAGAGCAGAGGTCCCGATGTTGTTGTGTTTGAGGACAGGAGTCATGTGGTTTAACTTAAATTCCATTTAGCTAAATGCTGTTTAAAAATGTTCTTTACCATTACTGCATAGAGATTAGAGTGCAGATTATGGTTGTAAACTGAGTTTGACACAGAACACATGTAGGACTTCTGATCAGTTAGGTCAATCGCAACAAGTTTAAGCCCTTGTCGCCAAACTGTTAGCAAAGTATGTTCACTAGCCCTCCCTGGTAGTTGCCTCCAAACTGTTACAGTATGAAGTAATGTATCTATTCTCACAAAGGAGCACAAACATTGGTCAGATGCACATCTTTCAACACTCTTAAAAAGTTCACAGTCCTGTTGGGAAAACCAAGTTGCTGAGCTGCCAGAATACAATCGTATTAGAAACTAGAAAATAACAGGAGACCATCAAAGAGCTGTTTTAAGCTATGGCCCTCACCTTGTTTAGTGTTGTTGTTAACAGAGAAAAGGGGCAATTTGCTCAATACAATAGGGCCATAAGCTAATTTAAAGGTTTTCACATAGACATTTGCCTCTTCCAATTTCCCTAATTAGGAAACTTTGTCCTAAAACTAGTCATTCTGCTGACAATTTGTGTGAAGCCATAGATACAGACCCCTACTGAACACATTATCATTCTGGGTATTCTGAATAGTATGTTCCCCAAAGATCAAGCTAGGTTCAGGAACTTGAAAACTGGAAACAAAGTAAACACATGATTTAGGAGGCTATGAAATTATAAATAAATGTCCTGACACCCACAGCAACATTGTAAAGTACACAGTTGAAGTCGGAAGTTTACGTACACCTTAGCCAAATACATTTGAACTCCGTTTTTCAAATTTCCTGACATTTAATCCGAGTAAAATTCCCTGTCTTAGGTCAGTTAGGATCACCACTTTATTTTAAGAATGTGAAATGTCAGAATCATAGTAGAGAGAATTATTTATTTCAGCTTTTATTTATTTCATCACATTCCCAGTCGGTCAGAAGTTTACATAGAGTCAGTTAGTATTTGGTAGCATTGCCTTTAAATTGTTTAACTTGGGTCAAACGTTTCGGGTATCCTTCCACAAGCTTCCCACAATAAGTTGGGTGAATTTTGGCCCATTCCTGCTGACAGAGCTGGTGTAACTGAGTCAGGTTTGTTGGCCTCCTTGCTCGCACACGCTTTATCAGTTCTGCCCACAAATTTTCTATAGGTTTGAGGTCAGGGCTTTGCGATGGTTACTCCAATACCTTGACTTTGTTGTCCTTAAGCCATTTTTGCCACAACTTTGGAAGTATGCTTGGGGTCATTGTCCATTTGGAAGAACCATTTGCAACCAAGCTTTAACTTCCTGACTGATGTCTTGAGATGTTGCTTCAATATATCCACATCATTTTTCTTCCACATGATGCCATCTATTTTGTGAAGTGTAGCAGTCCCTCCTGCAGCAAAGCACCCCCACAACATGATCCTGCCACCCCCATGCTTCACGGTTGGGATGGTGTTCTTTGGCTTGCAAGCCTCCCCCTTTTTCCTCCAAACATAGTACAACGGTTTGATTTGTCTAACCTTAGCAATTTCCTCTTAGCTCGCTACATAGCCGTCTTTGTATCAAAGATAATTGCGTAATTATCGTATTTCGTCGTCGTATCGTAGTCCACACTGCTATCTGCCCAGCAGCTAGCCAGCTAGCCAGCTAGCAAACGTCCACCGTCTACCGAATAGTAGTATAACTTTTCATTACATTTCATTACATTTCATTATAGTATAACGGTTTGATTTGTCTAATCTTAGCAACTTCTTCTTAGCTAGCTACATAGCCGTCTTTGTATCAAAGATAATTGCGTAATTATCGTACTTCGTCGTCCTAACGCAGTCTACACTGCTATCTGCCCAGCAGCTAGCCAGCTAGCCAGCTAGCAAACGTCCACCGTCTACCGAATAGCAGCACTGTAGAAACTATTACACTCAACGGAACGACTTGATTAGTGTAGTGTTAGCTAGCTACATAGTTGTCTTTGCTGTCTTCGTATCCAAGATAATTGGGTAGTTCAGAGTGTGTAGTTTTAGAGTGATTATCTTAATTTACCGAGGTTAGCTAGCCAGCTATTTGTCGTCCTTAACGTAGGAAACACTGCTAGCTAGCCAACAGCTAGCCAACGTCTACCGAATAGAACTTCCGCACTCAACAACCCGGTCGCATTCCGCTTCGCTCCACAGGTAGTATCACATTTTCATTTCATTACAGTACAACGGTTTGATTTGTTTGATCGTAGCTAGCTACATAGCTAGCTACATAGCCGTCTTTGTATCAAAGATAATTGTGTAGTCTAGAGCGATTTTCTAGGTTAGCTAGCCAGCTATTGTCGTTCTTTTAACGCAACGTAACATAATCATCACTGCTAGCTAGCCAGCTAGCCACCGAATAGCAGCACTGTAGCAGCACTGTAGAAACTATTACACTCAACGGAACGACTTGATTAGTGTAGTGTCAACAACGCAGCCACTGCCAACTAGCCTACTTCAGCAGTACTGTATCATTTTAATAATTTTAGTCAATAAGATTCTTGCTACGTAAGCTTAACTTTCTGATCATTCGAGACGTGTAGTCCACTTGTCATTCCAATCTCCTTTGCATTAGCGTAGCCTCTCCTGTAGCCTGTCAACTATGTGTCTGTCTATCCCTGTTCTCTCCTCTCTGCACAGACCATACAAACGCTTCACACCGCGTGGCCGCGGCCACCCTAATCTGGTGGTCCCAGCGCGCACGACCCACGTGGAGTTCCAGGTCTCCGGTAGCCTCTGGAACTGCCGATCTGCGGCCAACAAGGCAGAGTTCATCTCAGCCTATGCCTCCCTCCAGTCCCTCGACTTCTTGGCATTGACGGAAACATGGATCACCACAGATAACACTGCTACTCCTACTGCTCTCTCTTCGTCCGCCCACGTGTTCTCGCACACCCCGAGAGCAGCTGGTCAGCGGGGTGGTGGCACCGGGATCCTCATCTCTCCCAAGTGGTCATTCTCTCTTTCTCCCCTTACCCATCTGTCTATCGCCTCCTTTGAATTCCATGCTGTCACAGTTACCAGCCCTTTCAAGCTTAACATCCTTATCATTTATCGCCCTCCAGGTTCCCTCGGAGAGTTCATCAATGAGCTTGATGCCTTGATAAGCTCCTTTCCTGAGGACGGCTCACCTCTCACAGTTCTGGGCGACTTTAACCTCCCCACGTCTACCTTTGACTCATTCCTCTCTGCCTCCTTCTTTCCACTCCTCTCCTCTTTTGACCTCACCCTCTCACCTTCCCCCCCTACTCACAAGGCAGGCAATACGCTTGACCTCATCTTTACTAGATGCTGTTCTTCCACTAACCACATTGCAACTCCCCTCCAAGTCTCCGACCACTACCTTGTATCCTTTTCCCTCTCGCTCTCATCCAACACTTCCCACACTGCCCCTACTCGGATGGTATCGCGCCGTCCCAACCTTCGCTCTCTCTCCCCCGCTACTCTCTCCTCTTCCATCCTATCATCTCTCCCCTCTGCTCAAACCTTCTCCAACCTATCTCCTGATTCTGCCTCCTCAACCCTCCTCTCCTCCCTTTCTGCATCCTTTGACTCTCTATGTCCCCTATCCTCCAGGCCGGCTCGGTCCTCCCCTCCCGCTCCGTGGCTCGACGACTCATTGCGAGCTCACAGAACAGGGCTCCGGGGAGCCGAGCGGAAATGGAGGAAAACTCGCCTCCCTGCGGACCTGGCATCCTTTCACTCCCTCCTCTCTACATTTTCCTCTTCTGTCTCTGCTGCTAAAGCCACTTTCTACCACTCTAAATTCCAAGCATCTGCCTCTAACCCTAGGAAGCGCTTTGCCACCTTCTCCTCCCTCCTGAATCCTCCTCCCCCTCCCCCCCCTCCTCGCTCTCTGCAGATGACTTCGTCAACCATTTTGAAAAGAAGGTCGACGACATCCGATCCTCGTTTGCTAAGTCAAACGACATCGCTGGTTCTGCTCACACTGCCCTACCCTGTGCTCTGACCTCTTTCTCCCCTCTCTCTCCAGATGAAATCTAGCATCTTGTGACGGCCGGCCGCCCAACAACCTGCCCGCTTGACCCTATCCCCTCCTCTCTTCTCCAGACCATTTCCGGAGACCTTCTCCCTTACCTCACCTCGCTCATCAACTCATCCCTGACCACTGGCTACGTCCCTTCCGTCTTCAAGAGAGCGAGAGTTGCACCCCTTCTGAAAAAACCTACACTCGATCCCTCCGATGTCAACAACTACAGACCAGTATCCCTTCTTTCTTTTCTCTCCAAAACTCTTGAACGTGCCGTCCTTGGCCAGCTCTCCTGCTATCTCTCTCAGAATGACCTTCTTGATCCAAATCAGTCAGGTTTCAAGACTAGTCATTCAACTGAGACTGCTCTTCTCTGTATCACGGAGGCGCTCCGCACTGCTAAAGCTAACTCTCTCTCCTCTGCTCTCATCCTTCTAGACCTATCGGCTGCCTTCGACACTGTGAACCATCAGATCCTCCTCTCCACCCTCTCCGAGTTGGGCATCTCCGGCGCGGCCCACGCTTGGATTGCGTCCTACCTGACAGGTCGCTCCTACCAGGTGGCGTGGCGAGAATCTGTCTCCTCACCACGCGCTCTCACCACTGGTGTCCCCCAGGGCTCTGTTCTAGGCCCTCTCCTATTCTCGCTATACACCAAGTCACTTGGCTCTGTCATAACCTCACATGGTCTCTCCTATCATTGCTATGCAGACGACACACAATTAATCTTCTCCTTTCCCCCTTCTGATGACCAGGCGGCGAATCGCATCTCTGCATGTCTGGCAGACATATCAGTGTGGATGACGGATCACCACCTCAAGCTGAACCTCGGCAAGACGGAGCTGCTCTTCCTCCCGGGGAAGGACTGCCCGTTCCATGATCTCGCCATCACGGTTGACAACTCCATTGTGTCCTCCTCCCAGAGCGCTAAGAACCTTGGCGTGATCCTGGACAACACCCTGTCGTTCTCAACTAACATCAAGGCGGTGGCCCGTTCCTGTAGGTTCATGCTCTACAACATCCGCAGAGTACGACCCTGCCTCACACAGGAAGTGGCGCAGGTCCTAATCCAGGCACTTGTCATCTCCCGTCTGGATTACTGCAACTCGCTGTTGGCTGGGCTCCCTGCCTGTGCCATTAAACCCCTACAACTCATCCAGAACGCCGCAGCCCGTCTGGTGTTCAACCTTCCCAAGTTCTCTCACGTCACCCCGCTCCTCCGCTCTCTCCACTGGCTTCCAGTTGAAGCTCGCATCCGCTACAAGACCATGGTGCTTGCCTACGGAGCTGTGAGGGGAACGGCACCTCAGTACCTCCAGGCTCTGATCAGGCCCTACACCCAAACAAGGGCACTGCGTTCATCCACCTCTGGCCTGCTCGCCTCCCTACCACTGAGGAAGTACAGTTCCCGCTCAGCCCAGTCAAAACTGTTCGCTGCTCTGGCCCCCCAATGGTGGAACAAACTCCCTCACGACGCCAGGACAGCGGAGTCAATCACCACCTTCCGGAGACACCTGAAACCCCACCTCTTTAAGGAATACCTAGGATAGGATAAAGTAATCCTTCTGACCCCCCCCCCCTTAAAAGATTTAGATGCACTGTTGTAAAGTGGCTGTTCCATTGGATGTCATAAGGTGAATGCACCAATTTGTAAGTCGCTCTGGATAAGAGCGTCTGCTAAATGACTTAAATGTAAATGTAAATAACGATGGTCATTATGGCCAAACAGTTCTATTTTTGTTTCATCAGATCAGAGGACATTTCTCCGAAAAGTACAATCTTTGTCCCAATGTGCAGTTGCAAACCGTAGTCTGGCTTTTTTATGGAAATTTTGGAGCAGTGGCTTCTTCCTTGCTGAGCGGCCTTTCAGGTTATGTCAATACAGGATTCATTTTACTGTGGATATCGATATTTTTGTACCCGCTTCCTCCAGCATCTTCACAATGTCCTTTGCTGTTGTTCTGGCATTGATTTGCACTTTTCACACCAAAGTATGTTTATCTCTAGGAGACAGAATGCATCTCCTTCCTGAGCGGTATGATGGCTGCGTGGTCCCATGGTGTTTATACTTGCGTACTATTGTTTGTAAAGATGAACGTGGTACCTTCAGGCGTTTGGAAATTGCTCCCAAGGATCAACCAGACTTGTGGAGGTCTACAATTTTTTTTCAGAGGTCTTGGCTGATTTCTTTTGATTTTCCCATAATGTCAAGCAAAGAGGCACTGAGTTTGAAGGTAGGCCTTGAAATACATCCACAGGTACACCTCCAATTGACTCAAATTATGTCAATTAGCCTATCAGAAGCTTCTAACGCCATGATATCATTTTATGGAATTCTCCAAGCTCTTCAAAGGCACAGTCAACTTAGGGTATGTCAACCTCTGACCCACTGGAATTTTTTTAATTATTTTTTTAATTTCACCTTTATTTAACCAGGTAGGCTAGTTGAGAACAAGTTCTCACTTACAACTGCGACCTGGCCAAGATAAAGCAAAGCAGTGTGACACAGACAACAACACAGAGTTACACATGGAGTAAACAATAAACAAGCCAATAACACAATAAACAAGTCAATGACACAGTAGAAAAAAAGAAAGTCTATATACAGTGTGTACAAAAGGCATGAGGAGGTAGGCAATAATTAGCCCATAGGAGCGAATAATTACAATTTAGCAGATTAACACTGGAGGGATAAATGAGCAGATGATGATGTGCAAGTAGAGATAATGGTGTGCAAAAGAGCAGAAAAGTAAATAAAATAAACCAGTATGGGGATGAGGTAGGTAGATTGGGTGGGCTATTTACAGATGGACTATGTACAGCTGCAGCGATCGTTTAGCTGCTCAGATAGCTGATGTTTAAAGTTGGTGAGGGAATTAAAAGTCTACAACTTCAGCGATTTTTGCAATTGTGATACAGTGAATTATAAATGAAATAATCTGTCTGTAAACAATTGTTGGAAAAATTACTTGTGTCATGCACAAAGTAGATGTCCTAACCGACTTGCCAAAACTATAGTTTGTTAACAAGAAATTTGTGGAGTGGTTGAAAATGAGTTTTAATGACTCCAACCTAAGTGTATGTAAACTTCCGACTTCAACTGTATATCCTTGTATCTTAGGCCTTTTATTTCTAGTTGATGGTGCGGCTTATCCAACATAACCTAATTCTGAGTACAGATATCTCAAGCCTTCCCCATCAGTTCATAGAAAAAATCCCATTGTAATCCAATGAAATATTCAAAATCGAGATGATATTGTATTTATATTCAGTACTCAGACATCCAGATTTACAATTGTGTATGATTTTTAAAGAAATGGTTTTGAGAGCTTAGCTGGGGAAGAGATAATCAATGCTATAATAATGTGATTCATTCAGTTCTGGGGCCCTTGTGAGACTGCTCAGTTCTACTGGATTGCGTCTTTAAAAAGGAAGGCTGACCACCTCCGAAGTAAAGAAGAAAAGAAAAAAAAACAGTGTACAATAGTTGCTTCAAATGATTAACATATTTTGTTTAGTTCCTGTTAGTGCTTACAGTGTGTAATCAAATGGCCACCGGACTATTACATTGACCCCCCCCCCCCTTCATTTTATTTGTACACTGCAGCTATTTATTATCTGTGAATAGTCACTTCACCCCTACCTACATGTACAAATTACCTCTAACCTGTACCCCCGCAGACTCGGTAACAGTACTCCCTGTATATAGCCTCATTATTGTTATGTTATTGTGTTACTTTTTATTATTTTTTACTTTAGTTTATTTGGTAAATATTTTCTTAACTCTTCTTGAACTGCACTGTTGGTTAAGAGCTTGTAAGTAAGCATTTCACGGTAAGGTCTGCACTTGTGTTCGGCGCATGTGACAACTAAAGTTTGATTTGAGTGTGTGTGTCTATGTGTGTGTGCATGCGTGCGTGTGCATGTGTGTGTATGTACTACTAACAGAATCAGTTAAATATTGTGATATTAGTTTCAATATTTAATGGCACATTAATACCATTTGATCTGTTTTAATGAAGTGAAAATGCCCGAGAAGCTAGTGTTTGGAGAATATATTGGCACAGGTGTTGTTAGGCACGAGACAAAGTCGAGGCCCGGCAAACCGTGCCAATATATCCTCCATACACTGGCTTCGAGGGCATTATCACTTTTATACAAAGGGTTAGCAACATATTCCAATAATGATTGACATATTTTCATGACATTTTTTATTTAATTCATTCATTAACTCATACTATTTCATCCTTCCACAAGATATAGTCCCGACACAAATCTAGGGTTGCTACCCAAGCCGGCTGGTCGTTCGTTCTATCGGTTTGGTTGCCAGAGCCGCAACCCAGTTGTTCAGTCTTTTTGTTCTGTATCTATGGACGTGAGCGACCCAGTCATTCGTTCTAAATGTTCTATTGCCATACTGGCTGGCAACGTTCTTATTCCTTGCTTGCTAGCTAGCCAACTACGGCTAACTGACAGTCACGTCAAACAGTGCAGCCAAAATAACAACAGTAGCTGTATTTTGTTTGTTTAAGCTTTTTTCTATTGACATTTATTTGGATACATCCATAACAATGAGCTAATGATGCGCGATTTCGCCTGGTGTAGAAAATGTGCTCTTTCGTCAGGACATTGTTGTTCAGAGGAGCTAGCAAACAACACAACTAACACAATCCATTCAAATTGAAGCTGGAAAGACTGAAAACTAGCTGCACTTTATTTCATTTGACCTTTTTTCAATTGACATTTCTTTATGTATCTGTAAAAATGATACCAGCTGATTCATGATTTCGACTGACTGAGAAACACTGCCTGCCTGTCTGTCTGTCTGTCCTGACTAAATGTTAGTCTAAAAGATATGTGAGGTAATGTCTAGATGCTTTTTATAGTGGATCAAGTTTATAAATTGCCTGGCTGGGCTGATGAGACAGTGGATTGCGCAGTCAGATGGAACAGAGTAAATAGGCATTTTAACGTTATAGATTTAGCCGGTGGTAGTTTGTGGAATAGACACCGGCTGGAGTGCGGTTTTAACCAATCAGCATTCAGGATTAGACCCACCCGTTGTGTAATTGTACATAGTTCAAAGCACTGTAGTACATAGAGAGAGGCCTTTGAATCAGCAAGCGCTTGTAATGTAACAAGAGCCCTCTGCTTAATGGAGTCAAGATTCCATTTAAAAGAGTAAAACCAAGTATGTATGCACTCTTGCTTAAGGCTTTAATCTTGCGTATAATTGAGTTAAGCTGAGTGGGTACTCTCTTACTATTGATGCAAGTTTTTGGTCCTGCGTGCAATGTGGCACATACATATGTCATTTTGGTGTTTAGATTGAGATAATTCAGTTATTACCTTGCACAAATGAGCTCAGTGATCTAAATGTATTTCATGCATTATACCACAACTATTGCATGCAAAGATCAGATTTATAAAGCCAGATTTTCATTTCAACATCCCATCCAATCACTAGAAGATACAACTGACACACACTGCATACTGTTCCTCTCACACATGTTGGCGCAAAACCATTCCTGTCCCTCAAATACAGACTAACATCCCTCAAAACTCTAGACTAACATTTCAACAAACTATCTACTAACCCTAACCTTAACCCTTACCCTTGCTACACATGTACTATCCAGACTATCCAAATAAATTGAGACCAGATTTTTGCATGCAATTTATCTGTAAAACTTCAGCCTATTTCACTTTGCACCCTAACGTAAAAAGAAATCCTCTAGTTGAGAGGAAAAATGTTTAAACCGCTCTTTTTTATCTTACTCTCTCTCTGTCCCCCTCTACTTTTCCTTTGTTTTCTCAGGTACCACAGCAGTTGAGTGCCCTGACGTTGAACAGGTATGAGCAGCCCGTAGTGGATTACTGCCAGGCCCAAGGGGCGCTGCACCTCAACATGGGCTTTGAGCCCCCCTCCCAGGCACAGGGCTGTCTGAGGCCACCGGGCTGCAGTACAGGTCATACAGCTGGTCTCCCCTCTGCGCCCACCACCTTGCTCATACGCACGGACCCCCATTCCCTCCAACAGTGACTTGTGACCTGTGCAGATGGGGAGACCATACCAGCGCTCCCCTCTCCATCTAGGCTACTGAGCATGGTGTTGTTACAGTACTGTATACCGCAGCAGATAACGAGTGAAACAGATACAAATCTGCACTGAGGAAGAACATTCTGACTGGAGAATCTGTTATTAATGGAGAGAATACATTTATCTAACGCAGAATATACCTTGACTAATGAAAATGAAAATATTCATTAATGGAAATTGCAGTGTACTGTTACAGTATATTACAAGATAGCTGACCCTTTGATGTCCATTGTAATTGAATATAGTCCAGTTACATTATCACATTCCTTCTGCTTCTAAAATCGTTTCCAGCATCATGGGGAGAAATATAAAAAATTACATGATTCATTACTCTTATTGAACTTGTTGACTCTGCTGCTCACAGTTTCGGCACCTTCGCTGTTTTAGGTAAGTAATTATCTACAAAATGCAATAATTGATCTGGGGAAACAGTAGGGTAAGCAATGGAATAGCAGAACAAATTAAAGACTAACAGAGCTGAAAGGTTTTATGCTGCTTTTTCTAGTAATGCTGCCAGTCAGAGGCCTTACAGATTTTCCAGTCCCCGTAGCTATTTCATTTCAAGAAGTGAGCCACTCAAATGAAATTACCCACAACAACAAGGGAAAACTTGGTAAGTGATGGGCACACCGTTTTCATGTCAAGTGTACAGATTACATTTCTTTTCCAGAGGTACATTAATGGATATTTTTATTATTTATGTTCATTTTACTATAATGCATTTTTTGTTTTGTTTTTTTGTTTGTTTCCCAGATGAAAAGTAAAACGTTGATGTGTAATAGACTAATTGTTTTCATGTCAAGTGTAGCCTACAGCTGACATATCTTGTCAGAAATACATATTTGTTATTGTGTTGATATGGATTTGTTCATCATGATCATCATTGCATTTTCATGATTAATGTAATGACAATTCATTTTATATTTATGTCATGCTAATCGTCAATCTAATTGTAGGATTGTCTCTCACATACCATGTGTAGTAATTGACTATGTGACCTCAGATCATGACATTGACCTAGAGATCAGCAGTGAACTCACTCATAGTGGAGATAACTGTTGTAACAGCTTAACCCAGACTATCTAATATTGATGCCGGTCTGCTCTCCCCAGCTGTGACGCATTAGATCTTTGTATCCCTTTCCCCCAATGTCTACTGTGACTGTTACAGTTTTCATCAAGGAGCCTCTTTTGGATGTGGTTCATCCTCACACTCCACTTCAAGGACACATGTAATAACAAAAACCCAATCAACTTGTTCAATACTATGAGTAGTTATCAAATAAAGTGTCTCGGCTGCTTCATGAACACGGCCATTTGCCCATGAAGAGGAGGGCCTTATCTGAAGTTCAGATGAACTAGAACATGCCCTGATTTGGGTTCGCAGGCTGGGTATGAGACTGACATTTTGTTAAGTCGGGGACTTGCAATATTGGCTTGCTGTTTGAAGAAAATATTATCCTGATTTCTGTTAATTAAACCATATAAAATATCAGCTTGAACTGTCGTCACACGATAAAATGATATTTCAATAGATTTTCTGACCAAATGTTTTTTATGCTCATTGAAGAAGAAATTACTGTGAACATTAAAATTACTTTTACCATTTATTTTCTGAGATTTCATTTTTATTTTCATACCATGAAATTATACTGCTTATCATGTCTGAGAGTGTGGTGTTTTGGGATAATCTTGACCACAAGTAATACAGTGCTGAATGATAACTTTTTTTATTTTTATGTTCTGCATCAAAGCATCACTGATCTGAAAAATGTATGAATAATTTAAACAAAGTAAAGTCATTATTAACTGATGCAACACCATTTACCTAATTGTCACATCTTTAAACAGCATCGTTTGCTTTTGTAAATTGTGAGATTTTCGTGTGCATGGTGAGGAAGGAGACTCCTTTCCACATCATACTCAAACTCAGATAATGAAAAGCAAAGTGTATTGAAGAGGATTTATTGACTTTATAAAGCAATCAAATACACTGATTGAGCTCAATCCGGTGGCATGCTCAGGGTAGCATACATAGAACATTTATTTCCCAATTATTCTTCACCCTCTGAGTTATTCCCATCCCAGGGAAATAATCATTGATAGTGCATAACCGCTATCATCAAGAGAGAAGAATGAGATTCTCTCAGTCTTAAATTCCGCTGAAATACTTTCTTCAAGGCTGCCACATCCTGGTTTGTCTTTGTTCTCGACTATGCAAGAATAACAGTTTTTGTCTTTCTGAGACTTAATCATTTTCAATTTGCTCCATTTTCTGACTGTGGACCTAATTTTTTAGAAGTGCAAAGTTTGCTGCAATAGCAAGAAAAGTTGGTTATTTTTCCTACCTGGACTCAAGGGTAGACGTAACTTAGTAACCGTAAATCCATGACACTCCAATTAGTATGATATTTTATGTTTCTTATGGTATGTATGCATTTTTGGATGTCCATCATCCATTTCGAATTATATGTTACAAATTACAATTTGTATGATATGTTATGAATTGCAATTTGTACAATATTTTACTAACTGCAATTCATACAATATGTTACAAATTTGCTACATTTATGATATGTTATGAAATCTTAATGTTAGCTAGGTGGCTAGCCTACGGGTTAGGGTTAAGGATAGGGGTAAGTTTAGGAGCTAGGTTAAAGAGCTTGGGGAAGGGTTAGCTGACATGCTAAGTAGTTGCTAATTAGGTACATTTCTAAAGTTGTCCATGATGAGATTCGATGTCGCAATCTTTGGGTTGCTAGACGTTCGTGTTATACTTCTGACCATCCACCCCGACCAACCACCCTATTTTTTTCTTTGCCTTAAGTAACCTTCTGTATTATGTAACCATACCAAATGTAACATATCATACTAATTTGAGTGCCCCGGATTTATATTTACTATGTTACGTCTAGTCTATGAGACCAGGCAGATTTTTCACCCTGCTTTTTTATCATCTTGGAAGGATAGAGTTTTGTTTTTTTACTTCCTCCTAAGAGCTATTAAAAGTAAGCCAGGCCATACAGCACTTTTTATCATTTGGACTTGCGTCCTTTTCTTCTGCTTCTGCTTCAGGAAAATTGTCCAGTGGTGTGAGAGGCATCTCTGAGAAGCCTGACTTCACTCCTGATGGTGAAGAATAGGCCTTGAACCTTTTGAAAAAGGGACAAAAAGTTTTTACATTTAAATGGTGCGCTAACCAAGAGTGACCTCCAATACAGGTGATTCAAAGCATAATATTAAGAATGCATTCATAGACACATTTTGTGCAGGCTTGCACGGATGATCAGATTTGTACAATGCCTGTGGAAGTGTTTAACATTTTAGGAACATGTCAACATGAATTTACATAGAATCTGAAAGCTAGGCCAACACTCTGTCGATGTTTCCTGTTAAGCAACTTAAAATCCTACACAATTTTTGAATTAATATTTTTTGCTCAGAACAGAAGGTACATTTAGTTGTACATTATAAGACACACATTCCCATCCAGTATATCTCTGCAGTAGCCTACTTATCTTGTGCTTCTTAGAATTACAGTTGTGGCATCTGTGATTTTTAATCCCCTTTATTTTGTTTGTCCTTTGTATCATGCAAATTACATAACTAACATCTTAGAAATAAAGAGATTAGATGACGTAGCAGTAACAGATGAAGTAGTGCTTCAGTACAGTGGTCTTCAGTTTTTCTTTGCTCCCTTTGTTCCTGTGTACTGGGTATTGTCATCTTGGAGTTGTGTTAAGACTTCAAGCAGGTTGGCAGGGCAGCTGTGAAAGCTCCTGATTTCCCCTGGGAGTTTTGGGACAGCTATGCCAACACTTTCAGATTACCTTTGCCATTCCAGACAGAACAAACCCAGTATGGCATCTGTCCTGCACCCAGTTTATTTTTAAACTCCTCTCTTCTCTCAGCAGGTGGTGTTTTTTCTCTAAAGCAGTCCTCTGCATTGGCCTTGGTTTGCAGGGTCAAGGGTAAGCTACATCATCCCATGGTTTTATATATTCAATCTTATTCCCTACAAAGGCTAAGAATGAGGTGAGTCCTCATATCATACACCGAATCAGTGTTCAATGAAGAACTGTAAATGATGGAATCTCAAAGCAACGCAAAATAGCAGTACGAGAAGATGTGTAACACAATGAAAGAGCAGATAAGATCATTGATTCTATTTTTTACTGCCTGTCCCTTGTTTCCCCCATTGTGTTCCATTTTCACACAGTGGAAATATCATGTGTACCGTGGCACTGACTCATTTCTAATGATGGAGCATGTCTATTTGTTGACTGTTTGGGTGATGTCTTTGTTGTCTTTGGCCTCTCTTTATGTAGTGTTGTGGTGTCTCTCTTGTCATGATGTGCATTTTGTCCTATATTTTATTAATTAAAAAAAATCCCAGCCCACATCCCCACAGGAGGCCTTTAGCCTTTTGGTAGGCCGTCATTGTACATAAGAATTTGTTCTTAGCTGACTTGCCTAGTGTTAGTGTGGACACTATACATAATTACATTGAATATGTATTGTACTTACCTGAAGTATAGTATGATTGCTATTCATGTGTGCATGGTAATTATTGGCATTGACCGTGACCTTCCCCTGTGATGAGGTCATCATCCAGAGTCGGATCTGTACAAGGCGACTATCATATGTTGAGTGGGCTGTATCGTTTTGCTGTATTGGTACCGTTTGTACATGGCTGTACACCTTTTATTTTTTAGGTTGAAAATAAAGGAAAGTAATATAGAAATGCTTGTGGGCATTCCTTGTCAAGTTACTACATTTTTTGGCAATGAGGATAAAACTTATAAATCTACATGGTGATGCGCTAGCTAGCTAAGAAACAGTGGAGGTAGTCAGTTAGCTAGCTAGCTTAATGAGCAACTGAGAGCAGCCGCCGCTGAAGGGAAACGCTGACAGTGACAATCAGCAGCAAGTGAAGAGGACCAAGAACAAGTTCACGTTATAATGGCAATGTTTGGGACTATCGCTGAGTTTGTGGAAGAGAACGAGGACTGGACAGAATATGTGGAAAGGTTGGAACACTTTTCTTTGGCAAAGGGAATTACAGATGAGGCTAAACAGGGCTTTATTCTTTTGAGTGTGTGTGGAGCTAAAACCTCAAATCTAATGAGGAATTTGGCTACACCATGGAGACGGGGAGAAATTCCTTTTGTGGATCTAGTTGCTCTCGTTCAGACTCGCCACAATCCAAAGCATTCAGTGATTGTCTAGAGGTTCAAGTTTAACTGCCATTTTTGGGAAAACAGGTCAGTCTTTTGCTGAATTACGTGAACTCTCAAAACATTGTGAGTTTGGAGCTATGTTAGAGGAAATGCTCCATGACAGATTAGTCTGTGGCATTAATGAGGACGGCATACAGCGCCGTTTGCTGGGGAAAGCCACACTCATTTTCAAGAGAGCATTGGAAAATTCTCAAGGGATGGAGATGGCCGCTAGTAATGCTAAAAATATTCAAAATTACAACAGTGGAAGTGGTACAGTGCATCAGGTGACAAAAGAGATGGCAGTGGAAAAGCAGTGGAATGTTTCAGATGTTGGGGAACATTACGCAAACAACTGCGGATACAGTCTGTAACAATTGCAACAAAAAGGGACACTTAGCTAAAAAATGGAGGGGTCCTAGGAGCAAGCCAGAGGGTGGGCAGGCTGGACAGGGAAAATTCACAGCAAAAAAGCCAGTCAGCAGCACATTACCTAGAGAGCACAGAGTAGGAGGAAGAGCATTGTTCCTACAACATGTTTAATGTGAGTGAGCCCCGCGCAGAGCCTATCTATGCTACAGTGGAGGTAGATGGAAAACAGTTGAGGGTGGAGGTGGACACGGGGCTTCTGACTCTGTTATCAGTGAGGAGACCTACAAACAAATGTGAGGCTCAAAACAGGCTTCCGCCTTCACACCGGCAGGGATCAGACTGCGTACGTACACCAGGGAGAGCATACCATTGCTGGGTGCTCTAGAGGTGGCCATTGCATACAACATGGCTCCTGGTGGTGAAAAGGAATGGGCCTAGTTTACTAGGGCATGATTGGCTCACCAAAATACAACTGAACCTGGGTGAGATAAATCACACACGAGTGACTGAGGATGCCATTCAAAAGTACCCTGAGATTTTCAAAGATGAACTGGGCACACTGCAGGGCACTGCAGTTAAGCTGTTTGTGGATCCTCAGGCCGAGCCTCGCTTTTTAAAGCCCAGGACAGTGCCTTACGCCATGAAAAAGAAAGTGGAGGATGAGTTGGAGTGGCTGCAAGTAACAAACATCATTACTCCCATTCAGATCTCCCGCTGGACAGCTCCAATCGTTCCCATTATGAAAAGTGACAGAACTGTGCGTACATGCGGGGACTACAAACTCTCCATCAACAGGGCCTCTAAACTGGACGCGCAAGACCTGTTCGCAACGCTAGCAGGAGGCAAGACGTGACTCAGGTCAAGGTTTGAGAACGTCTAGCAACAGCTCCTCTTGGACGAAGACTCAAAAGAGTATGTCCCAGTCAACACGCACAAAGTATTGTTCAGGTACAACCGCTTGGTTTTCGGAGTGGCATTCAGTCCAGCCTCATGTAGCAGTGTACTTGGACGACATCCTGGTTACAGGGGAGACGGAGGAGGAGCACCGCCACCATGTGTACCAGATGTTAAAGAGATCCTCTGAGGCAGGGCTGCCCCTGAAGTGTAGCAAGTGCACATTCCAAGCACAGAGTGTGACATACCTAGGTTACAAGATCACAGTGCAGGGTCTGTGTTCTGTGGAGTACAAAGTCAGGGCAATCAAGGATGCTCCAAACCCCAAGAACATGTCTGAGCTCAGGTCGGTCCTGGGCATGGTGAAATACTACGGTAAGTTCCTCCCTGAGCTGTCAACAGGGATGGCTCCACTTTATCAGCTGCTCCACAAAGACTGTAAATGGAAGTGGGGGCCAGCACAAAAGAAAGCTTTCCAGGAATTGAAAGCACTACTACAATCAGCACAACTGCTGGTTCATTTTGACCAATATAAAGAGATCATTCTGTCATGTGACGCCTTGCCCTATTGCGTCGGGGTAGTACTCTCTCTTCAGATGGAGGACGGGTCAGAGAAACCCATTGGATTCGCATCACGCATGCTGACGAGTGCTGAGAGTGCTTATTCACAGTTGGACAAGGAAGGTCTGGCTATAGTCTTTGCTGTGAAACGCTTTCATCAGTACTTCTACGGTCGTCATTTCACCATATGCACTGACCACAAACCACTGATGAGCCTTTTTAGTGAATGAAAATGCATTCCTCCCATGGCTTCAGCAAGGATACAGCGCTGGTCCCTCACACCGTCAGCTTACCAGTAAACTATTGTGTACAGAGCGGGGAAGGACAATGCAAATTCAGACTCGCTCAGCCGTCTCCCGCTACCAGAGATCCCCGCCACAACTGAGGTGCCTCCCAAGACAATTTTCCTAATGGAGAGCTTGTTAACTTCTTTGGGCTGCAAGCCCGAAGCCGGGCACAATATGACAACAGCCACTTCAAGTGCAGGGCGCGAATTTCAAAATATATATTTTAGAAATATTTAATTTTCACACATTAACAAGTCCAATACAGCATATGAAAGATAAACATCTTGTGAATCCAGCCAACATGTCCGATTTTTAAAATGTTTTACAGCGAAAACACCACATATATTTATGTTAGCTCACCACCAAATACAAAAAAGGACAGACATTTTTCACAGCACAGGTAGCATGCACAAAGCCAACCTAACTAACCAAGAACCAACCAAACTAACCAAGAAACAACTTCATCAGATGACAGTCTTATAACATGTTATACAATAAATCTGTTTTGTTCGAAAAATGTGCATATTTGAGGTATAAATCAGTTTTACATTGCAGCTACCATCACAGCTACTGTCACAAATAGAACCGAAGCAGCCAGAGTAATTACAGACACCAGCGTCAAATACCTAAATACTCATCATAAAACATTTCTGAAAAATCGATGGTGTACAGCAAATTAAAGACAAACATCTTGTGAATCCAGCCAATATTTCAGATTTTTTAAGTGTTTTACAGCGAAAACACAATATAGCATTATATTAGCTTACTACAATAGCCTACCACACTACCGCATTCATTCATCAAGGCACGTTAGCGATAGCAATAGGCACGTTAGCGATAGCGAATAAACCAGCAAAAGATATATAATATTTGACTAACCTTGATAAGCTTCATCAGATGACAGTCCTATAACATCAGGTTATACATACACTTATGTTTTGTTCGAAATGTGCATATTTAGAGCTGAAATCAGTGGTTATACATTGTGCTAACGTAGCATCTTTTTCCCAGAATGTGCGGATATTTTTATGGCACTCAACTATTCTGACCAAATAACTATACATAAACGTTACTAAAAAATACATGTTGTATAGGAAATGATAGATACACTAGTTCTTAATGCAATCGCCGTGTTAGAATTCTAAAAATAACTTTATTACGACATCCAGCTTAGGTATAGCGAGAGAGTACCCAAAATCTGGGCGCAAACGACTATTTCACATGTTCGACAGATATATGAAATAGCATCATAAAATGGGTCCTACTTTTGACGATCTTTCATCAGAATGTTGTACAAGGGGTTCTTTGTCGGGAACAATCGTTGTTTGGATTTAGAATGTCCTCTTCTCCAGTCAATTAGCACGGAAAGCTAGCAAAGTGGCTCGAAGCTCTCCTTCTTGAACAAAGGCACACAACGCAACACGCCTAACATCCCGAAAAAATTTCAATAATCTAATAAGACTATATTGAAAAAACATACTTTACGATGATATTGTCACATGTATCAAATAAAATCAAAGCCGGAGATATTAGTCGTCTATAACGACAGCTGTACAGAAGGCAAAACCAGGTCCCTTCACACGCTCTCCAGAAAACAGGAAACTGGTGACACATCATACAAAGAGCTTTTGTTCGACCCCAGATCAAGTTACACACTCCATTTCTTCTCTCACTGCCTGTCGACATCTAGTGGAAGACGTATGAAGTGCATCTATACTAATAAATATCAAGGACATTAATAGGCAGGCCCTAGAACAGAGCATCGATTGCAGATTTTCCACTTCCTCTCAGGAAGTTTGCTGCAAAATGAGTTCTGTTTTACTCACAGATATAATTCAAACGGTTTTAGAAACTAGAGAGTGTTTTCTATCCAATAGTAATAATAATATGCATATTGTACGAGCAAGAATTGAGTACGAGGCCGTTTGAAATGGGCACCTTTTATCCGGCTACTCAATACTGCCCCTGCAGTCCAAACAGGTTAAACTCACCTGTGAATTCCAAACAGATCAAACAGTGGACAGACCGGGATCCTATCCTGGCCCTAGTGAAAAGATTCCTCATGCAGGGTTGGCCTTCTGTCATAGAGGATGATGGACTGAGACCTTATGCAAAGAGCAAAACTGAGCTGAGTGTGCAGGATGGCTGCATACGCTAGGGGTCCAGAGTGCTTGTTCCGTCCCCTGGCCGTTCACAAGTCATGGATGAGGACCATGAGGCTCACCCGAGTGCCTCCCAGATGAACAGTTTAGCCAGATCTTACATATGGTGGCCTAAAATGAATCAGGACGTAGAAAACAAAGTGGAATCATGTTCTGAGTGCCAGATCAACCAGAAGATGGCGCCACCCGCACCACTACATCTGTGGGAGTGGCCTGACCGCCCATGGGCCAGGCTGCACATAGACTTTGCTGGCCCTTTCGTGGGCCACATGTTCCTTGTCATGGTGGATGCGCACTCCAAGTGGCTGGAGGCTCACATCATGAGCAACATCACAGCGACCGCAACCCATGGTCTGCCTGACTCTGTTGTGTCCGACAATGCAACAACCTTTACCTGTGACTTGTTCCAAGAATTCATGCGGAGAAACGTGATTTGCAATGTCCGCAGTGCGCCGTTTCATCTGGCCTCAAACGGTTTAGCGGAGCGGGCTGTGCAGACAATGAATGAGGGACTCAAAAGGATCACAAATAAGCTCTCTCGGTTCTTTTTCCAGTATCGCAACAAGCCACAAACAACAACAGGACAGGCTTCAGCTGAGATGTTGATGGGCAGAAAGCCTAAAGCTCACATGGATCTACTGCGTCCGGACATCAAAGCACGAGTGCAACGGAAGCAGGAAAAACAATAAGAGAGACATGACCACCACGTGAGGGAGAGGCAGTTAAACCCAATGACACCGTCTACATCCGCAACTTCACAAGCAGCCAGCACTGGTTGCCAGGTATCATTCTGAGTCAGAGTGGCCCAGTCTCCTTTATGGTCAAACTGACTGATGGACGAGTCATGCGCAGACACCAGGACCACATTCGCCTGCGCTATGACAAAGAAAATAGCATGTTTTCAGACGGAACAGCTGCGGGTGGTTAGTATACAAGTTGAAACCCCACAGGAAACAGTGTCTGAGAAACAGGGGCATTCAGTGGTTCCTGCAAAGGGTTATGGACTTTCTCTCACAAACACCCAACCCGCTCCTTTGCCCTCAGACCCAGCTCCACTGGGACACGCCTTACCTGTGTCTTGTGGCACACGAGGAGTACTGCACAGATTACAGTCTAGTCACAAGCCTCCTGAAAGACTAGCTCTGTAGTTGAGACTGAGAGTCTTGTGGTGTTAGTGTTTGTTTGGAGCAGCAGACCTAGTTGAATAGAAATAAGGATTGTCATATTTTTTGTTTTTGTTTACATTTACAGTAACAATAGCAGAAGTTCTCAAGTGTTGTGAAGATGAGAAAAGAAACACTGATGTGGTTGACTGGTCAACCTTGTGTTCTTTCCTTACAGGGGGGATTGAAATTAAGGGGGAGAAGTGTCATAGTGTGTACCCTATTTAAATAATTACATTTGTTGGAATGTGCTAAACTTTGAACATTGAGATATTAAATGAATGATAGGAAATGAAAGAGACTGAGTTATGTTAGAAGTTCATGGTTATCAGAAGAAAGAAGAAGGCTTTGGAATGTGTTTGATGGAGGAGAGGAGAGCGATGTGTTGATACAGGGGAGACAGATGGACATATATGTATTAGATGAAAGAGGGGTTGAGGTCATGAGGTGAGGACAGATTCTTTTAAGAAAGTAATAAATGTTTGGAATCCTGTTACCCTTTATTAGCTTCCTGTAGAGCCATAAAATGTAAGGATTGGAGAGAAAGGGGCGTGTCTTAAGTAGGATGCATATAAACTGTGAAGTCCGAAATCTTTAGCTGTCTGTTTTCAGCTGTACAGAACCTTTGGGGAGAATAAACTTGGTTAAAGCTTCTCTAACCCTCTGTCCGTGGGTTATTTACTCAGAAAAATAAGAACCTAACACATTGAATATGTATTGTACTTACCTGCAGTATAGTATGATTGCTATTCATGTGTGCATGGTTATTATTGGCATTCTCATTGACTGTGACCTTTCCCCTTTGATGAGGTCATCACGCAGAGTCGGATCTGTACAAGGCATCTCTATCACATGTTGAGTGGACTGTATCGTTTTTCTGTAATGGTACTGTTTGTACATGGCTGTACACCTTTTATTTCTTAGGTTGAAAAAAAGGAAGGAAAGTAATATAGAAATGTGTGTGGGCATTCCTTGTCAAGTTACTACACCTAGTGAAATGAAGATTAAAAAAAGAAATGCAAAATAAAATTGAAGGATTCAAACTTAGGGGGGGGGGGATTGTTTAATCAAACACTTTTTTAGCAGGTATTGGATATTGTTCCTCTGTTGACGACAAGCATCCTCCTTAGGCAATTGTAAGTTAGATTGTGTGCTCAGCAAGACTGGAGGTTCTAAATTAGTTATTTTGTACCTAAATTAGTTTTTTTGTACCTCTGTTGACGACAAGCATCCTCCTTAGGCAACTCTAAGTTAGATTGTGTGCTCAGCAAGACTGGAGGTTCTAAATTAGTTTTTTTTCTGCACCATTAAAAGAGTAGCAGCTCAAGGCAAGCTCACTACAGAGCTCTTATTCTGAATTACAGCCTCACGTCCTCAGAGTTGCCTCACCACACACTCATGGGCAGTTTGGACGATAAAATAAGGGAATATAAACAGGACATGTTGTCAGGTCATAGAACTGCCCCCAAAAAGCCACACTATTTCATAATTTGAGATTTGTACTGTAAATGAACTGTAGCATGATCTATGTGAAATTGGTAAAGCTGACTGGTGAAATGCATTTGTCAGGAGTGGCGTATAATGCCTATGTAAAGTATTTCTTAGCGCAGATCCTGCCTCATTGACCTTGCTGAAGGCTGAGGAAACATGGAGTTGCAGTCTTTCTCAAAAGAGAACATCCATATACAGTGCATAAAGTATGCAGACCCCTTCCCCTTTTCTATATTTTCTTACACTACAGCCTTTAAACATTGATTAAAACAAAAAAAAATATTGTCAATCTACACACAATGCCTCAAAATGACAAGCAAAAACAGGTTTAGAAATTTTAGCAAATTTATTAAAATGATAAAACAGAAACACGTTTTTTATATAACTATTCAGACCCTTTACTATGAGACCTGAAATTGAGCTCAGGGTCATCCTGGTTCCATTGATCATCATTAAGATGTTTCTACAACAACTTGATTGGAGTCCATCTGTGATAAATTCAATTGATTGGACATGATTTGGAAAGATACACACCTGTCTATATAAGGTCCAACAGTTGACAATACTGTACATGTCAGAGCAATAACCAGTCATGAGGTGGAAGGAATTGAGAGCTCCGAGCTCCGAGGCAGGATTGTGTTGAGGCACAGATCTGGGGAAGGGTACCAAAACATTTCTGCAGCATTGATGGTCCCCAAGAACACAGTGGCCTCCATCATTCTTAAATGGAAGAAGTTTGGAACCACCAAGACTCTTCCTAGACTCGGCTGCCTGGCCAAACTGGGCAATCAGGGGAGATTGGCCTTGGTCAGGGAGATGACCAAGAACCTGATGGTCACTCTGACAGAGCTCCAAAGTTCCTCTGTGGAGATGGGAGGACCTTCCAGAAGGACAACCATCTTTGCAGCACTCCACCAATTAGGCCTTAATGGTAGATTCGCCAGACGGAAGTCACTCCTCAGTAAAATGCACATGACAGCCCGCTTGGAGTTTGCCAAAAGGCACCTAAAGGACTCTCAGACCATGAGAAACAAGATTATCTGGTCTGATGAATGCCAAGCGTCACATCTGGAGGAAACCTGGCACCATCCCTATGATGAAGCATGGTAGTTGCAACATCATGCTGTGGGGATGTTTTTCAGCAGCAGGGACTGGGAGACTAGTCAGGATCGAGGGAAAGATGAACGGAGTACAAATCAAATCAAATTGTATTGGTCACATACACGTATTTAGCAGATGTTATTGTGGGTGTAGCGAAATCCTTGTGTTCCTAGCTCCAACAGTGCAGTAGTATCTAACAATTCACAACAATACACACAAATCTAAAAGTAAAAGAACGGAATTAAGGAATTTATAAATATTAGATCAAAAATGTTGTGGCATTGACTAAAATACAGTAGAATAGAATACAGTATTTAATTTTGGGCTCCCGAGTGGTCTAAGGCACTGCATCTCAGTGCTAGAGGCGTCACCATAGATTCTGGTTCGATCCCGGGCTGTATCACAACCGGTGGTGATCAGGAGTGCAATAGGGTGGCTCACAATTGGCCCAGCGTCGTTCGGGTTAGGGTAGGGTTTGGTCATGGTGTGCTGTCATTGTAAATTAAGAATTTTTTCTTAACTGAATTGCCTAGTTAAATGAAGGTAATACAGTGGCTTGTGGAAGTATTCACCCCCCTTGGCATTTTTCCTATTTTGTTGCCTTACAACCTGGAATTAAAATAGATTTTTGGGGGGTTTGTATCATTTGATTTACACAACATGCCTACCAATTTGAAGATACAATATATTTTTTATTGTGAAACAAACAAGAAATAAGACAAAAAAACAGAACTTGCGCATGCATAACTATTCACCCTCCCAAAGTCAATACTTTGTAGAGCCACCTTTTGCAGCAATTACAGCTGCAAGTCTCTTGGGATATGTCTCTATAAGTTTGGCACATCTAGCCACTGGGATTTTTGCCCATTCTACAAGGCAAAACTGCTCCAGCTCCTTCAAGTTGGGTGGGTTGCTGGTGTACAGCAATCTTTAAGTCATACCACAGATTCTCAATTGGATTGAGGTCTGGGCTTTGACTAGGCCATTCCAAGACATTTAAATGTTTCCCCTTAAACCACTCAAATGTTGCTTTAGCAGTATGCTTAGGGTCATTGTCCTGCTGGAAGGTGAACCTCCATCCCAGTCTCTAATTTCTGGAAGACTGAAACAGGTTTCCCTCAAGAATTTCCCTGTATTTAGTGCCATCCATCATTCCTTCAATTCTGACCAGTTTCCCAGTCCCTGCCGATGGAAAAACATCCTCACAGCATGATGCTGCCATCACCATGCTTCACTGTGGGGATGGTGTTCTCGGGGTGATGAGAGGTGTAGGGTTTGTGCAAGACATATTGTTTTTCTTGATGGCCAAAACGCTCAATTTTAGTCTCATCTGATCAGAGTACCTTCTTCCATATGTTTGGGGAGTCTCCCACATGCTTTTTGGTGTACACCAAACATGTTTGCTTATTCTTTTCTGGACACTCTTCCGTAAAGCCCAGCTCTGTGGAGTGTACGGCTTAAGGTGGTGGTATGGACAGATACTCCAATCTCTGCTGTGGAGCTTTGCAGCTCCTTCAGGGTTATCTTTGGTCTCTTTGTTGCCTCTTTGATTAATACCCTCCTTGCCTGGTCCGTGAGTTTTGATGGGTGGCCCTCTCTTAGCAGGTTTGTTGTGTTGCCATATTCTTTCCATTTTTTAATAACGGATTTAATGGTGCTCCATGGGATGTTCAAAGTTTCTGATATTTTTTATAACCCAACCCTGATCTGTACTTCTCCACAACTTTGTCCCTGACCTATTTGGAGAGCTCCTTGGTCTTAATAGTGCCGCTTGCTTGGTGGTGCCCCTTGCTTAGTGATGTTGCAGACCTTGGGGCTTTTCAGAACAGGTGTATATATACTGAGATCATGTGACAGATCATGTGACACTTAGATTGCACACAGGTGGACTTTATTTAACTAATTATGTGACTTCTGAAGGTAATTGGCTGCACCAGATTTTATTTAGGAGCTTCATAGCAAAGGGGGTGAATACATATGCACGCACCACTTTTCCATCTTTTTTTTTTAAAGTTTTGAAAAAGTAATTTTTTTCATTTCACTTCACCAATTTGGACTATTTTGTGTATGTCCAATACAGGAAATCCAAACAAAAATCTATTTAAATTACAGGTTGTAATGCAACAAAATAGGAAAAACGCGAAGGGGATGAATACTTCTGCAAGGCACTGTATATATATATATATATATATATATATATATATATATATATATATATATATATATATATATATATATATATATTGTCACGTTCCTGACCTGTTTTCTGTTGTTTTGTATGTGTGTGATGGTCAGGGCGTGAGTTTTGGGTGGGCAGTCTATGTTTTCTGTTTCTATGTTGGTTTTGGGTTGCCTGGTATGGCTCTTAATTAGTTTTCCTCTAATTGAGAGTCATATTAAGGTAGGTTGTTCTCACTGTTTGTTTGTGGGTGATTGTCGCTGTGTCTGTGTATTTTGCACCACACGGTACTGTCTCGTCTCGTTCGTTCGGTCGTTCCTGTTTATGTGTTCCTCGTTTCATGTAAGTTCTTAGTTTAGGTCTGTCTAGTTCGTTTTGTTATTTTGTAAATCATTCAAGTGTATTTCGTTTCGTGTTTTTCCGTCTTATCATTAAAACATTATGTATTCATCACCCGCTGCGCCTTTGTCAACTCACTCACCGAAAGAGAGCCGTTACATATATACATATATATATATATATATGAGATGAGTAAAGCAGTATATAAACATTATTTAAACATTATTAAAGTGACTAGTGTTCCATTAATAAAGTGGCCAGTGATTCCAAGTCTATGTATAAAGGGCAGCAGCCTGTAAAGTGCAGGGTGGAAGCCGGCAATTGATGGGCTTGAGATAGAAGCTGTTTTACATTCTCTCGGTCCCAGCTTTGATGCACCTGTACTGACCTCACCTTCTGGATGTTAGCGGGGTAAACAGGCAGTGGCTCAGATGGTTGTTGTCCTTGATGATCTGTTTGGCCTTCCTGTGACATCGGATGCTGTAGGTGTCCTGGAGGGCAGGTAGTTTGCCACCGGTGATGCGTTGGGCAGACCGCACCACCATCTGGAGAGCCCTGCGGTTGTGGGCGGTGCAGTTGCCATACCAAGCGGTGATGCAGCTCGACAGGATGCTCTCAATTGTGCATCTGTAAAAGTTTGTGAGGGTTTTAGGTGCCAAGCCAAATTTCTTCAGCCTCTGGAGTTTGAAGAGGCGCTGTCTTCACCACCATCAGTGATGTGTACGCTGAGGAACTCTAAGCTTTCCAACTTCTCCACTCCAGTCCTGTCAATTTTGGATAGGGGGGTGCTCCCTCTGCTGTTTCCTGAAGTCCACGATCAGCTCCTTTGTTTTGTTCATGTTGGTTGAGAGGTTATTTTCCTGGAACCACACTCCCAGGGCTCTCACCACCTCCATGTAGACTCTCGTCGTTGTTGGTAATCAGGCCTACAACTGTTGTGTCATCTGCAAATTTGATGATTGAGTTGGAGGTGTGCCTGGCCACGCATTCATGGGTGAACAGGGGCTACAGGAGGGGGCTGAACACGCACCCTTGTGGTGCCCCAGTGTTGAAGATCAGCGAAGTGGAGGTGTTGTTTCCTACCTTCACCACCTGGGGGTGGCACGTCAGGAAGTCCAGGACCCTGTTGCACAGGGCGGGGTTCAGACCAAAGGCCTCAAGCTTCATGATGAGCTTGGAGGGTACTATGGTGTTGAATGCTGAGCTATAGTCAATAAACAGCATTCTTACATAGGTATTCCTCTTGTCCAGATGGGATAGCACAGTGTGCGGAGTGATTGCATCGTCTGTGGATCTATTGGGACGGTAAGAAAATTGGAGTGGGTCTAGGGTGGCAGGTAAGGTAGAGGTGATATGATCCTTGACTACTGTAGTCTCAAAGCACTTCATGATGACAGAGGTCAGTCAATGCGGAACATTTCAAGAACTTTGAAAGTTTCTTCAAGTACAGTCGCAAAAACCATCAAGCGCTATGAAGAAACTGGCTCTCATGAGGACTGCCACAGGAAAGCAAAACCCAGAGATACCTCTGATGCAGAGCAGGAGTTTATTAGAGTTACCAGCCTCAGAAATTGCAGCCCATACGTAATGCTTCACAGAGTTCACGTAACGCATCTCAACATCAACTGTTCAGAGGAGATTGCGTGAATTATGCCTTCATGGTCTAATTGCTGCAAAGAAACCACTACTAAAGGACACCAATAATAAAAAGAGACTTGCTTAGGCCAATAAACACGAGCAATGGACATTAGACTGGTGGAAATTTGTCCTTTGGCCTGATGAGTCCATATTTTAGATTTTTGGTTTCAACCGCTGTGTCTTTGTGAGATGCAGAGTAGGTGAACGGATGATCTCTGCATTTGTGTGGTTCCCAGTGTAAAGCATGGAGAAGGAGGTGTGATGGTGTGTGGGTGCTTTTGTGGTGACACTGTTTGTGATTTATTTAGAATTCAAGGCACACTTAACCAGCATGGCTACCACAGCATTCTGCAGTGATACGCCATCCCATCTTGGTTGCGCTCACTGGGACTATAATTTGTTTTTCAACAGGACAATGACCCAAAACACATCTCCAGGCTGCGTACGGGATATTTGACCAAGAAGGAGAGTGATGGAGTACTGCATCAGATGACCTGGCCTCCACAGTCACCCGACCTCAACCCAATTGAGATGGTTTTGGGATGAGTTGGACCGTAGAGTGAAGGAAAAGCAGCCAACAAGTGCTCAGCATATGTGGGAACTCCTTTAAGACTGTTGGAAAAGCATTCCTCATGAAGCTGGTTGAGAGAATGCCAAGAGTGTACAAAGCTGTCATCAAGGCACATTTTTCTAACACATTTTTGGTTACTCCATATGTGTTATTTAATAGTTTTGATGTCTTCACTATTATTCTACAATGTAGATAATAGTAAAAATAAAGAAAAACCCTTGAATGAGTAGGTGTGTCCAAACTTTTGACTGGTGCTGTATATAAACATCTTCAAAACATACCCGTCTTGAGTCAGCACCCCTTATGAGTTCTCATGAAAAGGGATTTCGCTGCAAGTAGTAAGAGCAGATGCACAACTTCCAGCATTATTTACAAAAATCTACTGAATAGAAATTATAATCACTGTCTGGGCTCAATGTGGATTTAGGCATGGACATATCCCCACAGTAAGCACTCTAAAGACTTGAAGCAAAAAAATGCTAATTGAAAATACTTTCTTAAAAAAAAAATCTAATAATTATAAACAATTTCCCTGTGGACGTCTGAATTTATGAGATTAAATGTTAATCTCTAAATCCAATAAGAACCTTAGATTTGCCTTGAATCTGCAAATGTTATGGGCTGAGTGAGGACAGTTCCATAAGAAGTGAATCCTTGGAAAAGGAGGCACATATTCTCTGTGATCGATACTAGGCTCTTGAAAGACAATTAAAGTCAATACTCATGATGCTTCAATGAAAGTTATCAGTGATTGTGGGAAGAGAGCAATCATTTTCAAAATACATGGCTCTCAATGTAACATCCCCTGGTAAACAATCAGATGTAAAATTACAGGCTGTGGACAGAGCCGTCTTTGCTGCTATTTTTACTTTCAAAGCTGACACATGAAGAAGCACCTTAATGCAAACTTAATGCTGCTATTTAAATGCTTTCTGAATCCATCTTCATTAATGCCAGGTTTAGTGTTGAAAATACAAATAAATTATGTTAAACAGCTCTTTTGCTAAGCATGTATTGTGTTGTTACTTAGCCCTGCATGTGGTTTGCTTGGCACTCATGTGAACAGAGGTGCGTCCTTGTCATGATGATAAATAGACTCCGTATGTGGTTTACAATGTGAAAAATATTCCTTCCATTTGTTTTCACAAGCCAATTCACCAGAATTGAACTTGATCCAATTTGGCAGTGAGCTGAACCTGGGAAATGAAACTCTAAATAATGCCGGATCACTTGTTGGACAGATTATTTTCTGCTTTATACCCTGCTAGGTAGCAGATTTCCCAGTGAAACTTGTCTAGCTACTAGTTAGAGGCAGGTGTTGAATGGGTTTATCAAACAGGGAGTTGGAGTAGTAGGCCCTTTCCACCTGTCATTAATAGTTTCTATTATTTCATGAGCTTCTTCTCAGACCTCACAGCACTGTCGTCCACAAGTAAGTCTATTGTTTTAGTCAGTCGGGTCTGTGAGCCTGGATACTACTATCAACATTTTATAATGGTGGTGTATGCATGCATTTAAGAGAGGATTAGTACTTTAAAAACTAGATACATTTGGGTTGTGCTATAGAGAGATATGACATCTGTAGTGCAGAAGAGGTTGCTAGGCAATACAACACATTCATTGCCAAGAAAAATATTAAAACAGTGAATTATTGTATGAGATGTAAAGAGAAAAGCCTGAGAGAGAGAGAGAGAAATGGAGAGAGAGAGAAATGGAGCAAGAGAGAGAGAGAGAGAGACAGAGAGGACGGTGATGCCAGAGTGAACTGGAAAACAGAAGCAATGGGTGAAACAAATTAGCTGTTTCATATACCCACATTATCCTCTTCCCTTTACACCCAACACACAATAGTTTACAGGAGGAAAATACCAGTGTAGCCCACCAACACCTGGTCATTACTAATGCTTAATTTGAGCCGGATCCTGCCAAAACAAGATCCGGCACCTCTCTATTTTGGACTGTTTCGCTCCAGAACCTATTTGGCCAGATCTAGTACTTCTCGTGGCATGAAAAATTGTCACTTTTTGCAATGTAAAAATTATACTATGAGCGGTCAAAGTTCATTAGAGATCCCTCTTCGTTAATTGTCGTGACCATGTGAGAAGCACGCCTGTATCTCTTACAGAAACAGAATGAGATTAACTTTCTATGAGCCTGCAACTCTCGTCTCTCCAGCATTGCACTTCATAATTTTTTTCCTTACAGAATCATAGCCGCTCAAAGGGTTCTGGAGGAGCTGCAACACCCCTGATGAATTGGAATTAATTTGCCAAAGTCATAGAATTAGTGCTGTCTGTTCAGAAAGAAATGAAATAATTCAGAATAGCCGACAAGGCCTAAAATTTAGACACATGCGATCAATAGCTTCTTTTAAAAAATAACTGGATTGTGTGTAGCCTAATAACAAGGCATAGCCTACAGTCGAGTCGGGAACATGAGGAAAATTTGTCAGTGAACAGCATGCATACAAAATAGGCATTAACCAATGTTTCAAATACAAACTCGAGAAAACACAGGTTGGAAAGCAAATGGCTCCTGCTAAAAGGGAGGACTCTAATCTGTCTGCTGTAGGCTACCAAAATATTTGATCAACTTCAAAAGTATTGTTTTACTAAGTAAACAAGAGAGAAATATAGGCTTTTTGGCAAGAACAACACATCAGCCATCACCAGCATGTCACGACTTCCGCTGAAGTTGGTCCCTCTCCTTGTTCGGGCGGCGTTCGGTGATCGACGTCACCGGTTTTCTAGCCGCCACCGATCCACTTTTGATGTTCCATTTGTTTTCTCTTCATTGTACACACCTGGTTTCCATTCCCATAATTATGTTCCTTATTTTACCCTCTTGTTCCCATGGTTTTGTTCATGTTTGTTCTGTGTTAAGTGGTCGCTTATATTTGTGAGCTGGTATGTTTTCCCTGCGTGGAATATTTTGTTGTTTTGTTGAGTAAAGTCCGTTATTAATCATTCTCTGTGTCCTGCGCCTGACTCCATCCCACCTGCTGCACATTGACTCTTAACACAGCAAGTGAGCTCCACATAATTGGGTCAGAGTGAAACTGGAAAGCATTTTTAGGACTATAATTTCCTCCTCATATTGTAGCCTATAATAATATGTGTCTCCACACACCTAGTCCTAGGCTACTGATAGATTCAAGACAAGGTCATTATTATTGATCTCAGATTATCATTTTGTCAGTGTCAAAGTAGACTGTCATTTCGATCAATTGTGCGGTGTTAAAAAATATTCAGCCAAAGTCTCTAGTCATGTAAGATGATGCAGAATTGCATGAAATGTGTTTTTAAAAGGCCTCATTTTCCCCTCACCCTAAGCTACTACAAATGTTCCACATGTATGCCACTACTCAAATGCAATGATATGCATGTAATGCTTTATTTTTACGTTTTTTTCTCTCCTGCGTTCCGGTACCTCGAAGCTCCCTACAGTAGGTCACCCCCCTCTGCAGCTCACTTTTTGTTCCGGCACCTCCCGATGTACAAATTAAGCACGGGTCATAACAGGGTACAGTATGTAAATCGTACATATTCTGATGGGTTCTGTTAATGTGATTATAAAGAGATGTTATCAAAATAAACATGTCTGCAAGGATATCTCATTATCCCAATAACAGACGTAAGATTTTAATTTGTTCCCCCTGTTGCAGGAGAACTTTCTTACAATGTAGGAAATGTAAATATTGAAGTGTATTTAAGGTTTAAAAAGCCTTCTGAAGTTTAATTTCCACTTAGAAATTTCTGACTTGATTTTCCCTTACGTAAAATGTATCACCCCCTACATGTCCATTAATTAGAAAACACATAATAGTTTCAGGCCAGAGTGCCTAGTGTAGTACCAGTCCCCTTACACAAATACTCATATCCATAGCCATGAAATTCTTTGAAAGGCTGGTCATGGCTCACATCAACACCATCATCCCAGACACACTGGACCCACTCCAATTTGGATACCGCGCCAACTGATCCACAGATGATGCAATCTGTATTGCACTCCACACTGCCCTCACCCACCTGGACAAAATGAATACCTATGTAAGAATGCTGTTCATTGACTACAGCTTAGCATTCAACACCATAGTCCCATCCAAGTTCATCACCAAGCTCAGGACTCTGGGACTGAACAACTGGATCCTGGTCTTCCTGACAGGCCGCCCCCAAGGGGTGAAAGTAGGCAACAACACATCCGCCAACAACACATCCGCCACATCCGCCATCAACAATGGGTGTCCCTCAGGGGTGTGTGCTTAGTCCCCTGCTGTACTCCTTGTCACCTACGACTGTGTGGCTGCGCACGACTCAAACACCATCATCAAGTTTGCTGACGACACGACGGTGGTAGGATTGATCACTGTGAAGATGAGTCAGCCTATTGGGAGGAGGTCAGACACTTGGCAGTGTGTTGCCAGGACAACAACCTCTACCTCAATGTCAGCAAGACAAAGGAGCTGATCGTGGACTACAGGAAACGGAGGGGTGAGCATAACCCCATCCATATCAATGGGGCTGTAGCGGAGCAGCTTGAGAGCTTCTCGGTGTCCACATCACTATAGAATTAACATGGTCCACACACACCTACACAGTTGTGAATAGGGTAAGACAGCACCTTTTTCTTCTCAGGAGGTTTGGCATGGGGACTTCAGATCCTCAAAAGGTTATACAGCTGCACCATTGAGAGCATCTTGATTGGCTACATTCCCTCTTGGTACGGCAACTGCAAGGCACCCGACCGCAAGGCTCTACAGAGGGTGGTGAGTACGGCCCTGAACATAACTGGGCCCGAGCTTCCTGCCATCCAGGACCTACATTTCCAGTCAAAAGTTTGAACACACCTACTCATTCAAGAGTTTCTTTTTTTAAACTATTTTGTGTGCCTTGTTAACAGTTCATTTGTGCAATTTCTTTCCTTCTTAATGCGTTTGAGCCGATCAGTTGTGTTGTGTTATACAGAAGATAGCCCAATTTGGTAACAGACCTAGGTCCATATTATGGCAATATCAGCTCAAATAAGCAAAGAGAAACGACAGTCCATCATTACATTAAGACAGGAAGGTCAGTCAATGTAGAACATTTCAAGAACTTTTAAAGTTTCTTCAAGGGCAGTTGACAAACCATTAAGCGCAATGATGGAACTGGCTCTCATGAGGACCGCCACAGGGAAGGAAGACACACCTCTGATGCAGAGGATAAGTTAACTAGATTTAAATGCACCTCAGATTGCAGCCCAAATAAATGCTTCAGAAGGTTCAAGTAAAAGACACATCAACATCAACTATTCAGGTGAGACTGCATGAATCAGGCTTTCATGTTCTAATTGCTGCAAAGAAACCACTACTAAAGGACACCAATAAGATGAAGAGACTTGCTTGGGCCAAGAAACATGAGCAATGGACATTAGACCGGTGGAAATATGTCCTTTGGTTTGATGAGTCCAAATTTGAAATGTTTTATTTCAACGGCTGTGTCTTTGTGAGACGCAGAGTAGGTGAATGGATGATCTCCGCATTTGTGTGGTTCCCACTGTGAAGCATAGAGGAGGAGGTGCGATGGTGTGGGGGTGCTTTGCTGGTGACACTGTCAGTGATTTATTTAGAATTCTATAACACTTAACCAGCATGGCTACCACAGCATTCCGCAGTGATACGCCATCTCATCTGGTTTGCACTTAGTGGGACTATCATTTGTTTTTCAACAGGACAATGACCCAACAGACCTCCAGGCTGTGTAAGGGCTATTTGACCAAGAAGGAGAGTGATGGAGTGCTGCATCAGATGACCTGGCCTCCACTGTCACCCGACCTCAACCCAATTGAGATGGTTTGGGATGATTTAACAAGTGCTCGGCATATGTGGGAACTGCTTTAAGACTGTTGGAAAAGCATTCCTCATGAAGCTGGATGAGAGAATGCCAAGAGTGTGCAAAGCTGTCATCAAGGCAAAGGGTGGCTACTCTATCTAAAATCTAAAATATAAAAAAACATTTTGATTTGTTTAACACTTTTTTGGTTACTACATGATTTTGATGTCTTCACTGTTATTCTACAATGTAGAAAATGGTAAAAATGAAGAAAAACCCTTGAATGAGTAGGTGTATCCAAACTTTTGACAGGTACTGTTTAAACCAGGCGATGTCAGAGGAAGTCAGTGGTGGAAAGTACTTAAGTAGTGCTTTAAAGTATTTTTATTTAAGTAGATTTTTGTGATATCTCTACTTTACAATTTATACTTGACAACTTTTACTTCACTACATTTCTAAAGAAAATAATGTACTTTTTACTCCATACATGTTCCCTGACACCCAAAAGTACTTGTTACATTTCGAATCCTTAGCAGGCCAGGAACATTGTCCAATTCACACACTCACACTCACTTGATACTTAAGTGTATTTAAAAAATTACATTTACCTTTGATACTTAAGTATATTTAAAACCAAATACTTTTAAACTTTTACTCAAGTTGTATTTTACTGATTGACTTGAGTCACTTTTACTTGAATCATTTTCTATTAAGGTATCTTTACTTTTGCTCAGGTATGACAATTGGGTACTTTTTCCACCATTGGAGGAAGGCCCAAAAAATTGTCAAAGACTCCAGCCACCCAAGCCATAGACTGTTGTCTCTGCTATTGCACGGCAAGCGGTACCAGTGCACCAAGTCTGGAGCCAACAGGACCCAGAACAGTTACTGTACTACCCCCAAGCCATAACACTGCTAAACAAGAATGCACTAACTCTTACACTGACTCTATGCTCACACACACAGGACTCTACCCACACACTTACACATACTTATAGTGACACCCCAACACACAGACACTACGTATGTCCACATACACACTACGTATGTCCACATACACATACATGCACACACATGCATAGTGAAGCCACACACACACTCACGCTATACGCTGCTGCTACTGTTTATTATACACTGAATTTGAAAAACATTTGCAAAACATGAGGAACACCTTCCTAATATTGAATTGCACCCCATTTTGACCTCAGAACAGCCTCAATTAGTTGGGGCATGTACTCTACAAGGTGTCTCAAGCATTCCACAGTGATGCTGGCCCATGTTGACTCCAATGCATAGTCGTGTCAAATTGGCTGGATGTCCTCTGGGTGGTGGACCATTCTTGATACACACAAGAAACTGATGAGCGTTAAAAACCTAGCAGCGTTGTAGTTCTTGACACACTCAAACTGGTACGCCTGGTACCTACTACCATACCCTGTTCAAAGGCACTTAAATATTTTCTCTTGCCCATTCACCCTCTGAATGGTACACATACACTATCCATGTCTCAAATGTCTCAAGGCTTAAAAATCCTTCTTTAACCTATCTCCTCCCCTTAATCTACACTGATTGAGGTGGATTTAACAAGTGACATCAATAAGGGATCATAGCTTTCACATGGATTCACCTGGCCAGTCTGTCATGGAAAGTGTTCCTAATGTTTTGTACACTCAGTGTATATCCTGTTGCCTAGTCACTTTTCCCCTACCTATGTGTATATAGCTACCTCAATTACATCTTACCCCTGGTACTCCCTGTATATAGCCGTGCTATTCTTTACTCGTTATTGTTATTCACTATCTATTTATTCCTTGTGTCACTATTTTATTTTAATATTTTATCTTTAACTCTGCATTGTTGGAAAAGGATTTCACTGCTAGTCTACGCCTGTTGTTTACAAAGCATGTGGCAAATACAATTTGATTTTAAATACCATTGTAAACTGTTAAAAATTATAGTTTTACTAATAACAAAAGGTCTGTGTTTTTTTTACTCTATCCCCCCAAAAATATTGGAAGCTAAAGTGCTTCTAATGGTCAAATGTAGTACAGTAACTTCATTGTTTTCTCTTAAATATCCCAGATGATACTAATAGTTGCAGAATGTTTAAACCATGGTTCTAGTCACTAGTGGCAGATAGAAGGGCTCCATGTACCATAGCACATATTGTATAAGCCCACCATCCCCAGCACCCCTCACACTCATAAAGACAGGAAACATAACAAACAGGCTGTTGATGATAAAGGTCTATAGTGCTTCACCCTGTCCCAGTTCACCCACTGTCTTTTCAAGACGGCACAGATTTCATTCAGCTGTCTCTCTTTCAGGCTAATACACAGGTGTGACTGTGCCCTGTGGAGTCAAGGGGATTTATGGATGGAGAGACTGTAGCTGCCATGTCCCTGCAGCAGGCACATCACTGTTCTGCCTTTCCACCAAGGCGCAGTTTGTTTTCCAAGGGCTGCTCTTGCATCACAATGAACTTCATGCAGGAAATGGATAATGTTACAATCTCACCCCCAGGTAGTTTGGGACATGGGCTCCATCAACTGAACACAATCACTGTGGATGTGGATTCTTGGAACCCATGAATTTGCACACTGCACTGTAAATCAAGAATCACAAAGAAAGCCATTAAGATAATATCTATATGGTTGTATCTTTAACATATATTTAACACATCAATTTTTTAATGCTGTACTTCTGGGTCTCTTGCTTCTTTAACTGTGGCATTGGATGTGTTTTCCAGAGCCTGAAATAAAAGTGTGCTCAGCCAGAAAATGCCCCATCAATCTGAGCTCGCTACATTGATTTACATTTCCCTGACAGAGGGCAATTTATGACTTGCGGAAATCCAAGATTTTTTCCTTTCTTTTTTTGTGGCTCAGAATCTATCATGGGTGATCTAATCAGAGTCACAATAGAGGGAAACCACTAGAAGGATCTCCATCGATCATATTTTGCCTGCTCGCAGACATACTGTTAATCTTAATTATAGAATGGAATAGATTGCAAATGTTGGTCACAGATTATAGGCTACAACCCCTCTTCTCCTCTCTGCTAAGAGCATTGTGCAAAATATGATATGATTAATGCCCCACTGCATGCCCACCAAGACATCTACAGCACCCGGTGTCACAGGAAGGCCAAGAAGATCATCAAGGACCTCAGCCACCCGAGCCACGGACTGTTTACGGTTTTAGAAGGCGGAGACAGTATTACACGTGCCTCAAAGCTGGGACCAAGAGAATTAAAAACAGCAATCTCCAGGCCATCAGACTGTTAAATAGTCACAACCAGCCGGCCTCCGCCCAGTACCCTGTTCTGAACTTAGTCACTGCTACTAGCCAGCTGTAATGAGGTCTGTGTGTAGCGGAGTCAGGCGTAGGACAGCAGATATGAGTAAATAAACGTAATTTACTCAAAATAGACAAATACAATACAGCGAGCCCACATAACAGACCGTATTACATATAAACAATTACTCACAAACAAACATGGGGGAACAGAGGGTTAAATAATGAACAAGTAATTGGGGAATTGAAACCAGGTGTGTAAGACAAAGACAAAACAAATGGAAAATGAAAAGTGGATCGGCGATGGCTAGAAGGCCGGTGACGTCGACCGCCGCCCGAACAAGGAGAGGGACCGACTTCGGCGGAAGTCGTGACACCAGCTACCAGCTGGTACTCTATCCTGCACCTTAGAGACTGCTACCCTGTGTGCATAGTCATCAAACACTGGTCACTTTAATAATCTTTACATACTGTTTTACCCACTTTATGCTATATGTATATACTGTGTTCTAGTCAAGGATTATCCTATATATATCTACTGCTGTAAATCAATCAAATGTCTTTATAAAGCCCTTTTTACATCAGGAGATGTCACAAAGCGCTATACAGAAACCCAGCTTAAAACCCCAAACAGCAAGCAATGCAGATGTAGAAGCACGGTGGCTAGAAAAAACTCCCTAGAGAGAAACCAGGCTCTGAGGGGTGGCTGTGCCGGATGGAGATTATAAGAGTACATGGCCATTAAATTAAGGCCAGATTGTTCTTCAAGATGTTCAAACATTCATAGATGACCAGCAAGGTCAAATAATAATCACAGTGGTTTTTCAGGGTGCAGCATGTCAGCACCTCAGGAGTAAATGTCAGTTTTCATAGCTGAGCATTCAGAGGTCTAGACAGCAGGTGCAGTAGAGAGAGAGAGTCAAAAACAGCAGGTCCAGGACAATGTAGCACGTCCGGTGAACAGGTCTGAGTTCCGTACCCGTAGGCAGAACAGTTGAAACTGGAGCAGCAGCACAACCAGGTGGACTAGGGACAGCCAGGAGTCAACAGGCCAGGTAGTCCTGAGGCATGGTCCTAGGGCTCAGGTCCTCCGGGAGGGGAGGGAGAGAGAGAATTAGAGGGAGCATACTTAAATTCACACCGGACACCAGATAAGACAGGAGAATTACACCAGATATAACACACTGACCCTATTCCAGATACTGGAGAATTAGACGGGGGGGACGATACCCCTGGACAGGGCCAACCAGGCAGGATATAACCCCACCCACTTTGCCAAAGCACAGCCTGCACACCACTAGAAGCATATCAACAGACCACCAACTTACTATCCTGAGACAAGACTGATGTCGTGTCTTTGCTATGCCGGATTAAGTGATATGACATGCTATACTATAAAATAATCTCTGTAATTCATATTACCTGATTGAACTAATCATGTAAATGTAATTAACTAGAAAGTCGGGTCACCACGAAAGAACGTTTATATAGCTGTTATCTTCCGAATAAACTCTTAAAGACCTGGTAATCTTTTACATCAATAGCGGTCAATTCTTAATCGTCACCTTATTCAGTCTCATCTGAAGTCGTAGAATTCTTGGTTATCTTCACGAACCCTGACTAACAAGTTCAATCAGCAATACAAATGTAATGGAATTTGTCCTCCTCATCTGACGAGGAGTAAGAAATGTCGGACTAATGCGCAGTGTGGTAAGTGTCCAGATTCTTTAATAATACTGAACACGACAACAATACAAAAATAACAAAGTGAATAGATAAGAAAACCGAAACAGTCCCGTAACGTGAACAAACACTGACTCGGAAGACAACCACCCACAAAACACCACAGAAAACAGGCTACCTAAATATGGTTCCCAATCAGAGACATTGACTAACACCTGCCTCTGATTGAGAACCATATCAGGCCAAACGAAAAACCCAACATAGAAACACAAAACATAGATAACCCACCCAACTCACGCCCTGACCATACTAAAAACAAAGAGAATACAAAAGAACTAAGGTCAAAACGTGATAACAAAATTTGGTTTAATTATTTATTTACTAAATACCTAAACAATCACACAGAATTACACATACAAAGGATGGGTCATACATTGATTACTAACTTTGTCATAAAAGAAAACGTCCCTAGTGGACGGAACAGATATGACGGCTGGTTACACAAAGAAAGGGGGTTGGGTTTTGAATGAAAGCGCAGGAAGAAAGGAATTTGGTCTCTGATCGGACCGTGTAAAGCTATGCTATCGTAAATACAGAATCGTATGCATTCTAAATAACCGCCCATTTGGAAAAGGAAAATGCAAGAAATATTTACTCTGAGCGGTGCTTCAATAGGTTGGTCGTAGATGGAAGGCCGTTTTGCCCAACAGAGATCGTCCTGTCCTCAGAAGAATGTCTGGTAGAACGAATGTGTTGTAGTAGCGTCGTATGTTTGGTAGAAGAGATACTTTGTGCGTCCTTTCATAGCCCACGTTTACAGCTGCTGCTGCTCACTCAACGGCTAGGAGGTATCCCTTCTTTAATGAATAAGAGTTCAAAGTTCATACCAAGTTGCATACTTTAAGCTCACGCTGAAGTTGGCTTAGTCCTGTAGTTTGATATTAGCCCTTTTAACGTATGGACCGTCGTCCTCACGTCCTCGGGAACACCAATGTTAATTTCGTTAACAGGGGCTTATGTAGTGGGGAGAGAAGGGCGTGTTTCATAGTTTACAACCAATGTCTGTTCACTTGGGCGGCGCCACAGAGTGACCAGAATTTACATTATGGAAACAATTCTCTCATTTAAAAGCTAAAATTACATTTAATCTTTTCACAAATAGTTTCATATTTAAACATTTAAATTGCACAACAATTCCATATGAATCTGATAACTAGAACGTGTAGACTTTCCAATATACAGTTTATGTCATCCTATCATCAGTAATAATGTCTCAGATGACAACTGATCTGACATCATATTCTTTAAGTACCAACGCATATTTCAATTGTTTGGATTACCGAAACATGGTTCTGTTCACCACCCTTTTGAAGTTAACAGAGTCTCTCTATGTTAACAAAGGGCTTTCCAAGAGTCACATCTGTAGAGTAGAGAGAGGAAAGGTATTTATGGGGGTCATAAACCTTACCAACGTCATGACACTGGGTATAGCCCACGAAGATCTCCTCCACTGCACAAGCCCGAGGGACCGCAAAACCAGACGGGAAGTTCATGTCAGTGACTCAACCCACTCAAGTGATGCACCCCTGGAAAAGCACTAGGACAGCATGGAAGAGCACTAGTAAGAGCACAGGTAGAGACAGCAATGGTGGTTCGTCTCTCCAGTGACTTGCTGTTCAGCTTCGTATCCCTGGGCGAAGGTGAAGGTCAATAATAGGACCTACTGAATTAGACGAGTTCAGTAAAGACTTAAAGGTCGAGACAGAGTCTGCGCCTCTCTTAAACCCTTTACAGTGAAGATCTGTGAAGTTATTAGCATTTTTACGAATTATCTTTGAAAGACATGGTCCTGAAAAAGGGACTTTTCTTTTTTTGCTGAGTTTATTTCAGGGTTGCAGAAACTGCTAACAAAGGGCTGACCTTTTAACAGTAGTTCTAATATGAGTTCCCTTGCAAAATAAGTATTTGGTGTGTCACGCCCTGACCTTAGAGAGCCTTATGTCTCTATTTGATTTGTTCAGGGTGTGATTTAGGGTGGGCATTCTATGTTTTTATTTCTATGTTTTGGCCGGGTATGGTTCTCAAATCAGGGACAGCTGTCTATCGTTGTCTCTGATTGGGAACCATACTTAGGTATCCCTTTTTCCTCCTTTCAGTGTGGGAAGTTAACTTTGTTTGTGACACATAGCCTTAAGCTTCACGATTGTTTTTGTATTGTTTAGATTGCGTCATCCTAATAAAAGGAATATGTACGCTGACCACGCTGTGCTTTGGTCCTCTTCATTCGACGGCCGTGACATGGTGGTTATTGACCTGACTTTGTTTGCTTGTCCTTGTTGGTTGTGGTGAACTGTGATAGTTGATATGGCAAAATAAGTCATGTTGGTGGAAAGCCTTCCACTTTTCAGCTATGGCATGCTGATATTAGACACTATTTATTGTATCTCTTGCCTCCATACAGAGGCTTTCAGAATGTCTAGCAATAGGAGGATTTCTTTATTTTCTGTCTGTACAGGTCCTAGCCTGGTTGTCATCTCTAGAGAGCACTCTGACAATCTAGATGTCTGTCAGCTCAGAGTAATAACTTACTGGCTGAGGGTCTCTGTGGGCACCCCTCCATCCCACACACGCACGCACAAACACACACCATCACCTCCACTCGCACATCCATCACAAGTATGCCCAACAAGACTTTGAATAGCTCTACATATTTAGGAGCCAGAGAACATCTTCCCAGTTAGTTACTTTTTCACATTTTATTGTGTTACAGCTTTATTTTGACCTACATACAATACCTCATAATGTCAAAGTGGAACAATGTTTTAGTAATTTTTACAAATTAATAAAAAATGAAACGCTGAAACGTCTAGAGTCAATAAGTATTCAACCCCTTTGTCATGGCAAGCCTAATAAAATTCACGAGTATTTGCAAAACAAGTCACAGAATAAGTTGCATGGACTCTTTTTGCAATAACAGTGGTTATTATGATTTTTGAATGACTACCCCAACTCTGTACCCGACACAAACAATATTCTGTAAGGACCCTCAGTCAAGCAGTGAATTTCCACTACAACCACAGAGACCAGGGAGGTTTTCCAATGCTTCGTAAAGAACTGCACCTATGGGTAGATGGGTAAAAATAAAGCAGACATTGAATATCCCTTTGAGCATGGTGAAGTTATTAATTTCATTGTGGATGTGATCTGTTGGTGGTGAGGGAGCTATGCTTTAGCAAAGTGGGTGGGGTTATATCCTGCCTGATTAGCCCTGTCCGGGGGTATTGTCGGACGGGGCCCTCCCTGTCTCAGTCTCCAGTATCCATGCTGCAATAGTCTATGTGCCAGGGCACTAGGGTCAGTCTGTCCTATCTGGTGTAAATATCCTGTCTTATCTGGTGTCCTGTGTGATCTTAAGTATGCTCTCTCTAATTCTCCCATATCTCTTGCTCTCTCTCTTTCCCCTCCCAGAGGACCTGAGCCCTAGGACTATGCCTCAGAACTACCTGGCCTGATGACTCTTGGCTGTCCCCGTCCCCAGTCCACCTGATAGTGCTGCCGATCCAGTTTCTGCTGTTCTGCTTGCGGCTATGTAACCCTGAGCTGTTCACCTACTGTTTCTTTCTCTCTCTATATCTCTCTCTCTCTCTACGGATCCTGCTTTCTCGACCTCTGAATGCTCTGCTATGAAAAACCAACTGACATTTACTCCTGAGGTGCTGACCTGTTGCACCCTCTCTATAACCACTGGGATTATTATTTGACCCTGCTGGTCATCTATGAATGTTTGAACATCTTAAAGAATGATCTGGCCTTAATGGCCATGTACTCTCCACCGAGGACAGCCAGAAGAGGACTGGCCACCCCTCAGAGCTTGGTTCCTCTCTAGGTTTCTTCCTAGGTTCTTTCCTTTCTAGGGAGTTTTCCTAGCCACCGTGCTTCTACATCTATATTGCATGCTCTTTGGGATATTAGGCTGGGGTCTGTATAAGCACTTTGTGACATCTATTGATGTAAAAAGGGCTTTACAAATAAATGTGACTTATTAATATGAATACACCTAGTCACTACAAAGATACAGGCGTCTTTCCGAACTGAGTTTTCGGAGAGGAAGCAAACCACTTAGGGATTTCACCATGAGGCCAATGGTGAATTTAAAACAGTTACAGAGTTTAATGGCTGTGATAGGAGAAAACTGAGGCTGCATCAATGCCATTGTAGTTACTCCACAATACTACATGACAGAGTGAAAACAAGGCAGCCTGTACAGAATAAATATATTCCAAAACATAGGGCCAGAGAAGTGAGGGAGAGAAAGAAATAGTGAGGCAGGATCAGCATTGTAGGGCAAGACACAGGCTGCTGTGTGACTGAAACCAAGCCTTGTTTTATTTGTTCCATTAATTCATTTTTTTGTCCATGGCTTTCTTAGCCTAATTTACATAACTGCAGGCCTACTACATTCAGCCAACAAGGAATAAATATTATATGGAATGGATCAGAAGCGGTGCATGAGTAAAATCAATGGGAAACCAAGCCAGGAAAAAAAGCAATTTACAACCTGTGTTGTGATAATTGTAATCAAATCTAAATGTATTGGTCTTATGTGCGAAATACAACAGGTATAGACTTTACAGTGAAATAGTTACTTACGAGCCCTTTCCCAACGATGCAGAGTTAAAAGTAAGACAAATATTTTCTAAATAAAAAAGGAAATCGCAACACAATAAAAACAATAACGAGGCTATATACAAGCAGTACCAGTACCAAGTCAATGTGCAGGGGAATGAGGTAGTTGATGTAATACAGTATGTACATGTAGGTAGGGGTAAAAGTGACTAGGTAATCAGGATATATAATAAACAGCAGCAACATCTGAAGTGTGAAAGTGTGTCTATGTGTGAGTGGTGTCTATATGCATGTGTGTGTGGGTGTTTGAGCTAGTGTAGTATGTGTGTGTGTGGGTAGAGTCAAGTGAGTGTGCATAGAGCAATCGCAAGAGAGTCAGTGAAAAAAAATTATGATAATGAAATAAAAAATAAAGGGGGGTCAATGTAAATAGTCCAGGTAGCCATTTGATTAACTGTTCAGCAGTCTTATGGCTTGGGGGTCGAAGCTGTTCAGGAGCCTTTTGGTCAGAGACTTGGCACTCCATTACCACTTGCCGTGCGGTAGCAGAGAGAACAGTCAATGACTTCCGTGGCTGGAAACTTTGACAATTCTTTGGGCCTTCCTCTGACGCCGCCTGGTATAGAGGTCCTGGATGGCAGGGTGTTCGACCCCAGTGATCTACTGGGCCGTACGCACTACCCTATGTAGTGCCTTGTGGTCGGATGCAGAGCAGTTGCCATACCAAGCAGTGATGCAGCCAGTCAAGATGCTCTGAATGGTAGAACGTTTTGAGGATCTGAGGGCCCATGCCAAATTTTTTCAGCCTCCAGAAAGGGAAGAGGCGTTGTCGTGCCCTTGTCACAATTGTGTTTATTGATAGGTCCTTAGTGATGTGGGCACAGAGGAACTTGAAGATCATGACCCACTCAACTACAGCCCTGTCGGTGTTAATTAATGGGAGCCTGTTCGGCCCTCTGTTTCCTGTAGTCCACGATAAGCTCCTATTGTCTTGCCGACGTTGAGGGAGAGGTTGTTGTCCTGGCACCAGACTACCAGGTCTTTGACCTCCTCCCTATAGGCTGTCTCATTGTTGTTGTTAATCAGGCCTACCACCACCGTGTCGTCTGTAAACTTCATGATGGTGTTAGAGTCTTGCGCGGCCACGCAGTCTTGGTTGAACAGGGAGTACAGGAGGGGATTGAGCCTGAACTCCTGAGGGACCCCCGTGTTGAGGGTCAGCGTGGCGGATGCATTGTTGCCTATCCGCACCACCTGGGGGTGTTCAGTCCCAGGTTTCTTAGCTTGGTGGTGCACTTGAAGGGTTCTATGGTGGTGAATGCTGAGCTGTAGTCAATGAACAGCATTCTCATATTGGTGTTCCTTGTGTCCAGGTGGGAAATGTCAGTGTGGAGTGCAATATAGATTGCGTCATCTGTAGATCTGTTGGGATGGGATGCAAATTGTAGTGGGTCCAGGGTTTCTGGGTTAACTTCTTGTCATTAGGGGGTGCTGTTGGCCATTTGTAATAATGACGTTCCCAAATTAAACTGCCTCGTACTCAATTCTTGCTCGTACAATATGCATATTACTATTGGATAGAAAACACTCTCTAGTTTCTAAAACCGTTTGAATTATATCTGTGAGTGAAACAGAACTGGACTTAGAGCAATTTTCCTATGTGTATGTGAGAATGCAGAATTTTGCTGGCTGTTCTGAGACCTGTGTATAAATCTGCCTGTCTTCTATTGGTTGAGATGCACTGCATACGCCTTCCCCTGGATGTTAGCGAATAGGGAGACTTGAAATGGAGTCTCTACGTAGATCTCAAAGGTTATAAATCACTTGGCAAAGACGTGTCTGTTCTTTTCCCTCTTCGCTCTGACACACTGAGGACCTTGGCATATTGTACTAGAACCATCGGTTATAGAGCTTAGAAATTTCCGGCTGTGTTTTTATTCGATATAGGCTTTAAAGACATCATAATCTTGTTATTTTAAACCGAATTATATCAGTTTATGTCAGTATATTGCGATTTTCGGGTATTTCATTTCCTGGCGTTCTAGGGGGTTGGGTATCTCTCTCTCGCATGCTAAAGTTTGCTGCTAATTGCAGCGTTCAAGAGGACGTTATAAAACCTAGCAACGATTCTTTTGGACAAAGGACACCTTTCCCAAGATTCTGATGAGAGTTCATCAAAAAGTAAGAACTATTTATGCTGATAATTCGTTGTTCTGTTGAAAAATGTCAAATGCATAAGCCGCCATTAATTGCAGTGCAGCCTCGCTTTATCGCACGCTGTATTTTGAAGTAACGTTAATTTTAAAAATGTAACCCAGCGATTGCATTAAGAACTAATTTGTCTTTCATTTGCTGTCCAACCTGTATTTTTTAGTCAAGTTTATGAATAGTTTTCGATTAGAATAGGTGCCTCTCCAAGATGGCGCCGGACAGATTGCTTGAAGTTTTGGCCACTAATCACATTGTATAACCACGATTTGTGCCGCTAAATATGCAAATTTTCGAACAAACTCTATATGCATTGTGTAATATGATGTTATAGGACTGTCATCTGAAGAATGCTGAGAAGGTTAGGGAAAAAATTTATATCTTTTGGTGGTTTATACGTTATCGCTATTTTTGCCTTGAATCAATGCTGTTGTGATGTTTGCTATTGTGGTAAGCTAATATAACGCTATATTGTGTTTTCACTGTAAAACACTTAGAAAATCTGAAATATTGTCTGGATTCACAAGATCTGTGTCTTTCATCTGCTGTACGCTGTGTATTTTTAAGAAATGTATTATGATGAGTAATTAGGTAATACACGATGGTCTCTAGTTATTCTAGTCGCTTTGGTGAGAGTTGTGATGGTGGCTGCAATGGTAAACTCTGATTTATACCTGAAATATGCAAGGTATTCTAACTCAGGCGAGCAGAACCCTGAGACTTCCTTAATATTAGAGATTGGGCACCAGCTGTTGCTACAAAAGAGAGACACACCCCTCCCATTGATCTCTGCCGTTCTGTTCTGTCGATGAATAGAAGAACCAGATAGATGTATATTATCCATGTCCTTGTTCAGCCATGACTCAGAGTAGAAAAAACATGTTGACTCACCGTACTTATAGAGAAATGCCAATACCACCCTCCTCTCTTTCATGTTGCCTAAACAGTCTATGACTCACACTAGTCTACATGCTTTGTGTTGTTGTTATGGTAGACTTTAATTGTCAACTTTGAGCCAGCTAGCTAGTTAGTTATTGTTATTGTACTACATCTAGCTACATATTGAACTTCCATACTCTCAGGCCTGGGGCACAATGCATGAATTTATGGTTAAATCAAAATCGCTGTTATAATCATTGGCCGGTACACCAAGTCCAAATCCATACCTCCATCCATGGCAAATTTAGGAAAGGGATGATTTTAGCTAGCTAACCAACAGAGGGCAATAACACAACGAGACGCAACATTTCACGTTTTTTCTGTCAATGACATTTTGCTTTTGATGTGATGTGATTGGTGTGAAGCCAAATCCAAACTGGCTTCCCATGACACTTTTGTTTGGTGTGTGAGGACCATTCACAGTTCAGCTCACCAAAGATTATGGATAGGCGATACATGACTCTCCGCCCTAACAATTGGGAGTCGTTGTTCACAAAGCGGTTCACATCTCATTATTGTATTATTTTTTTAAATATTTGATGACGGTTGTTGATGTCAACTGCCTGTATTAATTGGCGAGAGATGCTATGCTACTAGCCTCATACCATGAATATGCATATCCATCTCGAGACAACTCCGATATAAATAGTTTTTTACAAAGTTGTCGGGATGTCACTTCACGTGTCCTACTTATATCAGTACACTCGTAACAACTTAAGCATTACAAAACTTCTATTAGCTCAAATAAACCTCACAGAGCAAATAAGCCCTAAAAAAACGATTGACCAAATTCGACACTGTCTCTTTGACCTCCATACAAAAACTCCTTGCTTGGTGGGTGAAACAATGAAAAACACGCCACCTGCTGGAGGGAGACAGATTTTCCGCCGAGTTGGGCCTCTCCTCTCTTCCTTTCTGACCTCACTCATTTTAGCTTATCAAGATTGGTAATTATTTTCTTTTTTTTAAATATCAAGGGAGGCCAAATGCTTGCCTTGCTTTTACCCCTATCTACATCACAGGAGGTTGGTTACACCTTAATTGAGGAGGATGGGCTGGTGGTAATGGCTGGAGCAGAATGGTATCAAATGTTTGATGTCCTTCCACTCGCTCCATTACAGACATTTTTATTATTATTATTATCTTGTTATTTTATTGTGTTACTGTTTCCTTTAAAGTTTAGCAATTTTTCATACTTTCTAACGATGCATTGTTGAGAAAGTGCTCATAAGTAAGTATTTTACAGTAAAGTCTACACGTTACACCTGTTGTATTTGGTGCATGTGACAAAAACAGTTTATTTTATTTGCTATTGAATTCAATGCTACTGGTGGCAACAATGTCATACTATTTTTGACCAGACATCATCAGATAGATGGGCTACACATACTGAGACAGAGGGGTGCTGTTTAACCCACTCTGATGCTTTCTCCAGTGAGACACATTCAGCTTATTAACTTGGGCAGGGCAGAGGGAGATTTATTAGTTAACTAACATTTATTAGTTAACATAACAATCCCTTGAAAACAGTTGTCAATGAAAGCAGTTACCAATGATTTTAGCTGAGCTGGTGTCTCCTTGGCCCCCAGAAGGCAAATAGACCTTGTGACATTTTATTGATAAGGACCTATAATGCAAAATACATCATCAGGATGTGGCAAGTGACAATTATATATTTTTTAAATACTATAACTTGACTAATGAAAAAAATATCAAAGATTATTTTTGAGTGTAGATTTCCTATAAATAGATTGATTTTGATGGGGTATTTTTTAGTTTGCGAATTCGATTTCTGCACAGGTGTGGACATCGACCCTAGGGGTTTTTAAGGGCCCACAAACAACTGAGAACACTTAACGGTTGATTTGTATATTTTTTCCCCCAATGTGAATAGCCTATCCACATACAATGCGTTGGTCTTAACTTCTACTTGCACACAATCCCGGATCCGGGAGCACCCCCATCAGTAAAAAAGCTGACTAGCATAGCCTAGCATAGCGTCACAAGTAAATACTAGCATCTAAATATCATTAAATCACAAGTCCAAGACACCAGATGAAAGATACACATCTTGTGAATCCAGCCATCATTTCTGATTTTTAAAATGTTTTACAGGGAAGACACAATATGTATTTCTGTTAGCTAACCACGATAGCAAAAGACAACCTTTTTTCCACCATTTTTTTCCTGCATAGGTAGCTATCACAATTTCGACCAAATAAAGATATAAATAGTCACTAACCAAGAAACAACTTCATCAGATGACAGTCTGATAACATATTTATTGTATAGCATATGTTTTGTTAGAAAAATGTGTATATTTCAGGTATAAATCATAGTTTTACATTGCAGCCACCATCACAACTCTCACCAAAGCAACTAGAATAACTACAGAGACCAACGTGAATTACCTAAATACTCATCATAAAACATTTATGAAAAATACACAGCGTACAGCAAATGAAAGACAAAGATCTTGTGAATCCAGCCAATATTTCAGATTTTTTAAGTGTTTTACAGCGAAAACACAATATAGCATTATATTAGCTTACTACAATAGCCAACCACACAACAGCATTGATTCAAGCCAACAATAGCGATAACGAATAAACCAGCAAAAGATATACATTTTTTCACTAACCTTCTCAAACTTCTTCAGATGACAGTCCTATAACATCATATTACACAATACATATAGAGTTTGTTCGAAAATGTGCATATTTAGCGGCACAAATCGTGGTTATACAATGAGAATAGTAGCCAAGCTGCCAACAAAATGTTGGGAGAAATCTTGGGAGAGGCACCTAATCTAACCAGTAATTAATCATAAACTTGACTAAAAAATACAGGTTGGACAGCAAATGAAAGATACATTAGTTCTCAATGCAACCGCTGTGTTAGATTTTTTAAATTAACGTTACTTCAAAATACAGCGTGCGATAAAGCGAGGCTGCACTGCAATTAATGGCGGCTTATGCATTTGACATTTTTTAACAGAACAACGAATTATCAGCATAAATAGTTCTTACTTTTTGATGAGCTCCCATCAGAATCTTGGGCAAGTTGTTCTTTGTCCAAAAGAATCGTTGCTCGGTTGTAGATTGTCGCCTTCAACTTTGGAATTAGCAGTAAACATTAGCCATGTGGCCCAGACGTGCCCAACTCACTAGACCGCAGGACAAAGAAATATCCGAAAATCGCAATTTACTGATATAAACTGATATAACTCGGTTTAAAATAACAACATTATGATGTCTTTAACACCTATATCGAATCAAATCAGAGACGGATATATCTAAGGGCTATAACGGGAGCATCCTGAGGTCTGTCTCGCGTCATGGCGAACGAAGGAAAGACTGGACCCCACGTTTCCAGTCCATTTATATGGCCTCAGATCTGCCTAGCAACTCAATTCCAATTCTCACTATTTGCTGACATCTAGGGGAAGGCGTATGCAGTGCATGTCGCCCAATAGAAGACATGCAAATTAATAAACTGACCCCAGAACAGCCTGCCTGATTTCAGATTTCTCACTTCCTCACAGGAAGTTTGCTCCAACTTGAGTTCTGTTTTACTCACAGATATAATTCAAACGGTTTTAGAAACTAGAGAGTGTTTTCTATCCAATAGTAATAATAATATGCATATTGTACGAGCAAGAATTGAGTACGAGGCAGTTTAATTTGGGAACACAATTTTTACAAAGTGAAAACAGCACCCCCTATTGAGAAAAGGTTTTAACTTCAATATCATACATATACAGTGCCTTCGGAAAGTTTTCAGACCGCTTTACTTTTTCCACATTTTGTTACGTTACAGCCTTATTCCAAAAATGATTGAATTATTGTTTTCCCTCAACTACACACAATAACCCATAATGACAGAGTAAAAACAGCTTTTTAGAAATCGTTACTAATTTATTAAACATAAAAACCTGAAATATCACATTAAATACAGTGAATTCGGAAGTTTACATACACCTTAACCAAATACATTTAAACCCAGTTTTTCACAATTCCTGACATTTAATCCTAGTAAAAGTTCCCTGTTTTAGGTCAGTTAGGATCACCACTTTATTTTAAGAATGTGAAATGTCAGAATCATAGTAGAGAGAATGATTTATTTCAGCTTTTATTTGTTTCATCACATTCCCAGTGGGTCAGAAGTTTACATACACTCAATTACTATTTGGTAGCATTGCCTTTAAATTGTTTAACTTGGGTCAAACGTTTTGGGTAGCCTTCCACAAGCTTCCCACAATAAGTTGGGTGAATTTTGGCCTATTCCTGCTGATAGAGCTGGTGTAACCGAGTCAGGTTTGTAGGCCTTCTCGCTTTTCAGTTCTGCCCACAAATTTTCTATAGGGTTGAGGTCAGGGCTTTGTGATGGCCACTCCAATACCTTGACTTTGTTGTCCTTAAGCCACTTTGTCACAACTTTGGAAGTATGCTTGGGGTCATTGTCCATTTGGAAGACCCATTTGTGACCAAGCTTTAACCTCCTGACGGATGTCTTGAGATGTTGCTTCAATATATCCACATAATTTTCCTTTCCTCATGATGCCATCTATTTTGTAAAGTGCACCAGTCCCTCCTGCAGCAAAGCACCCCCACAACATGATCCTGCCACCTGCGTGCTTCATGGTTGGGATGGTGTTCTTCGGCTTGCAAGCCCCCCACTTTTTCCTCCAAACATAACGATGGTCATTATGGCCAAACAGTTCTATTTCCGTTTCATCAGACCAGAGGACATTTCTCCGAAAAGTACGATCTTTGTCCCCATGTGCAGTTGCAAACCCCAGTCTGGCTTTTTTATGGCGGTTTTGGAGCCGTGTTTTCTTTCTTGCTGAGCGGCCTTTCAGGTTATGTCAATATAGGACTCATTTCAGTTAACAGTTTATTAAATTTGCAAACATTTCTGAAAACCTGTTTTCCTCTTTGTCATTATGGGGTATTGTGTGTAGATTACTGAGGATTTATTTTTTGATTTAATCCATTTTAGAATAAGGCTGCAACGTAACAAAATTTGGAAAAAGTCAAGGGGTCTAAATACTTCCGAAGGCACTTGTAACGGCAGCCTTCCTCCTCTTCGTCTGAAGAGGAGGTGTAGCAGGGATCGGACCAAGACGCAGCGTAGTTTGTGCTCAACATGATTTAATCAAGACGAATAACGTGAACACTTACAAAATACAAAAATAACAAACGTGGTAAACCGAAACAGTCCTCTCTGGTGAAACGAACACAAAGACAGGAAACAACCACCCACAAAATACCAACACAAAACAAGCCACCTAAATATGATTCCCAATCAGAGACAACACAAAACACCTGCCTCTGATTGAGAACCATATTAGGCCAAACAGACAAACTAGACACCCAACATAGAATGCCCACCCAGCTCACGTCCTGACCAACACTAAAACAAGTAAAACACACAAGAACTATGGTCAGAACTTGACAGTACCCCCCTCCTGAGGTGCGTACTCTGAACGCACCACCTAAAACTCTAGGGGAGGGTCTGGGTGGGCATTCGTCCGCGGTGGCGGCTCCGGCGCTGGACGAGGATCCCACTCCACCATTGTCTTTGTCCCCCTCCTTAGCGTCCTTTGAGTGGCGACCCTCGCCGCCGACCTTGGCCTAGGAACCTACACAAAGGTCCCCACTAGACTGAGGAAACTCCTCCGGACTGAGAGATAGCTCATGACAGAGAGGTAGCTTATGACAGAGAGGTAGCTCAGGACAGAGGGGCAGCTCCGGACAGAGGGGCAGCTCCGGACAGAGGGGCAGCTCCGGACAGAAGGGAAGCTCCGGACTAATGGCAGCTCATGACTGGCCGACTCTGACCTGCTGAGGCGCACTATAGGCCTGGTGCGTGGTGGAGGAACAGAGTGCGTGGAGGAGGAACAGAGTTCTGGAGACGCACAGGAAGCCTGGTGCGTGGTGTTGGTACTGGTGGTACTGGACTGGAGCGATGCACCACTAGGCTAGTGCGGGGAGCAGGAACAGGGCACACTGGATTCTCAAAGATCACTATAGGCCTGGTGCGTGGTGCCGGAACTGGTGGTACCGGGCTGTAGCCATGTACCTCAAGGCTAGTGCGGGGAGAAACAACAGTGCGTACAGGGCTCTGGATACGCACAATAGGCTTGGTGCGTGGTGCCGGAACTGGTGGTACCGGGCTGGAGACACGCACCACAGGGAGAGTGCGTGGAGGAGGAACAGAGTTTTGGAGACGCACAGGAAGCCTGGTGCGTGGTGTTGGCACTGGTGGTACTGGACTGGAGCGAGGAGGTGGCACCGGATATACCGGACCGTGAAGGCATACTGGCTCCCTTGAGCACCGAGCCTGCCCAACCTTACCTGGTTGAATGCTCCCCGTAGCCCGACCAGTGCGGGGAGGTGGAATAACCCACACTGGGCTGTGCTGGCGAACCGGGGACACCATGCGTAAGGCTGGTGCCATGTACACCGGCCCGAGGAGACGCACTGGAGACCAGATACGTTGAGCCGGCTTCATGACACCTGGCTCAATGCTCAATCTAGCCCGGCCGATACATGGAGCTGGGATGTACCGCACCGGGCTATGCACACGTACAGGAGACACCGTGCGCTCTTCCGCATAACACGGTGTCTGCCCGTACTCTCGCTCTCCACGGTAAGCCCGGGAAGTTGGCGCAAGTCTCCTACCTGACTTCGCCACACTCCCCTTTAGCCCCCCCCCAATACATTTTGGGGGTTTCTTCTCGGGCTTCCAGCCACGCTTCCGTGCTGCCTCCTCATACCACCGCTCCTCGGCTTTAGCTGCCTCCAGCTCTTCACGAGAGCGGCGATATTCTCCAATTTTAGCCCAGTGTCCCTTACCCTCCAGAATTTCCTCCCATGTCCAGGAGTCCTGTGTAATGGGCCGCTGTTGCTGCTGTCGCTGCTGCCCGTTACTACGCTGCTTGGTCCGAGTTTGGTGGGTGGTTCTGTAACGGCAGCCTTCCTCCTCTTCGTCTGAAGAGGAGGTGTAGCAGGGATCGGACCAAGACGCAGAGTAGTTTGTGCTCAACATGATTTAATCAAGACGAATAACGTGAACACTTAAAAAATACAAAAATAACAAACATGGCAAACCGAAACAGTCCTCTCTGGTGAAACGAACACAAAGACAGGAAACAACCACCCACAAAATCCCAACACAAAACAAGTCACCAAAATATGATTCCCAATCAGAGACAACACAAAACACCTGCCTCTGATTGGGAACCATATTAGGCCAAACATAGAAACAGACAAACTAGACACACAACAAAGAATGCCCACCCAGCTCACGTCCTGACCAACACTAAAACAAGTAAAACACACAAGAACTATGGTCAGAACGTGACAGCACTGTAGCTGTGTTTTGTAATCAGTTTAATTTCAGCTAGTCTTGAAATAATGCTGTGGGAGGATCCATGTGGTGATGAGCCTTCATGCTAAGAAAGTCACAAGCCAAATGAAACAATGTAGAAAGAAAATGTTTGTAACAGATGGATAAGGTCACCCTGTAATACACAAACACAGGAACACTGGGCGGCTTATAGCCTAGCGGTTAGAGCGTTGGGCCAGTAACCGAAAGGTTGCTAGTTAAAATCTTTCGATGTGGCCTTGAGCAAAGCACTTAACTTTAATTGGTGGCGTAGCAGTCGGACGTGTGTTTGTCTTGTCCCGTCCTGTCCCGTGTATATATCGTTTTTTCTCGTATATATTTTAATCTCACTTTCCATCTACGGACTGAAAATACTCTCCTGCAACCCGCCTCAGCCAATGTGGTACGGATCTGCTATTTTTTATACTTTAGAACCAGAACCCGCATCAGAAGCTAGCCAGCTAACTAGCTACTGGTCAGTTAACGGTGAAGACTGCTAGCAGTGGTTAACTCGGACACCAGTCAGCCTCAGCTCGGTCAATACCTGCCAGTCTGCAGAACGCGATATCAACCCAGAGCACACCGGACTGCTTTTTTTCTACCACATCTCCGGATTCCTACCGCACGCTCTGAACCTTTACACCAGATCATCACAGCTTGCTAGCTGCAATCTGAGTGTTTACTCCTGGCTAACGTCTCTGTCCCGAAGTAAGCACCAGATAGCCTCGAGCTAGGCTCATCTCCCGGCTAGCCGAAGAGGTCCACCAGCCAATTCCTGGGCAACAATATCTCTTTTGCCAATTGGCCTGGACCCTTTACTGCCGACATGGAGCCCGGCCGATCTAATCGTCTGAGGTGGTTTCAGGCTCTTCTGTTGCGACGTCGCCGGAGGCCCATCTGCTAGCCCCGGCCCGCTAGCTGTCTGAATCGCCGTGCCTCCAGCTCGCCTAGCGTAGTAGTGACTACTGAATCTGCTCCCTGACTCATCTATTGCTACTCTTTGGACCCTATGATCACTTGGCTACACATGCCTCTCCCTAATGTCAATATGCTTTGTCTATTGCTGTTTGGTCAGTGATTATTGTCTTATTTCACTGTAGAGCACCCAGCCCTGCCCAATATGCCTTAGATAGCCCTTTTGTTCCACCCCCCACACATGCGGTGACCGTACCTGGCTTAACTGGTGCCTCTAGAGACAAAACCTCTCTCATCGTCACTCAATGCCTAGGTTTACTGCCACTGTACTCACATCCTACCATACCATTGTCTTTACATTATGCCTTGAACCTATTCATCCACGCCCAGAAATCAGCTCCTTTCTGTTCCGAACGAAATAGACGACCAGTTCTTATAGCCTTTAGCCATGCTCTCATCCTACTCCTCCTCTGGGAATGCGGAGGTTAACCCAGGCCCTGCAGCCCCCAGTACCACTCCCATTCCCCAAGCGCTCTCATTTGTTGACTTCTGTAACCATAAAAGCCTTGGTTTCATGCATGTTAACATTAGAAGCCTCCTCCCTAAGTTTGTTTCTTTCACTGCTTTAGCACACTCCACCAACCCTGATGTCCTAGCCGTGTCTGAATCTTGGCTTAGGAAGGCCAAAAATTCTGAAATTTAGTTTCCAAACTACAACATTTTCCGACAAGATAAAACTACCAAAGGGGGCGGAGTTGCAATCTACTGCAGAGAGAGCCTGCAGAGTTCAATCATACTATCCAGGTCTGTACCCAAACAATTCGAGCTTCTACTTTTAAAAATCCACCTTTCCAGAAACAAGTCTCTCACCTTTGCCGCTTGTTATAGACCACCCTCAGCCCCCAGCTGTGCCCTTGACGTCAAATGTGAATTGATTGCCCCCCCCCCCCGCCCCCCCATCTGTCTTCAGAGTTTGTAACTGGGATATGCTTAACACCACGGCTGTCCTACAATCTAAGCATGATGCCCTCAATCTCACACAAATTATCAAGGAACCTACCAGGTACAACCCTAAATCTGTAACCATGGGCACCCTCTTAGATATCATCCTGACGAACTTGCCTTCTAAATACACCTCTGCTGTCTTCAACCAGGATCTCAGCGATCATTGACTCATTGCCTGCATCCGTAATTGGTCCGCGGTCAAACAACCACCCCTCATCACTGTCAAACACTCCCTAAAACACTTCAGCAAGCAGGCCTTTCTAATCGACCTGGCCCGGGTACCCTGGAAGGATATTGACCTCATCCCATCAGTAGAGGATGCCTGGTTGCTCTTTAAAAGTGCATTCCTCACCATCTTAAATAAGCATGCCTGATTCAAAAAAATGTAGAACCAAGAACAGATATTGCCCTTGGTTCACCCCGGACTTGACTGCCCTTGACCAGCACAAAAACATCCTGTGGCATTCTGCATTAGCATCGAATAGCCATACGATATGCAACTTTCAGGGAAGTCAGGAACCAATATACAGAGGCAGTTAGGAAAGCTAAGGCTAGCTTTTTCAAACAGAAATTTACATGATGTAATACTAATTCCAAAATGTTTTGGGACACTCTAAAGTCAATGGAGAATAAGAGCACGTCCTCCCAGCAGCCCACTAAACTGAGGCTAGGAAACACTGTCACCACCAATAAATCTACGATAATCGATAAGCATTTTTCTACTGCTGGCCATGCTTTCCACCCGTCTACCCCTACCCCAGCCAACAGCTCAGCACCCTTTGAGGCAACTTGCACAAGCCCCCCCCCCCCCCCCCCCCCCCGCTTCTCCTTCACCCAAATCCAGACAGCTGATGTTCTGAAAGAGCTGCAAAATCTGGATACCTACAAATCAGCTGGGCTAGACAATCTGGACCCTCTCTTTCTAAAATTATCTGCCAAAATTGTTGCAACCCCTATTACTAGCCTGTTCAACCTCTTTTGTATCGTCTGAGATTTCCAAAGATTGGAAAGCTGCCGTGGGCATCCCCCTCTTCAAAGGGGGAGACACTCTATACCCAAACTGTTATAGACCTATATCCATCCTGCCCTGCCTTTCTAAAAATCTTCGAAAGCCATGTTAACAAACAGATCAACGACCATTTCGAATCCCACCGTACCTTCTCCACTTTGCAATCTGGTTTCTGAGGTGGTCATGGGTGCACCTCAGCCACGCTCAAGGTCCTAAACGATATCATAACCGCCATCGATAAAAGACAATTCTGTGCAGCCGGTTTCATCTACTTGGCCAAGGCTTTTGACTCTGTCAATCACCACATTCTTATCGGCAGACTCAACGGCCTTGGTTTCTCAAATGACTGCCTCGCCTGGTTCACCAACTACTTCTCAGATAGAGTTCAATGTGTCAAATCGGAGGGCCTGTTGTCCGGACCTCTGGCAGTCTCTATGGGGGTACCACAGGGTTCAATTCTCGGGCCGACTCTTTTCTCTAAATACATAAATGATGTCGCTCTTGCTGTTGAAGATTCTTTGATCCACCTCTACGCAGACGACACCATTCTGTATACATCTGGCCTTTCTTTGTGTTAACAAACCTCCAAACGAGCTTCAATGCCATACAACAGTCCTTCCATGGCCTCCAACTGCTTTTAAATGCTAGTAAAACTAAATGCATGCTCTTCAATCAATTGCTGCCCTCACCCACCTGACAGACTAGCATCACTACTAGCATCACTACTCTGACGGTTCTGACTTAGAATATGTGCAAAATTACAAATACCTAGGTGTCTGGTTAGACTATAAATGATCCAGCCAGACTCACATTAAGCATCTCCAATCCAAAATTAAATCTAGAATCGGGTTCCTATTTCGCTACAAAGCATCCTTCACTCATGCTGCCAAACATACCCTCGTAAAACTGACTATCCTACCGATCCTTGACTTTGGCAATGTCATTTACAAAATAGCCTCCAACACTCTACCCAGCAAACTGGATGCAGTCTATCACAGTGCCATCCGTTTTGTCAGCAAAGCCCCATATACTACCCACCACTGCGACCTGTATGCTCTCGTTTGCTGGCCCTCACTACACATTAGTCGCCAAACCCACTGGCTCCAGGTAATCTATAAGTCTCTGCTAGTTAAAGCCCTGCCTTATTTCAGCTCACTGGTCACCATAGCAACACCCACCTGTAGCACGCGCTCCAGCAGGTATATTCCACTGGTCATCCCCAAAGCCAACACTTCCCTTGGCCGCCTTTCCTTCTGCCAATTCCAAACCAGTTCTCTCCTGCCAATGACTGGAACGAATTGCTAAAATCACTGAAGCTGGAGACTTATATCTCCCTCTCTAACTTTAGCAATCAGCTGTCAGAGCAGCTTACCAATCACTGTACCTGTACACAGCCAATTTGTAAGTAGCACACCCAACTACCTCATCCCCATATTGTTATTTATCTTCTTACTCTTTTGCACCCCAGTATCTCTACTTGCACATCATCATCTGCACATCTATCACTCCAGTGTTAATGCTAAATTGTAATTTCGCCTCCATGGCCTATTTATTGCCTTACCTCTCTACATAGATTTTTCTATTGTGTTATTGACTGTACGTTTATGTGTAACTCTGTGTTGTTGTTTTTGTCGCACTGCTTTTCTTTATCTTGGCCAGGTCGCAGTTGTAAATGAGAACTTGTTCTCAACTGGCCTACCTGGTTAAATAAAGGTAAAATAAATTTAAAAAATTGCTCCAGGATCACCGTTGACAATGGCAGACCCTGGCCATGACCCTACTCTTTAAGGGTGTCTCAGGGAGAGTTGAGATATGCAAAAAAACATTTCCAATTCACGTGTATTAATACACATGTACATGTTTGAAATAGGACAAATATAAGCACCCACCTAATTATTTATTATTATCATTGATCTGCAAACAAGTGTCTATGGCTCACATTACACTTCCTGGAACTATACGGCATATTACAAAACACAGCTACAATACAAATTGTTGGTAATAGGAATGGTTAATATTGTAGAAAATACATTGTTTAGCTTTGATAACACCAGCTATCATGTAACCGTCGACTTATGTGTCTCTCTGCATGATTCATTAAAGGTAGACTCAGCGAACTGACGTTGCCACGAGCGGAGATGTGTGAGATGCAAGACTTGGCTCTCACAGAGTCACACAGTATCTGCACATATGCACAGTTTGCTTCAAACTGTTTCAGCTTGGTAACATCCTTAGTTGTTGGGGAAATTGATCTACTATGCTGTTTACTTTCAGCATCTACGTCATATCGCTGAGTCTACCTTTAAATACCTATCAATCAAATGTTCATCTTCTCACTAAACTTACTAAAGCTTGCACTATGCTCTTAGAAAAAAGGGTTCCAAAAGGGTTCTTCGGCTGTCCCCATAGGAGAACCCTTTTTGGTTCCAGGTAGAACCATTTTGAATTCCATGTAGAACACTCTTTGGAAAGGGTTCTACATGAAACCCAAAACGGTTCTACTTGGAACCAAAATGTTTCTACCTGGAACCAACAAGGGTTCTTCAAAGGGTTCTCCTATGGGGACAGCCAAAGTACCGCTTTTAGGTTCTAAGATTGTACACCTTAAGTCTTGAACTCTATCCAAACTTTCATAGGATAGGATAAGGTGCAGTCAGTCATCTTAAGTAAAATTGTTTCTGTAATGTTCCCTTGAAGAAAATGGGTTTGTGCACTGGAGAATACAGCAAACCATTTCAGATAAATTAAATAATGTTTGTACAGTAACAGCAAAGCATGTATCCACTTCTAAGTGATTTCCGGGGGGAAATCAATAGGTTTCTGGGCATGTTTTTGACAACTTGATGGAGGTAGCTGAAGAACAGGTATGCCGATAGCGCAAGTTTGAAATCAAACAAATCCAAACCACTTCATCTAAGGTGTTGGAAAAGTAGAGCACAAACTGAGCAGGAAAGTTGATCTTTAGACCTGCAGGTCTACAGCAGGTTAGAAAAAGAAGTATTGTCCACGTTGTTGTGTGGAGGAGTAAACTAAAGCTTGTAGGGTAGTAGGATTTTTGTGGGGCTTGCCCAGCAAAAGCCACAGCTTCAATCTTGAACATACTGTACTTTTTCTTATTATTATTCTTTAGCACGCTACTCCTCCTACACAGTTTAGAAACGTTGTTCAAACTTTAAAATATGCAGAATGGTTTCACTCGAGTAGCTTATAATACAACTTCTTACGTTATTCATTCTTTTGTCCATCTTCATTCACGTTCATGGCATTCTAAAGCTCCCCACTGTGACATCAAAAATACTACTTTTTACAGAAATCATCTACTTTGACAAAAAGTTAGAGGGTATGACATCTTATTCTACTTCTCTGCTATTCAAATCTGAAATAATAACACAAATATCTGGTACGGCTCTAACAAAATAGCTGTTTTAGTTACTGCATCAACAACATTTTCTGTAACTATTTTGCAATCAACTACTGTTTTGATCACTACCCCAACAAGTTATACAAAAAGTTAGATATTAAATATTCCTCTACTTCTCTGCTATTCGTATCTGTTTGCAGAACAAGCATATTCACTACGGATCTTACGGTACAGCTATTTTAGTAACTGCATTACTATATTTTCCCCAAACAACTGCCGTTTTGACCACTAACCCAACAAGTCTGACAAAAACATAAGGTGTATGAAATCTTCCCCTACTTCTCTGTTTGTCAAATCAGAAAACGGATTAAGAATATCGTCTACAAACCTGTAGATAGAGCTCTTTTAGTAAACCATCAACTGTTATCATTCTAGCTGCAGTAAATCATGTCATAAACTAGCAGATTAATTATTGTCCAACAACAGCTGCAAATTCCAAACAACTACATTACTTTCCTTGCTTTGTCTAAGAACACTATCATGAATCTAGCAAAGTATGTTTTGTGGGTCAGAATGCAGTATTTAGTTATTATTAAAGCACAAACTTACTGTATGTTAGTATGTTTCTCACACTTGCTTTAGCCAAAAGGGAGCAGCGTTGCCAAGGCTACTGTTGCCTAGCAACACATGACTAACGGGAATGAATGTATTCATAGCTTTTTAAATTCCCATGATTTGTCAATCTGTTTCTGACCGAACAGCTAGCACTAAGATTAACTTCTACTTGGTACTCATCCCGGATCCGGGAGCACCCTCATCAGTAAAAAAGATGACTAGCATAGCCTAGCATAGCGCCACAAGTAAATACTAGCATCTAAATATCATGAAATCACAAGTCCAAGACACCAGATGAAAGATACACATCTTGTGAATCCAGCCATCATTTCCGATTTTTTAAATGTTTTACAGCGAAAACACAATATGTATTTCTATTAGCTAACCATGATAGCAAAAGACCCAACCGCATATTTTCACAATTTTTTTACTGCATAGGTAGCTATCACAAATTCGACCAAATAAAGATATAAATAGTCACTAACCAAGAAACAACTTCATCAGATGACAGTCTTATGACAGATTTATTGTATAGCATATGTTTTGTTCGGAAGATTTGCATATTTCAGGTATAAATCATAGTTTTACATTGCAGCCACCATCACAAGTCTCACCAAAGCAGCTAGAATAACTACAGAAACTAACGTGAAATACCTAAATACTCATCATAAAACATTTATGAAAAATACACGGTGTACAGCAAATGAAAGACAAACATCTGAATCCAGCCAATATTTCAGATTTTTTAAGTGTTTTACAACGAAAACACAATATAGCATTATATTAGCTTACTACAATAGCCTACCCACAACCGCATTCATTCAAGGCACGTTAGCGATAGCGAATAAACCAGCAAAAGATATAAATTTTTTCACTAACCTTCTCAAACTTCATCAGATGACAGTCCTATAACATCATATTACACAATACATATGGTTTGTTCGAAAATGTGCATATTTAGCGGCACAATTCATGGTTGAACAATGTGAATACGTAGCCAAACTGCACAAAATTATCCGGATATATTTCTGACACTCACATCATCTAATCAAATAACTAATCATAAACTTTACTAAAAAATACAGGTTGGACAGCAAATGAAAGATACACTAGTTTTTAATGCAACCACTGTGTTAGATTTTTAAAAATAACCTTAGTACGACATACAGCTTACGTTATAGCGAGACAGCGTCCAAAATCAGCGCCCAAAATACGACGACACATTTGACAGAAATACGAAATAACATCATAAATGGTTCCTACTTTTGATGATCTTCCATCAGAATCTTGTACAAGGGGTCCTTTGTCCAGAATAATCATTGTTTGGTTGTAGAATGCCCTCTTCATCTGTAGAACGCTAGCCAACGCTAGCCATGCGGCACAGAAGTGTCCAACTCACCAGAACGCATAACAAAGAAAATACCGAAAATCGGAATAAACTGATATAAGTCGGTTTAATATAACTAGTTGATGATGTTTTTAACACATATCAAATAAAATCAAAGCCGGATATATCTAACGCCTATAACGAAAGCTTTTCAGAATGCAATCCAGGGGTCCCTTTCACGCCATGCAGAATAAAGGAAAGAGTGGTCGCGTCATTCCAACAGGTCTTGTTCGGCCTCAGATAGAGCTGTACACCCCATTCCAACTCTCACTGCCTACTGACATCTAGTGGAAGGCGTATGCAGTGCATGTAGACCCATAGATTCCATGCAAATTAATAGGCTGACCCTGGAACAGAGCCTCCGATTTCAGATTTCTCACTTCCTGTGACAGGAAGTTTGCTGCAAAATGAGTTCTGTTTTACTCACAGATATAATTCAAACGGTTTTAAAAACTAGAGTGTTTTCTATCCAATAGTAATAATAATATGCATATTGTACAAGCAAGAATTGAGTACGAGGCAGTTTAATTTGGGAACGATTTTTTACAAAGTGGAAACAGCGACCCCCCTATTGAGAAAAGGTTTAAGAATACTTTCCCGGTCTGGACGATCTGTAAAGATTTCTAATGTTTACTAGTTTCATCCTAATTTTCCAGGTTCATGCTCCGTGCTCTAAATAACTTAACTGTCTAGTTTGCCTGTCTCTAAAGAGAAGGTTGGGCTGTCCCTTCTGATTGGATACAACGATTAAGAACAGATTCTACCAATAAAAGTTACATCTGCTGGTCGGAGTTTTTTTATTTTTTATTATTTGTTTACTTATGCCCATAGTACACCAAGTAGTCACAAAAAGAAAATATATTTACAAAAGTAATTTTGTGCAAAAAGAAAGCAAAGCAAAAGTATTCAAGATTCCCCCCATACACATCAAGTTTCAAGTAATACCAGAGAATATGTCCCAAATGGAACGCTATTCCCTATGGAGTGCAGGAATAGGGTGCCATTTGGGATGTTCACAGAGAAGACTGCAAGGCAAGCTTCCCATTGTACAGTTCTATCTAGACTAGAGCCCAGTCCGGTTTTAACAGGGTACGTTCAACACCACAAAACGTTGCGCAAACCAAGTTAAAAACGGTTTAAAACAAATACAGGTTTAAAAGGCAGAATCAAAAAACCTTGTAAGGAAAGGTCTGTGAAATGGTGAAAGAACAGATGTTGCAGCTGCTTGTCGGAGTTGAGTGACAAAAAGTGGCTAGCTGACGTCTACTAACAGGTCTCCGTGTCATACTGAGCAGCCCAAACGGATCCGTTGCTATGGATACTCAGACAGAGGGCAAAAATTATGACGAGGATGAAGAGTGACCACGATTGTGACTCGTTTCAGTAAACTAGGCGTATGTCACAAGTTATGACTTCACAAGAGAGGCATTTCAACGTTTATTTAAGATATGCCTTCTGGAACATTTTAACTTTCTAGTGCCTTAATAACTAACTTGTATGCCATCTGTAAATACGAACTAAGTTGTTAAATTACGAGCCTAATTGGTTTAGCCACAGAAAAGACAGGAACCATCCCGCAAGCCATGATTGGCTGAGATAATGAATGCGCTGGATATGGAGTTTGGTCTGCCGTGTAGCATCTTCTGTCTATAACATTTCTACTGCAGTTTTTTCTGAATATATAACGTTACCCATGGAGAAGTGCAAATGTGTTGCTACTGTTCTCAATAACATTGCTGCCCTTTTCAGGCGTTATTGACAAAGGTCAGTGGGAAAAAGTTGCAATGGACTACTTTCAGGAGGACGATTGTACCATGCTGACTCTCTCTGACTCAGACAAATCAGACAAAGAGGAAATCCCTGATTTAGGTAAAAACATTTTAATTGAAGAACACATTGTAGAGTCTTCTGATGACAGTAATGGGGAAGAAATTGCAAACAGTATTGTTGTCACGGAAGAAGTTGGTGGAGTTTTGAAATCAGTGAAATGTTTGGTGGAAGCAGAGGATGATAAGGAGATGAATACAATTCTGGCATTTGATCACAAATGCAGAGGGAGTCGAAAAGAAGGCTGTTGTATAAAACACCTGTCTCTGTATTACATCTTCAAACTAAGGGCATCCATGACAAAGAGGGAGAAAGATCGAATGATTCTTATGGCATTGCACATGGTCAGTGTGAACCAGAGTGACTTGACACAATGGGCCAAGCAAGCTGTATAAACAAAACGGAAACATCTTATTTAATTAAAGGGGTTGCAGTCTGCCGTGAAGCATTCATCCACTTATACGGGTAAGAGTCTAGCTACAGTTTCAGAAATTATACGTTTCTACTTTTGTCAGAAAGTTGTTTTCATTGCAAGTTAAAGCTTACTGTTAGCTAGGTAGTGTTAGGTGGCTGGCTTGCTAGCTAACATTAAATGTACGATCTGTGTAGTAATATTATCTCAGCAAGCCATTTGCATTGCCAGTTATAGCCTAATGTTAGCTAGCTAACAAGCTAACATTGAACCTATTTGGTTAACTTTAGCTAGCTATGACAATCGGTTTGTATTGATAGTACTCTATGGATTGGGATTATGGTTCATTGTTTGGCTAGCTAGCTACATGTCTAAACAAAAGACTGAACTTCGCCAGATGATTACATGACCCATCAAGTTAGCCAGGTGTGTCTGACGGCGATTATGGCTATTGTATAGTAATGCTAAAATATTTGTCTGGAACTTGTCTTTCATTATCAGTAGAACACGCCTGACTCTCCTACACCAGTCATACAAGGATAATGGTATAATGCATCTTATCAAAAAGAGAGCTGGCCCAAGCAAGAACAGGTTACACCTGAAGCATGAGGACTTGCAGCGAGTCGTGGACTTCATCAACAATTACGCAGAGGATAATGCAATACTATTACCGGGACACCACCCAGGACACAAACACTTTGGTGGAAAGCTGCTGCCATATCATGTGACAAAAGCAGTGGTGTGGTGTCTCTACAAAGAATAAATGACAACACTTGGTATGTAAAGCATAAACACCACATTTTGATTATTTAATTTACCTCCAACATGATTGACACTACTTTTATTGATCTCACATTATTTCAGTATTTTCCAAAGGTGAGTGTTGTCAGGCTGTCTTCCTCCAGGAATTTGTGGAGAAAACTGCTACCCCACATCTCAAGCACTAAGCCCCGGACAGACCTGTGTAAGCAGTGCTAGAGGAACAACTATCAGGTCTTCAGATCTGCCAGAAGCTGTTAAGTCAGCCAAGTGGAAGAAGCAAGAGCAGCATCTCCTGCTTGTTCAGAGTGTGTGGTCTGTCTACCAGAAGATGGTTGCTGACTGCAAGACCATCTGTCAAGACCTGCAGTTGTCTCTGGGGATCCCTACTGAACCAGCAAGCAAATACATCCGTTTGCATTACAGATTAGATTTTGCTCAACAAGCTAGCAACATTTCCTTCTTTATATTGACTAAGGACACATAAACTCAGCAAAAAAAGAAACGTCCTTTTTCAGGACCCTGTCTTTCAAAGATAATTCGAAAAAATCGAAATTACTTCAGAGATCTTCATTGTAAAGGGTTTAACCACTGTTTCCCATGCTTGTTCCATGAACCATAAACAATTAAGGAACATGCACCTATGGACCGGTCGTTAAGACACTAACAGCTTACAGACGGTTGGCAATTAAGGTCACAGTTATGAAAACTTAGGACACTAAAGAGGCCTTTCTACTGACTCTGAAAAACATCAAAAGAAAGATGCCCAGGCTCCCTGCTCATCTGTGTGAATGTGCCTTAGGCATGCTGCAAGGAGGCATGAGGACTGCAGATGTGGCCAGGGCAATAAATTGCAATGTCCATACTGTGAGACGCCTAAGACAGCACTACAGAGAGACAGTTGATCGTCCTCGCAGTGGCAGACCACGTGTAACAACACCTGCACAGGATCGGTACATCCGATCATCACACCTGCGGGACAGGTACAGGATGGCAACAACTGCCCTAGTTACACCAGGAACGCACAATCCCTCAATCAGTGCTCAGACTGTCCTCAATAGGCTGAAAGAGGCTGGACTGGGGGCTTGTAGGCCTGTTGTAAGGCAGGCCCTCACCAGACATCACCAGCAACAACGTCGCCTATGGGCACAAACCCACTGTCGCTGGACCAGACAGGACTGGCAAAAAGTGCTCTTCACTGACGAGTCACGGTTTTGTCTCACCAAGGGTGATGGTCGGATTCGCGTTTATCGTCTAAGGAATGAGCATTACACCGAGGCCTGTACTCTGGAGCGGGATCGATTTGGAGGTGGAGGGCCGGTCAATGTCTGGGGTGGTTTGTCACAGCATCATCGGACTGAGCTTGTTGTCAATGCAGGCAATCTCAACGCAGTGCGTTACAGAGAAGACATCATCCTTCCTCATGTGGTACCCTTCCTGCAGGCTCATCATGACATGACCCTATAGCATGATAATGCCATAGTGCTCGTTCTGTGCGTGATTTCCTGCAAGACAGGAATGTCAGTGTTCTGCCATGACCAGCGAAGAGCCTGGACCTGTTGGATCGGAGGGTGAGGGCTAGGGCCATTCACCCAGAAATGTACGGAAACTTGCAGGTGCCTTGGTTGAAGAGTGGGGTAACATCTCACAGCAAGAACTGGCAAATCTGGTGCAGTCCATGAGGAGATGCACTGCAGTACTTAATGCAGCTGGCAGCCACACCAGATACTGACTGTTACTTTTGATCTTGACTCCCCCTTTGTGCAGGGACACATTCAATTTCTGTTAGTCACATGTCTGTGGAACTTGTTCAGTTTATGTCTCAGTTGTTGAATCTTGTTACGTTCATACAAATATTTACACATGTTAAGTTTGCTGAAAATAAACGCAGTTGACAGTGAGAGAACATTTCTTTTTTTGCTGAGTTTATATATATATATATATATATATAAGTTTGGGGTCACTTAGAAATGACCTTGTTTTTGAAAGAAAAGCACTTTTTTTTTTACCATTAAAATTACATCAAATTGAACAGAAATACAAAAGTATGTAAATGTTGTAAATGACTACTGTAGCTGGAAATAGTTGATTTTTAATGGAATATCTACACAGTCTGGACCTTCACTTCCTGATCACAGGTTTGTCCCGGGCTGGTGCTTCGGCCTCATCAAGCAGCGCTTCAGAAAGACCAGAGTGAACACTTTGTCCGAGATTGCTGGTGTTGTGAAGGACAGCACTGTGACAGGGGTAAACATCCCACAGCTGGTTGGACTGGAGGATGGTACAGTGCTGGTGGAAAGCTATGGCTGGCAAGAACACCTGACTCCATGCTTCAGGCCGCTGCCACAGTTCAAGCAGTACCAGCACTTCAGGTGAATATCATTTTCATTGCGTGAAGTTATTCTTCTAATCTAAAATTGGGAGGTGAATTGATGTTATGCAAGGTTGTAATATCTTCAAAAATGTTTTTGTTATTTCCTGTTTTACAGCTTCGATGCTCTGGAGCCTGGTGTTGTCGCCGCCAAGGAGCGGTCGGACTCAGTCGGGACCAAGTTTCAGCTGCTGCGCAACGCTGACATCCTTCCTCCCATAAATGGTCTGCCTGTTGTGTGGTTACTGAGCACAAGCACACAACTTCTGACCACAACCTTACAACAGCTTACAACAACTGCTGACCATAACCACACAACTACTGACCACAACAACTGACTACAACTACACAATTTCTTACCACACAACTACGGACCGCAACCACACAACTACTGAACACAACTCTGGTCTGCACTAGCTCTGGTCCAGCTCTGGTCCTGGGCGTAGCTAGCTAGCTCTGGCTCGCACAAGCTCTGGTCTAGCTCTGGTTTGTATTATAAATTATAACTTAAATATGCACTCATTAGCATATAATACCTACCAACAATAATTGTAACTCCTGAACCGTTCAAGCTAGATACACCAAGCCAACTTTCACATATTCAGGCTATCCTAACTAAAAAAATAATATTGTATCAACTAATAACTATAAATTACCATACATTAGCATAAAATAATGCACCAACAGTAACTCTTGAACTGTTCAAGCTAGATACAGCAAACCAACTTTCATGTTCAGGCTATTCTAATTTTTCATTTACCAAATTGTTCAACAATAACCAGTCACCACAATTACTACTGCAGACACTACCACTACTGTAAAGTTTTTCATAACCATACACACTTTTAAACTGTTTTGCCTTAAATAGTAAATTAAAATGTTTTAAACTTCGACCAGTACCACAAAAATAAATTAGCAAGCCCCACAACTGTCACGGCCGTCAAAGGAAGTAGACCAAAGCGCAGGTGAGTGTACATATTCCTCTTTATTAGGATGACGCCGACATAAACAATACAAAAACAACCGTGAAGCTTAAGGCAATAGTGCCACAAACAAAGACAACTTCCCACACTGAAAGGAGGGAAAAGGGAAACCTAAGTATGGTTCCCTATCAGAGACAACAATAGACAGCTGTCCCCGATTGAGAACCATACCCTGGCAAAACATAGAAATACAAAATCATAGAGAACAAAAACATAGAATGCCCACCCCAAATCACACCTGACCAAACCAAATAGACATAAAAAGGCTCTAAGGTCAGGGTGTGACAACAACTTTACTTGTAAAGTTAACATCTAGTTTGTATTACTACCTTGTATTTTTTTTGTTTAGTCATTTAGCAGATGCTCTTATCCAGAGCAACTTACAGGGGGAATTAAAGTGCCTTGCTCAAGGGCACATCATCTGAATTTTCACCTAATCACCTCAGGAATTTGAACCTGCAACCTTTTGGTTACTGACCGAATGCTTTTAACCACTAGGCTACCTTGCCTGCACAATATGAATTGATAGCAATGACTACAATACTTATTTAACATGTTTATATCACATGATTTGACATCTTTATACTATATCATGTGTGTCCAAGCAGTTGAATAAACAAGGGCTTGGTGGTATGGACTTGACCCTTGTTGTAACCCAACAGTTAACTTTAATGTGTAGTAGTTCCCGTCTGTGTCAGGGCCACTACCACCGTCCAGGTAGTCTGTGTCGGGTTACACAGACTGAGCCGACGTGTACATGACAAGTATAAATGGCTGTTTTTGTGAGTAAGCATACTTGCATGAAAACGAGCCATTACCTGTCCTTCCCAGGTGACATTATTAACCCAATGGTGTTGAACTAATGAGAAGAAGACTTAAGTCAAAGCTGCTGCTGCTGCCAAACACAATCTTAATTGCACGAAATCTATAGCACTAACCCAGACAATCTCTGTTGGTGTTATGTTGAGGTAGAGGTTCTTACATTTATCAAAGTCTGTTTCACACTAGAATAATGTCCAATACAGTATCTCAAATGGACTAATCAACAAAAAAACATAAAATGGGCAAACCATGCCTCTGCAATGTGTGCTGACAGAGCTGAAGATGATCTGGTCACTTACCATGCCGATGGAGTGAAAAGTGCAGCCTTTGTGTCTGGGAAGGCTTTAATAGCATCCACATCTGCTCACCACAATAAGTGCTAACCATAATCTCACACCTGCTGTTGGCTTTTCATCAAGTGGCTACAACAGGTAGATAAATCAGCAGGCCTGCCACACACACCCACCAGGTGCTGCAGCACACTTTTACTACTTCCAGCCACCTGGAGCTAATGCTCATGGGAGGAGAGTCTTTCTTCTTTATTGTATTATTTGTCTTCTCAAAACCACTCTGTTTAAAGTGGGGGGACATTGGAGAGGATAAAGTGGAATTTAGATGTAGGCTTCTTCACCCTGTGGCGGCGGTACTTGAAGTACAGTATGTCGCCGTCCCATTTTTTTAAGCCTAAAATTAATATAATGTTCCCCGGGCAATCCTCTTCCTAATCCGGCTCAGAGCGGTAGACTTCTATATTGGTCTCGGAGTCAGAGGCAGGACGGGATTACAGACTCATGGGAATTAATACTGTAACTATGACTTGGACACACTGCTCTACCAATAACTCTAGCCTACTCCAAGCACACTATAGAGTTTGGATGCATACAGCACACACACTCACACTCACATGTCAAACTGCTCAGCAAAACCTCAAAAATATCAAGCAAGAATATTTTGCTTCATGTAAAATGTACACGTTTAAAATCAATTCCTCGAGAAGGGTATGAGGTCAATCACATAATCTTAGGTTATACACCATTACATTTTCAATCACTTTTAATTAACTGAAGAAACATTGTGCAGGCAGAGTAAGAGCAAGAGAGTAAGTCAATATAGTATAAGCATGCAAATCCAGTCTTGGGACCTGTAGTCTCACATGGCTGCTAGAGTCTGTCCCCTTTATTGTTTACCAGTACTGTATATTCACATGTGTTCCTCTTGTCTTGTCTGCATACATATTGGAACGTTTTTGTGTTCTGGCTGCTGATCCAGTCTTCATCTGTTCTGCTTTGTTGGCAGTTCCTTATTTTATATTCCTTGGAGGCAGCAGTATCCATTCCAGACAATCCATCTTAGTGCCCATGGTTTATGTTGAAAACAACTGTAAAAGGTAAGCATTCACATGACAAATGGAAAGAGGAGGAAAACAATGGACAATGATCCTGCTTACATTGCTGCTCATTGCAACTATGACAGGTTACAGCAGACCAATGCATCAGGGAAAAATAATATGTTTTACCTTCATGCACTTTCTCTGCGTTCATCAGAGAGTGGAACCCATTAAAACTAATTGAGCATATTTGGCATTTGGGCTGTATTAATTGAAAAGCTATCACTGCCAGTCATGCACTAAATGACCACATTATCTGAGTCTGTCAGCATTATGTTTGACATCGTACTACATTCAGCCATGCTTGGGGAGTTGTGCGTGGACTCTTAGCAGCACTAGAACAGAGCTAATAGTCACAATGTGCCACTGTGAGGTGGTCAGGCATTAAGCGATAGAACAAGCTGTCCATCTCATTAAAGCCCCCAATTTGATACTTCAGAGATAGATTTTATCATTTTAATATAGGGAAGCATCCATCTGCCTACAGTCAAATGACAAACTTGCACTAATGATCCACACTGTAAAAGGCGAGACAACGCTTTGTTAATTCGAAGAGATTTTACTGATTGGAATGATTGAAAATTATGCTTTGGTTCATTCAACCTATTCTATTCAATTATCTGAAATCAAATAACAAAGTCAACAGATCAATGTGTTTTTTAAATGTAATTTTAATCAATGTTTTTTATTGAATGAAAGCTTCTAAATTGCTTTCAACACCTCATGCGCATGGAATAGCAGTGGGGGCAATGAAGCGACGGCAGCTTATCAGAAGAGTTGGAGCCGTGGCTTATTAGGGTGTGGCTTTAAGTTTGTTATTTTTGCCCACCCGTGACAGTGAATGTCATTCAAGTGAATGTGGTTTATTCTAGTTGTTATTCAAACTTAAACTTGTAGACTGACAGCATCTGTTGTGATACTTTTATGAATGCATGTGATACTAAATAGCCTAATTGTCACGTTCTGACCTTTATTAGTATGGTCAGGGTGTGAGTTGGGGTGGGCAGTCTATGTGTGTTTTTCTATGTTGGGGTTTTGTGTTCGGCCTGGTATGATTCTCAATCAGAGGCAGCTGTCAATCGTTGTCCCTGATTGAGAATCAGACTTAGGTAGCCTGGGTTTCACTTTTGGTTTGTGGGTGTTTGTTTCCGTGTCAGTGTTTGTCGCCACACGGTACTGTTTCGTTTGTTCATCATTTATTGTTTTGTTTAGTGTTCTGAGTTTGAATTAAAAATCATCATGAACACTTACCATGCTGCGCTTTGGTCCGATCCTTCTACCGCCACAGACGATTGTTACACTAATAAGGTTTCTATGTTTCTATGTTAAGGTAGCCAATATTTGGTTATTATATTGTGGCTACTAAGTGTGAAAGTCTTGTGTAAAGATTATGTTTGGGAGAACATTATTTGAAGTTATTTAACTAACAATGTTTTAATTCATAGGGAATTTATTGAATCGCTTTTATCCCATTTGAAGACATTTGGAAAGGTAATTCCAAATTAAGAAGTGAACTTGGAACAAGATTCTTAAAAATTATTTACGTTAAATATTTGTTTGTATTTATGTCACGCCCTGATCTGTTTCACCTGTCCTTGTGCTTGTCTCCACCCCCTCCAGGTGTCGCCCATCTTCCCCACTTATCCTCTGGGTATTTTTACCTGTGTTTTCTGTCTCTGTTGCCAGTTTGTCTTGTTGGTTCAAGCCTACCAGAGTTTTGTGTCTCAGCTCCTGCTTTTTCTACTTTCTCTTTTGTCATTCTCCTGGTTTTTGACCCTTGCCTGTCCTGAACCTGTACTCGCCCACATGACCACTCTGCCTGTCCCTGAGCCTGCCTGCCGTCCTGTACTTTGGCCTCTACTCTGGATTATCAACCCCTGCCTGCCTTGACCTGTCGTTTTCCTGCCCCTGTTACAATAAACATTGTTACTTCACACAGTCTGCATTTTTGTCTTACCTTGATTCCTGATAATTTCTTATTTATTAGGTTTAACACACGGGGAAAAGTAAGTTCAGTGTTAAATAGGTTGCAACTTTAAATATAAGTTTGGTAATAATCAAATAAAACAGTAGGCACTGAGTCATATTTGGTTTCAATAAATGTGGTATTTTTCATATTTACTTGTTATTTTTTTGGCTTCATCCAAATAGTTTTTTTTTCTTCTACAGTATCTAATACAGCGACTGTGGTAAGCGGAAACATGTAGAAATAATTGAATGGTGACAGGAAAGTAAATCCGATTATATCTGTGAGTCTATTTGCTGCTAATTTCTGTTTTTGGGCTCTCTATCATCCCCCTGTTTGATAATTTCACCCTCTTTGCTCCTTCAGTCTCGCCTTGCTCCAGTCTCACATTTTGTGCTTTTCAACTGAGGTAATTTAGGAAATAAAATGCAGATTACTGTCTCCTTTGGTCTGTCCTACACTCCCTCATGTCCTGGTCTGTGCAGTGTGGTGCTTGTAAGATGACAGCAGTGCTTATTTCTAACAAAGGTATTTGCTAGATCCTTCTTGATACACTTAAGTCATATATTTGTTCAGGCATGAAGTAGAAATGTGCTTATGAGGCTATACTGGTCTCATAGTTTTCTAAAGGGGATTGCTAAACGTCTGGACTGAAGCATGAGAGCCATTTCCTCTTACTGGTGTTTAGTTTTGGACAAAAGACCTGGCTGTGTTAAGTCCAGTCTAAACCAGCAAATGTCACATAATTAAGATGGATTTACCTGACGTATTCAGGCTGAGTTCTGGTTTGTTATATCCATAACTGTAATTTTGCATACTTCCAATAAAGTCAAAAGGTTATGGAAAAAAATGGAAAAGAATATTGCAAGGAGAAGGTGGTGTTCACAAACCAAACATTTCAACCAATTTCACTAGCTTGGTGTGTTGGAAGTCAATTTATTTCCACCTTGACATTAGCATATGGATGTGTGTCAAATGTAATTAATTCGGTAATGGTACTTGTTGACTGGATAATAGGACATATTTTCAAATAGAGTTTGAGCGTGTGGAGTGCATCCCAGTGCACTTCTGAACTGGCTTCTGTCTCAGCATGTGAACATTCCTGAAGCTGCCTCCCTCCCAGGTGATCTACTGCAGTATACCCCAGGGAACCGGAGAGCGAGTCTGAAAGCAGATCCCTTGCAGAGACTCTTTCAGTGTGGCTTTGTTGCTAAGAACGGCTATACAGCACAACATGCTGCATATCTTCCTTGCCTGCTCGAGCTATAGTTACTCTCATGCCTTTTGATTGTCATATCAGATCTGGTTCAGAGGATTAAACTGTTTTTTCAGTTTCGATTTTATGCTATACTCTTTATCAGGTTTGTAACAGCTTTCATTGGTGGAAGGAGAGGACCAAAATGCAGCGTGGTACGTATCCATAATAACTTTTAATGAGAATGAATACAAAAAGAACAAGATAATCAAAATGAAAACCGAAACAGTCCCGAATGGTGAGAACACTCAAACGGAAAACAACTACCCACAACCCAATGTGGAAAACATGCTACCTAAGTATGATTCTCAATCAGAGACAACGATCGACACCTGCCTCTGATTGAGAACCTTACTAGGCCAAACACATATAAAATTAACGTATAGAACAAAACATAGAAAAACAACATAGAATGCCTGTCACGATCGTCTTCGTGAGAAACAGTGGACCAAGGCGCAGCGTGTGCAAAATACATCTCTTTTATTTTAGAGAAGGAAAAAACACGCAACGAACACTATTACAAAACAAAAACAACAAACGATCGTGAAGAACAAACGATCTGCTCATGGCTGGCTGACGGATCTGGCTGCTCATGGCTGGCTGACGGATCTGGCTGATCCTGTCTGGCTGACGGATCTGGCTGATCCTGTCTGGCGGAAGGCTGGCTGATCCTGTCTGGTGGAAGGCTCTGGCTGATCCCGTCTGGCGGAAGGCTCTGGCGGCTCCTGTCTGGCGGAATGCTCTGGCTGATCCCGTCTGGCGGAAGGCTTTGGCGGCTCCTGTCTGGCGGAAGGCTCTGGCGGCTCCTGTCTGGCGGACGGCTCTGAAGGCTCATGGCAGACGGGCGGCTTTGCAGGCTCAGTACAGACGGGCGGCTTTGAAGGCTCAGTACAGACGGGCAGTTCATGCGGCGCTTGGCAGACGGACAGTTCAGACGACGTTGGGCAGACGGGCAGTTCAGGCGCCGTTGGGCAGACTGGCAGTTCAGGCGCCGTTGGGCAGACAGGCAGTTGAGACGGTGCTTGGCAGACGAGCAGCTCAGACGGTGCTTGGCAGACGGGCAGCTCAGACGGTGCTTGGCAGACGGGCAGCTCAGACGGTGCTTGGCAGACGGGCAGCTCAGACGGTGCTTGGCAGACGGGCAGTTCAGACGGCGTTGGGCAGAGGGGCAGTTCAGGCGCCGTAGGGCAGACGGGTAGGTAGTTCAGGCGCCGCTGGGCAGACGGCAGACTCTGGCCGGCTGAGACGCACTGTAGGCCTAGTGCGTGGTGCCGGAACTGGAGGTACCGGGCTAATGACGCGCACCATCAGGCTAGTGCAGGGAACAACAACACTGGACTCTCAAAGCGTACTATAGGCCTGGTGCGTGGTACCGGCACTGGTGGTACCGGGCTGAGGGCACGCACATCAGGGCGAGTACGGGGAGACGGAACAGTGCGTACAGGGCTCTGGAGACGCACAGGAGGCTTTATGCGTGGTGCCTTAACTGGAGGCACTGGGCTGGAGACACGCACCACAGGGAGAGTGCGTGGAGGAAGAACAGGGCTCTGAAGACGCACAGGACTCTGGAGACGCACAGGAGGCTTTGTGCGTGGTGTAGGCACTGTTTCAACCAGACGGCTAGCACGCACCTCAGGACGAGTATGGAGAGCTGTTCCCGGTGACATTAACTCACCAACACGTTCATTCGGACGGATGCCGTGCCTCATGCACCAAACCAGTACATCCCTCATAACTCTCTCCTCCAATTTCTCCATTAACTCCTTTACTGTCTCTGCGTCACTCACCTCCAAATCCGCCCTCACCAGCTCCTTTCGGTAAGCAGGAGGAGTTGGCTCACGTCTCCTGACTGACCCAACTACACTACCCGAGAGCCCCCCCCCCCCCCCCCCCCAATAAATTTTTGGGTTTGACTTACGGGTTTCCAGCCTTGTTTCTGTGCTGCCTCCTCATATCGCCGCCTCTCAGCTTTTGCTGCCTCCAGCTCTTCACGAGGAAGGCGATATTCTCCCGGTTGTGCCCAAGGTCCCTTTCCATCCAATATCTCCTCCCATGTCCATGAATCCTTTATGCGCTGCTCCGGTTGTTGTTTTTCACGCCGCTTGGTCCGATTCTGGTGGGTAATTCTGTCACGATCGTCTTCGTGAGAAACAGTGGACCAAGGCGCAGCGTGTGCAAAATACATCTCTTTTATTTTAGAGAAGGAAAAAACACGCAACGAACACTATTACAAAACGAAACACAAACAACAAACGATCGTGAAGCTAAAGACGTCAGTGCAAACACAAGCTACAAACGTACAACATAGACAATTACCCACAAAACCCAAATGCCTATGGCTGCCCTAAATATGGCTCTCAATCAGAGACAATAAACCACAGCTGTCTCTAATTGAGAACCAATCCAGGCAGCCATAGACATACAAACACCTAGACAAGACACTGACCCATTAAACGTACAAACCCCTAGACAAACCAAAACCCATACATTCCCCATGTCACACCCTGACCTAACTAAAATAATAAAGGAAACAAAGAATACTAAGGCCAGGGCCTGACAATGCCCACCCCAACGCTCTGACCAAACTAAAATAAAGACATAAAAAAGGAACTATGGTCAGAACGTGACAGTACCCCCCCCCCCCCCCCCCCCCCCAAATGTGCGGACTCCGGCTGCAAAACCTGAACCTATAGGGGAGGGTCTGGGTGGGCATTTACCGCGGTGGCGGCTCTGGAGCGGGACGTGGACACCACTCCACCATAGTCTCGGCCCACTTATGTGGCACCTTAGGAACGGCGACCCTCGCCACCGACCCCGGATTGGAGACCCTAGTAGAGGGCGCCTCTGGACTGAGGGGCGACTCTGGCAGCTCCGGACAGGAGGGCGACTCTGGCAGCTCCGGACAGGAGGGCGACTCTGGCCTGGCGAGAGAACCTGGAGGGAGGAGACGGAGAGACAGCCTGGTCCGTGGGGTTGCCACAGGACCCACCAGGCTGGGGAGACCTACAGGAGGCCTGGTGCTTAGAGGAGGCACCGGATGGACCGGGCTGTGGGGGAGCACTGGAGCTCTGGTGCGCAGCCTTAGCACCACTCCTCCAGGCTGGATGTCCATTTTAGCCCGGACCCTCCAGAGTGCAGGCACAGGTTGAACCGGGCTGTGAGTGAGCACTGGAGATCTGGTGCATACCACTCGCACCTCTCCCATAGGCTCAATGCCCACATTCGCCCGGCACGAGAGGAGCGCAGGCATAGGACGCACTGCACCCTCCCAGCGCCCCGGAGACACAGCACGCAGAGCCGGCGCAGGATACCCTGGGCCGAAACGGCGTACCGGAGACCAGACACGCTGAGCCGGCACAACACGCCCTGGCTGGATGCCCACTTTCCCATTGGACTTGCGGGGGGCTGGCCTATAGCGCTCCGGGCTATGAACGCGTACTGGCGACACCGTGCGATTAAACGCATAACACGGTGCCTGACCAGTAACGCGCTGCTTACGATAAGCACGAGGAGTGGGCTCAGGTCTCCAACCTGACTCTGCCACACTCCCCGTGTGCCCCCCCCCCCCAAAAATGCGGGGGCTGCCTCTCGTGCCTGTCGCGCTGCCGTGCTACCTCCTCATATCGCCGCTGCTCAGCTTTCGCTGCCTCCAGTTCTTCCTTGGGGTGGCAATATTCCCCAGCCTGTGCCCAGGATCCCTTACCGTCTAGTATCTCCTCCCATGTCCATGAGTCCAGAATCCTCTGCTCCTGTTTACCACGCTGCTTGGTCCTTGGTTGGTGGGTAGTTCTGTAATGGCTTTCGTTGGTGGAAGGAGAGGAGGACCAAAATGCAGCGTGGTACGTATCCATAATAACTTTTAATGAGAATGAATACAAAATACAAAAAGAACAAGAGAATCAAAATGAAAACTGAAACAGTCCCGAATGGTGAAAACACTAAAACGGAAAACAACTACCCACAACCCAATGTGGGAAAACAGGCTACCTAAGTATGATTCTCAATCAGAGACAACGATCGACACCTGCCTCTGGTTGAGAACCATACTAGGCCAAACACATAGAAAATTTACGTATAGAACAAAACATAGAAAAACAACATAGAATGCCCACCCCAACTCACGCCCTGACCAAACTAAAATAAAGACATAAAAAAGGAACTAAGGTCAAAACGTGACAAGGTTATGGTCTACATAGGTCTGTTACTCAATTTAACTGCTGCCTATCCCCAGCTTCTTTTCGCAGGGAACATTAAAACATCATATGGTTTTGTTTTTCTAACTGATGATGATGAAAATCCTCTAGCTTTTTTCAACCTGATAGAAAGGGAACATGAACATGCTTTCATGGGTTAACAAATGTGCTAAAACGTTCAGAGGCATAGATACACAGACAATGCTTATTTCCCAGCCAGGTTGTAATCCTATTAAATCAGCCACTCTGCTCAGACAAATGAAATTATCTGCTCCAACTGGAGGAAGGCCAAGTTTACATAAATAAATTAAGAAACAGATTCACTTCCAACCCTGCTGTGATTGTGACTGGATTCAAACAAACAGGAAAATAACATATCAAACACAATAACTGACTCATAAATTCCACTCACGTGGAATTAGTTCCCACTGGGTCTTTAAGTTTTAAGTTTGGACCTTTTGTAAGGTCACCTTTTCCAGTGATTTGTTTATAAGAAAATTGATCTTTGAGGCAAACAAGTAATTTGTGGTTTATATCAGTTAACATGGCCAGAAGCTTATTTGCCATCTCATGTCAAACATAATATTATATTTAATGTCCCTCCTCTCCCTTAGTCTCTCATTGAGACTTTATTAGTAACAGTTTGCCTTTCCAAATGTTTACCACTCTCACTACAGTTTTATTTGAACACACTCAAAAGGGTTGAGTAAGTATATTGGATATGGAGTTAATGTCCTTAAATGTGTTCTTGCATTGCATAGAGGCATCTCTTTTTAGGTCCAGTACTTATGCATTGATGTTCCAAGATGGCATAGCAGTTCAGACGTCATTTTGTCCTCATATTGTTGTGTCCTGTATATATATATATATTTACACCTTTCTTCGCATATCTTTTATGTATTTTATTATCCAAGAACTCAACTACAAAAAGCTTTCCTGCAACCCGCCTCACCAATTACAGAAAAAAAAGTATTATTTACCTCAAATCTGAAAATTCACAATTGAAGCTAGCCAGAAGCTAACCAGAAGCTAGCCAGAAGCTAGCCAGAAGCAAACCAGAAGCTAGCCAGAAGCTAACCAGAAGCTAGCCAGAAGCTAACCAGAAGCTAACCTGAAACTACCCAGAAGTTAGCCAGTTTACTGGCTATCGTTAGTATTTCAGCTACCCATGACCCTGTGGTCATCAGCTATTCCTTTAGCTCGATAATCTATCGGCACTTTTGTACAACGCAACTCAGACCAGAACATACCGGACCTATTTTTCTCAATATCCCCGGATTTCAACCGCAAGCTCTGGACATTTACACCTTGATTTCGCAGCTAGCTAGCTGCAAACCGTGTGACTATTAGCTTACGTCGATCCCGGAGCAAACTTAAATTATTCCGGAGCTAGCCAGCTGAAGAGTTCCATCAGCCATTTCTGGGCTACAATCACCTATCTGGACCCGTTTTTTTTACTACAAATGCGGAGGCCCACCGGGCCTTCACGACTGACTACCGACGTTATCTGCACGAGGGAGTTATCCAACTGGCACCTCCGTCGCGACGTTACCTGAACGCTCATCTGGGGCCCGCTAATCTTCAGCTGTCTTATCGGCTGCTATCTGAATAAGTATATCGGACAATTTTTCTTGGGTCACTATATCTTTTTTGCCAATTGGATTGATCCCCTCTACCACACGGAACCCCACTAATCTACCGACGGAAACGAACGAGGTGACTAAAAATAGACCTCCATCCTATGCTATCTTGCTACCGATAGCCAGATACCCGGCCAGCTGTCTGGATCGCCGTGACCCCAACCAACCTCTACTCACTGGACCCTTATGATCACTCGATTAAGCATGCCTCTCCTTAATGTAAATATGCCTTGTCCATTGCTGTTCTGGTTAGTGTTTATTGGCTTATTTCACTGTAGAGCCTCTAGCCCTGCTCACTATACCATATCCAACCTTTCAGTTCCACCACCCACATATGCGATGACATCACCTGGTTTCAATGATGTTTCTAGAGACAATATCTCTCTCATCATCACTCAATACCTAGGTTTACCTCCACTGTATTCACATCCTACCATACCTTTGTCTGTACATTATTCCTTGAAGCTATTTTATCGCCCCCAGAAACTTCCTTTTACTCTCTGTTCTAGACGTTCTAGACGACCAATTCTCATAGCTTTTAGCCGTACCCTTATCCTACTCCTCCTCTGTTCTTCTGGTGATGTAGAGGTGAATCCAGGCCCTGCAGTACCTAGCTCCACTCCTATTCCCCAGGCGCTCTCTTTTGATGACTTCTGTAACCGTAATAGCCTTGGTTTCATGCATGTTAACATTAGAAGCCTCCTCCCTAAGTTTGTTTTGTTCACTGCTTTAGCACACTCTGCCAACCCAGATGTTTTAGTCTTGTCTGAATCCTGGCTTAGGAAGACCACCAAAAATTCTGACATTTTCATCCCTAACTACAAGATTTTCAGACAAGATAGAACGGCCAAAGGGGGCGGTGTTCCAATCTACTGCAAAGATTGCCTGCAGAGTTCTGTTTTACTATCCAGGTCTGTTCCCAAACAATTTGAACTTCTACTTTTAAAAATCCACCTCTCTAAAAACAAGTCTCTCACCGTTGCCGCCTGCTATAGACCACCCTCTGCCCCCAGCTGTGCTTTGGACACCATATGTGAACTGATTGCTCCCCATCTATCTTCAGAGCTCGTGCTGCTAGGCGACCTAAATTGGAACATGCTTAACACCCCAGCCATCCTACAATCTAAGCTTGATGCCCTCAATCTCACACAAATGATGTAAAGGCAGTCAATGTTGTTCTCCCCCTTAGACGAGGAGGAGCATGGATAGGACCAAGATGCGGATTGAGGGAAATAAGCCATCTTTTAATGAAAAAACAGCAAACAAGACACTACAAACTACAAAACAACAAACGTGACTAACCTTCAACTGTCCTGTGAGGACACAGGAACAAACACCCACAAAACACCAGTGAAACCCTGGCTGCCTTTGTATGACTCTCAATTAGAGACAAACAATACACACCTGTCTCTAATTGAGAATCATACTAGGCCGAACACAAAACCCCACATAGAAATACAAACATAGACAAACCCACCCAACTCACGCCCTGACCAACTAAAATGAATACAAAACAAAGGAAAACAGGTCAGGAACGTGACAGAACCCCCCCCTTAAGGTGCGAACTCCGGGCGCACCAGCACAAAGTCTAGGGGAGGGTCTGGGTGGGCGTCTGTCCACGGTGGCGGCTCTGGCGGTGGACGAGGTCCCCACCCCACCATAATCAATCCCCGCTTCTTTATCCCCCTCCCAATGACCACCCTCCCACTAACCCCACCTAAATGAAGGGGCAGCACCGGGATAAGGGGCAGCACCGGGATAAGGGGCAGCACCGGGACAAGGGGCAGCACCGGGACAAGGGGCAACACCGGGACAAGGGGCAGCACCGGGACAAGGAGCAGCACCGGGACAAGGGGCAGCACCGGGACAAGGGGCAGCACCGGGACAAGGGGCAGCACCGGGACAAGGGGCAGCACCGGGACAAGGGGCAGCACCGGGACAAGGGGCAGCACCGGGATAAGGACCAGCACCGGGATAAGGGGCGGCAGGTCCTGGCTGAGGGACTCCGGCAGGTCCTGGCTGAGGGACTCCGGCAGGTCCTGGCTGAGGGACTCCGGCAGGTCCTGGCTGAGGGACTCCGGCAGGTCCGGGCTGAGTGGCAGCTCCGGACTGTAGGGCAGCTCCGGACTGTAGGGCAGCTCCGGACTGTACGGCAGCTCCGGACTGTACGGCAGCTCCGGACTGTCGGACGTCTCTGGCAGCTCCTGACTGGCGGGCGTCTCTGGCAGCTCCTGACTGGCGGGCGTCTCTGGCAGCTCCTGACTGGCGGGCGTCTCTGGCAGCTCCTGACTGGCGGGCGTCTCTGGCAGCTCCTGACTGGCGGGCGTCTCTGGCAGCTCCTGACTGGCGGGCGTCTCTGGCAGCTCCTGACTGGCGGGCGTCTCTGGCAGCTCCTGACTGGCGGGCGTCTCTGGCAGCTCCTGACTGGCGGGCGTCTCTGGCAGCTCCTGACTGGCGGGCGTCTCTGGCAGCTCCTGACTGGCGGGCGTCTCTGGCAGCTCCTGACTGACGGACGGCTCTAGCGGCTCCTGACTGACGGACGGCTCTACTGGCTCGGGACAGACGGGCGGCTCTAATGGCTCGTGGCAGACGGATGGCTCAGACGGCGCTGGGCAGACAGATGGCTCAGACGGCGCTGGGCAGACAGATGGCTCAGACGGCGCTGGGCAGACAGATGGCTCAGACGGCGCTGGCAGACAGATGGCTCAGACGGCGCTGGGCAGACAGATGGCTCAGACGGCGCTGGGCAGACAGATGGCTCAGACGGCGCTGGGCAGACAGATGGCTCAGACGGCGCTGGGCAGACAGATGGCTCAGACGGAGCTGGGCAGACGGGCCGTTCAGGCACCGCTGGGCAGACGGCAGACTCTGGCCGGCTGAGACGCACTATAGGCCTGGTGCGTGGTACCGGAACTGGAGGTACCGGGCTGAGGGCACGCACCTCAGGGCGAGTGCGAGGAACAGGAACAGGGCACACTGGACTCTCGTGGCGCACTCTAGGCCTGGTGCGTGGTACCGGAACTGGAGGTACCGGGCTGAGGGCACGCACCTCAGGGCGAGTGCGGGGAGAAGGAACAGTGCGTCCAGGGCTCTGGAGACGCACAGGAGGCTTGGTGCGTGGTGCCGGAACTGGAGGCACCGGGCTGGAGACACGCACCATAGGGAGAGTACGTGGAAGAGGAACAGGGCTCTGGAGATGCACTGGAAGCCTGGTGCGTGGTGTAGGCACTGGTGGTACTGAGCTGGGGTGGGAAGGTGGCGCCGGATATACCGGACCGTGAAGGAGGACACGTGCTCTTGAGCACCGAGCCTCCCCAACCCTACCAGGTTGAATGATCCCCGTAGCCCTGCCAGTGCGGCGAGGTGGAATAGCCCGCACTGGGCTATGCAGGCGAACCGGGGACACCACCTGTAAGGCTGGTGCCATGTACGCCGGCCCGAGGAGACGTACTGGAGGCCAGATACGTTGGGCCGGCTTCATGGCATCCGGCTCGATGCCCAACCTAGCCCTCCCAGTGCGGCAAGGTGGAATAGCCCGCACTGGGCTAAGCACGCGTACTGGGGACACCGTGCGCTTTACCGCATAACACGGTGTCTGACCAGTACGACGCCCTCTTACTCCACGGCAAGCCCGGGGAGTTGGCTCAGGTATCCAACCCGGCTTCGCCACACTCCCCTTTAGCCCCCCCCCAAGAAATTTTTGGGTGAGCCTCTCGGGCTTCCGTGCTAGCCGCGTACCCTCATACCTGCGCTCCTGGGCTGTGGCTGCCTTCTTCTCCTCCCGAGAGCGGCGATTCTCTCCCACCTTAGCCCAGGGTCCTTCTCCATTGAAAATTTGCTCCCAACTCCATTCCTCTTCTCTCCATTGCTTTAGTTCTTGTTCTCTCTCCTCAATCCGCTTGGTCCTGTTGTGGTGGGTGTTTCTGTAAAGGCAGTCAATGTTGTTCTCCCCCTTAGACGAGGAGGAGCATGGATAGGACCAAGATGCGGATTGAGGGAAATAAGCCATCTTTTAATGAAAAAACAGCAAACAAGACACTACAAACTACAAAACAACAAACGTGACTAACCTTCAACTGTCCTGTGAGGACACAGGAACAAACACCCACAAAACACCAGTGAAACCCTGGCTGCCTTTGTATGACTCTCAATTAGAGACAAACAATACACACCTGTCTCTAATTGAGAATCATACTAGGCCGAACACAAAACCCCACATAGAAATGCAAACATAGACAAACCCACCCAACTCACGCCCTGACCAACTAAAATGAATACAAAACAAAGGAAAACAGGTCAGGAACGTGACAAATGATCAATGAACCTACCAGGTACCACCCCAATTCCGTAAACACGGGTACCCTCATAGATATCATCCTAACCAACTTACCCTCCAAATACACCTCTGCTGTTTTCAACCAAGATCTCAGCGATCACTGCCTCATTGCCTGCATCCGTAATGGGTCAGCGGTCAAACGACCTCCAGTCATCACTGTCAAACGCTCCCTGAAACACTTCAGCGAGCAGGCCTTTCTAATCGACCTGGCCAAGGTATTCTGGAAGGATATTGATCTCATCCCGTCAGTAGAGGATGCCTGGATATTTTTTTTAAATGCCTTCCTCACCATCTTGATTAAGCATGCCCCATTCAAGAAATTTAGAACCAGGAACAGATATAGCCCTTGGTTCTCTCCTGACCTGACTGCCCTTAACCAACAGAAAAACATCCTATGGCGTTCTGCATTAGCATCGAACAGCCCCCGTGATATGCAACTTTTCAGGGAAGCTAGAAACCAATATACACAGGCAGTTAGAAAAGCCAAGGCTAGCTTTTTCAAGCAGAAATTTGCTTCCTGCAGCACAAACTCAAAAAAGTTCTGGGACACTGTAAAGTCCATGGAGAATAAGAACACCTCCCAGCTTCCAACTGCCCTGAAGATAGGAAACACTGTCACCACCGACAAATCCACTATAATTGAGAATTTCAATAAGCATTTTTCTACGGCTGGCCATGCTTTCCACCTGGCTACCCCTACCCCGGTCAACAGCACTGCCCTCCCCTCTGCTACTCGCCCACGCCTTCCCCATTTCTCTTTCTCCCAAATACAGTCAGCTGATGTTCTGAAAGAGCTGCAAAATCTGGACCCTTACAAATCAGCCGGGCTAGATAATCTGGACCCTTTCTTTCTAAAACTATCTGCTGAAATTGTTGCCACCCCTATTACTAGCCTTTTCAACCTCTCTTTCGTGTCGTCTGAGATTCCCAAAGATTGGAAAGCAGCTGCGGTTATCCCCCTCTTCAAAGGGGGGGACACTCTTGACCCAAACAGCTACAGACCTATATCTATCCTACCCTGCCTTTCTAAGGTCTTCGAAAGCCAAGTCAACAAACAGATTACTGACCATTTAGAATCCCACCATACCTTCTCCGCTATGCAATCTGGTTTCAGAGCTGGTCATGGGTGTACCTCAGCCACGCTCAAGGTCATAAACGATATCTTAACCGCCATCGATAGGAAACAATACTGTGCAGCCATATTCATTGACCTGGCCAAGGCTTTTGACTCTGTCAGTCACCACATCCTCATCGGCAGACTCGACAGCCTTGGTTTCTCTAATGATTGCCTCGCCTGGTTCACCAACTACTTCTCTGATCGAGTTCAGTGTGTCAAATCGGAGGGTCTGTTGTCCGGACCTCTGGCAGTCTATATGGGGGTGCCACAGGGTTCAATTCTTGGACCGACTCTCTTCTCTGTATACATCAATGATGTCGCTCTTGCTGCTGGTGAGTCTCTGATCCACCTCTACGCAGACGACACTATTCTGTATACTTCTGGCCCTTCTTTTGACACTGTGTTAACAACCCTCCAGGCGAGCTTCAATACCATACAACTCTCCTTCCGTGGCCTCCAATTGCTCTTAAATACAAGTAAAACTAAATGCATGCTCTTCAACCGATCGCTGCCCGCACCTGCCCGCCTGTACAACATCACTACTCTGGACGGCTCTGACTTAGAATATGTGGACAACTACAAATACCTAGGTGTCTGGTTAAACTGTAAACTCTCCTTCCAGACTCACATCAAACATCTCCAATCCAAAGTTAAATCTAGAATTGGCTTCCTATTCCGCAACAAAGCATCCTTCACTCATGCTGCCAAACATACCCTTGTAAAACTGACCATCCTACCAATCCTCGACTTCGGTGATGTCATTAACAAAATAGCCTCCAAAACCCTACTCAATAAATTGGATGCAGTCTATCACAGTGCCATCCGTTTTGTCACCAAAGCCCCATATACTACCCACCACTGCGACCTGTACACGCTCGCTGGCTGGCCCTCGCTTCATACTCGTCGCCAAACCCACTGGCTCCAGGTCATCTACAAAACCCTGCTAGGTAAAGTCCCCCCTTATCTCAGCTCGCTGGTCACCATAGCAGCACCTACCTGCATTCCAACAGGTATATCTCTCTGGTCACCCCCAAAACCAATTCTTCCTTTGGCCGCCTCTCCTTCCAGTTCTCTGCTGCCAATGACTGGAACGAACTACAAAAATCTCTGAAACTGGAAACACTTATCTCCCTCACTAGCTTTAAGCACCAGCTGTCAGAGCAGCTCATAGATTACTGCACCTGTACATAGCCCATCTATAATTCAGCCCAAACAACTACCTCTTTACCTACTGTATTTATTTATTTTGCTCCTTTGCACCCCATTATTTCTATCTCTACTTTGCACTTTCTTCCACTGCAAACCAACCATTCCAGTGTTTTTGACTTGCTTTATTGTATTTACTTTGCCACCATGGCCTTTTTTATATTTTTATTTATTTATATATATATATTTTGTTTGCCTTCACCTCCCTTATCTCACTTGCTCACTTGCTCACATTGTATATAGACTTATTTTTCACTGTATTATTGACTGTATGTTTGTTTTACTCCATGTGTAACTATGTGTTGTTGTATGTGTCGAACTGCTTTGCTTTATCTTGGCCAGGTCGCAATTGTAAATGAGAACGTGTTCTCAATTTGCCTACCTGGTTAAATAAAGGTGAAATAAATAAAATAAATAAAACGTTTGTATTATACACACAAGATACATTGAGGGACTCCACATATGTCTCAAAGTGCTATTAAGACTTTATTACCTTCAATGGGTTTGAATCAGGCACTTTGATCCTGTGTTAGTCAGATGTGCTATTTGAAGAAGTGTGGTCCAAGGACATGGCTCCGATCATGCCTCTTCGTGCTTGCCTAATTTTGAACAGTCACAAACATAGCCACTATCAAAGGCTTGGCAAGGATTGTATCTCCCATCTGCCAAATAACCCTTCATCTTGAAAATACTTGGATCTTCTCACTCTCTGTGCTCTGGCAAAGTTCCGCTTCAAAAGACTCAGAAGTCAATGTCTCGCCAAGTAGAGATCTTGCCTGAGAAGAGAACCACCTGTTGACTGGAGCTGTTGTGTTTTGGAACGCAATATTAATGCTTTCTTCTGAAATATTATTAACTGATGAAGGCTGATGAGCGTGATCAATACCCACTAGCTTGGAAATATTGAATCACTTAGAAATGATTTAATCAAATTCAAAATCCCCTTGTTGAACATTCTTCCAGTGAGCTAGGAGGGCATATAAACTGTCAATAAAGAGTATGGAGATTGCTACAGAGATTTCTTCTGACATACAGTATAACACTTGAAGAGCAAAGTGGTCATTCACAATGGTAATTCCATCAAAGAGATATGTAGATAACTATTGTGGTTCATTCCCTGTATTGTGTAGATACATCTGCCTTTTACACCCTACTTTTGCTCTATGAATAAACATCAGCATGTCCATAAAATACATAATTTGCATCTGTGTTTAAAGGAATTGTAGTTATATATTTTTCAAAGGTCTTGGTATTGTGCCTGCGAAATTGCATCTATTCTCTTGAAGTTAGTCTACAGTGCATTCGGAAAGTATTCAGACCACTTGACTTTTTCCAAATTTTGTTACGTTACATCCTTATTCTAAAATTGATTAAATCTACCCACAATACCCCATAATGACAAAGCAAAAATAGTTTTTTAGACATTTTTGAAAACTGAAATATTACATTTACATAAGTACTCAGACCCTTTACTCAGTACTTTGATGAAGATCCTTTGGCAGCAATTACAGCCTCGGGTCTTCTTGGTTATGACGCTACAAGCTTGGCACACCTGTATTTGGGGAGTTTCTCCATTCTTCTCTGCAGATCCTCTCAAGCATCACAAATGGATAAGGTCCCAGCACGGCTATTTTCAGGTCTCTCCAGAGATGTTTGAGTCTGGGCTCTGGCTGGGCAACTCAAGGACATTCAGAACCTTGTCCCGAAGCCACTCCTGCGTTGTCTTGGCTGTGTGCTTAGGGACGTTGTCCTGTTAGAAGATGAACCTTCGCCCCCAGTCTGAGTTCCTGAGCGCTCTGGAGCAGGTTTTCATCAAGGATCTCTCTGTACTTTGCTCCATTAATCTTCCCCTCGATCCTAAATAGTCTCCCAGTCCCTACCGCTGGAAAAACTTCCCCACAGCATGATGCTGCCACCACCATGCTTCACTGTAGGGATGGTGCCAGGTTTCTTCCAGACGTGACGCTTTGCATTCAGGCCAAAGAGTTCAATCTTGGTTTCATCAGACCAGAGAATCTTGTTTGTCATGCTCTAAGTCCTTTAGGTGCCTTTTGGCAAACTCCAAGCGGGCCGTCATGTGCCTTTTACTGAGGAGTGGCGTCCGTCTGGCCACTCTACCATAAAGGCCTGATTGGTGGAATGATGCAGATGGTTGTCCTTCTGGAAGGTTCTCCCATCTCCACAGAGGAACTCTGGAGCTCTGTCAGAGTGACCTCTGTGACCAAGGCCCTTCTCCCCCGATTGCTCAAGTTGACCGGGCGGTCAGCTCTAGGAAGAGTCTTGGTGGTTCCAAACTTCTTCAATTTAAGAATGATGGAGTCCACCGTGTTCTTGGGGACCTTTAATGCTGCAGAAATGTTTAGGTACCATACCCCAGATCTGTGCCTCGACACAATCTGTCTCCGAGCTCTGAAGACAATTCCTTCGACCACATGGCTTGGTTTTTGCTCTGACATGCACTGTCAACTGTGGGACCGTATGTAGACAGATGTGTGCCTTTCCACAGGTGGACTCCGATCAAGTTGTAGAAACATCTCAAGGATGATCAATGGAAACAGGATGCACCTGAGCTCAATTTCGAGTCTCATAGCAAAGGGTCTGAATACTTATGTAAATAAGGTACTTCTGTTTTTTTGCAAATTTGCAAAAAATTCAAAAAACCTGTCTTCGCTTTGTCATTATGGGGTACTGTGTATTGATTGATGAGGGAAAAAAATATTTAATACATTTTAAAATACGACTGTAACGTAACATAATTGGGGTCTGAATACTTTCCGAATGCACTGTGTACCTGTGTGTGATTACCAATGATTCTGTGTGGACTGTGGAGTGTGGAGCCTGACATGAAAGCCCTCTCTCTTTTTCTCTGTTAAACACACCTTCTTAATTTCCTGAAAAAGCTATGATGAGTGACTAAAATGTTTAGTTCTAAGCCCTGCAAATGGAGGAATATATTGGCAAACGTTTCATTATCCTGGCCCTGAAGAAATGATCAGATCAATTCAAACGTGGGATTGAAATGAAGGCTTGGCTGACACAGTGACAATTTCTATTAGTGGGCAGGGGAATGAAAGACATATACTCAAATCCCAGGATGATGACGCTATGTCTTTCACCTCTGGTACTACAATGTCTTCTTATGCATGAATTAGTACTTTTCTTTTGTTTTTCCAACAGACTATGCCCACTAAGATGTGTGTTTCACACCTGCACTGTACTGTATTTGAGTCCTGCTCTGGGATGCTGTTTCTGTTGTCATGACTGGCCTGCTCGGGTCAGGTTACCGTGGACCACAATCCTACAGAGAGATATCTCACACCCACCAGAGGGGAAGAGATCGAGAGGTATGGAGATGGGGGGTTTATGACACCTCACGCCCATTGTAAATCTTAAGGCAGCAGACAAAATTCCTTTGTCCTCTCACTATGGAGAACCAGCCTCAGAACATTAAGATGCAATAAAGGGACTTTGGGACAATAGGTTTTGTCAGCCACAGTGGTGGTAATGACGATAGATGGAATATAAAAATGAATGTCGTTTTTGTTATGTTATTAAAGGTTAAAGGATGACATTATAACGAAACCAACTTTAAGAGTTTTCCTAATATGTGCCTACTGTTTGCATATTGTACATTGTGTGGAAAATGTCCAGATCAAAGAGAATGTTTTTGTAAAGATGAAATGTGAAGTTAGTTGTCTAAGTTGGATCTGAGTCAAATCCAGACCTTGCCTCGTAACTTGGTATGCCCAGAGAATTGCCCTGAAGGCGGAAACACCCATTTCTGACCCGAGGGTATAAAACATGTGAGTTAAGAATTAACATATTAGACTAAGGGACCCTGAGCTGCAGCCAAGGTCTGAGTGGTCAGAAAATGCAACACGAGGTTGAAGAAGACAAAGGAACCTTTTAACAACCTATGCTATGGTCGAGTAGCTGTATCTAAAGGGGGTGAATTCAAGCAGGACCACCCGGTCACCGCTCTCCAAGGAATCGTGTGTCTACACTGTTTTGTTTCCCACGCTGGAACCATCCACACGGCTGATTAGCCCTCCTCCGAAACCCCTTTTCAGAGCAAGGGTGAGGAACCAGACCACTAAGAGAAAGGACACTGACATTGTGAGGAGAAACAAAGAGTTACACCCGGTACCCGATGACGGACCGTCATCAGAGAAGTCGGAATCCGGTCTACGCAGAGACACCCATCGGATACCTTCAATACGTAATTACATCATTATATTCTGACCCATAAGAGTGGCAGTTCGGGGCAAGGTTAGGGTTAAAATAAGCACAGTTGACAAATGCACCCAAGTGTGTTTTCTCTCGTGCACTCTCTCTTGAAATCCCCATTTTGTGTACATGTGTCATATTGTGTTGGCCCTCTAGGGATCTGTTTTATCATACTAAGTTCTAATCAATAGCCTAGACTGTGTTTTTGTGTATCTTATATTATAATTTTAGCTTGTTAGCTAGCCTGTAGGGGAAATTGATTAATTAGCGAGTGTTGTAAAGTCGATATTCTGATATTCTTTGAGTTAATTTGGGAAATAGAAACTCAAGAAAGCTAAAACTTTCCCATGGTGCCCCAGGTTAATGAGTTAATAATTGCCTGATTCATTTAATCACATAATTATAAACCGTTAATCATTCGACAAGTCACATTAATCAATACAATGTCACGACACTGTGGTGAGAAGAATCACATTTTATATTTGGTCGTGTATTGTATCTGTATGTGTGGTGTGGTATTTGATAAAGCACTTTTTTGGTGGTTCAGCCAGTACAGAAAACTATATCAAAGCCCAGTAATGTCCCCCTGGGAATTACATTTTAATGGAGTTATAATAGAAAGCAACTACAAATAATTAATCAGCAGAAAGGAGAGATAATTCCAAATGGCTTTGCTCCATGATATCATGACAGTAAGGGAAGCTGGCGCAGCGGGGTAACACTGTGCACTGGAACATTTTACTCACATAGTGTCTGCTTCCATAAATGATTGCATACCAGTATCGAAGGTAAAAAAGAAGGGATCATTTTAAAAAGGGACATTAATAGGCTGTTGATGTGACTCCCCTCTCCATCGGTCTGCCTGTAAGTCTATTGATAAGGACATTTGTGTTGCGCTTTTTGCGCTATAATTCATGGGGGGTATCTATACTGTCACAAAGACCTGTGGCCTGTGATGGGACTAGGTGGGTGGTTGTGATGGGATGATGTACAGCCACTGTGCTAATCACCCATTCACTGACATCAATTACATTCACATGTGACAGGTAATCCTCCAGTCTCTCCTACTGGTTTTATGAATTAGTCAAATTGAGATACATTTCACCATAACAAAAAGGCAGTAAGAAAGGGCACAGGGTGGTGGGTGTGGGTGGGTGTGTTGGGGGGGTTTGGGAGCTGGGGATTGACTTCTACCTACTGAATTCCACCTGCCCTGTTTGGTGATGGTTTCATCAATCTTTCCATTTTACAGTTAAAATGACTTCAATGGTTGGAGTCCCTGGTGTTTTATTTTATCCCCATACCATGCGTTCTGCTTTAAATCACTAGGCAGGAGATGCACTAATCAGTCCCTGGCCAGTTTAATCACCATAAAGAATTGTGCAGCCTTTGTTGCTGCTTTGTTTTTGTCACTCCTTTAAAATGATACATGGCTGGCAATATGTTAAATAAATTATTCTGAATACGGCAAGACAAAGAGAGAACGACTGAGAGAAACTGTGGGTGGTTTGAGAAAGGTGTCCTTCAGTCTTTTCATGTAAGAAAAAAAATTGCACAAAGGAAGCAATTCCACACAACAGACCACAAGTTCCCTCTAAGGGTTGTTCATATTACTTAACTCCCTTTGAGTTGGAAAAGCTGTCCATGTAGTTCCATTTATATACTTGTCAATTTCTCATTATCTAACTGACTAACCTGTGTCCTCACCAAACGTCCATCTAATGAGTTTGAGTCATATGCCAAACTGACTCAGAAACTGAAGTAATTTACAGATTGAGAAATCACAGTTTTCTATGCATATATCCATACAGCAGACAAGTGAAACAATCATACAATCACACACAATCTGTCAATCACACAAATGTTTATTTTGTTTTGTTCACCTTCAGTTTTTGCCACTATCATCATACAAGGCCATGTCTGTTCAGTAAACAATCCAAAAAGACAATTATGGCAAAGGGAATAAGCAGTTGCCAGTTCAGCTAAAACACAATTTCTCCAGGTAAATAACCCTAGCCAGCTCGCTCAAAACATTTCTAAGCTCAATGCACTGAATCTAGCTTCCTTTTTTACAGTACAAACTTCGAAGCCTTCAGCACCATGGACAAGGCCTCCTCCACCAGCCTGTACAGTGCCACGGACAGAGCAGGTCAATGCCACAGGCAAGTTAATATGATAATTTGAGGTATTATTAACAAAACAAAAAAAACTGAAACGATTTACTGCGGCATACTGTAAATTATGGTGCATAGTGGGAAAATTGCTGTATTTCGAATGGTACTGTAATTTCACCCCTCAAAATACAGTACCTTACAGTACCATTAGAGCGCCCAAAAACTTTTAACCACTATTGGATGCATGGTATGGTTGTTTCTGAGCATTAACATATTTTGAGGCGTGCCTTGTAAGAGGCTATATTTGTTACTCCTGTGAGTGAGAATGCTGTATCAAATTAATTCCTATGTGGTTATAGTGCCCCATCCATTTAAAATGTATAGAGGATGTATGGTTGAGCATTTTGCCATGTCATTTTCATCTGTTTGCCCTGTAGTCGCTGCCAGTTTGAAAGTCTTTGTTGAGGCCTCAAGAAGTGCAAGTGATATAAAACACCAACTATTCATTAATATGGTGTAACGTGTAAACACTTTACCTAGCAGCCAACCTGCTTGCACCAATCCCTTGTAATTAACAGAAAAACACTCTAAAATCTCCTAAAGAACTACATTTTTTTGGAATGGTCTGCTAATCCATGTGAGAGACATAGACTCGATCTCAAGCTATAAGTATTTACTGAAGACTCATCTCTTCAGTAGGGCCTATGATTGAGTGTAGTCTGGCCCAGGGGTGCGAACGCGAATGGCAAGGCACTGGAGTGACGAACCACCCTCCTGTCTCTGCCTGACCGCTTCCCCTATCTCCATTGGGATTCTCTGCACATTACGGGGGCTGAGTCACTGGCTTGGTTGCACTCTTCCGTCCTTCCTGTCCTCGGGCTCATACGGTGTGGAGATTTTTGTGGGCTATACTCGGCCTTGTCTCAGGGTAGTAAGTTAGTGGACTGTTGATATCCATTTAGTGTTGTTTTGGCTGTGCTTTGCCAAAGTGGGTGGGGTTATATCCTACCTGATTGTCCCTGTCCAGGGGTAACTTTGGATGGGGCATCAGTGTAGCCGACCCCCCCATCTCAGTCTCCTGTATCTATGTAGCAATAGTCTATGTGCCGGGGGGCTAGGGTCAGTCTGTTATATATGGTGTAATTCTCCTGTCTTATCTGATGTCCTGTGTGATCTTAGATATGCTCCCTCTAATTCTCCCATATCTCTCTCTTCATCCCCTCCAACAGGACCTGAGCCCTAGGACAATGCCTCAGGAATACCTGGCCTGATGACTCCTGGCTGTCCCCGTCCCTAGTCCACCTGGTCGTGCTGCTGACCCAGTTTCTGCTGTTCTACCTGCGGCCATGGAACCCTGAGCTGTTCACCCTCAACACCCCACACATGTTGTCGCACAACTGACATTAACTCCCAAGGTGCTGACCTCTTGCACCCTCTACAACCACTATGATTATTATTTGACCCTGTGGTCTTCTATGAACATTTGAACATCTTGAAGAACTGTAGTAACCTGGTATATTTATGTTTACCAATAGATGGCAGTATTGACTCAAGACGGGGGTTTGCTTCCCGCTATCCGTAGCTATTTCCTATGTCTGCCTATATAACGATGGTTAAGAAAGCTTCAGGTAGCTTAATTAAGCCAGGTGCATTAGAGAATATAATTCTAAATTACAATTAAATACTAAACCGTATATAAGTCTCATGAGTCATAACTCTAAGAAGCCTTTAAGGATACTGCATATTTGGCGATGAGGATAACTATGGAGAACTGCGTTGGATTTTTTTTTGCCACGAATTTAACGGAGTGTTTGGCGTGCGACGCGGGAGGTGAGACTCAAGTGAGCGGTGGAAGATTCTGAAGGATTGATTCCCTGGATACGGGTAGGACAAATTATTGACTGTGTGAGGGGAGAAAGAATCGGAAAAGATGGCTTTGGCAACAATAGGCTCGCTGCCACCATTTGATCCTAAAAATCAGAAATGGGAGGAGTACTGTGAAATAATGGAACATTTCTTTGCTGCTAATGAAATAACTGATGCCACTATACATAAATCCATACTGGTAAGCATTTTCGGTGCACAGACGTACAGCTTAATGAGAAACCTGTTGAGCCCAAATAAACCATGAGAAAAGTCATTCATAGATTTAGTCGAGCTATTAAAAAATCACTTCAACCCAAAACCCAGTGAGATAGTACAAAGATTCAAGTTTGATTCACGCATGAGAAAACCTATCGAATCAGTGGGGGAATATGTGGCTGCGTTAAGAACTAGCATTCCCATATAACTATGGGAATACATTATCGCAAATGCTACGAGATCGGCTGGTGTGTGGGATTAATGATGACAGGATACAAATACAATTGTTATCAGAGCCCAATCTCACGTTTGAGAATGCACTCAAACTGGCCCAGGCCATGGAGTCCGCAAATAGAAATGCATTGGATTTGCAGGCAAGGGGCGCAACTGCGTGCCATACAGTAAAAGAGAGCAGCGCTGAGCGCGTAGAATTTCAAAGAACGGAAAGCCGTGGTGCAGCAGCTAATTGAGACTGTTATCGTTGCAAAGGCAAACACGCAGCGTTTGACTGTAAATTCAAACACGAAAAGTGTTATCCATGTGGGATAATAGGCCACATTGCGAGGGCGTGCCGCAATAATAAAAAAAGCCAAGGGCTGCAGAAAAGAGAACGGACAAAAAAACAAATACCTCCAGATGCTCTAGCTACCGCTCTAATCAAGTGATAGAAAGTGAAAGGGAGTACGCAGAGCAAGCATTCTCAATGTACAGGGTGCGATTACGAAGACGGTGAAGCCTTTCATTGTGGAAATGGGAATAAATGGATTTAAGGTACCGTTTGAACTAGACACAGGATGTAGTGTCACACTGATGAACAGGTCCCAATTCTATAGGAAGTGGAAAACCGTTGAAGTGCCTAAACTGAGAGACACCCCCATTAAACTCAAAACGTACACAGGGGAGAAGATCACTGTGATTGGAGTTGCTGATGTTCAAGTGGAATATCATGGACAAAAGAAAAGTCTGCCTCTCTTAGTAGTGGAAGGTACTGGCCCCAGCTTACTAGGGAGAGGGTGGTTGGAGGAAATAAAATTGAACTGGGATGAAATCAAACATGTCACCACAGAGACATTGACACTACAGCAGGTGCTTTCAAATCATGAGTGTGTTTTCAAAGAAGAGCTCGGGACATTAACTTCTCTAGGGTAGGGGGCAGCATTTGGAATTTTGGATGAAGGCATGCCCAAATTAAACTGCCGGCTTCTCGGGCCCAGAAAATATGATATGCATATAACTGCTATATCTGGATATAAAACACTCTAACGTTTCCAAAACTGTTAAAATAGTGTCTGTGAGTATAACAGAACTGATTTGGCAGGCGAAAACCTGAGATAAATCCATTCGGGAGTTGTTTTTTTTGTTGTTTTTGTAGTTTTCTATTCAATGCCATTACAGTATCCATTGACTTAGGACTCAAATTGCAGTTCCTATGCCTTCCACTAGATGTCAACAGTCTTTAGAAATTGTTTCAGGCTTGTATTCTGAAAAATCAGGAAGTAAGAGCAGTCTGAATGAGTGGACCCTAAAGTGTCACAGAGCTTTTTCATGCGCAAGACCGAGAGAGTGCCTTTCTTGTTTACCTTTCATATTGACGACGTTATTGTCTGGTTGAAATATTATTGATTATTTAGGCTAACAACAACCTGAGGATTGAATATAAACATCGTTTGACATGTTTCTATGAACTTTACGGATACAATTTGGATTTTTTGTCTGCTTGTTTTGACTGCGTTTGAGCCTGTGGTTTACTGAAGAAAACACGCAAACAAATCAGAGGTTTTTGGATATAAAGAGACTTTATCGAACAAAAGGAACATTTATTGAGTAAATTCATGTCTGCTGAGTGCAATCATATGAAGATCATCAAAGGTAAGGGATTAATTTTGTCTCTATTTCTGCCTTGTTTAACTCTTCTACTTGGCTGGTTACTATTTGTAATGATTTGGGGCGGCAGGGTAGCCTAGTGGTTAGAGCGTTGGACTAGTAACCGAAAGGTTGCAAGTTCAAATCCCCGAGCTGACAAGGTACAAATCTGTCGTTCTGCCCCTGAACAGGCAGTTAACCCACTGTTCCTAGGCCGTCATTGAAAATAAGAATTTGTTCTTAACTGACTTGCCTAGTTAAATAAAGGTAAAATAAAAAAAAATTAAAAAAAATTGTCTGCTGGGCTATGTTCTCAAATAATCGTAAGGTATGCTTTCGCCGTAAAGCATTTTTAAAATCTGACACCGAGGTTGGATTCACAAGAACTTAATCTTTAAACCTATGTAAAATATGTTTTCTTTTCGGAATTTTTATAATGAGTATTTCTGTATTTGAATTTGGCGCCCAGCAGTTTCACTGGCTGTTGAAGAGGTGGGACGCTAACGTCTCACGTACCCAAGAGAGGTTAAAAGGGGTCCAAGCTACCATTCATGTTGCTGCTGATGCTACTCCCAGATTCTGTAGGCCAAGATCAGTTCCATATGCCATGAAGCCTAAAGTGGATGTGGAAATTGACAGACTCTTAGCAGAGGATATAATTGTACCTGTCAAGTTTTCTGAGTGGGCAGCACCAGTTCCCATACTAAAACCAGATGGTTCAATCAGATTATGCGGGACTATAAGCTGACTGTAAATAGAGTTTCCTCTCTGGAGCAGTACCCCATACCCAAAGTGGAGGATTTGCTTTCAACGTTAACCGGAGGGCAACAGTTTACAAAACTGGACATGAGTCATGCATATCAGCAAGGGCTAATGGATAAAGCTTCACAGAAGTACCTGACCATAAACACCCACAGAGGGATGTTTACCTATAAACGCTTACCTTTCGGGGTGTCTTCTGCACCAGCTATCTTCCAAAGAACCAAAGAATGGAGGGAATTCTGCAGGGGATACCCAAGGTAGCGGTTTACCTCGACGACATTCTTGTCACGGGAGTCACGAAGGAGGAACATCTCAGAAACTTAGGTGAAGTGTTGAGGAGGATGGAGGATGCCGGTCTCTGGCTGAAGAGGAGCAAGTGTACACTGTTAGCTGATGAAGTGGAGTACCTGGGTCACAAGGTGGATGCCAAGGGATTACACACTGTCAAAGCTAAAGTGAGGGCTGTTGTGGAAGCTCCAGCTCCGACAAACGTTACAGAGCTGAAAGCCTATCTAGGCTTGCTGAATTATTATAATCGCTTCCCCCCGAACCTCTCTACCCTCTTAGCTCCTCTACATCAACTGCTAAGGAAGAATGTGGCCTGGAAATGGTCAGAAAGACAGGAAGAAGCTTTTGCAAAGTCAAAGGTGTTACTGCAATCAGCTGAAGTGCTAGGGCACTACTCAGCAGACAGAGATCTCATCTTATCGTGTGATGCCTCATCGTATGGTGTGGGGCGGTGCTATCCCATCGGGTGGAGAATGGTGCAGAGAAACCTATCAGGTTATGTCAAGAACATTGTCGCCAGCGGAGAAAAAGTACTCTCAAGGAAGGACTGGCTGTCATATTCGGAATACAGAGATTCCACAAGTACTTGTACAGGAGAACATTCACTACTGTGACCGACCATAAACCTCTGATCTCTGTGTTCCATGAACAAAAGCCAGTACCACAAATGGTCACTCCAAAAGTTCAGTGTTGGGCTGTGTGGCTCCGGGCCTACGAGTACAGAATAATTTACAAACCAGGTAGATACCATGGGAATGCTGATGCTCTGAGTAGGCTGCCCGTTCCAGAAATCATCAGTCAGGAAGAAGAAAATGACCAGGTTTTGATGATCGACGTGTTGGATGATGCACCGGTGAACACAGCACAAATCAGGCAATGGACTTCAAAGGATGTGACGCTATCACAAGTGCATGAATTTATCCTGAGAGGATGGCCTACAGTGACCGAGCCTCAGATCATGCCTTACTACACTCACCGCTTGGCATTGAGTGTTCGAGATGGATGTGTCCTGTTCGAGTTTAAGAGTAGTTATCCCATCACAAGGGCGGGGGTTGCTACTGAATTTGTTGCATCAGTCACATCCAGGTATGTCGAGAATGAAAGGCCTAGCAAAGTCATATGTCTGGTGGCCAAAGATGGACCACGATGTGGAAAATGAGGTTAGCCGGTGTGAAGATTGTCAGAGTAACAGGAAGTCACCCCCCACCGCGCCATTACATCCATGGGAATGGCCAGAAAAACCATGGACATGACTACATGTGGACTATGCTGGACCTTTCCTAGGAAAAATGTTCCATGTGCTGATTGATTCTCATTCAAAGTGAATGGATGTTTACCCCATGAACACGTCAACATTGTACGCTACAATTGAAAAGTTGAGACAAAGCTTCAGTGTTATGGGATTGCCTCAAATGCTGGTTAGTGACAATGCTACTTGTTTTACAAGCACTAAATTCACAAGTTTCATGAAAAAAAAATGGAATTCAGCATGTACCGTCGGCCCCTTTTCACTCATCTTCAAACGGATAAGCAGAACGTGCAGTTCAGACCTTGAAGGAGGAGATGAGGAAGATGCAAGGGCACAGCATTGAAACAAAGGTGTCAAGATTCTTGTTTAGCTACAGGATTACTCCTCAAGCTACAACTGGGTTGTCACTTGCAGAAATGTTGATGTCAAGGAGGTTAAGGTCAACCTTGGATCTCATCAGACCAGACCTGAAAATGAAAATACAACAAAAGCAATGGAATCAAAAATGTAATCATGACACCCGAGCCAAACTCAGAAGTTTCTCACCTGGAGATTATGTCTATACAAGAAACTATGGGTTTGGTCCTAAATGGATTCCAGCTACCATTGAGGATTGCTCAGGACCAGTATCTTATACTGTGATCATCGGAAGTGGACAAAGACTAAGGAGACACGGATCAGATCCGAGCTTGAATTGCAGTTCCATCCAGAGATCTGGATGAATTCTTAAACGAGCAGGACAGGACATTGGAACGTTCCCCAGAGTTGCAGTTGGACAAAAACCACCTGAGACCAACAATGCTCAACTTCCTGAGACCACCAGTCCGGGACGACCTCCTCCTGTGAAGTCTCCACAAAAGGACTTTGTTTCACCATCAAGGGGTGAAGATCTGGTGGCACCACCTACACCACCTCTGAGACGCTCTATTAGAGAGAGACGTCCGTCAGCATTTTTTAGATCCTAAAATTTTTGAAAAAATGTAAATAAGAAAATAGCATAGCTCAGAAAGGATTTAAGTTGGGTTATTAGCTTTAAAGGGGGGGAATGTAGGAACCTGGTATATTTATGTTTACCAATAGATGGCAGTATTGACTCAAGACGGGGGTTTGCTTCCCGCTATCCGTAGCTATTTCCTATGTCTGCCTACATAACGATGATTAAGAAAGCTTCAGGTAGCTTAAGCCAGGTGCATTGGAGAATGTAATTCTAAGTTACAATTAAATACTAAACCGTACTTAAGTCTCATGAGTCATAACTCTAAGAAGCCTTTAAGGATACTACAAGAACGATCTAGCCTTAATGACCAAATAGTCCTAGAATCTCCACATGGCACATCCAGAAGAGGACTGGCCACCCCTCAGATCCTGGTTACTCTATGTCTCTTCCTAGGTTCCTGCCTTTCAAAGGAGCTTTTCCCAGCCATGGTGCCTCTACATCTACATTGCTTGCTCTCTGGGGTTAAAGGCTTGGTTTCTGTATAAGCATTTTGTGCCAACTCCTGTTATAAAAAGGGCTCTCTAAATACATTTGATTGATTAAAATAGAAAGCCCTCACCTCAATGAATTTCATTCATGAATTTATTCCGATTACGGTAGCATTTAATTTTTTTACCGTAAAATATCGTAACTTTCACAGTATTGTGTGTCATTACATAGTCCTTGCTTTAGTACCATATTTATATTACAGCAGGTGTACTGTATTTTACTTGCCACGAGCTGCCTGTCAAATTCATGCCAATCTCTTTACAGTGTAAGCTTCCTCTGTTACATGTCAGCTGGCTGAAGTGGTACATAGCACAACAGAATATTATCAGGTATCAAGGTAAGACCCAAGTGCAGACTGTGAAGTAACAATGTTTATTGTAACAGGGGCAGGCAAACGACAGGTCAAGGCAGGCAGGGGTCAATAATCCAGAGGTACAGGACGGCAGGTAGGCTCAGGGACAGGCAGAGTTCTGTAATCCAGAGGGGGGCTAGAAACAGAAAACAAGGGGCAGTCAGACATGGTTTTGACTCTAGACACAGAAAAGGTAGGAAAAATACGGAGGGTACGGGGCAATAGAGGATGAACAGCAGAGGGACTAATGATCTTGGAGCGGGGGGTAAAGGTCTCGGCTTCTGGGGGTGTAGCCGCGGCATTATAGCGGCATGCCAGCTCCTCAGGCTTGACCTTCTTGAATACTGGTTGGTGCTGCGGAAGCAAAGTGGCAATTTCCAAGCCCCCAGGAAGATGTCCCGGGGCAGGCAGAGCTGACTTCAGGCAATGAGTGTGGCAGGATGGGCTCCAGCCCACGATGGCACCAGTAGCCCAGTCAATGGAGGGATTGTGTTGCTGGAGCCAAGAGAATCCCAATACCAGCAGGAATTGGATCATCTCGCTGTGGTTCCCTGACACTCGTAGGTTGACGGGGTGGTATGGTGGGTGACCCGGCCTCTAACACCCATGGGAATGGAGAGGGGTTGAGTCGGGATGCCCAGCTCGGGCGCCAGGGTAACGTCCATGAGACTCACATCGGCCCCTGAGTTGATGAGTACCTGGAGAGACTTGGACTGGTCACCCCACAGCAGGGTGGCATGGAGAGGGGAGCGAGTATGGGGAAAATAACAATTATCTTTAAGACCCACCAGTGTACTCACTCCAACGAATGAGCTAGGTCTCTTGAAGGAACAGGTAGAAGCATAATGACCGGCAGTACCGCAATACAGACAACTCTGGGTCTCAAGTCTGCGTACGTGTTTGGCTGGAGACAGCCTAGCCCTGCCGAGCTGCAATGGCTCGGGAAGAGGTGAATCGGTAGTTTCCGGAGGGACTCGGGTAAGCTCGGTGACGTAGACGCCAGGGACTTCCGGAGTTCATCAGCTGCAAGGTGGAATTCTTGAGTGAGCGATTGGGACTGCAATCAGACCTCTTCTCCCTCCTATGTTCCCGTAGCCGATCATCGATCCGGCTGGTTAAAGCGATGAGTGAGTTGAGATCTGTTGGTAGTTCTTGGGCTGCCAGCTCATCCTTTACCTCCTCAGATAATCCGTGCAGGAACGTGTCGAACACCCCTCCTGGGTTCCAGGTACCCTCTGCTGCTAGCGTGCGGAACTCCACCGCATAGTCTACCACACTGAGTGTGTCCTGCCTAAGCTGGAGTAACTTCCGGGAAGCCTCTTTCCCGGACACCAGAGCCTCAATCTTTTCTCACCTCTGCCACGAATACCTCCAGACTGAGGCAGGCAGCGGATATTTGCTCCCACAACTCCATGGCCCAGGTCAGTGCCCTCCCGGATATCAGCGTAATAATGTACGCTATCTTCGAGCAGTCCGAGGGGAACGAAGAAGGCTGCAGCGCAAAAACGAGCGAGAACTGGAAGAGAAAGTCGGGGTTCCCAGGAAACCGGGGTGATGGTGCTGCTACCAGGCGGTTTACAGAGGGGCTGGGAGATTATCATCAACCCGAAATCCGTAAACATGGGCACCCTCATAGATATTATCCTGACCAACCTGCCCTCCAAATACACCTCTGCTGTTTTCAATCAGGATTTCAGCGATCACTGCCTCATTTTCTGCATCCGCTATGGGTCCGCGGTCAAACGACCACCCTCATCACTGTCAAACGACCCTAAAACACTTCTGCGAGCAGGCCTTTCTAATTGACCTGGCCCGGGTATCCTGGAAGGATATTGACCTCATCTCGTCAGTCGAGGATGCCTGGTCGTTCTCTAGAAGTCATTTCCTCACCATCTTAAACAAGCATGCCCCTTTCAAAAAATGTAGAACTAAGAACAGATACAGCCCTTGGTTCACTGCAGACCTGAATGCCCTCGACCAGCACAAAAAACATCCTGTGGAGGACTGCGCTAGCATCGAATAGTCTCCGCGAAACGCACCTTTTCAGGGAAGTCAGGAATCAATACACACACTCAGTCAGGAAAGCAAAGACTAGCTTTTTCAAACAGAAATTTGCATCCTGTAGCTCTAACTCCAAAAAGTTCTGGGACTGTCACGTTCGTCGTATGAATCGGACCAGGCGCAGCGTGGTATGCATACATTCTTTAATATAATAAGAATGAACACTGAACAAACAAACCAAAATAACAAAACAACACGTGAAGCTATACAAATGAATGCTGACAGGCAACTACACATAGACAAGAACCCACGAACACCAAAGGGAAAATGGCTACCTAAATATGATCCCCAATCAGAGACAATGATAAACAGCTGCCTCTGATTGGGAACCATATCAGGCCACAATAGACATACAAATCACCTAGACCTACAAAAACCCTAGACCTACAAAAACCCTAGACAATACAAAAACTAACGTACCCACCCTATTCACACCCTGACCTAACCAAAATATAAAGAAAACGGAGATCTCAAGTCAGGGCATGACAGGGACACTAAAGTCCATGGAGAATAAGGGGACCTTCTCCCAGCTGCCCACTGAACTGAGGCTAGGTACCACTGTCACCACCGATAAATCCACGATAATCGAGAATTTCAATAAGCATTTTTCTACGGCTGGCCATGCTTTCCTCCTGGCTACCCCAACCACGGCCAACAGCTCCGTACCCCCCGCAGCTACTTGCACAAGCCTCCCCAGCTTCTCCTTCACCCAAATCCATAGCAGATGGATAGCATATGTTCTGAAAGAGCTGCAAAACCTGGACCCGTACAAATCAGCTGGGCTAGACAATCTGGACCCTCTTTTTCTAAAATTATCCACTGCCTTTGTTGCAACCCCTATTACCAGTATTACCAGTCTGTTCAACCTATCTTTCGTATCGTCTGAGACCCCTAAAGATTGGAAAGCTGTCTCGGTCATCCCCCTCTTCAACGGGGGTGACACTCTAGACCCAAACTGTTATAGACCTATATCCATCCTGCCCTGCCTTTTCTAAAGTCTTTAAAAGCCAAGTTAAAAAACAGATCACTGACCAATTCGAATCCCACCGTACCTTCTCCGCTGTGCAATCCGGTTTCCGAGCTGGTCACGGGTGCACCTCAGCCACGCTCAAGGTCCTAAACGATATCATAACCGCATTCGATAAAAGACAGTACTGAGCAGCCGTCTTCATCGACCTGGCCAAGGCTTTCGACTCCGTCAATCAACACATTCTTATCGGCAGACTCAACAGCCTTGGTTTCTCAAATGACTGCCTCGCCTGGTTCACCAACTACTTCTCAGACAGAGATCAGTGTGTCAAATCGGAGGGCCTGTTGTCCGGACCTCTGGCAGTCTCTATGGGGGTACCAAAGGGTTCAATTCTCGGGCTGACTCTTTTCTCTGTATATATCAACGATGTCGCTCTTGCTGCTTGTGATTCCCTGATCCACCTCTACGCAGACGACACCATTTGGTATACATCTGGCCCTTCTTTGGACACTGTGTTAACAAACCTCCAAACAAGCTTCAATGCCATACAACTCTCCTTCCGTGGCCTCCAACTGCTCTTTATCTCTAGTAAAATCAAATGCATGCTCTTCAACCGTTCGCTGCCCGCACCCGCCCACCCGACTACCGCCACTGCTCTGGACGGTTCTGACTTAGAACATGTGGACAACTACAAATACCTAGGTGTCTGGCTAGACTGTAAACTCTCCTTCCACACTCATATTAAACATCTCCAATCCAAAATTGTATCTAGAATCAGCTTCCTATTTCGCAACAAAGCCTCCTTCACTCACATACCCTCGTAAAACTGACTATCCTACCGATCCTCGACTTCGGCGATGTCATTTACAAAATACCTTCCAACACTCAGCAAACTGGATGCAGTCTATCACAGTGCCATCCGTTTTGTCACCAAAGCCCCTAATACCACCCACCACTGTGACCTGTATGCTCTAGTCGGCTGGCCCTCGCTACATATTCGTCACCAGACCCACTGGCTCCAGGTCATTTATAAGTCTATGCTAGGTATAGCTCCGCCTTATCTCAGCTCACTGGTCACGATAAAAACACCGACCCGTAGCACGCGCTCCAGCAGGTATATCTCACTGGTCATCCCCAAAGCCAACACCTCCTTTGGCCGCCTTTCCTTCCAGTTCTCTGCTGCCAATGACTGGAACGATATGCAAAAAATCCCTGAAGCTGGAGACTTATATTTCCCTCACTAACTTTAAACATCAGTTATCTGAGCAGCTAACCGATCACTGCAGCTGTACATAGCCCATCTGTAAATAGCCCACCCAATCTACCTACCGCATCCCCATATTGCTTTTATTTACTTTTCTGCTCTTTTGCACACCAGTATTTCTACTTGCACATCATCATCTGCTCATCTATCACTCCAGTGTTAATTTGCTAAATTGTAATTACTCAACCATGGCCTATTTATTGCCTTACCTCCTCACGCCATTTGCACACACTGTAAATAGACGCTCATTTTTTCTATGGCGTTATTGACTGTATGCTTGTTTATTCCATGTGTAACTCTGTGTTGTTGTTTGTGTCGCACTGCTTTGCTTTATCTTGGCCAGGTCGCAGTTGTAAATGAGAACTTGGTCTCAACTAGCCTACCTGGTGAAATAAAATAAAAATTGCCTAGTAGGCAACCCAAGGAATTACTCCCTCAATGCGTCCAAGGCTAGGTCGTGACGTTCAGCCACTGCCTGGAACCCTTCCATCAGACCGCGAAGCAACTCCTCGTGCCTACCAATGGTGGATCCTTGGGAGGAGATGGCATTGCGGAGCTGGTCCAAGTCTGCTGAGTCAGTCGTGGCCAGTTCATACTATCAGATATCAAGGTAAGACCCAAGTGCAGACTGTGTGAAGTAACAATGTTTAATGTAACAGGGGTAGGCAAATGACAGGTAAAGGCAGGCAGGTGTCGATAATCCAGACAAGGAGCAAAGGTACAGGGTGGTAGGCAGGCTCAGGGACAGGAAGAGCTCAGTAATCCAGAGGGGGAGTAAATGTACAGGATGGCAGGCAGGCTCAGGGTCAGGCAGAGTGGTCAGGCGGGCGTGTACAAGGTCAGGACAGGCAAGGGTCAAAAACCAGGAGGACGAAAAAGAGAGTCTGGGAAAAGACAGGCGCTGACAGGACAAACGCTGTTAAGCTTGACAAACAAGATGAACTGGCACAGACAGACAGAAAACACAGGTATAAATACCCAGAGGATAAATGGGGAAGATGGGTGACACCTGGAGGGGGTGGAGACAAGCACAAGGACAGGTCAGATCAGGGCGTGACAGATATAACCATTTAATTTTCCCTTTTACTCTGTATTATGAGACATAATGTATTTAAAGAAGCCAAAACAGGAGTAGGCCTATAGAGAATTTTTGGGGGGCGCATGTCAAGAGTGTTGATAGTCTTTGAAGAAGAGAGCATTTGTCTTTTTAGGGAAGAGGGAGGCAGAAAAGTTGCAAGTTCATGAAATTGAGGTATTGTAAATCCCACTTCTACCTGTGGCAGGCAGGCGGTGGAAGTTCTGCTGTCCAGCTGACATTTTAATCCGTTTAGAGCCACCATGCAGGTAGTCATAGTAAGCTGACTCAGGGTCAGTGTACACTGTAAAACACTATTGAAGGATGAACTTCACAGAACTTCACAGATCACTAATCCATTCTTGTTCCGCATGGACAGTGCACCATTCTTGCATCTTGGTCATATTTTGCTTGTCTCGCCCTCAGGACAGCCTCCTTTGCTGTTTTTCTGTAGCTGCCATAAGACATTGGGGAGCGCATGGACAGTGAGAGGAATGCAAAGAGAAAAATGACTGAAGTTCCTTCTCTCTGATGTGTATCACACAGGCTGTGTACAGGAAGATAATTAAAAGTATAAGAGCTGGAGACCATTCAGTAGTTTAAACAAAGATAATTCCAATAGATACATCTCACCTTATTCACATAGCATTTTCCAGCATTTTGAAACTTCAGATGACTCCAAATAAACCCTCCCTTTAAGTAACTGTTGGATAAATTGCTGGGGGAATATACTTATTTTTCAAGTGTCAATCTCAGCCGAGTCTGCTTTTTCAGGCAATAAATGCACGTTTAAATTGAGCCAGTTTGGCAGAATAGCAATTCCTTGGAGAGTAATATCCCACTGATCTGGATATACTTTGCAATAAGATCCCAATAAGCCATGCATCTTCAAAAGAGATGCATACTCCTCACCCAAACGAATAAGATTGAATAAGCAATATTCCAACACTCTCAACCGCTCCTCTTGTGCCATCATCCTATTAAGGATTTATGGACATATGGACATACAAGATATGCCTCTTTTGTTTGAGAATATTATCTTTAAAGAGTTTATTGCTATGTCATCCCTGTTTATGATCTGGGTTGTGGTGTGGCCCACTTGTAAACAAGATCCAAATATGCAGGGAGAATAGATTAGAAAATTATAGGATGAGGTTTAGTACATGTCAAGTAAGTTCTGCAACTACAGGAAGTGATTGGATGTTTTAGCATTTCATTTCCATAGAGAGTGGCAAGCACTTCTGATGAATAGGTAATGCCATCCCTGCCAGGGAGCACTGCACCGGCTGGATTGTGGGAGGATTCCTGCAAGGTCTATTTTTTAGCAACTACGTAGACTATACTTGCTTGCTTGATTCTGCTATTTCAAATTACCACTTTTTCTTCAGGCTACAAATGACCAACTTTAACATGTGATGTTTGGTGGCTGTTTTTTCTTCAGCAGTTACATACAACATCGATGGGTGTGAAAATAAGACCTCCTACATGCATTTTTGAGTCCTTACAAAATGACTCTAGTAGGACATTAATTATACATCACATCGACTGCAAAATTCTACACAGGAAAGGCTCTCAAGGTCAATGGCAGAGAAAATCACTTTTTATAAATGGAGTGACTCAATTGGGTAATTAATAAGGACATGTTCTAATATCATACAGTGCAGTAAGATTGGCTGGGGCAAAGGAGTCTTGGGTGACCTTGATGTTGCCTCATTCCGTATTAGCAAAGATGGCAAAAAAAAATAACACAAGAAGCAATAGATTTGTCTTTTAAAAATGACCCAACACATTTAAAAGTACACTTTTTTATAAAGGATTCAGAGTCAAACAGAATAAAAAAACATTTCCACAAGGTCATCTGGTAAACAGATACCAGAATAGTAATTCATTTTCCTCTCCTTTCATAATGACACAAAGACATCTTGTATAACCATGAGTAGTTGCAGGGCTCACTGTTTAGAATCCTTTGAGTTTGAGTCTAACTATGTTTAAAAAAACACAGGACAGGCTTAAGGAATAGCCAGAGGAAAATTCATCTAAAAAATGTTATAAAACATAAAAAAATTCCAAAACCTTTGGCCTTTGGCAGCTTTTGCAATAAATGTGGTGAATATTTCACAAAAGTAACACACATTGATACAAAGATTTTGTATATTACATCATTGTTGCTTATGGGTTGCATGTTACTTGCATGTTACTACTGCTGTTGTTGTTGTTGACAATCCTTGGAAACCAAGAGAACAAATCCTTTTCCTCAGCAGATAAAAATTGACAGTTTATGAGCTGAATCTTCTGATGAGAAGTCTGTGTTTTCTTGGGTTTAGCCTGTGAAATCTGCCCGATGTCTACAGAGAAAAAGGCATGGAAGACAACAGCTAATCAGTGCACTTGTGACTGCCTAAAATGTCAGACTTAATTCCCTTTGATTATCAAAACCTATGGCCTCCTCATCTAATCTGTTTTAATTGTAGAGGGGATAAGTCTTCATTGTGATGATGGAGGTGGCTGTGTCTTTGAAAGTAATATTTAAGACAAGAAAGCATACTGTAGAGACGTTGGGTCAGCAACCGAAAGGTTGCTGGTTTGAATCCCCGAGCTGACAATGTGAAAGATCTGTATATGTGCCCTTGTGCAAGGCACTTAACCCTAATTACTCCTGTAAGTCACTTTGGATAAGGGTGTCTGCTAAATGACTAAAATGTAAATGTAACTTATTTCAGAACGTCAATAACTTGGCCAATTAAGCATACATACTCACAAACAGTATACATTTAGTTACAGTAAAGGAAATTCTCTTAAGTTTTTCTGTAGGAGAACCAAACCAGTGCTGTGAATGATCTAATTCATTAATCAAATTACCATAAACTCTGAGAAATCAAGGCTGGTTTGGGTGCACATCAGGTAGGCCTGGAATGTAATGTGGTTTGTGGTTACAAAAATTCTGCAAATAACACTCACTAAAAGAGTCTTCTATCAAAGTTATCAAATTATCAAAAATACAATAAATGTGATTGGGCATTCATATTTCAATCCCAACCTGCAGGTCTATCTTTACTTTCATTTACAGATATTTAAATTCTTGCATAGATGGGGAGATCAGGATAATGAATACCCTTGGCAACATGAGGTTGAGGTATTGCAGATTACAACCAATCAAGGGTATTGTTCAGAAGAAACGTTATGCAGCCATTATAATGTACAAGTGAGTAAGTTACTGGCTACAGGAAACAAACTCAGTCATGTTATCCATCAGATTTTAACACAAGCTAAACATACATTACCACACGTTGAAGCATACAAATAAATAAAATGCATTTGATCTATTCAAACCCATGAATATGATATACACTGCTCAAAAAAATAAAGGGAACACTTAAACAACACAATGTAACTCCAAGTCAATCACACTTCTGTGAAATCAAACTGTCCACTTAGGAAGCAACACTGATTGACAATAAATTTCACATGCTGTTGTGCAAATGGAATAGACAAAAGGTGGAAATTATAGGCAATTAGCAAGACACCCCCAAAAAAGGAGTGATTCTGCAGGTGGTGACCACAGACCACTTCTCAGTTCCTATGCTTCCTGGCTGATGTTTTGGTCACTTTTGAATGCTGTCGGTGCTCTCACTCTAGTGGTAGCATGAGACGGAGTCTACAACCCACACAAGTGGCTCAGGTAGTGCAGTTTATCCAGGATGGCACATCAATGCGAGCTGTGGCAAGAAGGTTTGCTGTGTCTGTCAGCGTAGTGTCCAGAGCATGGAGGCGCTACCAGGAGACAGGCCAGTACATCAGGAGACTTGGAGGAGGCCGTAGGAGGGCAACAACCCAGCAGCAGGACCGCTACCTCCGCCTTTGTGCAAGGAGGTGCACTGCCAGCGCCCTGCAAAATGACCTCCAGCAGGCCACAAATGTGCATGTGTCTGCTCAAACGGTCAGAAACAGACTCCATGAGGGTGGTATGAGGGCCCGACGTCCACAGGTGGGGGTTGTGCTTACAGCCCAGCACTGTGCAGGACGTTTGGCATTTGCCAGAGAACACCAAGATTGGCAAATTCGCCACTGGCGCCCTGTGCTCTTCACAGATGAAAGCAGGTTCACACTGAGCACATGTGACAGACGTGACAGAGTCTGGAGACGCCGTGGAGAACGTTCTGCTGCCTGCAACATCCTCCAGCATGACCGGTTTGGCGGTGGGTCAGTCATGGTGTGGGGTGGCATTTCTTTGTGGGGCCGCACAGCCCTCCATGTGCTCGCCAGAGGTAGCCTGACTGCCATTAGGTACCGAGATGAGATCCTCAGACCCCTTGTGGGACCATATGCTGACACATGCACATTGTGGCCTGCTGGAGGTCATTTTGCAGGGCTCTGGCAGTGCACCTCCTCGCACAAAGGCGGAGGTGGCGGTCCTGCTGCTGGGTTGTTGCCCTCCTACGGCCTCCTCCACGTCTCCTGATGTACTGGCCTGTCTCCTGGTAGCGCCTCCATGCTCTGGACACTACGCTGACAGACACAGCAAACCTTTTTGCCACAGCTCGCATTGATGTGCCATCCTGGATGAACTGCACTACCTGAGCCACTTGTGTGGGTTGTAGACTCCGTCTCATGCTACCACTAGAGTGAGAGCACCGCCAGCATTCAAAAGTGACCAAAACATCAGCCAGGAAGCATAGGAACTGAGAAGTTGTCTGTGGTCACCACCTGCAGAATCACTCCTTTTTTGGGGGTGTCTTGCTAATTGCCTATAATTTCCACCTTTTGTCTATTCCATTTGCACAACAGCATGTGAAATTTATTGTCAATCAGTGTTGCTTCCTAAGTGGACAGTTTGATTTCACAGAAGTGTGATTGACTTGGAGTTACATTGTGTTGTTTAAGTGTTCCCTTTATTTTTTTTGAGCAGTGTATATTATACATATGTTTTATCATTGTGAGGAACAGTAATATGCAAGGAACAATTATCCTGGCAGCAAATAACTTGAACAAAGATAGATTACACATACGTAAAATTATTTATTTGGTAACCTTGGTGAAATGGCATTCTTCAGCAGTGTAAAAAATGATTTACATTTTGATCAAGGAAAGCCTCCTTGATTGAAAAAGCATATGACATAAAGATACTGGATGGCTTCCATGTTACTATGGTGAGCACAGCTTTTATATTCTAGGGGAAGCTAGAGCTGTGTAGAAGTGTTTTTCCCCTCTGTCAAATCTGCAGGCCGTTGTCTGCAAGTAACACAAGAACCAGTTTGGGGACAGATTACATGTTACATTATTGCCATCTAGTGTTTGAAATTGTTCCGTTTTCTCAGATACTGGGGGATTATGGTTACAGGAGTTCATCCCATGTGATATACAGTGCATTCCGAAAATATTCAGACCCCTTGACTTTTTCCACATTTTGTTACGTTACAGCCTTATTCTAAAATATATTTTTTTGTATCCCTCATCATTGTACACACAATACCCAATAATGACAAAGCAAAATCAGGTTTTTAGAATTTTTTGCAAATGTATTGAAAATAAAAAACGTAATTACATTTACGTATGTATTCAGACCCTTTAATAAGTCCTTTGTTGAAGCACCTTTGGCAGCGATTACAGCCTCGAGTCTTCTTGGCTATGACGCCTCAAACTTGGCACACCTGTATTAGGGGAGTTTCTCCCATTCTTCTCTGTATATCCTCTCAAGCTCTGTCAGGTTGGATGGGGAGCTTCGCTGCACAGCTATTTTCAGGTCTTTCTAGAGATGTTCGATCAGGTTCAAGTCTGGGCTCTGGCTGGGCAACTCAAGGACATTCAGAGACTTGTCCCAAAGCCACTCCTGCGTTGTCTTACCTGTGTGCTTAGGGTCGTTGTCCTGTTGGAAGCTGAACCTTCGCCCCAGTCTGAGTACCTGAGCGCTCTGGAGCAGGTTTTCATCAAGGATCTCTCTGTACTTTGCTCCGTTCATCTTTCCCTCAATCCTGACTAGTCTCCCAGTGCCTGCCACTGAAAAACATCCCCACAGCATGATGCTGCCACAACCATGATTCACTGTAGGGATGGTGCCAGGTTTCCTCCAGACGTGACGCTTGGCATTCAGGCCAAAGAGTTCAATCTTGGTTTCATCGGACCAGAGAATCTTGTTTCTCATGGTCTGAGAGTCCTTTAGGTGCCTTTTGGCAAACTCCAAGTGGGCTGTCATGTGACCTTTACTGAGGAATGGCTTCTGTGTGGCCACTACCATAAAGGCCTGATGGTTGGAGTGCTACAGAGATGGTTATCCTTATGCAAGGTTCTCCCATCTCTACATTGGGCCTCTTTCAGAGTGACCATCGGGTTCTTGGTCACCACTGTGAACAAGGCCCTTCTCCCTCAATTGCTCAGTTTGTCTGGACTGGGCCAGCTCTAGGAAGAGTCTTGGTGGTTCCAAACTTCTTCCATTTAAGAATGATGGAGGCCCGTGTGTTCTTGAGGACCTTCAATGCTGGAGACATTTTTTTGGTACCCTTCCCCAGATCTGTGCCTCAACACAATCCTGTCTCGGAGCTCTAAGAACATTTTCTTCGACCTCATGGCTTGTTTTTTGCTCTGACATGCGCTGTCAACTGTGGAACTTTATATAGTCAGGTGTGTGCCTTTCCAAATCATGAATTTACCACATGTGGACTCCAATCATGTTGTAGAAACATATCAAGGATCATCAATGGAAACAGGATGCATAGCAAGGGTCTGAATACTTATGTAAATAAAAAAAAACATTAAAAAAATTCGAAAACCATATTTTCGCTTTGTCATTGTGGGGTATTATGTGTAGATTGATGATTTAATTTTAAAAAAAATCCATTTTACAATAAGGCTGTAACGTAACAAAATGTGGAAAAAGTCAAGGGGTCTGAATACTTTCCTGACTGCACTGTAATATACACTACCGTTCAAAAGTTTGGGGTCACTTAGAAATGTCCTTGTTTTTGAAAGAAAAGCATTTTTTTTGTCCATTTAAAATAACATCAAATTGATCAGAAATACAGTGTAGACATTGTTAATGTTGTAAATACCTATTGTAGCTGGAAATGGCTGAGAATTAAGGAAATATCTACGTAGGCTTACAGAGGCCCATTATCAGCAACTGATTTTGGATCAGTAGGAGTGAGATTTTTGGAAAGAGTGGATTCCTGCTTTTCGGCCAACCCATACATTGTTTCAAGCTGGATAAAGGACCAACTGGGAATGGTTACATCTTTGATAGTTTTGAGAAGTGGAATTGTTTTGATTCTTTTGTGTAACAGCCTCCCAGAGGAAGCGGGCGCTTCGAGTCACGCGGCTAGGGGCTCAACCTGTAGTGTGCTTTGATATTCTGTGAGGGCTTATGTTCTGAACCTGCTTCACTGCATTAGGTCCTAAGGATTCGGACATGTTGCAGCAGTGTGTAAGAGATTCCACAATGTGAGAAATTGCAGGAGGGCATGGTCAGAGGGAGTTTGCAGTTGGGATAGAGAATGCACTGTGTCAACTGTGGGGGTGCCCATGCAGCTGTGGATCAGAAGAGCCCTGTGAGAGAGGGACAGGTTGAGATTGTTCGAGTGGGGCAGAATGTTTCCTATGCTGAGGCAGTGAAGAGAGTAGAGGATAGCCCAAAGGTGAGTGAGTTGACTGGGAGCCCCCACAGTGAATAGTCCTGTAGAGAGTTTTAGTAAGGTTGGATTTCTTGCAATTATAGCGTTGGTGATCAACTGCATTGTACTGATGGAGCGGAAATCATCAGGATAGATGTGGTAGTTGCAGATAAATATTTCGGTGTAAGATTTTTTAGTGCAGAAGATCTACAGAAAGTTTTGAGAGAAGGGGTTCCATCCTCCCAGGCCGACGGCCTGGTGTAGGATCGTTTAGGGCTAAGTAGTGGGATTGGTTGGTGGGTTTGGGGGCTAGTGTATAGGATGGCAGGTAGGTGAAAAATCTGTTTCCTTGAGCAAGGATAAGTGTGTCTGCTAAATGGCTGAAATGTAAATGTATATTAGGTGCAGGGTGAGATGGTGGTGCAATTTAAGGTTTTCCCTTTATTTTTTGTTTTGTCACAATGTGGAATGCACATTCCGAACTGAGAAAGGAAGCAATACGCCAAAACACGTCTAGTCTACCGGAAATTCAGAAGAAGAAGTCTGTCTCTCACTGACGTCAATGCAGGACTAGGTTGCGCCATTTTGAAAGTAGAAGCAGGGAGAGGGAAATTTTGCAAGCAAGCAGCCAGCTAAACAAGAAGCTTTGCAAGGTGTTCCAAGGGAGCGTTGCTGATTGTCAAAGCACTGCTAAGCAAGATAAGTGACATGAGAAGTTGAAGAATAGTAGGGGGGAAAAGCCACACACTCTATAGCTTTACGATTCACCTGCACATCGATATTCTGCTTGTACACACCCTAGCACGGTAAACTGGAAAGATAAGCAAGGGCCCCAACCAAGACAAGCCCTCCTCGACAGAGATTCCCTCTCCACCATGGCAGGTAAAGTTAACTAGCAGGCTAGTAAAATAAATAAAATGGTAAAGTTAATCGCCCATAAAGTCTATAAATTGTTTTGATGTAGCGTTAGATTGTCCGTTTTCTTGCCATTTAGAGAGAAGCTAGCTAGCTAAGGTTAGCATACTACGTCTACGAGTTGAGAGTGTAAACGCTGCTCTGCATGTGTTGACCAGCGTTAGTGGAGGATTCGGCTAGGTTAGCTAGCTAACTCTACCCTCAACATTTTGATAGCTAATGTTACCTAACTTTATCTGTGTTAGTTATCACTTCCACTCTGTATTGAAGCTAACGTTACCAAGCAAGGATGTCTATAAGTTGCTCAATAGTTCTCTTGATGATGTTTTATGGAAAGTAGCTACAGTAGTCAGGAGATTATAAACAAAGCATGCTGATCAGGAATATTCATATTGTCTTTGACATCAGAACCATGATGATGCAGCTTTTGATTTCCAAAGCATTGCTGTTTGTGCGGTTCTAGGAGCTGGCGGCGGAGGCAATGATGTGCAGTGGTGTTTTTCTCAAGTCAAAGGAGCGATTGATGACGATGTGGCTGAAGGTATGACTGATGATTCAGACTCTAGACTGCTAACTAGCTAGTTGATGTAGTGTGCAGTTAGCAACGACAGCCACCGACTCACTTTCACCTCTCCTCTCAAAACATACGATAACTTCAATTCAAATCACGGAAAACAACAAGCGTTTATTAGAGACGGGCTTCTATTTGAGCCAGGCATCAGGCATCTATTAATACATAGACGTTTGCTCATTTGCATAGCTAGTTGATTTTGTTTAATTCCTGCATTCACTTCAAGCATTTTAATCAATCTATTCATTGCCTGCACAAATATGTTTGTCATGTGCACACAGTGTCAACAATCATTTTGTCTTAGTATGCCTATTTAGAAGTTGTTGACTTTTTGTGCTTGCCAGTTAACAGCTGAGAACTGCAAGCTACTGTTATCAGCCAATGGCTAGCAGTTTCTTACTCGCGATGAAAAAACGGATGATTTCCATAATTTAAAAAAAAGTAATTATTTAATTATTTAATGTAACACATCAAACTTTAAACCTGGTAATCTATTCATGGTAACCTCGTAAACAATTCATTTAGACACAAGGTTTATTTGCTGAAATGTGTGCCTTTGCCCGGCTATTAAAAGGGACAGGTGGCTTTTTGAGACTCAGTTTAATTTAAGTTTTACGGTACCCACCAAACATGTCAAATAATAAAGGGACATGGCAATTTTGCGATCAGATGTGATGGTGCGTAATTGATTGTCTGGAAATGGTCAGTGACCCAAAACGAAAGGTAAGGTGATGTTGGGTGATTCTCATGACGGAGATATAGTCTTTCATGCCATGCAGTTTTGGTCTGTAGCCTTCTTCATCTCATGATGCAGGTTAGTAAAGCATTGGTAAAGAGCCAATGTTAACTGTTGTACTTTTCCACTTAAACTCATTAAGACGCTGGGAACACTATGGCACTTTTGCTTTTTAATTTGAGAGCTAGTAGCCTAATTGGGTTTAGGTTGCATAGACGGTGTGCTTAGTTGCACATAACATATAGGGAAAGGTATAATGACTCTTGGGTGCCTTTGGCTCACCTCCTCTGTTGAAGTGTGTGAATAGCTTGGAGCCGAGTATGATTGATCACGTGTCCACATTACAAGGTTCTGTTTACAGTACAAGCTTTGCCTGAGAACAAGCGTAACAAAGCAGAGTAGGTCAGGATCTGTATGTGTCTGTAGCTAGGTTTCCATCCAATTGGCAACAGATTTTCATGTGAATATTCAAAAATCTGCATAAAAACAATAGGAGCATTTTCTAGAGATGTTTCCATCAAATGTACTTGTTGTGGATAAAGGCTGTGCGTGATGATATAGTGCACCTAAATACAGTTGAAGTCAGAAGTTTACATACACCTTAGCCAAATACATTTAAACTAAGTTTTTCACACTTCCTGACATTTAATCCTCGTAAAAATTCCCTGACTTAGGTCAGTTAGGATCACCACTTTTATTTTAAGAATTTGAAATGTCAGAATAATAGTAGAGAATCTTTTATTTCTTTCATCATATTCCCAGTGAGTCAGAAGTTTTTCTTCTGAGGTCTTGACTGACTTCTTTTGATTTTTCCATGATGTCATGCAAAGAGGCACTGAGTTTGAAGGTAGGCCTTGAAATACATCCACAGGTACACCTCCAATTGACTCAAATGATGTCAATTAGCCTAACAGACGCTTCTAAAGCCATAACAAAAATTTCTGGAATTTTCCAAGCTGTTTAAAGGCACAGTCAACTTAGTGTATGTAAACTTCTGACCCACTGGAAATGTGATACAGGGAATTATAAGTGAAATAACCTGTCTGTAAACAATTGTTGGAAAAATGACTTGTGTCATGCACAAAGTAGATGTCCTAACCGACTTGCCAAAACTATAGTTTGTTAACAAGAAATTTGTGGAGTGGTTGAAAAATGAGTTTTAATGACTCCAACCTAAGTGTATGTAAACTTCTGACTTCAACTGTATAAAATTGACAGTTAAATTACCATGTACCTATTTTAAAAAGTACAATTTCAATTGCTTTCCATCGCATTTTCAACTCTACTGATGGTTTTGTCACACAAAAAAAGTGCATTGTATAGCAAATGTGACCACTCTGGCCTTGGCACGTGCGCTCTAGCCAGCAGCTCACAGACACATTTAGGTTTAACCTATGTGAGGAGATTATTATGGACAAAAGAGAAAGTGTTTTTATTTGTTTAACAGCAGCCAATCATCGATTCTCAAGTCACCAGAATAAGACGCTCAATATTTATTTGAAAGGAGCATCAAGCTGATCTCCGTGTACTTTCACCACCCTGTGAAGTTCGTTGTTTATTTAATCTAGCCTAGTAAACTGCATGCTTTCCCAAGTCGTACTGGGAGGATCACACAATATATCATCACGTGACTCAGTTTGCTTCGATATGGTAGTTATGTCAACATTTGTGCATAAGTGTTTCCACTGCCATTTCTCTCTCATAATTACATTTACAGACACACAAAAATCCTTTCTTGTCTAGTGTGTTTTGTAGACATTTGGAACATTTACCAACAAATGTGCAGTTTCCATGAGGCCTGTCACTTTTTCCTGACATGTACTTTACTTGCATAAAAAGGTTGAATGGAAACCTTGTTGCTGTGTGCCTGTCCCGTTAAATTAATCTAAACAGACTTTCAGACATGCGAAAGGCTGCAGGACCCAGACAGTGGCAATGTGGGACATGCAACAGTTTTCATGCTGCAACAAAATATAGTTTATTTCTGCTTGTTTCCTTTCCCCTTTGTCTGTTCCTATTGGAACTGTGGAGAGGCAGTGTGTGGCTGTGGCAGGAGCTGAGTCAAGCACTTCTCCATAGCACTCCTGTTATGTCGGGGATAGCACTACCCTACACTCAGGCTTGTGCCAACCTCAGTCATAAGGGAGAGATTGTTGAGCTAAAGGCAGCGGGATGAGAATTCTATGGAAGTGGTTAGCTGCAGATGCTATGTTTGTTTTACATTTTCCCTCTGGGGTGGTTAAGTAGGCCTATACCTTGCTTTCCACAGCTTCTCAAAATCAGATTTAGGCTAGTAGTATTATGCTCAGTAGTGAAATCAGTGCACCACTGTTGGGCACTAGACACATTGCTAAATGGAGAGTTCCCCACCTCAAAAACCATGACAAATGTTGATACATCTATTATTTTGCAAAAATAAATTTAACCTACTACTTGTCATGTTATTTGTAACAGCTGACATCATATCCACTGTGGAATTCAATCACTCTGGGGAGCTACTAGCCACTGGGGACAAGGGGGGCCGCGTTGTGATCTTTCAGCAGGAGCTAGAGGTAAGTAAAGGTTCCTGCTCAACACAGTCCACTAAAATCAATTACTTGACTGAATCTTGTCTCAGTAGTATATTTATTTTTTACATGATTGGACCCAAAATCTGTTATGCATGTTGTCATTGTGCAGAGCAAGAACCAGCCACAGTGCCGTGGGGAGTACAATGTTTACAGCACCTTCCAGAGCCACGAGCCTGAGTTCGACTACCTGAAGAGCCTTGAGATCGAGGAGAAGATCAACAAGATCCGGTGGCTGCCTCAGAAGAACGCTGCACAGTTCCTCTTGTCCACAAATGGTCAGCAGATTAGTGTGTGCATGTACCTCCCCAGCCCTTCCTCTGGTGAAGATGGGGAAACTCTAGATAAGCTGTTTTATTAAATTGACTCATTTGTATGATTTGAGTAGGAGAGGGATCAACAGAAATATGTAGTTTGTGCAGAAGCAGTGTGACATGCATGTGTGTTGTCTTGCAGATAAAACTATAAAGCTGTGGAAAATCAGTGAACGGGACAAGCGACCAGAGGGGTACAACCTCAAGGAAGAGGATGGGCGCTACAGAGACCCCACTACCGTCACAACACTACGGGTGTGTAGACCTTCACGTACCCACTACCTATACCCTACACACTCAAAGACCCCAACACTGACACAACTAAGAGTGTGTAGACTCACCCTATACACCTAATCCTATACACACACAACTCATACTACAGAACCTGCTAAATCTCTTCTTCACCATCAGGTCCCAGTGTTTCAGCCGATGGACCTGATGGTTGAGGCCAGCCCCAGGCGAGTGTTTGCTAATGCACACACCTACCACATCAACTCCATCTCAGTCAACAGTGACTGTGAGACCTACTTGTCTGCCGATGACCTTCGCATCAACCTCTGGAACCTAGAGATCACTGACCGCAGCTTTAGTATCCTCTGTTTGGTCCCCATCACTTTTTCCTTTCGTGCTGTCTGATAGAATATATATATATATGTAGACTGTCTTGGATAGTACTGTAATCAATTTGACTGAGACAGTTCAATAAAGCACAATTCAAGTAATTTGTGGGTCAGGGTAGTTCAGGAGCCCCCTTATCTGTGGTGGTGTCAGAGCTTTTATGTTTGCCCTTGACCTCACTGACCTCAGACATTGTGGACATCAAGCCAGTCAACATGGAGGAGCTGACAGAGGTGATTACAGCAGCAGAGTTCCATCCAAACCAGTGCAACACATTTGTCTACAGTAGCAGCAAGGGCACCATCCGCCTCTGTGACATGAGAGCATCCGCTCTCTGTGACCAGCACTCCAAACGTAAGTGGCATCTGACAGTGGAGTCAAAGATTTTGTGCCCTGTGGAGACGACTAGGTAAAGTGACTAAAATGGCATATTGATTGAAATGACTACTACATGTACGCAGTTTTTCGGAGACAGATTAAAAGTACTGAGAAGCCCAGAAATTTCAGAGACCTTGGAAGCAGATGTTTCAAGAGTCCATTCCTGTCATTGACTACTCAATCAATCAAATGTATTTATAAAGCCCTTACATCAGCTGATGTCCCAAAGTGCTGAAAAGAAAACCAGCCAATGAACTGACTAAGCGAGCACACTTCTCCTTGTCTCATTCAGTGTTTGAAGAGCCTGAAGATCCAAGCAATCGTTCATTCTTCTCTGAGATTATCTCCTCCATCTCTGATGTCAAGTTCAGCCACAGTGGGCGCTACATGATGACCCGGGACTACCTGTCCGTCAAAATCTGGGACCTCAACATGGAGTCCCGTCCAGTAGAGACTTATCAGGTCAGCTGGTGTCTGTGTGGTGGGAGATGGTGACATCATGGATGTTGCATCCAAAATTCTATTTGCTTGTCAAATCTCTAAACTTTAGTTTGATACCAAAGTCTTCCACTAGGGGGAGATATAGTGTATACATGTGTCCTTTACGTGTACACTTGTCCTGTATTGGCCCTTGTTTTATTTGATGGTTTTCAAGCAAGGATACATTCAGTTGATTATTGTATCATTTGTTATCATTTGATGGTATGCTTATATTAGACTGAACCAATGTATTTTTTGTGCAAATATGATGTACTGTTTTCAGTGTCTTGATAAACTATCATTTTCCTCCCAACAGGTTCATGAATACCTCAGGAGTAAACTGTGCTCACTCTATGAGAACGACTGCATCTTTGATAAGTTTGAGTGCTGCTGGAATGGAAACGACAGGTGAGAGTCAAGTTTAGCATTAGGTTTAGAATTATGAATAGCTGTCTGACATTGATCATGAAGTTGATGCTGTATGATACATTAGATCAGGGATGGGCAACTCCAGTCCTCTGGGGCTAGAGTGGTGTCACACTTCTCCCCCTCCCTAACAAATACAGCTGATTTAAACAAATTGCATTCTAAACTGAAGATCATGATTAGTTGTTTATAGGAGTCCGGTGTGTTAGCTGGGGCAATCAATCAGGCCCCCGAGGACTGAAGTTGCCCATCCCTGCATTAGATCAATGTTAGACATTGAGGACACATTAAAGAGTAATAGTTGTATTTATTTTGAAGTTGTACATAGTTATGTTCCATTTGGCCTGCAGAAGAAAGGCTGTAGCTACTGTAAGATACAGTACATGGGGATATCCCCTCATCTGAACTGAGCGGCACAGACCTTATCAAAGGCTGCCTTTATCGCTGTCAAACAGAGCTCAAGGCTCACCCTTGCATTTTCATGTGACTCCGCCTGCAGTTTGATAAACGGCATTGGCACTTGGATTGGAACCAGTTGCTATGGTCAGATTACATGAAAATAGAGCTATTTGGCGACACGCCAATGGCCGGTTTGGCGTTGAAAAACAGAAGCATATGCAGAGAAGTACCTCATATCTACGGTAAAATATGGTAGTGGAAATGGTTAATTGACCACAAAAGCACTATATTTGCAATGGCCATCTGTCTCCAGACTTGAACCCTTTGAAAATCTGTACTTTGAATTGAAGAAGGCAGTCCATAGCAGCAGACAAAGTATATCAATGATCTAAAAAGATTTTGTATGGAATAATGGTTTAAGATCCCTCCCAACATGTTCTCCAATCTCAACATTTTAGAAAAAGGCTGTGCCATTATCCTCGCACGGGGAGGGTGTTAGACTATTGAAACAGGGGGGCCAATAATTTTGACCCCTATCTTCTTTACTTTTTAAAATTTGTATTACTTGTTAATCTCTTTCTCTGAGCTATTGTATTAGCATTTTTTTTTAAAGAATTTCCCCCTTTTTGCATTCCATATAGGTCTGTGTTTATTTTATAAAGTATTTTTGCTTATTTTAATCAAGGGTGCCAATAATTATGGACCTGACTGTAAATTTATTTGACCTTTTATTTAGCTAAGCAAGTCAGTTAAGAACAAATTCTTATTTACAATGACGGCCTAGGAACAGTAGGTTAACTGCCTTGTTCAGGGGCAGAACAACAGATTTTTACCTCGTCAGCTCAGGGATTTGAACTAGAAACCTTTCGGTTACTGGCCCAACGCTCTAACCACTAGGTTATCTGCTGCCCCAAATGCCACAATACAGTTGAATTTTGTATGGTCTTAATATGCCTGAGAAATGTTTTGGTTCGATTCTGTGATTGAAAGACTTGGATGTGAAACCACTGTCAGTCTGCCACTACCTCAGTTTCATTCCCCACCCTTGTCCTCCTCAGTGTTGTGATGACAGGCTCATACAACAACTTCTTCAGGATGTTTGACCGAGGCTACCGGCAGGATGTGACCCTGGAGGCGTCTCGGGAGAGCAGTAAGCCTCGTTCTGTGCTCAAGCCCCGCAAGGTGTGCACAGGTGGGAAGCGCAAGAAGGACGAGATCAGTGTAGACAGCCTGGACTTTAACAAGAAGATCCTCCACACGGCCTGGCACCCTCAGGACAACATCATTGCAGTGGCCACCACTAACAACCTCTATATATTTCAGGACAAACTGTAACAAATATTCAATGAACCCTTCATATCCCAGATCCCACTTTAGCCTCACTACTCTGGTCCCCAACATCTCGACTGGAGAAGTGCAGCAAAACGCCTCTGTTTTGATGGCTTTCTTAGTCTTATTTCCTGTTCAGGGGGCTCCAACAGTACCACACTTCTTCTGCCACATTGCAACTGTTGTCCACTACATCCCAAAGGGAACACTTTTATAACACTAGTCTTTAAGATATTGTTTATTTTGTTAATTTACTATGTTGCTCATTTAACGGTTTTGGTGCCACAAGCATTTTTTATATATACAAGCATTTTTTCTTTTGATAGGAAGTTGTTCCCTCCATCGTTGACACAGATCACAACATTGCTATTCTTCACTGACCAAATTGGCAAGCTGACAGCTCTCAATTTTTGTCCCAGGTCATTTGTCAAATTTCCAAGTTTGCTCACCCTCCTCTTTCACATACAGTACACACTTACTCTAAACATTGATGTAGACAAGCATACACACGCAATAGCTCAACTCAGTTGGTGGGCTGGGTTGGGGTCTGGGGGTAATTTCGAGACGACCATGTAAAATATACAGTTAGCCAGTCTGAGACTACAGACAAGGGTTAACCCTCTGGTAAGCACAGTGCCCTTCTCCAGAGCTAGCCTACAGTATGAAGCCATTGCTTTTCCAAGTAAACGGTAGTGGGCAGAGGCATTGCAGCCTAATCTCCTTCTTGCACTTAGAGTGCCACCATGTACAGCTCATCACAGAGGCTCCAGTGCAGTAATTGCAGGAGAAAGACAGGCCTGCCTTGGCTGACCTGCATGATTTGTCAGTTTTTAAATGTGAGCGGCAACCATTTGTACCTCTGCTGCTCAGTTCCATGCATGCGTCTTGACTTATGCTTATGTTTCTTGTGAATTTTTAAGTTTTCCCTCTGGATCAAGTTTTGTTTGTTTTTTAATGATGTTTTGTACTTCAGATAAAGAATAATCACTATAATTAGTTTATTTTTGTATGAATTAAGAAGACAGAAATATTGATTCATATTCTTTAATCCCCTCTCACTACTTGGTGTAGTCTGATCACTGTTGTCTATTAAGCTGTAGGTTTTGGACGGATCTATGGACTGAAGGATTACTTGGACTGGTGATAGTTAATCTGACTTATTGTGTTAAATTCACGTGAGCTGCGGGTTTAAAGATGGAGTGCATATTAATGTGCCATTAATAAAGGCTTTATGCATGTTGGATGTCCAAATAAGTATTTTCAGGTATGTGTCACTTTGGAATCATAATGGTCATTTGTTTTTGTATTTGGGTTACTGTAACCGATATTGACTGGAATGGATTCGGGTGCTTCTGAGTTAAAGCTAGTTCATTTGCGCTAATTGTTTTAACTCCGGTGTGGATCTGTGTGCATCCGTTTGTTTGCCATGGCTGTGTTTTCCAAAAAAATTGCACTGAGTAAAAGAGAATTTTATTATTAATAGCCCATTGTACGTTGGTTGAGAATGGGAAAGGCATTATCTGTTTGCTTCAGTTTGACTGAAGAAATGCTCTTAACCGTGCGTTCACTGAGTATCAGGTTTATTGACTAGACAGGGTTACTGACTTGAAATATTTGATGAAACAATATTTTCTCTCTTTGATTGTGCATAAGTTTTTTATGCAGGAAACAAACTAAACTGTTAAGTGAGTTGTGTTAGTGGGTATCATTGGATGGAATTACTGGGTAATGTCAGCTCAGGGCATTGGAGACAGTATTTCAAATAAACGGCATTTCCAGCGTTTGTACTGTATTTAGTCAATGTGGCATTCTTTGTTGATATTTTGGGAAGTAAATCATTTTTTGTTCTGTCTGTAGCACATGGCTACGCGAATACTTGATTGACGAGATACCAATTGTGAGCCATTTGATCGTAATAAGTTAGCATTAAGCGTATCAATTGAGTCTCATTTACTAGTAAGGCTACCAATAAGCACTATTGCAGACTGTGCAATAAAGGTCATTAGCTCTACTGGTGTTGTGAGGGTCACTTCCTCATGTCCTTGTTGAATACTTAGATTTTCTTATGTTTGTTTTGTGGACAGTTTATAATGGCTGTCACTTATAATAGCTGTTGTGAAAATGTGTCATAACATGAGGAAGAAGAGTAGCCTACTACTAGCCTTATGTTTAGTTATGGTTAAGATGTAAAATGCTCAATAGGAGAAGCAACACGTGATACCCCTAACCCCATACCGCCATCACACTCTTGGCATTAGAACATCACGGCTCAGTTACGGTACAAATGTAATTTTTGCCACAGATTGGATCTTATTTATATATATATATATATATATATATACATACATATATACATACATACATACATACATACATACATACATACATACATACATACATACATACATACATACATACATACATACATACATACATACATACATACATACATACATACATACATACACACATACATACATACACACATACAGTTGAAGTCGGAAGTTTACATACACCTTAGCCAAATACATTTAAACCCAGTTTTTCACAATTCCTGACATTTAATTCTTGTATAAATTCCCTGTCTTAGGTCAGTTAGGATCACCACTTTATTTTAAGAATGTGAAATGTCAGAATAATAGTATAGAGAGTGATTTATTTCTGTCTTTCATCACATTCCCAGTGGGTCAGAAGTTTACATACACTCAATTAGTATTTGGTACCATTGCCTTGTTTAACTTGTGTCAATTGTTTCGGGTAGCCTTCCACAAGCTTCCCACAATAAGTTTGGGGGAATTTTGGCCCATTCCACCTGACAGAGCTGGTGTAACTGAGTCGGGTTTGTTGTAGGCCTCCTTGCTCGCACATACTTTTTCAGTTCTGCCCACAAATTTTCTATAGGATTGAGGTCAGGGCTTTGTGATGGCCACTCCAATACCTTGAATTTGTTGTCCTTATGCCATTTTGCCACAATTTTGGAAGTATGCTTGGGGTCATTGTCCATTTGGAAGACCTATTTGCGACCAAGCTTTAACTTCCTGACAGATGTCTTGATGTTGCTTCAATATATCCACACAATTTCCTTTCCTCATGATGCCATCTATTTTGTGAAGTACACCAGTCCCTCCTGCAGCAAAACACCCCCACAACATGATGCTGCCACCCCCGTGCTTCACGGTTGGGATGGTGTTCTTCAGCTTACAAGCATCCCCCTTTTTCCTCCAAACATAACTGGTCATTATGGCCAAACAGTTCTATTTTTGTTTCATCAGACCAGAGGACATTTCACCAAAATGTACGATCTTTGTCCCCATGTGCAGTTGCAAACCGTAGTCTGGCTTTTTTATGGCAGTTTTGGAGCAGTGGTTTCTTCCTTACTGAGTGGCCTTTCAGGTTATGTGGATATAGTTGCTTTTGTACCTGTTTCCGCCAGCATTTTCACAAGGTCTTTTGCTGTTGTTCTGGGATTGATTTGCACTTTCCACACCAAAATACGTTCATCTCTAGGAGACAGAACGCGTCTCCTTCCTGAGCGGTTTGACAGCTGCGTGGTCCCATGGTGTTTATACTTGCATACTATTGTTTGTACAGATGAACGTGGTACCTTCAGGCGTTTTGGAAATTGCTCCCAAGGATCAACCAGACTTGTGGAGGTCTACAATATTTTTTCTTCTGAGGTCTTGGCTGATTTCTTTTGATTTTCCCATGATGTCAAGCAAAGAGGCACTGAGTTTGAAGGTAGGCCTTGAAATACATCCACAGGTACACCTCCAATTGACTCAAATTATGTCAATTAGTCTATTTGAAGCTTCTAAAGCCATGACAACATTTTCTGGAATTTTCCAAGCTGTTTAAAGGCACAGTCAACTTAGTGTATTAACTTCTGACCCACTGGAATTGTGATAACGTGAAATAATGTCTGTAAACAATTGTTGGAAAATTTACTTGTCATGCACAAAGTAGACGTCCTAACCGACTTGCCAAAACTATAGTTTGTTAACAAGAAATTTGTGGAGTGGTTGAAAAACGAGTTTTAATGACTCCAACCTAAGTGTATGTTAACTGCGATCTTCAACTGTATATCTCTGCTGTCAGTTTAGACTAAAACAATACTTGGAGACACCTGATCAAAATAAAATAATACTTTCCCCCACACACTCCTGTCTTCACAGCTCTTGTCTAAAGCCACCAAATGTCATTCAGAAGGACCTAATTGCCTTTATCATAGCAGAGGAAATTAGATCAAGTATGTTTCCTGAAGTGACTGGCGGCTTGTCAGGCAGGAGAATGCTCAGGGGGACTTAAATATAATGTATTCACAGGACTCACAACTGAATGCACTTTTTATTTTTGTGAATTTCTTTTATTTTTATGTTTTGTTTTGAGGGACTCTTGATAAAGATTGGGAAATTCTGGGTGATTTAAAAGGAATACAGCAGTTTTAAAGGTTCACAGTATAGGTCTGTTTGCATTTGTCGAACAGAATAAAATACAGTTTAGGTTAATGAGTAATAAAGAATGAATACAATAATTGTAATACGTTTCTGACTTCTTTCACAGTGAGATGCCTTGTATTTTTATGTCCTCATAATGTATAATGTTCTTATATAGGAAAGTGTCTTGTCATTACATACACAAGCAACATTATAAATTGAGAAAATAAAGCAAGAGATCAGAAAATTGAAATGCGAAAAACAAGGAATACACATCACAAACAAATGTTGATTTCCGTTGGTACATACTTTGCACAACAAATTAAAGTTAGTGAAATAATTTGGTGACGTCTCTTCTCAGGTGAGCCAATCATATATGATATGCCTGCGCGCGCGGTCGCTTGCGTGTCATGTTGACAAACGCTAAAAACGGAGCTGGCAACATGTCCGCCACTGCTGCTGCTCAGCAAAACAATAACGAGGAGCCTAGCCTCAACGGTAAGTATCATCGACAACCTTTTCGAACAATCAAGAGTTTTGAATACATGTCCAACAAATGTGCTTGCTTTTCTTGGTAAATATTTCTAACAAAATATCGCAAAAGTTGCCTCGGTTGGAATTTCTTCTGCTTCCACAGGGCGGGAGGAGCTCTTAATATTGTTTTAACGTCACCCTTATTGCTCCAATGGATTTACTTTGAATGTTTGAGTGACAGGAATTCAACCAACCATGGAAGGATACCACTAAACTCTAATTTGTCTTGGGGCGGGCTTTAATCCATATCAAAACATGTCTTAAAAGAAAATTATAAATGAAATGTGTCGAATCCGAACAAATTCCATGTTTTAAGTAATGTAATGTGTTAAGAACTCCAGCTATTCATAAGCGTTTATGGTTTGAGTTGCACACATTCAGTGCATTGTCGATTTTCTGAATCCACACAAAGGCGAATGGAATGCTTTAGAAATGCATGTCTGCTGTGGAAGGCACTCACTAGACGTTTTTGCCATGCGAAACACATTTCTAGACGTTTGCATGCAGCATGTCTACATATGTGCGTTTTCCTGCAGAGAACATTTTGACAACATGCAGTTCAAAAAATCCAAGAGGTGGGACCAATTCGCTATTATTCGAGTCACAAGCAAGTCACAAATCGAGTTCCAATTAGAACGGGTCAAATACAAGTCGTGCATTCTAAGAGCAAATCCAGTTGTCACAAGTTTTTTTTTTATATTCTCAACTCAATAAAAAATGTGCTATACAGGCAATGAATTGTTCAACTACAAATCAAATACAATTGTATTTGTCACATGCGCATAATACAACCTTACAGTGAAATGCCTACATACAAGCCATTAACCAACAATGCAGTTTTAAGAAAAGGAAAAAAATAAATATCAAATTATTAAGAGCAACATTAAAATAACACTAGCGAGGCTATATACAGGGGGTTCTGGGACAGAGTCAATGTGCTGGGGCACCGGTTAGTCGAGGCAATTGAGGTAAAATGTACATGTAGGTAGGTAGAGGTAAAGTGACTGCATCGATAATAAACAGAGTAGCAGCAGCATAAATATGTGGGGTGGGGACAATGCAAGTAGTATGGGTAGCCATTTGATTAACTGTTCAAGAGTCTTATGGCTTGGGGGTAGAAGCTGTTAAGAAGCCTTTTTGACCTAGGGTGGCTGGAGTCCTTGGCAATTTTTTGGCCTTCCTCTGACCACCTGGTATAGAGGTCCTGGGTGGCAGGAAGCTTGACCCCAGTGATGTACTGGGCCGTTCACACTATCCTCTGTAGTGCCTTGCGGTCGGAGGCTGAGCAGTTGCCATACCAGGCGGTGATGCAACCAGTCATCCTGACCCTTGATGGTGCAGCTGTTGAACTTTTTTGAGGATCTGAGCAACCATGTCAAATCTTTTCAGTCTCCTGAGGGGGAATAGGCGTTGTCGTGCCCTCTTCACAACTGTCCTTGTCTATTTGAGACTACCATACAGCCATTTTCATTATTCTATCTTCAACACATTTTTGAATATGTTGTTCATTTTTACAACAAATTCAAATGTGAGCTTCGTAAGTAAATGCTCAATTTCAAGCAATTTTGACATAACAAAATATCAGTAGGCTTATGCTAGTAATTGTTGCTTGATGCCCCATTTCTGGTGAGTTTGCAAGGTAAAAAGGTTATTTTCTTGATCACCAAACAATTTTTGGATCTGCATATTCATTTATGGCAATCTTCTCTCCTTACAATGTGACGTTTACGCTGCACCCGGTCCTATTGCTGTGAAGTAAATCAGCAATCTGTTTGCTAGCGCAAGGATTTTATAACTTTTTGACCCCCACAAGGCCTGGTTCAAAGCTTGCGCACAGGGTGAACTCGCACGCACAATCACTGCACAAATATAGCCTGTCATTACAGCCATAAATAGTGATGCATTTTCAAACCACAAGCTTCAGAAATTAACAGCGTTTTACACCTGCATTTTGAGACGAGTCATTCAAGTAAGCAGTCAATATCAACCAGGGATATCATGTCACGTTGACCACGTTTAAATGCACACATTATTCCAGATAGTAGCTCATATCCCGCTTAAGGTCTAATACTGGATAAGCTGTTTACATGCACCTTTTGTTATCCCGCTAAATGAGTATCACTCTAACCACAAATAAACAGAATATTCCTAATTTAAGTTCATATGGTTTAAATGGAATAATAACTGATATATGGACACTGACTGTAGGCCTATAACCTCTCACATGTAGTCTAATATATTTTCTTGCAGTAAAATTATAAAAGAAATGTTAATTTTGTCTCAGGAACAGGAGGGGAGAAATGTGATTTCTTTCATTATCTCTTGAGAAAATGTGAACGTGTGTGTAATGTTATCTTTGAAACTGTTCTGCAAGCAGACAATTTCAACCTTAAAATATGCACCTAGTACGAAACAGAAGTTTTATCAGAAATGTTTTTCTCAGCTTTTCATTTCCATAAAACTGGTCAAACTGATGACATTTTGCACAGGACCAATCGTTCCACTTTTTAAAATTTGATTTATTTACCCTTTATTTGGCAAGTCAATTGAGAACAAATTGTTATTTACAATGACGGCCTAACCCGGCCAAGCCCTCCCCTAACCCATACGACGCTGGGCCAATTGTGCGCCGCTCTATGGGACTCCCAATCACGGCCTGTTGTGATACAGTCTGGGATCGAACCAGGGTCTGTAGTGATGCCTCTAGCATTGTGATGCAGTGTCTTAGACCGCTGCGCCACTCGGGAGCTCAAAAGTTATTGTTTTGGAGTTATTGCTTTTTCTCCCCGGTCCCTTAACGAAACAGACAACTTCACTGGTGTTAACTAGATTACTAATGCATTTATTCTATTGTTGTAAGACATTATTCTGGTAAGCACTACTTTATTTAGTCTTCTGGGGCAACAAGTTATGATAGAAGAGAAGCTGCATGTATCGAACTATAGTTGATAAACAAATGTAAGTTGTAAGTTATAAGTTCTTATAGCCTTTAGCCTTACCCTACTCCTCCTTTGTTTCTCTGGTGATGTAGAGGTTAACCCAGGCCCTGCAGCCCCCAGCACCACTCCCATTCCCCAGGCGCTCTCATTTGTTGACTTCTGTAACCGTAAAAGCCTTGGTTTAATGCATGTTAACATTAGAAGCCTCCTCCCTAAGTTTGTTTTATTAAATGCTTTAGCACACTCCGCCAACCCTGATGTCCTAGCCGTGTCTGAATCCTGGATTATGAAGGCCACCAAAAATCCTGAAATTTCCATCCCCAACTACAACATTTTCCAACAAGATAGAACTGCCAAAGGGTCGGAGTTGCAATCTACTGCAGAGAGAGCCTGCAGAGTTCAGTCATACTATCCAGGTCTGTGCCCAAACAATTCAAGCTTCTACTTTTAAAAATCCACCTTTCCAGAAACAAGTCTCTCACCGTTGCAGCTTGTTATAAACCACCTTCAGCACCCAGCTGTGCCCTGGACACCATATGTGAATTGTTTGCCCCCCCCCCCCCCCCCCATCTGTCTTCAGAGTTCGTACCCCCGGCTGTCCTACAATCTAAGCTAGATGCCCTCAATCTCACACAAATTATTAAGGAGCCTACCAGGTACAACCCTAAATATGTAACCATGGTTACCCTCTTAGATATCATCCTGACCAACTTGCCCTCTAAATACACATCTGCTGTCTTCAACCAGGATCTCAGCGATCACTGCCTCATTGCCTGCGTGCGTGATGGGTCCGCGGTCAAATGACCACCCCTCATCACTGTCAAACGCTCCCTAAAACACTTCAGCGAGCAGGTCTTTCTAATCGACCTGGCCCGGGTATCCTGGAAGGATATTGACCTCATCCCGTCAGTAGAGGATGCCTGGTTTCTCTTTAAAAGTGCTTTCCTCGCCATCTTAAATAAGCATGCCCCATTCAAAAAAAATGTAGACCTAAGAATAGATATAGCCCTTGGTTCACCCCAGACTTGACTGCCCTTGACCAGCACAAAAACATCCTGTGGCGTTCTGCATTAGCATCGAATAGCTCCCGCGTTATGCAACTTTTAAGGGAAGTCAGGAATCAATATACTCAATATACTCAATATCCCCCCCCCCCACAGTTTCTCCACCCAAATCCAGACAGCTGATGTTCTGAAAGAGCTCCAAAATCTGGATCCCTACAAATCAGCTGGACTAGATAATCTGGACCCTCTTTCTAAAATTATCCACCGAAATTGTTGCAACCCCTATTACTAGCCTGTTCAACCTCTCTTTCGTATCGTCTGAGATCCCCAAAGATTGGAAAGATGCCGCTGTCAAAAAGGGGGAGACACTCTAGACCCAAACTGTTACAGACCTATATCTGTCCTACCCTGCCTTTCTAAGGTCTTCGAAAAGCCAAGTTAACAAACATATCACCGACCATTTTGAATCCCAACGTACCTTCTCCGCTATGCAATCTGCTTTCCGAGCTGGTCATGGGTGCACCTCAGCCACGCTCACGGTCCTAAACGATATCATAACCGCCATCGATAAAAGACAATACTGTGCAGCCGTCTTCATTGACTTGGCCAAGGCTTTCGAATGTGTTATTCACCGCATTCTTATCGGCAGACTCAATGGGCTTGGTTTCTCAAATGACTGCCTTGCCTGGTTCACCAACTACTTCTCAGATAGTTCAGTGTGTCAAATCGAAGGGCCTGTTGTCCGGACCTCTGGCAGTCTCTATGGGGGTGCCACAGGGTTCAATTCTCGGGCCGACTCATTTCTCTGTATACATCAATGATGTCGCCCTTGCTGCTGGAGATTCTCTGATCCATCTCTACGCAGACGACACCATTCTGTATACTTCTGGCCCTTCTTTGGCCACTGTCTTAACAAACCTCCAAACGAGCTTCAATGCCATACAGCACTCCTTCCGTGGCCTCCAGCTGCTTTTAAATGCTAGTAAAACGAAAAGCATGCTCTTGAACCGATTGCTGCCCGCACCCGTCTGCCCGACTAGCATCACACCTCTGGATGGTTATGACTTCGAATATGTGGACAACTACAAATACTTAGGTGTCTGGTTAGACTGTAAACTCTCCTTCCAGACTCACATTAAGCATCTCCAATCCAAAATTAAATCTAGAATCGGCTTCCTATTTCGCAAACAAAGCATCCTTCACTCATGCTGCCAAACATACCCTCGTAAAACTGACTATCCTACCAATCCTTTACTTCGGCGACATCATTTACAAAATAGCCTCCACCATTCCACTCAGCAAACTGGATGTAGGCTATCACAGTGCCATTTGTTTTGTCAGCAAAGCCCCATATACTACCGTCCACTGCGACCTTTATGCTCTCGTTGGCTGGCCCTTGCTACAAATTCTTCACCAAACCCACTGGCTCCAGTTCATCTATAAGACGGGGCTATACCTAGCAAAGACTTATCTCAGCTCACTGGTCACCATAGCAGCACCCACCCGTAGCACGCACTCCAGCAGGTATATTTCACTGGTCATCCCCAAAGCCAACACTTCCTTTGGCTGCCTTTCTTTCCAGTTCTCTGCTGCCAATGACTGGAACGAATTGCAAAAGTCACTAAAGTTGGAGACTCATATCTCCCTCACTAAGTTTAAGCATCAGCTGTCAGCTTACCGATCACTGTACCTGTAGACAGCCGATCTGTAAATAGCACACCCACCTACCTCATCCCCATATTTGTTATTTATACTCTTGCTCTTTTGCACCCAAGTATCTCTACTTGCACATCACTATCTACACATCTATCACTCCAGTGTTTATTTCTAAATTGTAATTATTTTTGCCTCTGGCCTTTTTATTGCCTTACCTCCCTACTCTTCTACATTTGCACACACTGTACATATATTTTTCTATTGTGTTATTGACTGTACGTTTGTAAATGTGTAACTCTGTTGGTTTCGTTGCACTGCTTTGCTTTATCTTGGCATGGCCGCAATTGTAAATGTAAAACTTGTTCTCAACTGGCCTACCTGGTAGAATAAAATAAATAAATAAAAATTATCAGAAACTTGTCAAAATTAGGGGTGAATGTAGCAATGCTATGTGGTCCAGTACGGAGGATTGAACTGCGCAGGTAGGTAGACTACTTTAAAAATCTATATATATATATAATAATTTTTTTACCTTTTTTCTCCCCAGTTTCGTGGTATCCAATTGTTAATAGTTACTGTCTTGTCTTATTGCTACAACTCCTGTACGGGCTCGGGAGAGACGAAGGTCGAGAGCCATGCGTCCTCCGAAACACAACCCAACCAAGCCGCACTGCTTCTTAACACAGCGCGCATCCAACCTGGAAGCCAGCCGTACCAATGTGTCGGAGGAAACACCGTACACCTAGCGACCTGGTCAGCATGCACTGCGCCCGGCCCGCCACAGGAGTCGCTAGTGCGCGATGAGACAAGGATATCCCTACTGGCCAAACACTCCCTAACCCGGACGACGCTAGGCCAATTGTGCGTCGCCCCATGGACCTCCCGGTCGCGGCCGGCTGCGACAGAGCCTGGGCCCGGTCGCGGCCGGAGTCTCTGGTGGTACAGCTAGCACTGCGATGCAGTGCCTTAGACCACTGCGCCACCCGGGAGGATTGGTAGACTACTTTTTGAAGTGATTTGTTTGACAATCAGATGAAAACATCACACAACACCCATAAAATGCTAAACTCAGCCTGCGCAGACCGTGTAAAGCAACAGTAAACAGCATAAAATGTTCACATGCCACAGTATCCCATCTAAGATCAACATATCCCAGGCATCTTATCCGGGTTCTCATAACCGGGATACAAGCTTTTTCGATTTATTTTAAAGGGATATGATGTTTACATGTGTCAACTCAAAAGCAGAATACTTGAGATCCCGAATAATAACGGGATATTGGTTTGCATGTAAACATGGTCATTGTCACTTCTCTGGAGTCCAGAGCAAGCAGGATCATACTTGTATGAAGCGGATGTTGCACAATTGAATGGAAAGCATGATCTGTCTTTGGCCTTTTTTCTTCCTCACAAATATCTTAATTAGTTTGCCAGAATGATACATCTTCATTTCATAAGAATTTGAAGGGGTGTGTGATGTTACAGCTATCTATAGACATAATATAGCCAGTACTACCACTGAGGTATATAATTAACCCACCCAAACTAGGCCTATCTGAAATATGAACATGATCAATGAAATCACCAGGTAGCCTATTGTTGTGACAAAGATGTGTCTGTAGCAGATTGCTAAATGGTACTTAATATGGATTAATGTAGGGAGGCTACATTAATGGCAGGCAAAACCGGAGAAAATTAAACAAGTGCTTTCTGGTAACTAATCTGAATATGTGTGCCCGCCTTTGCGTGCCAATGCTGATGATTGGTCAACAGTCAAGATGTGCAACTTTTTGGTTCTTAAGCACAGATTAGATGATTTTGAAACAAGAATTTGGTGCATTTCCGTAGGCCTATGTTAGTGACCAGGTTGAATAAGCGAAGGTATAAATATAAAATCCAAATGGTAGGCTACACTCGCAACCCACCCAAAACCTTTTCACTGAGCTAGCTCACCCGATCTGTGTTGACTGATATTTTGCTGGTCCAAGTAGAGGGCCAAGTGTGCGTTTTCACTTTTTTTTTTTTTTTTTTTTGGCAAGTGCGATACTGTCTCTGGCTGCGTGGAGAGTAATTCACGGAGACTCTGTGCCACAAAGTAAGTGACAAAACATTATAAAACCTGGCCAGATAAGTCTCCAGTCAAATAAGAGTCCTGAGCATTAAGGCTCCAAGTCCAAGTTATTATTATTTTTTTTATCATGTTGAGTCTCAAGTCATCAAATTTGTGGCTCAAGTCAGACTCAAGTCCAAGTCATGCGACTCAAGTCCACACCTCTGTCTAAGCCTATCAATTGCCCATAATACTCAGTGATAGGCTACTGAGTGTCATCATACCATATCCTTACAAGGCTTTCTCATAATAAGATTGATACTAGATAGGCTACTCAATGTTTCAATCTAATCAGTAATAAAAATAATGATATTTTTTTTTTTTCGGTAGGGGTGGTAAATCTGTTTGGGTAGGAACTGTCAAAGGTAAACCTTGCAGATAACGCAATAGGTATATGGCCTACTTCCACCCCCAATGACCGCTACTGTATGCTGAACAGTCTCAATATTCACATGACCATCAGATGCAGTTTCTAAACTGCCCACACAGTCCACGTTGGAGGAAAAAGCACAAGATTAAGATGGTATAGGTTTGTATTATTGGTGTCCTTGTATAGTACTTTCTGTTCCTCCTTGTCCCTTTTATACAGTATGGAGATGCAGAGTGGGTTTCTGGTAGAATGCACAGGGAAAGTCCTAGAAGAGGTTTAGTTAGTTGAATGTTGCTCAGGCGTAACTGGCTAAATAGTCAGGCCCTGGATTCTATGCTTAGCTTGATTGCAGAGATTGCATAACTGCCCTCCCTCCTACCCGTGCATGGGAGCAGTTTGGATTCCATTCAGGCTGCCTGCTGTTAGAGGCAGTAGCACTATCATTATGAAATGTAGGCTATCATCTGGATAGTGTGTTTATTTATAGAGAAGCAATCAAATGAAGCAAAATTATGAATAAGAGGCATACTATTTCAGATAATGATGGATAGACATAACATCTCTATGCTATGTCTATGTTTTATAGAATATGCACATTATGTAACGGCCTAGATTGGCAATGGAACCACACAACCTCACTGACACAGTGGCATTCAGGCCACCCATACTAACCTTATCCCCAGGCTCGAATTAGAGAGGGAGCTAGCTGGTGGATGAGATTACCCCATTACAAGTCCAATTGATGTCCCCAAGAGAGGAAGTCAGGAATGTTTTGCTTAATAGGCGTGGGTGCTTGTTTATCACTGTGAGCAAAGACTGAGAGCATGCTTTGTTCCAGTTGCGGCTTAAAGCAGGCTAGACTCTGAGTCCAGGGCCTTTTTCTAAACTGAACTCTGCTGAAGTCTGTTATACTATATATATACAAACGTGTGTGGACGCCCTTTCAAATAAGTGGATTTGGCTCTTTCAGCCACACCTGTTGCATGGCATACAGCCATGCGATCTCCATAGACAAACATTGGCAGTACAATGGCTTTACTGAAGAGCTCAGTCGCTTTCAACTTGGCACCGTCATATGCCACCTTTCCAACAGATTGGTTGGTTCGTCAGATTTCTGCCCTGCTAGAGCTTCCCCGGTCAACTTTAAGTGCAGTTATTGTGAAGTTGAAACATCTAGGAGCAACAATGGCTTACTCGCGAAGTGGTAGGCCACACAAGCTCACAGCTGGACCACTCAGTGCTGAAGCGCATAAAAATCGTCTGTCCTCGGTTGCAACACTCACTACTGAGTTCCAAACTGCCTCTGGAAGCAACGTCAGCACGATAACTGTTCGTCGGGAGCTTCATGAAATGGGTTTCCATGGCCAGGCAGCCGCAAACAAGCCTAAGATCACCATGTGCAATGCCAAGCGTCGGCTGGAGTGGTGTAAAGCTTGCCGCAATTGGACTCTGGAGCAGTGGAAATGGGTTCTTTGGCGTGATGAATCACGCATCACCATCTGGTAGTCCGAAGGATGAATCTGGGTTTGGCGGATGCCAGGAGAACGCTACCTGTCCGAATGCATAGTACCAACTGTAAAGTTTGGCGGATGCCCTTTCCTGTTTCAGCATGACGATGCCCTCGTGCACAAAGCGAGGTCCATACAGAAATGGTTTGTCGAGATCGGTGTGGAAGAACTTGACTGGCCTGCACAGAGCCCTGACCTCAATCCCATCGAACACCTTTGGGAGGAATTGGAATGCTGACTATGAGCCAGGCGTAATCGCCCAACATCAGTGCCCGACTTTACTAATGCTCTTGTGGCTGAATGGAAGCAAGTCCGTGCAGCAATGTTCCAACATCTAGTGGAAAGCTTTCCCAGAATAGTGGAGGCTGTTATAGCAGCAAAGGGGGACCAACTCCATATTAATGCCCACAATTTTGGAATGAGATGTTTGAGCAGGTGTCCACATACTTTTGGTCATGTAATGTATGTTTGTTTTTGTTAATGAAGGTAATCATTTCAGTAACATGCACATGCATGCATGTCTATTTTTTGTTTTACAAAATGATTCTGCTTTCATGCATATGGAGTTAGGCCTAATCCTCGGCAGCATAGGGTGGCCATCCACTGACTCTCCTTGTTAACATGCACTGCTGTATGTTCCATACAGTGACTTCATTACACATACTGTAAGTGGCTGAGACTAACAAGGCCAGACAAAGCACAGACATGTCTCATGCATCTGAGATAAAAGGTCCTAAACGGTAGAAGGGCTCAAAATGCAATGTCTTTTGGTGACGGTGCAGTAAGCCATGCATCGAATTTGAGAACTTGTCACTGTATCTTTACCATTAGACTTATGTCACTAACATTTTTACTAATACACATACTTCCTCCAAACCCCACTGCCATCTTTATGTTTTCAGGGTCGTGGGTGGAGCTGGAGATGAATGGAAACAACAGGAACCAGGCCCTGCTGCCAAACTCCACCACACCCTCTCCTGCCCCGGGGAATGGGAATGAGGGGCAGAGTCAGGCCCTGGAGGTGGTGTCAGAGGAGGTGGAGGAGAGTCTGACAGCGGCGCTGGAGCATGTGCCCTCATCCTCCTCTATCCACAATGGAGACATGGAGAAAATCCTGCTGGACGCTCAGCACGAGTCCAGCCAGAGCAGCTCCTCCTGCGACAGGTAAGGGAGTGTCATGTTTTTAGAGTACTCCCTAAACTCTCTCCTCCATGTTGGGGTGTTTGTATAATTTGTATATTTATTTCCTCCTGTGTTGCACCTCAGTCCTCACAGACCTCCCAGTCCAGATCAGGATGATGGCCAAATCACCTTTGATGTGGAGATGTCCAGTCGGAGAGGGAGCCAGGTACAACAACCCAGCCTGCCCTCATGTCTCTCTTCCTCCATCCATGCCCCTGTCTACACTGTTACACTATAGGCCTACAGTACCTCTCTGTTCACATGTGCTCTCTCTCTCCCCCCATCTGCAGTTAGAGGAGGAAGGTCCAGAGAAAAACAGAGAAGAGGATATCCTGATGAACAAGGTTGCAGATTGGTCCAGTCGGCCTGAAAACGTTCCACCCAAGTATGGAGACACACTGCACACTCTAACACAGGGTTGGGCAAACTCCGATCCGGCCCGCGAGCCCATTCAATCCAGCCGGAGGGAGATTTAAGTATAAAGATAGAAAATGTAGAAATTATAATGGCCCTATATATATATATTCTTTTTTTGATATCTGCTCTTTTTCTTCCCCAGCAAAAAACTGTGTGGCCCTTTCAAAATCCCTATGTGGCCTTCGAGCCTTTAAAGTTTTCCCACCCCTGCTCTAACACAAAACTGCTAGCCTAAATCATAGCAAAAATAGACAACTTAGTAAAGTTCCATATCTGCCCAGGCAGACCATGAAAGTGTATAATACAAATGCCAATTTTCTGTGGGATAACAATGCAATTTCTTTCAAAATGGTGAACATGTTCAGTGATTTATTTTGTTTTTTTGTAGGGAGTTCCACTTCCGTCACCCCAGACGCTCAGTATCCCTAAGCATGAGAAATAGTGGAGCCATGAAGAAAGGGGGTATCTTCTCTGCTGACTTCCTCAAAGTCTTCATCCCTTCCTTACTTCTATCTCACATTCTTGCCCTCGGCATTGGGTGAGTGACTGTTCCATCTTACACAACTAGCAAATCAAATGGATATATGTGAGTATTTGTAGATTGTCTGCTGTTGAATCATTTTCATTAGTGCTGAGCGATTAGTGCTTTTTTGTGATCTGTTCGATTATACGTTTTTTGATTTTGCTCTAACACACTAAAACAATTAAAAGTCCCATGATGGTAGTGACTGCCCATTATTACTTATTAACCATAATTTTCCACATTACTTTAGTTGTGTATTACATTAGTTTATTTGATAACTTGAAATTATATAATAAAGTCATCTTATTTCTCTAGAGCTGCTGCATATGCTGTCTGACAAAATCACTCTTTTGTATTTCTTAAATAAGGCGTACTTTTATGACTGCTGAATACCAAACTAGATCATGTCTTTTCAGGTAGACATACCTTTGCAAAGCAACAGCTGCTCTCTCTATCCTCTCACGATTGTGCATTCTTCTGCCTCTTCCGTAGCAGGTATAAGAGACTGGACAAGGTAGATAGATGCGCAATGGATTATGGTCATTGTTGTTGATTACCATGTTTTGCGCTAAACTATGTAGAATATTGGCCTGTTGTAAACTACAACTCCCTACTACATCACACAGTTCAGGCTGGGTCTGATTTATCTTTAGAGAAAATGTTCAATGTGCGCATTGAGCTCACAGAAGGAAAAACTGAATGAAATGAACCATCGTCGCTCAATTAGCTGTTAAAAAAAAAAAACTGTCAGTTAATCACCTGCATTGTCATGCTGTACTTATTGTCTCCTTAGGGTCTACATTGGGAAGAGACTCCCCACGCCTTCCACCAGCTCTTTCTAAACCCAAAGTGAAGCAGTGCCTGGAAGTCGCATAAAAATTATCCTGTTGACTAGTTGTTACAATGTCTTCATGTGCTTAAATGCCCTCTTTTCCTCTGCATCCATTGTATGCCTAGCTATCTCCTTTCAACAGTTTTTTTCCCCCTTTTAGTTATTTGTACCTCTTTATCTGACAATGACTTTCCCAAGTTTTTGATGTAGCGTGCTTTTGGAGGGTTCATAATTCATAAATGACTGGGAACCTTTTACCTTTTGACACAGATTGGCTTTGAACAGTAATGACCACTAGCAGCACATAATAGTTAACAGCACATGCCTGAATCTGAGTGTTGTACTTCTGGACAAAATTATTCTTCAAAAGCTGTTGATACTGTTCTGCACAAACACTGTGACTGGTATTGGATGGCACAGGGCCTGAGGGTTTTGGAATCTCTCTTAGATTTCTATACAGATTCCTTGGCTTAGACCGAGAGATTGTGCTTTGAGAAATCAATAATTCCTTTACTGCTCCCTACTCCAAGTCAGTTCATTTCATGGTGACTTTTACCTGAACCAAAATAAGCTACATATCTGCAATACGTCTTTCAATTGGCATTGAGAATTGCAGTGACTGTGAATCAAGTGGTATTCTTGTTCAGATTTGTTATTTTATTACATAGTTTGGAATAATATTCAGCCCAGACTTATCAATTCAGGAGAAGTTTGCTTCTATTCCAGCCTACTCTAGTTATACCTCATTTTTGTCATTTAGTAGCCCCAAATAATTTTCTCTAAAGGTGGCCTCCTGGTGAAAGGGTGTGAATAGCTACTGCAGGTTTCCATTGATTAACAGGAAAACATCCCAATAGATTGATGCAGAAAGAATAGTACATCTAAATGCTCTGCAGTACAGGGTAAAGCACGGGGTAAGGGAACGTTTGAATGAAGAATTTTTTATAAACAGTAGTTGATACAAATATACACAACCTGCCTGCTGTTCAACAACTCAAATGTGTCAATGCCACACATTCTTCCTTTCGTTTGTCATATCTTATTTATTTTCTCCAAGCTGATTCTATAAACCTTTCGAATGTAAGTTTTCCTGTGTGGTAACACGCCCTCAGTGTATAGGTCCAGCCACCATACAGAGTAGGATGTATTGGTTGAAGGATGTTATAACTGGCCACAAATAATTCAGTTTTGTTTGCTTTTGGTACACAAAATGACTACTGCATAGTGCCAAATATATAGATTTATTTTAATCTCAGCGCTTTCATTACAAAGGTAACACACACAGTGATTTCTCAACTATTGGACAAGTTTAACTAGAAGGTTAGACTAACACAAACAGTGACATGCACTCATATCTCCAGTCCTGATAAGTCACCTACCTGGTTTTGACATGTCCTCTGGTGATCCATTTTGAGATTTTTCATGATTCTTATGGTGAACATTTTGTGTATGCATGAAATATGTTTCCATTCCCAATAGGCATACATTTCCATAAAGCAGACCATATGTAAGTAATGATTTTTGGATAAATGTTTAACAATGACCTATTTGGTACTGAAATAATTTTATGAAATCTGATAAAGGACCCTTTTTCTTTTTTTTGCAATAATAAAACGTTTTTTTTTTTTCATACACTAAGAAATTATTCTCACATAGCGTGCGATAGGAACTCCTGGGAAAGTTAACTATACAGAACCAGCACTCTACCACTGCTTGGTTATTTCGGGTTTAGTTTTTTTATCTTTGGGGGGAAGGGTGAGTGGACAATGGGGATAGATGTGATGACAGTAGTAGGGTTCTTTTTTTTGAGTGGGATTGTTTTTTGTGCCTCTGTTCTTGGTTTGTGCCAACTCAAAGTAACTCCCATTGCATGCATGCCTTTAGCTTGTAATTGGCATTAATTAACTTATTATCATTCATGAGATGCCAAAGGCTGTCATAGCTTTCATTTAATATTGGCAAGTCCATCCTGTATCTAACGCAGAAGAACTATGTGCATTATTATTGTTTTCATATTTTTTCTTTAATAATCCAAAATACAAACTGAAAGATGCTTGGCCTTTTCCTTGAACATGTTTTGTTTGTGATATTGATTCTAGTAGCAAGAACTTTCAGCCTTGTTTGATAGTTTTTCCAATTTTATGAAAATCTGACATTAAAATGAGAAATTAACCGCAATACACTCCAATGTGGGTTTTGTATGGTGAAATACAGATATAACAGAAATGCATTGTAAAACATTGTCAACAGAAGAGGAAGGTGGGTGATGGATTAGTGTCAAGTACTCTGTATCTTGATGCATGAAAAGTAGAAAGAATAGGCAGTGGCAGAGGTGTTTCACATTAATTGGCAGATGTTTATTGAACCTAGACAGAGACTGGGTAGATGTAACAGTACCATCTCTCCATATTTTCAAACAGTGACACACTAAATCAATAATAAGGTCAAATTAACCACTGCATTGATCTGAATATCGGTGAAAGGTTGTAGATTATTGTTGCAAGGTTTATTGCTGTTATCTCCGACTTGAATCATTTAAACATTGTCAAGTCACCCCTTTTACCAAGTTACGGAGCAGTTAATGTTGAGGTTTAGAGGAAATATTGTGTAAATAGAAAAGTACTGTATTAAGATGTCTGTCCTCTTAGCCTCAGCATGCTGTCTCTAAATGAAGGCTTACGTTTTTGTCTGTGTATGCCGAAACACTTTTGTAAGGAACAGATCCCTCTTGGTTCATCCCATTAATTCATGCTTCTATTATACTCTGAGGGATAAATACCTCTTAACCCATGGCAACAGAGGAGAGGTTTGGGGATTTCAGACATCTCGATTGGCTTACAGCAGATGTTCTGATGTTGAAAGAAGTGGTACAGTGCATTCGGAAAATATTCAGACCCCCTCGACTTTTTCCACATTTTGTTACATTACAGCCTTATTCTAAAATTGATTAAATAGTTTCCCCCTCATCAATCTACACACAATACCCCCATAATGACAAAGCAAAAACAGGTTTTTAGATTTTTTTTTACACATTTTATTAAAAACAAACAAATCACATTTACATAAGTATTCAGACCCTTTACTCAGTACTTTGAAGCACCTTTGGCAGCAATTACAGCCTTAAGTCTTGGGTATGATGCTACAAGCTTGGCACACCTGTATTTGGGGAGTTTCTCCCATTCTTCTCTGCAGATCCTTTCCAGCTCTGTCTGGTTGGATGAGGAGAGTCGCTGCACAGTCTGACGTCCTGAGCGCTCTGGAGCAGGCTTTCATCAAGGATCTCTGTATTTTGCTCCATTCATCTTTCCCTTGATCCGGACTGGTCTCCCAGTCCCTGCCGCTGAAAAACATCCCCACAGCATGATGCTGCCGCCATGCTTCACTGTAGGGATGGTGCCAGGTTTCCTCCAGACGCTTGGCATTCAGGCCAAGGATTTCAATCTTGGTTTCATCAGACCAGATAATCTTGTTTCTCATGGTCGGAGTCCTTTGGGTGTCTTTTGGCAAACTCCAAGTTGGCCATCGTGCCTTTTACTGATTGGCTTCTATCTGGCCACTAGCATAAAGGCCTGATTGGTGGAGTGCTGTAGAGATTGTTGTCCTTCTGGAAGGTTCTCCACATAGGAGCTCTGTCAGAATGACCATTGGGTTTTTGGTCACCTCCCTAACCAAGGCCCTTATCCCCTGATTGCTCAGCTTGGCCGGGCGGCCAGCTCTGAACTGTCTTGGTGGTTCCAAACTTCTTCCATTTTAAGAATGATGGAGGCCAGTGTTCTTGAGGACCTTCAATGCTGCAGAATTTTTTTTTGGTACTCTTCCACAGATCTGTACCTTGTCACAATCCTCTCTCGGAGCTCTACGGACAATTTCTTTGACCTCATGGCTTGGTTTTTGCTCTGACATGCACTGTCAACTGTGGGACCTCCATATAGACAGGTGTGTGTGCCTTTCCAAATCATGTACAATCAATTGAGTTCACTACAGGTGGACTCCAAGTTGTAGAAACATCTCATGGATGATCAATGGAAACAGGATGCACTTGAGCTCAATTTCGAGTCTCATAGCAAAGGGTCTGAATACTTATGTAAAGGTATTTCAGATATATATATTTTTTCAATATATTTGCAAACATTTCTAAAAACCTGTTTTGGCTGTCATTATGGGGCATTGTGTGTAGATTTGAGGGGGAAAATAATTGAATCCATTTTAGAATAAGGCTGTAACATAAAAATGTGAAAAAGGGAAGGGGTTTGAATACTTTCTGAATGCACTATGTGCTGAAATTTCTACCTACATGGACAAACTGCTACTTGGCCACATGACTATGCGTATACGTATGAATGGCTTCCTTCCTCATTTTAAAAGCAATCTAATTGCATTTATATTACATTAAATTAAACAGAATATGCACAATACATCCCTGAATTCATTAAATCAACATGCACACCTGACTCGTATTGTTTGATGAAACATAACAGCATTTAATCCATAAGGCTTCCACACACTATGTATATTACTAAATACACATCATTGGTTTCAATCAAAGGTGTAACAAATTTAAACCTGACGGTAGATTGTTCCTATACCCCCAATAGAGGGGGTACAGGGATATTTGTGTGTGGGCCTTTTCCTCATTACTCCAATTAGTCACCACTCATACATGAAAGGATCATTTCCACACCTACTCAGTCTAGACTGGGATACAGGGGTTGTATCTGTCATAATTAATTGTTCAAAAGATAATTATAATGCAGTGTGTGTTTTGAGAAAAATGTTTGATCTCTGAGAAAAGATCATATTTCAGGTTTATTACCAGTTCATTCCATTCATACCAATGTAATGTCACCACTTGCACTGCTATAATAAACAAATGCAGGGTAATTGGTCAAACATGGAACGCCAGTTCATGCGCTCATGTCATTGGACTTTGCTTGTCCTTTCTAATTAAAGGAAGTTGCATTGTTTCAGACAAGTCGAATAAGCATCAGTGTCACTCCTAGTCTCCCATCCATCCGCTAGACTTGGCCTGCAGCAGGTGAGTGGAGAGGCAGGGTGGGGCATTGCGCATGCACGGTGGCCGTGGCCCTCATCACTGTTTATCTTATTGCTTGGTGACTGCTGGACAGGTTTGGCGCAGCATTGGAACGTGAGGAAAGGCTGTCAAACCTTTTAAGTTCATTCAGCAAACCTAGTTGGAACGGATTGAGCTATTTCACGAATTTAGTCAGGCGATAGCCGGAGACACAATTTTGTCTGAGCGTTGACTGGTCTCAACGCATCCGAGCATCCATCCCTTTCATTGCTAGCGGTCTAGCTAACATCAGTGAGGTGACAGCCATAAACGAGGACGCTGACAACGCGCCGCTAAGATGTCCGGATACCAGGGAAAGAAAAATATACCACGCATTACAGTGAGTAGTGTTTTAAATGCTCATAATTTAACAATTGTGTGTAAAATCTATACCTATGAATAAACTAGCAGTAGGGATTAAACAGCTAGACTGTGCTAGCTGTAGTTATCACGCTATCTGAGGAGGGGGGGGGGGGGGGGGCATTCATACCAATGCAATGTCACCACTTGCTTTGCAATAATTAACAAAGGCAGGGTAATTGGTCATAATTGGAACTCCAGTTAATGCGCTCATGCCATTGGAATAATCGTCAAGACGCTCATTTTATTGTGTGCATGCTATTTTTTAGCCATTCCATATCCTACCATGTTAGACGATTTAGCCTAGCCGACAGGATCAGGAACAAGAATGGATGATTGGGACAAATCTTTTATATTTTCCATCCTTATATTCAGATGGATTCTAATATACTTGTAATGCCTTATTGGTAATACTGTAGCTATAGACTATGGGGATACCACAATATGAATTAAAATGTGGGGAAAATCCCAGCAACAATAATACAATGTTTTTTGGAGAAAATGTATTCATTTATTGAATACATATGTATTTGTCACAATTCGTCTTATCAACCCTAGACAGCAAAGGGTTGATTTGCCATGATGACATTTAGGGAGGGGGTCATAACCTTAGGAGTTAAAAGGGCAAAAACCTTTAATGAAAAGTAGGTCATTGGATTAAATCCATCCTTGCTGTAAACTGTTTTTATATTTAACTAGGCAATTCAGTTAAGAACAAATTCTTATTTACAATTACAGCCAGGGAACAGTGGGTTAACTGCCTTGTTCAGGGGCAGAATTACAGATTATTACCTTGTCAGCTTGGGGATTCGATCAAGCAACCTTTCGGTTACTGGCCCAACGCTCTATCCACTAGGCTACCTGCCGTGAAGGCCTAGCTTTTGTCTGTATGCTGCCATACTCTACATGTAGTAATGACATTTAGGCATTTAATGTCTTTAATCAAATAGCACAAACCACACATTTGCGTGCGTTCCTGTCAAAAATATATGAATTATTGAAATAAAATGGTTCTAGAGATCTGTTCCTTTTGTTTCTGCAAGGGCAACATGGAAGGAAACTGGGATGGGGGGAGGTATTTTCAGGCAGCTGTCGGCTCTCTCTCACAACTGGAGCAGACTTATCTAAGCACCTGACATCAAATGACAGCGTGTTGCGGCTTTAAAATGGGGACAGAGCAATGTGCTGTTTTCCCATCAACTGTACCAGTGGCACCATCTCATTGCGGTGTGGCTGACTCATATCTTCCATGTGAAACACTGTTACTGAAGCACCCTAGGGTTTAGGCCTTGGCCCTGTTACTTGCACACTCCTCTCTCAGCCCACCAAATGCAAAGAGAGAAGTTATGGGATGCTGCTAATGTACATGGCATTGACAGATTGAGCTGCTGTTCTACTTTTCTGTTCCAGTAGTTCCCTTTTGGATGCACCACCTCATCAGCAAACAGTGCTATAAAAAAATAGATTTTGCCTACAGACTGCATAGCAGTGATTGATATGCAATCCCATGGAAAGTAGTAATATACCTGCTATTATAATGACCTAGACCAGGGATGGGCAACTGGCGGCCCGTGCCAGTTAATTAACTCTAAAACATCTTACAAAATTTCACGTAGGGCCCCCAAAAGGTTAGGGCTGGCTCTGACTGCATGTGTGGGTATTGATGTGGGTATGTAGACCTGCGAGCCACTGCGGCCCCTGAGTTTAGATTGTTTTGTGGCCCCCACCCCCAGCAAAGTTGCCCATCCCTGACCTAGACCAATTGACCAATGTTTGTGGTGTAGCCTAAATATTTCCAAGAGAGTGTTTGGTACAGAATCATTTCCGTGTCACAAAGATTACTCATCCATCCACAGAGCCCATCCAGCTCAGCATTTTACTGGGCTCACTGTACACGAGGCAGGAGGATACCTTTTAACTTCTTCTTTTAACATCCGGGGAAATTGCAGAGCGCGAAATTCAAATTACAGAAATATAAATATTTAACATTCATGAAAATACAAGTATACATTAAAATAAAGATTAACTTATTGTTAATCCAGCCGCTGTGTCAGATTTTAAAAAGGCTTTACGGTGAAAACACACCATGCGATTATCTGAGGACAGCGCCCCACATACAAAAACATGAAAAACATTTTTCAACCAGGCAGGTGCGACACAAAAGTCAGAAATAGCGATATAATAAATGCCTTACCTTTGAAGATCTTCTTCTGTTGGCACTCCAAAAGGTCCCAGTTACATCACAAATGGTCCTTTTGTTCGATGAAGTCCTTCTTTATATTCATAACTCAGTTTAGCTGGCGCGCTTCATTCAATAATCCACCGGTTTCCCTCCTTCAAAATGAATCCAAAATGTTAGCAATTAACTTATCCAAACAAGTCAAACAACGTTTATAATCAAACCTCAGGTACCCTAATACGTAAATAAACAATAACATTTTAAGACGGAGAATAGTATGTTCATTACCGGAGATAAATAACAAAGAAAGCGCTTTCATCCACGCGCATGGAAACACTACAGCCAAAATGGGAGCCACTTATAAAAACTACAACTTCTAGTTCATTTTTCCAAAAGCCAGCCTGAAACTCTTTCTAAAGACTGTTGACATCTAGTGGAAGCCCTAGGAACTGCAATCTGGGAGGACTTCGCCTCATAATAAACATGAAAGTCATTGGAAACAGTGGTAGGCTGAATTTTTTTTTTTTTTTTTTTAATGGTTTGTCCTCGGGGTTTAGTCTGCCATATCAGTTCTGTTATACTCACAGACATTATTTTAACAGTTTTAGAAACGTTAGAGTGTGTTCTATCCAAATCTACCAATTATATGTATATCCTCTGCTTCTGGGCCTGAGTGGGCCTAAGTAACAGGCAGTTTACTTTGGGTCCGCTTTTCATCCGCATGTGAAAATACTGCCCCCTACCCAAGAGAGGTTAAGTGACAATATGGATTTTCATTACCGGACTAGTCATAATGCATTAGTGTGGCCTGTTATAAATGCCATTAAGTGCAATAGTTGCATTTAATTTCCCCCTCAATTCATCACTGTGTCGAGCGTTTGCACAGCATGGAGTTTTCTCCGATTTTCCACAATTATAGCATAGGCTTATTGTTAACATCTTGTCCATGAAATAAATACATTCTATGCTTGCCATTGAGGTTGTCAGTCTCAGGGATACTGTATGTATAGAAATAGGCCTAGTTCATTTAACCTTCTCTGGTGCTGTTAGGTGGGACAGAGACTCATGAAGTCATTCTGTTTGTGAGGTATTTATAAAGAGATCCAGTGGCAAGACATAAAACCCACTAAGTAAGTCAGTGTTTTGCATAGTAGTGTAAATCTCATTGCATAACACATTACTGATTATGTTCTGTACTCAATGTTTCCATCTTGTGAATACCCAGTGGAATCAACCACTATCATGAATGGTTGCATTGATTGCATCCTTGTTTTAGGTGCTGATTCCATCTTATTTTCTAATAGGCCTATAATAAAGATATTACTATGGATTAGAGGTCGACCGATTAATCGGAATGGCCGATTAATTAGGGCCGATTTCAAGTTTTCATAACAATCGGTAATCGGCATTTTTGGACACCGATTGTGGCCGATTACATTGCACTCCACAAGGAGACTGCATGGCAGGCTGACTACCTGTTATGCGAGTGCAGCAAGAAGCAAAGGTAAGTTGCTAGCTAGCATTAAACTTAGCTTATAAAAAAACAATCAATCTTAACATAATCACTAGTTAATTACACATGGTTGATGATATTACTAGTTTATCTAGCTTGTCCTGTGTTGCATATAATTGATGCGGTGCCTGTTAATTTTTCATCGAATCACAGCCTATTTCGCAAACGGGTGTTGATTTAACAAGCGCATTCGCGAAACAAGCACTGTCGTTGCACCAATGTGTACCTAACCATAAACATCAATGCCTTTCTTTAAAATCAATACACAAGTATATACACTGCTCAAAAAAATAAAGGGAACACTTAAACAACGCAATGTAACTCTATGTCAATAGAGTTGCAGGGCTCTGGCAGTGCACCTCCTTGCACAAAGGCGGAGGTAGCGGTCCTGCTGCTGGGTTGTTGCCCTCCTACGGCCTCCTCCACGTCTCCTGATGTACTGGCCTGTCTCCTGGTAGCGCCTCCATGCTCTGGACACTACGCTGACAGACACAACAAACCTTTTTGCCACAGCTCGCATTGATGTGCCATCCTGGATGAACTGCACTACCTGAGCCACTTGTGTGGGTTGTAGACTCCGTCTCATGCTACCACTAGAGTGAAAGCACCGCCAGCATTCAAAAGTGACCAAAACATCAGCCAGGAAGCATAGGAACTGAGAAGTGGTGTGCGGTCACCACCTGCAGAACCATTCCTTTTTTGGGGGTGTCTTACTAATTGCCTATAATTTCCACCTTTTGTCTATTCCATTTTCACAACAGCATGTGACATTTATTGTCAATCAGTGTTGCTTCCTAAGTGGACAGTTTGATTTCACAGAAGTGTGATTGACTTGGAGTTACATTGTGTTGTTTAAGTGTTCCCTTTTATTTTTTTGAGCAGTGTATTTTTAAACCTGCATATTTAGTTAATATTGCCTGCTAACATGAATTTCTTGAAATTGTGTCACTTCTCTTGCGTTCCATGCAAGCAGTCAGGGTATATGCAGCAGTTTGGGCTGCCTGGCTTGTTGCGAACTGTGTGAAGACCATTTATTCCTAACAAATTTGCCAGAATTGTACATAATTATGACATAACATTGAAGATTGTGCAATGTAACAGCAATATTTAGACTTAGGGATGCCACCCGTTAGATAAAATACGGAACGGTTCCGTATTTCACTGAAAGAATAAACGTTTTGTTTTCAAAATGATAGTTTCCAGATTTTACCATATTAATGACCTAAGGCTCGTATTTTTGTGTGTTATTATGTTATAATTAAGTCTGATTTGATATTTGATAGAGCAGTCTTACTGAGCGATGGTAGGCAGCAGCAGGCTCGTGAAGCATTCATTCAAACAGCACTTTCGTGCGTTTGCCAGCAGTTCTTCGCTGTGCTTCAAGCATTGAGCTGTTTATGACTTCAAGCCTATCAACTCCCGAGATTAGGCTGGTGTAACCGATGTGAAATGGCTAGCTAGTTAGCGGGGTGCGCGCTAATAGCATTTCAATTGGTGACGTCACTCGCTCTGAGACCTTGAAGTAGTTGTTCCCCTTGCTCCGCAAGGGCCGCGGCTCTTGTGGAGCGATGGGTAACAATGCTTCGAGGATGGCTGTTGTCGACGTGTTCCTGGTTCGAGCCCAGGTAGGGGCGAGGAGAGGGACGGAAGCTATACTGTTACACTAGCAATACTATAGTGCCTATAAGAACATCCAATAGTTAAAGGTATATGAAATACAAATGGTATAGAGAGAAATAGTCCTATAATTCCTATAATAACTACAACCTAAAACTACTTACCTGGGAATATTGAAGACTCATGTTAAAAGGAACCACCAGCTTTCATATGTTCTCATGTTCTGAGCAAGGAACTTAAACGTTAGCTTTTTTTACATGGCACATATTGCACTTTTACTTTCTTCTCCAACACTTTGTTTTTGCATTATTTAAACCAAATTGAACATGTTTCATTATTTATTTGAGGCTAAATTGATTTTATTGATGTATTATGTTAAAATAAGTGTTCATTCAGGATTGTTGTAATTGTCATTATTACAAATAAATTAAAAAAATCGGCAGATTAATCGGTATTGGCTTTTTTTGGTCCTCCAATAATCGATATTGGTATCGGCGTTGAAAAATCATAATCGGTCGACTACAACTACTTCTACTATGGATGTTGAACAGATGAAGATAAGTAAGACAAGATCACTCATGATTTATCAAAGACATATGAAACAGGATATTGGAACCAATTTGCCTTATCCCTTGCACTCAGGCCTGTTATTTTCCTTTTTCTGGTTGAGTGCAGAAATGTGGTCTAATCTGAAGTCAACTGACCCATTTGAAGATAATAGACTGTTAGATCATGCTGGAAGAATGCAGTTTTGTGAGGCCTGTTCAGTCTTCTGTGCGACCACCACAACTATTAGTTGTAGGCTATAGGTCACTGTCTGATTGTGAAAGCACTCAGGGCAGTGTGCTAGCTAGGGGATACTTACACTCTACATCTTGTGACTGCTGTATGGTCTGGAGAGAGGATGAAACTCTATCGGCCTCATTAAGGTAGCTACTCAGCTCACAGTCCCCGAGGAAGGCCAGATGAGAAGAAGGGCTGATGAGAAGTAGGCCAGCCCGAGCCAACAGTAGATGCTCTCCTCAGATGGAAATGGGATTATTTGTCCTACTCTTAAGTGGATGCTCCTGGTCTTCCATTAAGCCATGCTCTACTCTACACAGCCCTGTATCTCAGACTGAACTAGGCTACCCCTCAAGATCTGAGCTGTTTGTGATCAGGGTGGAATATGTCATGACTTAACACATAAAGCCTTATTCTATATGAAATAAATGGCCAATAGCCTAGTAAAAATGGAGAAGCCAAGTGTTGCCTGAGTAGTGGTTGCTTTAAAAGGCCTTTCAGTTGGGCATTAGCCTAATCTTTGCACTAATTTTTACATTTCAGTCATTTAGCAAGCGCTCTTATTCAGCGCAACTTACAGTATTGAGTGCATACTTTTTTTGTACATTTTCTGTACTCACATGATATACACTGAGTATAGAAAACATTAGGAACACCTTCCTAATATTGAGTTGCACCTCATTTGCCCTCAGAACAGCCTCAATTCGTTGGGGCATGGACTCTGCAATTTGTCGAAAGCATTCCACAGGGATGCTTGCCCATGTTGTCTCTAATGCTTCCCAGAGTTGTCAAGTTGGCTGGATGTCCTTTGGGTGGTGGACCATTCTTGATACACACAGGAAACTGTTGAGTGTGAACCCAGCAGCGTTGCAGTTCTTGACACAAACCGGTGGCACTTACTACCATACCCTGTTCAAAAGGTACTTAAATCTGTCTTGCCCATTCACCCCATTAACAGCAAACATACACAATCCATGTCTCAATTGTCTCAAGGCTTAAAAATCCTTCTTTAACCTATCTCCTCCCCTTCATCTACACTGATTGAAGTGGATTTAACAAGTGACATCAATAAGGGATCATAGCTTCCACCTGGATTCACCTTGTCAGTCTGTCATGGAAAGAGCAGGTGTTCTTAATGTTTTGTTTACTTAGGGTAGAGACATTCTGAGTATGTGTCGGAATTCCCCTTAACTGCATCACTGGTTTGACAGAAAGAAACAGCTCTTGTTGGTTAAGAAGATAACTTTGCAGAAAGATCACAAAAGTAAAGAAAATTGTGGCCATAAGCCTGTGTCCTTTTGTTTGAATTTTTCCATTTCGATAAAACACTTAAAAATATATTGTTGAATACAATTGGGTGTTACTTTGTTTCTGATTTAGCTCTGCTAATGCATTGTTGTTTGGGGTTTCTTGGCAGACAAGACAATGGCCATGTCTTGGCCAAGCCCTAGTGCTGTTTTATACAGAAATGCATACTAAGGACTCTATCCTTGTGTGGAACTTTTTAGTCCCTTATGGTATGCCTCTGATGTGCTTCTATTCAGTTAGGTTCTGTTGAAGCTCTCCTGGATGGATGGATGTGCTGGGGTTGAGTATTTGCTAGCTTACCTTTCATGCCATATTTGTCCAATATGAAGTATGCTTTTTAAATCTATCATCAATGGGTTGTGGTGCTCATTGCTGTTGACACAATTAAGTCACAAATTAAATTCCGTCTCTTCTCACAGAGTGATCGTCTCCTTATCAAATGTGGAAAGATTGTAAATGATGACCAGTCTTTCTTTGCTGACATCTATATCGAGGATGGAGTCATCAAGTAAGTCTTATTAGTTCGAGCACCATTGTTGGCACTTTTGTTGGCTATATATATATGGGGAAAAACAGTATCTTATTTTGTAATGCCTTTAATCATTTCTGGTCTCTCCCTCTCTTAATACATTTCTTCTCCTCAGGCAAATTGGAGAGAACCTGATAGTTCCTGGTGGGGTAAAGATCATTGATGCCCATGGACGCATGGTGATGCCCGGGGGCATAGATGTGCACACACGCTTCCAGATGCCAGACAGGGGCATGGTGTCTGCAGATGACTTCTACCAGGGCACCCGTGCTGCTTTGGCTGGGGGAACCACCATGATAGGTATGTACTAATGAAATGCTTCATCCCCAATGATACACTTTACAGAAACCTCTAGATTCTGAAATACCGATATCAACCAGCCAAAACATTTGTTACTAATTTACCCTTTGCAGATATTCATGTTGCCTCATGGTTTTGAATATTATGTCTGGCTTCTGTAAAACGCGATAATGTTACTGCTAAGGTGGTTTCAATGACAATGGTGTCTGTCTGTCTGTCTGTAGTTGATCATGTGGTTCCAGAACCTGGTGTGAGCCTGGTGGCAGCGTTCAACCAGTGGAGGGAATGGGCCGACAGCAAGTCCTGCTGTGACTACTCCCTGCATGTGGACATCACTAACTGGCACAAGGGCATGCAGGAGGAGATGGAGAGCCTGGTGAAGGACCACGGTACGCAACTAACACAATTACACAAACCATTGTCACCCATTCACTCATGTCAGTTGGGGTGGGGGAGCTATGATTTCTACTAAGACTCTCCTTGTGGTTTATTTCCTTCCTGTGACTGTCCTTTCCTCTCCCTTTGCTAACCCTTTGTCTATTGCTACTATTGCTCATAAGTTTTCTATCTTTAGGTGTCAACTCTTTCCTGGTCTATTTGGCTTATAAGGATGTTTTCCAACTTTCCGACTCCCAGGTACGATTTGAAGCATTTCAGATTGGTATGATTTACTGCCGACGGATGGAGGAGTCAACATTTGTGGAGGCTTGTGCATGCATTTAAAGTTGTGATTGCATTGCACTTTGCGTAAATGCATTGCATGAAATTATATTCTGTATGATCTTGCTTGGTAACACTTTACTTGAAAGCCAGCGTCATAACCATGTCATAATATGTCATAACCTTTTATAATATGGTCAGAAACACTGTCATGACACATATTTAGATCTGTCATGATATATATTGTGTTATTTTATGGCTGGTTATGACACCTACATAAGAGTGTAAAAACCCACAAAACCTACCACACAAAGCAAAAACATTCCATTACACCATAGTCTGTGTCAACAGTATGTTTATGTTATATCAATTTTTTTGTTGTTGACCATATTAAATTATCATTGTAATTGTGCACACATCGATGTCAGACATGCAGCTTACCCCAATGCTCTGTTGCTGATGACTGAGATGAATGCAGGAACAGATTTCAGAAGCAGGACCAGACACCCTCTTTTTGACTGATATAAGGGTGTGTACGAGATAGGCCTATCTGGCTTGTATGATTATTAAGGTCATAATGCTTTTTGACAGTGTAATAAAGTGTATTTTCTTAGTCCAAGTAAAGTGACACAGTATGGTCATAATTCTTCATGAGTGTCATAAAGTTATTTAAAATATGATGAATAAAACATGACTATAAATAATTTATTACAACAACAACAAAGGATTTAAGAAACAAACTTTCAAACGAAAGGAAACTTCTTGGCAGGGAAAAAAATAGTTTGAATAAATGTGGGTTTTGACACTCTTATGTAAGTGTCATAACCAGCCATAAAATAATGCAATATATGTCACAACAGGTGTAAATATATGGGTTATGACAATATTATGACAGGTTGTCAGCTGTTATGACATTAGTTAATGGTTATGACCATGTTATGGCACTGCGTGTCAAGTAAAGTGTTACCCATTGCTTATAAACTCTTTGAAGGCTGAAACCTAATTTGAGATTAGTACGTGTAAAAAGTAGTTGATGTCAATGGGGGATTTGCATGGATTTATACGTGCATATCTCAAATTTGGTGACTACAGCACGTCATTGCTCCAACAATTATGAGATTATTGAATTCTTCTTCACCTCCTCTGGAATATCTACTGCTATCTGACTGCTAGATAAAGGATTGTCTTTCTGTGGGGTGATTGATCTCTCTCACGTTGCACATGTATTTCTGGGAAAGCTTTGTTAATGGCACTGTATTGAGTTTTCCCACTCAGCACAGGCTGGTTAGTGGTTAGGACTGCCACTGGGGATGACTCTTGTAACACGTGCTGAAAGATTGCCTGACAGTTTCCTGTGGCCTATTGCAGCTGTCAATTCCTAGTTGATTGCCATGTGAATTCTGAGTTGAACCATGTGGTCAACCTAAAGAAGTAGAGTAAATTAATTAATCTATGCATTTAACATTCTCATCCAACATGTCTTGCTCTGACAAAGATCTCCACTAAACCTTGGACCACCAAAAAACACATTGTAAATGTCCTCATTGCTAAAGCCCCTTGTTCCCTGGCCTGTGTGTTGAAAGGATGCTTTCCTCTTCCTGTAGATGTACGAGGTGTTCAATGTCATCAGAAACTTGGGAGCCATCGCTCAGGTGCACGCAGAGAACGGGGACATCATTGCCGAGGTAACAGAACTTCTAATAAATCCTATCACATTGTCCCAGTTTGCTGTCTCCACAGGCCAAGCCACTAAAGCTGTTGTCTGATGTGTTTGCAGGAGCAGCGTAAGATCCTGGAGCTGGGCATCACTGGCCCTGAGGGTCACGTGCTGAGCCGCCCGGAGGAGGTAACTATGACCTCTGGCCAAGTGCTGTGCTTCAATTAGTCTTCTACTTGAACTTGAAGTGTGCCTTTGGTTGTTTTACATGGAAAGCAAGAAAGAGGCTATATGATATTAAAGGAGAATGTTGCTTTTTTACAACCACATCTACATTTTTAATGTAAATCTCATGTTATAGATGGGTCCAAATGGAAGCCCTGAAGCCCTTGGCAAAATAAAATAAGAACTTAGACTCTATTAATTATCTTGTTTGAACAAGTTAGTAAAAAACAATACGATTGTTTTGTCTAATTAAATCTAATTTGTTATGCAGCTTGTCAGACCGTGTAATGGTTGCTGCAGCCATTCATTCACTGATTTCATCCACTGATATGATTAATAATTGACCGTTTTTTGATTGGCATTCAACAGCAGCCCTGCTTTAGCCTGAGCATGTAAGTGGGCGAGTGTTGAGCGAGGAGCAGAGCGTAATTTGAGCAGATTTTTAAAATGGTGTGTATCTTCTCCCGCTTCAATTTCGCTCTGCCCTGCCTAGCATTTTTTGTGTCCTTTATCACCGTTCTTTTACTTAGGTCTATTTGGTTGTAATTATTTAGCCTACCCCACCCAGAGGAGCCTATTTCTAGTTTATATTCTACTTTCTAACATTAGGATATGTCATTTCTATTTTAAATGACTAAATGTATTCAGGGATGTTTTAGGTAGGCAATCCATAGGCTACTGTAAAATGTATTTTTGTTTTTCTTGGAATAGGATCGCTATAATATAAATGAATCAATTTAATTAATCTAAAATATCAGAAATAAACCGTAAATAATAAAGGCCAGTATCAGCTTCTTTTCATAAATAATCTCAAACTGCAGCAGTCAAATGATTTGCGCACAGAAGCAAACGCCAATAAGCTTCACATGCGCATTAAGCATGGGAAATGCGCTTTACAAATTAAATTTTATTATTATTATAATAAAGACAGGTGAGAGAATGAAAACAAGTAGGCCCTCAGGTCATGACAATACTGTCATCTGCAGGAAGATAATGAGATTTCAACATACAATAGGGACGGGCACAAAGTCCAGAAGGACAGTGTCACAAGGCTACATAGTCATAGCCCTACACTTCACCACTGCTGGAGAGAATACACTAGAGAATGAGCGATGTGGATTTTTTTTAGGGCTCATTCCGATACCAATTTTTGTCGGTAACGGAGGCCAATATTTTATATCATTAAATTTGAAAATGTTGATGACAATCATTTTATTTGGAAGGTAAATCTCTTGATTAACTAGGTAAATCAAGATGCCATACAATAGGCTTACTCACAGTACAGATGAATGCATATTCAATAGGAGTGTGTGCATGCATTGAGTTATTGAGCTTGTTTTGACTGATCGGTGGAGTCTGATGCTTCAGATGACAAAAAAATCTGTTAGCCTTCCATTTGGGACTGATATTATCCTACTGATCAACAACATTCTCATAGGAGCATCACTACAGCATGTCACGCCTGTATGGAAGGACATCATAATGGCACTGCTGTTAGTTTGAGAATATAAAATAACACATTCAAAACAAACGGGTCCAACATAATGTCATGATTTGTGATCACAGATGTTTATGAAACTATAATTTGTCACTTTCAGTGATCGGGATAAAAAAAAATGTAGCTGTCGGGCCGCATCTTGAAACAACTCAGCTGCCAGGACGAAACTCGAAACAGCTCAATTGGCCAGTTCAGCTCTGTCAAGAAATAGACGGGTTATAACTTGATCCTACTGCTACGATTGGATGAGCGACTGTAACATAGTTCCTATTCACATCTCCTCATCCATTGTTGCCAACTTTGCAGCGAGATTTTGTGAGTTTTCAGACCCCTCCAGCGACTTTTATTGGCAAAAGAGTATAGCGACAAATGTAGCTACTTATTAAGGCTGCCTCAGCGACTTTTGTTTGATTTAGCGACTTCCCTGTTTGTGCCCGCTCGGCTGAGTGTGTGTGCACCCATCACTTGCGCCAGATCTCCGGCCTCTTCGCTCCGGTCCTCTCCCCGCTGCAGCAGCGAGTGAGGTAATTTAAAAAATATATATATATTTCTTTATTTCACCTTGATTTAACCAAAGTAGGCCAGTTGAGTACAAGTTCTCATTTAAAACTGCGACCTGGCCAAGATAAAGCAAAGCAGTGCGACACAAACAACAACACAGTGTTACACATGGAATAAACAAACGTACAGTCAATAACACAATAGAACAGTCTATATACAGTGTATGCAAATTAAGTAATATTAGGGAGGTAAGGCAATAAATAGGCCATAGTGGCAAAATAATACAAATTTAGCAATTAAACACTGGATAGATGTGCAGAAGAGGAATGTGCAAGTAGAGATACTGGGTTGCAAAGGTGCAACAAAACAAATATGGGGATGAGGTAGTTGGGTGGGCTATTTACAGATGGGCTATGCACAGGTGCAATGATCTGTGAGCTGCTCTGACAGCTGATGCTTAAAGTTAGTGAGGGAGATATGAGTCTCCAGCTTCAGTGACTTTTGCAATTCGTTCCAGTCATTAGCAGCAGAGAACTGGAAGGAAAGGCAGCCAAAGGAGTAATGGCTTTGGGGGTGACCAGTGAAATATACTTGCTGGAGCGCATGCTACGGGTGGGTGCTGCTATGGTGACCAGTGAGCTGAGATAAGGCGGGGCTTTACCTAGCAGAGACTTATAGATGACCTGGAGCCAGTGGGTTTGGTGACGAATATGAAGCGAGGGCCAGCTAACGAGAGCATACAGGTCGCAGTGGTGGGTAGTATATGGGGCTTTGGTAACCAAACGGATGGCACTGTGATAGACTACATCCAATTTCCTGAGTAGAGTTTTGGAGGCTATTTTGTAAATGACATCGCCGAAGTCAAGGATCGGTAGGATGATCAGTTTTACGAGAATATGTTTGGCAGCATGAGTGAAAGATGCTTTGTTGCGAAATAGGAAGCCGATTCTAGATTTAATTTTAGATTGGAGATGTTTAATGTGAGTCTGGAAGGAGAGTTTACAGTCTAACCAGACACCTAGGTATTTGTAGTTGTCCACATATTCGAAGTCAGAACCGTCCAGAGGAGTGATGCTGGACGGGCGGGCAGGTGCGGGCAGTGATCGGTTGAAGAGCATGCATTTAGTTTTACTTGCATTTAAGAGCAGTTGGAGGCCACGGAAGGAGTGTTGTATGGCATTGAAGTTTGTCTGGAGTTCAGTTTGGACACTGTGTCCAAAGAAGGGCCAGAAGTATACAGAACGGTGTCGTCTGCATAGAGGTGGATCATAGAATCACCAGCAACGAGCGATATCATTGATGTATACAGAGAAAAGAGTTGGCCCAAGAATTGAACCCCGTGGCACCCCCAGAGACTGCCAGAGGTCTGGACAGCAGGCCTCCGATTTGACACACTGAACTCGGTCTGAGAAGTAGTTGGTGAACCAGGCGAGGCAGTCATTTGAGAAACCAAGGCTATTGAGTCTGCCGATAAGAATGTGGTGATTGACAGAGTCGAAAGCCTTGGCCAGGTTCATGAATACGGCTGCACAGTATTGTCTTTTATCAATGGTGGTTATGATGTCGTTTAGGACCTTGAGCGTGGCTGAGGTGCACCCATGACCAGCTCGGAAAGCAGATTGCATAGCGGAGAAGGTACGTTGGGATTCAAAATGGTCGGTGATATGTTTGTTAACTTGGCTTTTCGAAGACCTTAGAAAGGCAGGGTAGGATAGATATAGGTCTGTAACAGTTTGGGTCTAGAGTGTCTCCCCCTTTGAAGAGGAGGAGGATCGCGGCAGCTTTCCAAACTTTGGGGATCTCAGACGATACGAAAGAGAGGTTGAACAGGCTAGTAATAGGGGTTGCAACAATTGCGGCGGATAATTTTAGAAAGAGGGTCCAGATTGTCTAGCCCAGCCTATTTGTAGGAGTCTGGATTTTGCAGCTCTTTCAGAACATCAGCTATCTGGATTTGGGTGAAGGAGAAATGGGGGAGGCTTGGGCAAGTTGCTATGGGGGGTGCAGAGCTGTTGAAAAATGCTTATTGAAATTCTCAATTATCGTTGATTTATCGGTGGTGACAGTGTTTCCTAGCCTCAGTGCAGTGGGAAGCTGGGAGGAGGTGCTCTTATTCTCCATGGACTTTAGTGTCCCAGAACTTTCTTTAGTTTGTGCTACAGGATGTAAATTTCTGTTTGAAAAGCTAGCCTTTGCTTTCCTAACTGCCTGTGTATATTAGTACTTAACTTCCCTGAAAAGTTGCATATTGCGGAAACTATTCGGTGCTAATGCAGAACGCCACAGGATGTTTTTCTTCTGATCAAGGGCAGTCAGGTCTGGAGCGAATCAAGGGCTATATCTGTTCCTGGTTCTACATTTTTTGAATGGGTCATGCTTATTTAAGATGGTGAGGAAAGCACTTTTAAAGAATAACCAGGCATCCTCTACTGACGGAATGTGGTCAATATCCTTCCAGGATACCTGGGCCAGGTCGATTTGAAAGACCTGCTCGCTGAAGTGTTTTAGGGAGCATTTGACAGTGATGAGGGGTGGTCGTTTGACCGCAGACCCATTCCGGACGCAGGCAATGAGGGCAGGTTGGTCAGGATGATATCTATGAGGGTGCCCGTGTTTACGGATTTGGGGATGTACCTGGTAGGTTCCATGATAATTTGTGTGAGATTGAGGGCATCTAGCTTAGATTGTACCACGGCTGGGGTGTTAAGCATATCCCAGTGTAGGTCACCTAACAGTACAAACTCTGAAGAGAAATTGGGGGCAATTATTTCAAATATGGTGTCCAGGCCACAGCTGGGGGCTGAGGAGGGTCTGTAACAAGTGGCAAAAGTGAGAAACTTATTTCTGGAAAGGTGGATTTTTAAAAGTAGAAGCTTGAATTGTTTGGGCACAGATCTGGATTGCATGACAAAACTCTGCAGGCTGTCTCTGCAGTAGATTGCAACTCTACCCCCTTTGGTAGTTCTATCTTGGTGGAAAATGTTGTACTTGGGGATGGAAATTACCTAATTTCCTTCCTAAGCCAGGATTCAGACACGGCTAGGACATCAGGGTTGGCGGAGTGTGCTAAAGCAGTGAAGTTGAAAACAACTTAGGGAGGAGGCTTCTGATGTTAACATGCATGAAACCAAGGCTTTTACGGTTACAGAAGTCAACAAATGATAGCGCCTAGGAATAGGAGTAGAACTGGGGGCTACAGGTTAACCTCTACATAACCAGAGGAGGAGTATGATAAGGGTACGGCTAAAGGCTATAAGAACTGGTCGTCTAGTGCGTTGGGGACTGAGAATTCAAGGCATAATGGACAGACAAGGGTATGGTAGGATGTGAGTACAGTGGAGGTAAACCTATGCTTTGCGTGACGATGAGAGAGGTTTCGTCTCTGGAGGCATCAATTAACCTAGGTGAGGTGCATGTGTGTGGGGTGGGACGAAAGAGCTATCTAAGGCATTTTGAGCGGGACTGAGGGCTCTACAGTGAAATAAAACAATAACAACTATCCAAGACAGCAGTAGACAAGGTATATTGACATTAGAGAGAGGCATAAAGCAATCACAGGTGTTGATCAGGAGAGCTAAGACAACAACGGGTAAATGGCGATGAATGGGCAGAACGGGTCAGTTAGGTACATACAGGACCTGAGTTCGAGGCTTGGGCTGACAGGTAAACATAATTAGGTACTGTGTTAATGAAACAGTCCAGGGGGCATCAGCTGTGTAGCTGAGTGATCATAGGGTCAAAAGAGCAGCAATAGGTGAGTCAGAGTGCTGTTCGGTAGTCACCACTATGCTGGGCGAGCAGGGGACACAGCGTTCAGAAAAGCTAGCGGGCCAGGGCTAGTAGATGGTTCTGCGGTTCCTTGTTGTTAATGATTCCACAAGTCTCCCAGGCATAAACTATAATAATAATAAAAATATAGTATTTTCTCAAAGTTATCTACCTTTGTTTTTTCTGTGCTGTTTAATGATCTAATTGGTTCCTTTTTGTTCACCTTGAAACATTCTATTTAGTTTTGCTTTTGAGAATTTATCAATCCATGAGAGACTGAGGGACAGCATAAGCATAAAACATTTAACTAAAATGTTTTACATTTGCAAATTAACTCTATGACGTCACTAGTACGTAATCTAGCGACAAATTGAGCAACCAATACTGCTCACGTCTCATCGCTCATATCACTTGGTGCTGTTTACTACTACTATGAAAACCAGCTCAATGGCGATGACATTTGCTACCAAGCCATAAATGTGCATAATATCTAACAAGCAGAGCGAGGGTAGGAAAAAATATGAAATAACAATGCACGTTCTGTTTCAATGGCTCATATCTACCCATAATTTGGGTAGATATGAGCCATTCAATACACGCGCTGATGTATAAATATACAAGAAGATTCTTAGTTAGCTAAACCTATTGCCAACCTTTATTTGGGCATTTTAAAGTACTTCATTCTTTCCCTATTATGACAATCATCTAATCCAATTTTCAACTGTCAATTTATGGATACGATTGCGGCTGGTCAGATCAGCACGTCAGTAAATAACTAACGTTATACCGCAAGTCAGATGGCTCGTTGCCGAAAATGGTGCCTGTTCAAAATGATGACCAGCTAATGTTTGCTAGCTACATTGGCTATTAGCTCCTGTCTGATATCTTAGCACCATGTTTATCTAGCCAGCTAGCTCGCATTGTAGCTAATATGGCTAGCTAGCTAACACCACAGATGAAAGGGTTAATTATGCAAATTTTTGCTGACAGGTCACATAGCTATCTGCTTAGCTAGCTTGCTTATTGCATGAATGTCCGGGCATGTCGACACAAGCCTAATTATTAGTGAATTAACTAAACTAATATTTGCAGCAGGAGTTCGATTTTGGTCACTGTGTCAATTCATCCATTTCTCAATACTGCACCTTTCTGTTAGAAAATGAGCTAGCTTGCTGTTTTCTGACATTTCTCGGCATTGTGTAGTGCTCGTGTCGTGTCTCAGGCGGGGAGTGGTGGCTGGCATAGCTACAGTTTTGCTATGTAGAGGGACTATCAGCAAAGCCTGCAAAACTGATAGAGAAGGGCCGTTAGACAAAACAATTGCAGATTATCGGTAGTTCTCTAGAATGCACAGCCCTCCTTGATTGTGAGCTAGAATTAAATGTTGAATGAAATGTATGCGACACAAGGTTTTTCATCAATGGAATCAATGTAGGTAGGTCATGTGATATTATAATGGAATCCCTTACCGGTAGGACTAGTTTAGTTATCTCATGAACTCTGGCAGAGAAGTAGCCAATGTGAGCTCTTTAACAGTAGCCTAAACATGCAATTAAAGTAGGCATCACCAATAAAAGTAGTGATCAGAATCACCTACAAAAAAGAGATTTGTGATAGGCCTTCAGTTGAATGGGTTAACTTGTTATAGCCTACAGTTCACAATAACAAGAAAAAATACATTTAATCACCAAAATAAAATGAAGAGATAATAAACTTTCATGATGACACTTAGTTTAATCTTTGTGTTGCCTAGTGGTTTACTGAAACATAAGGAAGCTATTCAATTTTCAATAGCATGGATGACAACAACCTATTCATTTGATGATAAGGCAAAGCTCCTGGAGAAGGAGCACTTGACAGGGAAAACCGTGCGTAATGGATAGACTTTGCGGACATGTTGCAAAATAAATCCTTGCATTGCAGTGATCAACTTGTTGTGGCAGTTTTATAGCCTCATGCAGTAATAATAATAAATCATTACTACCTTTTTCAGTTCTGCCCACAAATGTTCTATAGGATTGAGGTCAGGGCTTTGTGATGGCCACTCCAATACCTTGACTTGGTTGTCCTTAAGCCATTTTGCCACAACTTTGGAAGTATGCTTGGGGTCATTGTCCATTTGGAAGATCCATTTGCGACCAAGCTTTAACTTCCTGACTGATGTCTTGAGATGTTGCTTCAATATATCCACATAATTTCCATTCCTCACAATGCCATCTATTTTGTGAAGTGCACCAGTCCCTCCTGCAGCAAAGTACCCACAACATGATGCTGCCACCCTCGTGCTTCACGGTTGGGATGGTGTTCTTCGGCTTGCAAGCCACCCCCTTTTTCCTCCAAACATAATGATGGTCATTATGGCCAAGCAGTTCTATTTTTGTTTCATCAGACCAGAGGACATTTCTCCAAAAAGTACAATCTTTGTGCCCATGGTCAGTTGCAAACCGAAGTCTAGCTTTTTTATGGCGGTTTTGGAGCAGTGGCTTCTTCCTTGCTGAGCGGCCTTTCAGGTTATGTGGATATATTTTACTTTGTATATAGATACTTTTGTACCTGTTTCATCCAGCATCTTCACAAGGTCCTTTGCTGTTGTTCTGCGATTGATTTGCACTTTTCCCTTCAAAGTACATTCATCTCTAGGAGACAGAGCGTGTCTCTTTTCTGAGCGGTATGACGGCTGTGTGGTCCCGTGGTGTTTATACTTGCGTACTATTGTTTGTACAGGTGAACATGGTACCTTCAGGTGTTTGGAAATTGCTCCCAAGGATGAACCAGACTTGTGGAGGTCTACAATTGTTTTTCTGAGGTCTTGGCTGATTTCTTTTGATTTTCCCATGATGTCAAGCAAAAAGGCACTGAGTTTGAAGGTAGGCCTTGAAATACATCCACAGGTACACCTCCAATTGACTCAAATTATGTCAATTAGCCTATTTGAAGCTTCTAAAGCCATGACAACATTTTTTTGGAATTTTCCAAGCTGTTTAAAGGCATAGTCAACTTAGTGTATGTAATCATCTGACACACTGGAATTGTAATACAGTGAATTATAAGTGAAATAATCTGTCTGTAAACAATTGTTGGAAAAAGGGCTTGTGTCATGCACAAAGTAGATGTCCTAACCGACTTGCCAAAACTAACCTAAGTGAATGTAAACTTCCGACTTCAACTGTAAGTATTCAGTCCCTTTTCTATGAGACTCGAAATTGAGCTCTGGTGCATCCTGTTTCCATTGATAATCCTTGAGATGTTTCTACAACTTGATTGGAGCCCACCTGTGGTAAATTCAGTTGATTGGATGTTTTGGAAAAGCACACACCTGTCTACATAAGGTCCCACAGTTGACAGTGCATGTCAGAGCAAAAACCAATCCATGAGGTTGACGGAATTGTCCGTAGAGCTCCACGAAAGGATTGTGTCGAGGCACAGATATGGGGAAGGGTACTAAAAAATGTATGCAGCATCAATGGTCCCCCAGAACACAGTAGCCTCCATCATTCTTAAATGGAAGAAGTTTGGAACCACCAAGACTCTTCCTAGAGCTGGCCGCCCAGCCAAACTGAGCGATCGGGGGTGAAGGGCCTTGGTCAAGGAGGTGACCAAGAAACCGATAAACACTCTGACAGAGAGATGGGAAAACCTTACAGAAGGACTACCATCTCTGCAGCACTCCACCAAGCAGGCCTTTATGGTAGATTGGCCAGATGGAAGCCACTCCTCAGTAAAAAGCACATGACAGCCCACTTGGTGTTTGCCAAAAGGCACCTAAAGAACTCTCAGACCATGAGAAACAAGATTATCTGGTCTGATAACAAAGATTGAACTATTTGGCCTGAATGCCAAGTGTCACGTCTGTAGGAAACGTGGCACCATCCCTACGGTGAAGCATGGTGGTGGCAGCATCATGCAGTGTGGATGTTTTTCAGTGGCAGGGACTGGGAGACTAGTCAGGATCGAGGGAAAGATTAACGGAGTACTATCCCTACGATGAAGCATGGTGGTGGCAGCATCATGCTGTGGGAATGTTTTTCAGTGGAGGCGACTGGGAGACTTGCCAGGATCGAGGGAAAGATTAACAGAGCAGTCCCTGCCACTGAAAGTACAGAGAGATCCTCGATGAAAACCTGCTGCAGAGCGCTCAGGACGTCAGACTGGGCCGAAAGTTCACCTTCCAACAGGACAACGACCCTAAGCACATGGCGCCGATAGATAGGGCCGCCATGCTTCCAGACCCTAGGCAACTTTTTAGTATTTTTTTTTTTTTATGTGTTGTTTCTTACATTATTAGCCCAGATTTGTTTTGTGTGATTACAGACAGCTGTGAAGAACTTTTGCATATCAGAGCGGCGGTAACTCACCAGCATTACCAGCATTACGAGGAATATACCTTTACCGAATCGGATCCGTTGTTCTTACCCCCCAGGGCAATTAAATTGATACCAGAGGCTGATCCAAAACACCGCCGGCGGAGAAGAGGTATTCGGAGTGGACTTCTAGGCGAGCACACCACCCGCATCCGAGTATATTGCTCGCTAATGTTCAGTCTTTGGATATTGAAGGTGACGAGCTCAGGGCGAAGATTTCCTTCTAGAGAGACATCAAGGATTGTAACATACTCTGTTTCACAGAAACATGTCTCTATCTGGATATACTGTCTGATGTGTTCTCAGTTCATCGTGCAGACAGCAATAAATATCTCCGCGAAGAAGAAGGGCGGGGGTATATGTTTCATGATTAACTACTCATGGTGTGATTGTGATAGCATACAGAAACTCAAGTCCTTTTGTTCACTCAACCTAGAATACCTCACAATCAAATGACTGCCGTATTACCTCCCAAGATAATTATCTTTGGTTATAGTCACAGCCGTGTATATTCCCCCTCAAGCCGATATCACGACAGCCCATAAAATAACTTCACTGGACTTTATGTAAACTGGAAACCACATATCCTGAGGCCTCATTTTATTGAAGCTGGGGATTTTAACAAAGCACATTTGAGGAAAATGCTACCAAAGTTCTGTCAACACTGACTGCAGTACTTGCGCTGCTAAAACACTTGACCATTGCTACTTCAACTTCCGGGATACCTACAAGGCTCTCCCCCGCCCTCCCTTCAGCAAATCTGATCATGACTCCGTTTTGCTCCTCCCTTCCTATAGGCAGAAACTCAAACAGGATGTACTCGTGCTAAGGACTATTCAACGCTGGTCTGACCATTCGGAATCCACGCTTCAAGCTTATTTTTGATCACTGGGACTGGGATATGCTCCGGGTAGCATCTGAGAATAACATTGATGATTACATTGATACGGTAACTGAGTTTATCAGGAAGTGTATAGGAGATGTTGTACCCACTGTGACTATTAAACATGCCCTAACTAGAAGCCGTGGATAGATGGCAGCATTTGCGCAAAACTGAATGCGCGAACCACCGCATTTAACCATGGCAAGGTGACTGGGAATATGGCAGAATACAAACAGTGTAGTTATTCCCTCCTCCATAAGGCAATCAAACAGGCAAAACGTCAGTATAGAGACAGTGGCGTCGCAATTCAATGGCTCAGACACGAGACGTATGTGGCAGGGTCTACAGACAATCATGGACTACATAGGGAAAACCAGCCACGTCGTGAACACCGACATCTTGCTTCTGGACAAGCTAAACACCTTTTTTGCCCGCTTTGAGGATAACACAGTGCCACCGACGCGGCCTGCTACCAAGAACTGTGGGCTCCCCGTGGCCGACATGAGTAAGACATTTAAGCGTATTAACCCTCGCAAGGATGCCGGCCCAGACGGCGTCCCTAGCCGCGTCCTCAGAGCACGAGTGTTTAAGGACATATTCAATCTCTCCCTATCCCAGTCTGGTATCCCCACATGTTTCAAGATGGCCGCCATTGTTCCTGTACCCAAGAAAGCAAAGGTAACTGAACTAAATAACTATCACCCCGTAGCACTCACCTCTGTCATCATGAAGTGCTTTGAGAAAATAGTCAAGGATCATACCACATTTACCTTACCTGGCACATTAGACCCCCTTCAATTTACTTAATGCCCCAATAGATCCACAGACGATGCCATCGCACTGCACACTGCCCTATCCCATCTGGACAAGAGGAATACCTATGTAAGAATGCTGTTCATTGACTATAGCTCAGCATTCAACACCATAGTACCCTCCAAGCTCATCATTAAGCTTTGGGCCCTGGGTCTGAACCCCGCCCTGTGCAACTGGGTCCTGGACTTCCTGACGGGCCGCCACTAGGTGGTGAAGGTAGGAAACAACACCTCCAATTTGCTGATCTTCAACACTGGGGCACCACAAGGGTGCGTGCTCAGCCCCCTCCTGTACTCCCTGTTCACCCATGACTGCGTGGCCACGCACTCCTCCAACTCAATCATCAAGTTTTCAGACGACACAACAGTAGTAGGCCTGATTACCAACAATGACGAGACCGCTTACAGGAAGGTGAGGGCCATGATCGGCTACTTTGTTTTGTTGACGTTGAGTGAGAGGTTATTTTCCTGGCACCACACTATTCTACTGTATCTTAGTCTATGCTGCTCTGACATTGCTCCTCCAAATATGTATATATTCTTAATTCCATTCCTTTACTTCGATTTGTGTGTATTGTTGTAAAATGTTTAGATATTACTTGTCAGATATAACTGCACTGTTGGAGCTAGAAACACATGCATTTCTCTACATCCGCAATAACATCTGCTAAACACGTGTATGTGACCAATACATTTGATTTTGATTTGATGACAACGCAGGAGTGGCTTCGGGACAAGTCTCTGAATGTCCTTGACTGACCCAGCCAGAGACCGTACTTGACCCCGATCGAACATCTCTGAAGAGCCATGAAAATAGCTGTGCAGCGACGCTCCCCATCCAACCTGACAGAGCTTGAAAGGATCTGCAGAGAAGAATGGGAGAAACTCCCTAAATACAGGTGTGCCAAGCTTGTAGCGTCATACCCAAGAAGACTTGAGGCTGTGATCGCTGCCAAAGGTGCTTCAACAAAGTACTGTCTAAAGGGTCTGAATACTTATGTAAATGCAATATTTCAGTTTATTCAAATAAATCAATTTTAGAATAAGGCTGTAACGTAACAAAATGTGGGAAAATTAGAGGGGTTTGAATACCTTCCGAATGCACTGTATTTTGTAAATATTTTCTCTAAATAGTTCACTAAAGTTTATTGCACCATACTGGCCGCTTACTTGTTTTCTTTCTCCAATCAAAATAATAATAATGATGCATAATAGACTCTGTAAAACATTTAATAAATGTTTTGAAATAGTATCCACGTATTTTTTAATTGGAGGCTTTTCATATATATTCCATTCTCCTTTTTCTTCTTTATATTATGTATATATTCCCAGTAATATTCCTTTATGTAATTAAGCTTTTACATGTGTATTTTTCTTTCTTTATAATAGTGATAATAATGATATTTAATTCGTAGAGTGCTCATATGAAGCTTATTGGTGCTTGCTTCTGTGCGCAAATCATTTGACCCCTGCAGTTTTCTATTATTTATTCTCATTTAAAAAAGAAGTTGATACTGGCCTTTATTTTTTTTTTTTATATATTTTTGCTTCATTAAATTGATTTATATTATGGGGTTTCTATTCCAAGAAAAACCTAAATACATTTTACAGTAGCTTATGTATTGCTCACCTAAAAAAGCCTTTAATATATTTGAAGTCCTTCAAAATAGAAACTACAGAAAGTAGAATGTTAAATAGATTTACTGTGGGTGGGGTAGACTAAATAATTACAACCGAGTAGCCCTAATTAATAGAATAGTGATAAAGAAACAAAAAATGCTTGGCAGAGCAGGCCCAAAGCTTGTTGCTGAGCAGTACCAGAGCGAAATTGCAGCGTGAGAGAAGGCTACAGCGACATTGGAGCGGGCGAGAAGGCCAACACCATTTTTTTATAATCTGTTCGAATTACGCTCTGCTCCTTGCTCCACATTTGTCCACTTACATGCTCTGGCATTCAAAAGCAGCCCTGCTTTAGGCTATCAAAGAACTGTCAATTAATAATCGTATCAATTGATCAAATCAGTGAATGAATGGCTGCAGCAACCATTACACAGTCTGACAAGCTGCATAACAAATGTCGCCTAATTAGACAAGATAACAATTAAGTCGTTCAAACAAGATAATAAGTAATTGAAACAACTTAGTACCTCTTTTGAACGACTTAGTATCTCTTAGTATCTTGTTCAAACAACTTTTTTTTTATTAAGTCGTTCAAACTAGATGATTCCAAGAGTCTTCTTGGAAGTTTTCTTTTTCGCCTTGGGCTTCAGGGCTTCCGGAGGTCTAGACACTTTTTTGTTGTTGCAATTTATCAAAAAAAAATGGAAATGTACCACAACCAGCGATTCACTTTCTGTTGCGCAGTACAGGGGCTCCGAATAAACATGAACAAATGCTCCAAAAACACAAAAATAAGTCATTTTAGAAATGCAAACGCTCTCAGTATAGTCATGCAGTTCTTTAGATGTTGTACACATGAAATTGTGTCATTCCGAACTTTTTCCGCAACATTATATTCCATTTTGAGCTATACCTCTCCGTCCATTCTAGCAGCAGGTTACACAGTGAATGGAAATGCTGGATGGGGGAAAAGCTTGAGTCGCAACGAAATGGAATATACCATCGCGGATAAAGTTCAGAATGACACGATTTAATGTGTACAACATCTAAAGACCTGCACCTGCATGACTATACTGGGAGCGTTTGCGTTTTCTAAAATTACATATTTTAGTGTTTTTGGCGCCTTTGTTCATGCTTTTTCAGAGCCTCTGTACTCCACAACGAGGAAGAGAAAGTGAATTGCTGGTTCCAGTAAATAAAAAATATAAAAAGTTCAATTGCAAAATTAAGTCTTTGGATTTTTCTATGACATGCTATTTAAAGATTTGGTTGTTAAAAAGCAAACTTCTCCTTTAACAGAACTCACTACAGAAGTAACTGAACAGCGAATGTGAGAGTCAAGTCTCTTGAGTTTTCTTTTCCTATGCTTGCTTCTTCCAGAATGCCTAGTCAGCATTTTGGTAAATGCTGCAGCAGTGAAGAAGTCCGTAACTCAACATGAAGGTCACTGAGTCTGGTCTGAACTCCCTTTCTCTGTGTCTGTCTCTATTGTGTAGGTGGAGGCAGAAGCAGTCAACCGGTCAGTCACTGTGGCCAATCAGACCAACTGCCCCCTCTACATCACCAAGGTGATGAGCAAGAGTGCTGCTGATGTCATCGCCCTGGCCAGGAAAAAGGGTAATAGTAAAGAGAAAGAAGTGATGGACTAATGTAACATGTTTTCTATTGATTGCTCTCTGTGGTTTGTGTATCGTAACTACTGTTTAATAATAGTAATGTGTGTGCTTATATTTGTCCTATTTCACACGTGCGAATTGGAAATTCTTTTTTTGCATACCCCATTGCCCCTGAGAAAGCCCCGGAGAGTGTGGTCAGAGCCAAGGATCAGCCATTATTGACGGCGATCCCGAAGCAATAAGGGTTAAGAGGGAACATTGACAGATTTTTCACCTAATCGGCTCAGGGATTTAAACCAGCAACCTTTCGGTTACTGGCTCAGCAGTCCTAACTGCTAGGCTACCTGTCCGTTTTAAGGTACACTAAATGTCAAATCGCACACAAATGATTCCCCTTGTAAATCAGTCCTGCTTTGGAGACAGGGCACAAGCCCTCTGACCTGGTGTTTTGCTGTGTTCTGTGGTACTCTAGGTGCTGTGGTGTATGGAGAGCCTATCTCTGCCAGCCTGGGCACGGACGGAACCCACTACTGGAGTAAGAACTGGGCCAAGGCAGCTGCCTTCGTCACCTCCCCACCCCTCAGCCCTGACCCCACCACCCCTGACTATCTCAACTCACTGCTCTCCTGGTAGGTGCTCCATTTACACTATGTACCTCTACTCCCGGGTGGCGCAGTGGTCTAGGGCACTGCATCGCAGTGCTAGCTGCGCCACCAGAGTCTCTGGGTTCGCGCCCAGGCTCTGTCGCAGCCGGCCGCAACCGGGAGATCCGTGGGGCGACGCACAATTGGCATAGCGTCGTCCGGGTTAGGGAGGGTTTGGCCGGTAGGGATATCCTTGTCTCAGTATGTTAAAATGTATGCACTCTACTGTAAGTCGCTCTGGATAAGAGCGTCTGCTAAATGACTAAAATGTAAATGTAAATGTACTCAACACAGAGATAAGCAGTAATCATGTGTAACTTACACACATCCTCCACCAGAAGGTGGTATGTCATTCTAGCCTCCTGGGGCTTCATTTATCAAAGGTTTAAAAATTTAAAAAATAAAAATAAAAACGTCCAGTTGTCCCGCAAAGGTTGGTATTTATCGATTTTGAATTTGATGGGAAAGTGTGTGTATCTCCACGCAAATACCTTGAGATGTGTCTACTTTTTAAGACTTGAACATGAATTCCCCCCGTGCACATTCTCTCAGGCAGTCTTTGCCACTCTTCAAACATTACTATTCAGTTGATTTAAATAGTAAAGAAAAACAATCCAAATTACTATGCTAAGGTCCCTAAGAGGAGATCGCATAGCAAGCAGCATGTCATCTAATATGTTTATTTTAATTTTATTATATAGGCCTAAATCATAATCAAATTGCAGGACATGTCTCTCCTTTTCTGACATAACTGGTTTGAATTATTCCCATTACACAACAAATAGTAGGCTACCATTTATCAATCGCTCATTCAATAGCCAAGCATGCTCAAAAGTAAATAGGCCGTTCACCTCGACAGTATGTGACAGTACGGGTAGGCTACAGTATTGATGTGCGATAGGATTAGGAGCGCGACATCGTAGCCAAGCCTATTTAATTTCAGATTCTATAACAGGGGTGTCAAACATAAGGCCCGCGAGGGGGTCCTATCCGGCCCCCCGGTGGTTTGAATTAAAACAATAACAATAACGTTTTATACATTCTTGGGGTAGGGAACGAACTCAGTATACTTTAAGATGACTATAATCCAATCAAAACTGTGTAGAAAATGATAATGGACCTACATTTCATACAGTTTCTTGACTGTTTCCAGCTCACTAATAATCACAGAAATGAAAGCTAGACAGTCGGGGAGAATTTTTTAAAGAAATGTACGCACGGTTGATAAATGAGGCCCATGGAAAGTCATATCACTCAGTGGAGTGTCTCATTCTCTCTCCCTCCATCCTTTGTTCCTCTCCAGTGGTGACCTGCAGGTGACTGGTAGTGCTCATTGCACGTTCCACACCTCCCAGCGTGCTGTGGGCAAAGACAACTTCACCCTCATCCCAGAGGGCACCAACGGCACTGAGGAGAGACTCTCCCTCATCTGGGACAAGTGTGTGGTGAGGCACACTCTACTGACATTTTTTTGCTGGTTTTCCTACAATCAAACATACCACAATCAAACATTCTTCTTTCAAATTGATCTTGTCTTTGTAAATAGATATAGATTTTGTAGAATTAACAATTAATTTACTTTCCCCATTTGTGATGCAGTCATTCATGTCATCAAGGGGTTCTCAGTTGTTCAAGTGAACGTTTGCAGCTGTCTTGTTAGTAAGGAAGTGACAATGCTTTGTCTTCTGATTCCCTTAGGTGACTGGAAAAATGGACGAGAACCAGTTTGTGGCTGTGACCAGCACCAACGCAGCTAAGATCTTCAACCTGTACCCCCGTAAGGGCCGCATTGCAGTGGGCTCTGACGCCGACCTGGTCCTCTGGGACCCAGACGTCAGCAAGATCATCTCTGCCAAGAGTCACAACCTGGTGAGAGCCTGGCCAACCCACACTGTACTAACCATATCATAACCGTGGTGTTTATACATGGTTTTAGTCCCACCTACTGTATGTAAGACTCAGTTTGGATCAAACAATTCTTACCCATTTTCATATGAAACATTGAAGCCTTTTTCCTACGAAGTGTTGAGACAAACCATTAAGTAAAATCTACTGACCTGAAAGGAGTTGTTAGAGAACAGCTCATGCAGACAAGGCCTGAGTTATCCCTCAATGAGTCACCACTTTCTTTCATTTAGAGGAGCTAGCTGGCTACATCAGCACTAGTTTCTCCTGATGATGTCAGCTGAATGCCACAGTTACCATGCTGGCACAATTCATTGAATATATAAGGGGCTAGACTAAAGTTCATATGGAAAAAGGCCTCAAATCTTTGAAATATTTTTTGGGGTTTGCAATGTGCATGTGAAAGTAGAGTAAGTGCTGTCTTTCTCTGTGATTTGCCCTCTTGTACTTTGTCAGTCTATTTGAAAGTCTTCTCATCAAAGCTCTTCTTTTGCAGGCTGTGGAGTATAATATCTTCGAAGGCACCGAGGTGCGTGGAGCTCCCCTGGTGGTGGTCAGCCAGGGCAAAATAGTGTTGGAAGAGGGCAACCTCCATACCACTGAGGGCTGTGGGCGCTATGTGAGCCGCAAGCCCTTCCCTGACCATGTCTACAGGAGGATAAAGGCTCGCAGCAGGGTGAGTTTATAGTGCAGTGAAACTGACATTGAATAGAATATAGATGGTTGATTGTTAATTACCATTCTCACTGACAGTGATGAACTTGAACAGCCGAACTGATGCTGTTATCTCGTCTGTCTTTCTGTCCTCCCAGCTGACGGAGCTGAGTGGGGTCCCCAGGGGTCTCTATGACGGGCCGGTGTGTGAGAATGTGACACCTAAGGTCATGACCCCGGTCACCTCAGTGAAGACCTCTCCAGCCAAGCTGCAGCAGCAGCAACAGCAGCAGGCTCCCCAGCCCGTCCGTAACCTGCACCAGTCTGGCTTCAGCTTGTCTGGTCAGTACAGCTCAACGTTTCTCTCACAGCTCCACATGGAATATCAATAGGAATAGCATAATACTATGATGTGTAAGCACACAAGTATTATCATTTGGCCTGATATTGTACCATATTGGGTTTGGCAGATGCCTGGAGAACACTACCTGCCCCAATGCATATTGCCAACTGCAAAGTTTTGTGGAGGAGGAATAATGGTCTGGGGCTGGTTTTCATGGTTCAGGCAAGGCCCCTTAGTTCCAGTGAAGGGAAATCTTAATGCTACAGCATGCAATGACATTCTAGACTATTCTGTGCTTCAACTTTGTGGCAGCATGACAATGCCCCCGTGCACAAAGCAAGGTCCATATAGAAATGGTTTGTCGAGATCGGTGTGGAAGAACTTGACTTGCCTGCACAGAGCACTGACCTCAACCCCATCGAACCCATTTGGGATGAATTGGAACGCAGAGTGCGAGCCAGGCCTAATCGCCCAACATCAGTGCCCGACCTCACTAAATCTCATGTGGCTGAACTTCTAGTAGAAAGCCTTCCCATAAGAGTGGAGGCTGTTACAGCAGCAAAGGGGGGGACCAACTCCATATTAATGTCCATGATTTTGGAATGAGATGTTTGACAAGCAGGCGTCCACATACCTTTGGTCATGTAGTGTAACTGACTTTCTTTTCTCTTGTCTCTCATGCCAGGTGCACAAGTAGATGACAACATTCCCCGCCGCAACACCCAGCGCATTGCAGCACCCCCTGGTGGTAGGTCCAACATCACCAGCCTGGGTTAAGCTCTACTGTCAGCTGAGCTAGGGAGGAGAGGAGCGGAGCAGGAGGATCCACCTCAGCTCCCAGACCAACCATCACAACCAACAAAGCTTCATCTATTGTAGTCCCGTCTCCCTGACTTAACTGCAAGCTGGTGGTCAAAACACTCCATCCATCTTCATTCTTAACCGCTCTGTCACCTCATTCAAAGGAGAAAAAAAAGAAATAGCACTCATTTTTTTTTAAAGAAGAGTCAAGTGAATTGATGTTTTTCTGTATATACACTGAGTGTACAAAACATTAGGAACACCTTCCTAATATTGAGTTGCACCCCTTTTTACCCTCAGAACAGCCTCTAGCGTTCCACAGGGAGGCTGGCCCGTGTTGACTCCAATGTTTCCCACAGTTGTGTCAAGTTGGATTGATGTCCTTTGGGTGGTGGACCTTTCTTGATACACACAGGAAACTGTTGAGCATGAAAAAGTACACCTGGCACTTAACTACCATACCCAGTTCAAAGGCAATTTTGTCTTGCCCGTTCATCCTCTGAATGACACACATACACAATCCATGTCTCAATTGTCTCAAGGCTTAGAAATCCTTATTTAACCTGTCTCCTCCCCTTAATCTACACTGATTTAAGTGGATTTAACAAGTGACATCAATAAGGGATCATAGCTTTCACCTTGTCAGTCTGTCATGGAAAGAGCAGGTGTTCCTAATGTATTGTAAACTCAGAGCCATTGCATTAGATCACTGTCAAAGACACATGGCATGTTTAACTATAGTACATCGGTTATTATTTTTCTTCCATCCTATAAGTAAATGGAAGGTTTCACAAATGCTTTTATATTTTCGAGGCTGTAAAATAATGTTGTTGAAGGAACGTTTTTACCTCACTAAGTCAGTTTGCAGTATTTGTATGATTTTTAAACAGCTGTGAGTTCTAGTTATTGTCCTTCCATAGCCTGACTTTCTGGTCAGTATTACAACAGAACTTTCAGCTGAACAAATTCACTTCCATCTTACTTTGTCTCATTGCTGCACTTTTTGTATTGTTGTAATGTTTTTGTTGTTAATATTATACATTTTTGATCGTGTCTAGAGCTAAAACACTACTTCAATCTCTGAAATATTGACTCTTAGATCTTAGCTTGTCTGCTGATGGAATGCGCAGAAGTCAAGGGAGATGGTTAAACCATTCATCTCCTCACTCCCCTCAGTCGGAACACCTTTGACATAAAGCATGCACAATACATGGCAGCAGGGAGAACCTTCACCCCCCCAAAAAAACTGACGAGACATTTTGCCTCTTTCCTTCTCTTTCTTCTCTTTTCACGAGCTGTCTGAAGTTAAAGGTCGCCGAGACACCAGGCTTCCTATATTCACACTGCTGTTTATTTTCTTATGACACTGACAGCCATGCTCGATAGAAGGTTGCCCCTAACAACCTCTCTGCACCAGGTGCTATTTGATCAATGCTGTGTATGTGCAGATGGTGGTGCCTACTTTTTCCACTCAACCACAGCAATTCAAGCTTTGTGAAACTACTTTACGGGGGAGCGGAGTCGGCTATTACATGACACAAGTCTTCGTTTTCTATCTGCTAAAGTGCAAAAGGTGAATCTGTGGAAATGCAATGTTGATTTTGTATTTGATATGTTTGTTTTTGTTGTTTTTTCAGAATGTTTGTTCAATATCACTTGCCTGCCTATTCTATAAAGTATTGATTGATAGTACGCTTTAAGAACCATGTATTTATGAAAAATACCTGTTAAGCACTGTCAGTGACCAAGCTAGTACAAATACCTGTTAACCTCTGTCAGTGACCAAGCTAGTTAATGTAGTGCTTTGAGATCCAGAGAAAAAAGCTATTTACACTAATGATGTGGTTTGACTCCTGTCCTTATTATTGGAGTTACTAGAATAGCACCTCCTCTTAGCCCTGTGAGGGTTGATGATGGGAGCCACTTTTAACATGTGCTTGCTCCATCATCACTCGCTTTACCCTCTTACCTATTCACATTAGACCTTACTGTTAGTGCCATGCATCAGAGTATGAACAATGTTACACTAGACCACAAGCCAATGTTTATTAACCACTCACTCGACACTGTGAACGGTACAGTAAGGAAATTTACAGTAGGCTCCTCATTTCTCTGACCAGTTCTCTGTATACTGTACAAGCATTGTATTCTTTCCTCCTCCTTGCCTTGTCAGGTTTGGGTTGTTATGCCAAGCTATGTGTTGTAAGTAAATTGCCGGTGGGGAGGTTTCCTATAGTGTTTGTTTTTTATTTCAGATTTTTAGCACTGTCGTTGCCCTCCCTCCCATCTTGTGATAAACTGTTGACCATGTATGTTTTGGGATTTTGGAATACTTATTCCTGACGACGTTAAATACTATCAGTGTTGACTTAAATGGTTTTAAACATAAAAATAAAAAATAAAACAATTGATGTGTCTCTTTAACAATTATTGTCTAATAACAATTATTGTGCTAGCAGATACTGTCTTAGTTTTGGTAGTCATAAAATACTGTACATACATACCGGTAAATAAACACAAAAAATATGTATAAATGAAAATGTCAGGAATCTCATGTTCCCATTGTAATAACTACTATTTCAATTCAATGTTACATTTAAACCAGTAAGTATAAATCACTGTTTTAAATCTTAAGGTGAATAGTCAATGTTCTTCACTGTAGTAGTTTGCTGTTCATTAGATTTGTCTTGAATGGCGAAGATGCTTGAAGATGACGACCCCCATGTACTTTACCACAAACAACTACAGTATATCACAAAAGTGAGTACACCCCTCACATTTTTGTAAATATTCCAGTATATCTTTTCATGTGACAACACTGAAGAAATGACACTTTGCTACAATGTAAAGTAGTGAGTGTACAGCTTGTATAACAGTATAAATTTGCTGTCCCCTCAAAATAACTCAACACACAGCCATTAATGTCTAAACTGCTGGCAACAAAAGTGAGTACACCCCTAAGTGAAAATGTCCAAATTGGGCCCAATTAGCCATTTTCCCTCCCCGGTGTCATGTGACTCGTTAGTGTTACAAGGTCTCAGGTGTGAAAGGGGAGCAGGTGTGATAAATTTGGTGTCATCGCTCTCACACTCCCTCATACTGACTGGTTACTGGAAGTTCAACATGGCACCCCATGGCAAAGAACTCTCTGAGGATCTGGAAAAAAAGAATTGTTGCTCTACATAAAGATGGCCTGGGCTATAAGAAGATTGCCAAGACCCTGAAACTGAGCTGCAGCACGGTGGCCAAGACCATACAGCGGTTTAACTGGACAGGTTCCACTCAGAACAGGCTTCGCCATGGTCGACCAAAGAAGTTGAGTGCACATGCTCAGCGTCATACCCAGAGGTTGTCTTTGGGAAATAGACGTATGAGTGCTGCCAGCATTGCTGCAGAGGTTGAAGGGGTGGGGGGTCAGCCTGTCAGTGCTCAGACCATACGCCGTACACTGCATCAAACTGGTCTGCATGGCTGTCGTCCCAGAAGGAAGCCTCTTCTAAAGATGATGCAGAAGAAAGCCCTCAAACAGTTTGCTGAAGACAAGCAGACTAAGGACATGGATTACTGGAACCATGTCCTGTGGTCTGATGAGACCAAGATAAACTTATTTGGTTCAGATGGTGTCAAGCGTGTGTGGCGGCAACCAGGTGAGGAGTACAAAGACAAGTGTGTCTTGCCTACAGTCAAGCATGGTGGTGAGGGCGTCATGGTCTGGGGCTGCATGAGTGCTGCCGGCACTGGGGAGCTACAGTTCATTGAGGGAACCATGAATGCCAACATGTACTGTGACATACTGAAGCAGAGCATGATCCCCTCCCTTCGGTGACTGGGCCGCATGGCAGTATTCCAACATGATAACGACCCCAAACACACCTCCAAGATGACCACTGCCTTGCTAAAGAATCTGAGGGTAAAGGTGATGGACTGGCCAAGCATGTCTCCAGACCTAAACCCTATTGAGCATCTGTGGGGCATCCTCAAACGGAAGGTGGAGGAGGGCAAGGTCTCTAACATCCACCAGCTCCGTGATGTCGTCATGGAGGAGTGGAAGAGGACTCCAGTGGCAACCTGGGAAGCTCTGGTGAACTCCATGCCCAAGAGGGTTAAGGCAGTGCTGGAAAATGATGGTGGCCACACAAAATATTGACACTTTGGGCCCAATTTGGACATTTTCACTTAGGGGTGTACTCACTTTTGTTGCCAGCAGTTTAGACATTAATGGCTGTGTGTTGAGTTATTTTGAGGGGACAGCAAATTTACACTGTTATACAAGCTGTACACTCACTACTTTACATTGGAGCAAAGTGTCATTTCTTCAGTGTTGTCACATGAAAAGATATACTCGAATATTTACAAAAATGTGAGGGGTGTACTCACTTTTGTGATATACTGTAATTTGCTAAGTTCGCCGTATTTTACAGTGCTCTCCGTTACTCATTTTTTGTTTGGCATTCGCACAGTATACATGATCCCAATTTTAGCTCCAAGACGGCAGCAATAAAAATAAAATAATTAAAAGTAAATTGTGCTGATTTATAGGCACATTGAACCATGTCGTGCTCCGTAGTTTGAAAAGTCTATGGATAGTGTTCAAAACAAAGACACATATCTGATTTCCTCCGTCACCATTCTTTTGATAATTCATGTACTTGAATTTTACACTGAGTGTATAAAACATTAGGAACACCTCTTTCCATGACAGACTGACCAGGTGAATCCAGGAAAAAACTCCCTCATTGAGGTCAGTTGTTAAATCCACTTCAATCAGTGTAAATGAAGGGGAAGAGGCAGGTGAAATAGGGATTTTTAAGCCTTGAGACAATTGAGATATGGATTGTGTACGTCTGCCTTTCAGAGGGTGAATGGCCAAGACAAAAGTTTGAAGTGCCTTTGAACAGGGTATGGTAGTACGTGCCAGGCGCACCGGTTTGAGTGTCAAGAACTGCAACAATGTTGGGTTTCCGATGTGTGTCAAGAATGGTCCACCACCCAAAGGACATCCAGCCAACTTGACACAACTGTGGGAAGCATTGGAGTCAACATGGGCCAGCATCCCTGTGGAACGCTTTCAACACCTTGCCCCGATGAATTGATGCTGTTCTGGGGTCAAAAGGGGGTGCAACTCAATATTAGGAAGGTGTTCCTAATGTTTTGTACACTCATTGTATGTATTACCTAATAACCTCTGAGATCTTGGAGTTGCAGAAATTATGTCGATTTTTTTTATTATTGTAGGCTACAGGCAAGCACTAGGTGGAGACAGTCTGCTTTGTATGGTCAGGGTTGGCTCTTTCTCCCTTTCTCCAGGCTCCTTTCCTATGAGAGACACAGTGGTGAGAAAGATGGGGGTAATGAATCCTGGCAACATGTAGAATTAGTCCACAAGAAGCATCATGATTATCCTGAACCATGCCCCATGGCATCAGTGGTATCTTAGCAGTTGTCCAATTATGACTGAATCTAGTTATGACTTGCCTTGTTAAATTAAGGTAAAATAAAATACATTTGAGGGCACACTAATTGATAGTGGAGTGGAGAAGGGAGAGCATTGGGTCGATCAATCCACCCCTTTTCATGAGAGCTTCTGAAAACAAACAGTGTAGAAGAACTCTAGAAGAAGCTCCAGGGGATCCTTTACAGGACCATGTTGAGTCATCATCAGTGTCTTCACTCTTAGAAAAAAATGTGCTATCTAGAACCAAAAAGGTTTGTTCAGCTGTCTCCATAGGAGAACCCTTTGAAGACCCCTTTTGGTTCCAGGTAGAACTCTTTCCTCTGTGGAATGGGGACACCCTTTTTTCTAAAAGTGTTCCTAGAAAACAGTGAGAATATGACAGTCACTAATAGGGAGCTATTATTATGATTATGTTCCCATTCTGCTCACTCTCTCTGAGTCTCTCTGTGAGAGAAAATGAATGAGCAGCATCTTTGCCCTTGTGGGAACTTTGTATCAACGTATTTCTATGGAAGTCTAGCCTTCATATGTCACCAGCACGTCACATTGGGCTGAGTCAAGAACAAAGTCAGTCATTGCAACAGAAGATTTTTTGTATTTTTCCACTGATCCCTTTTCAGCCAAAGCTCTATTGCATTTCAAAGACTGTAGATTAGAACATTAAAATAGAGTAGCAGGGGGGTGTGGCGTAGAGAGATGCAGTATCTTTCTCAGTTGTTCTTTAAAAAAATCTATTTGACTGACGATACTGGTGAGATGTTACCTCCATGACTAATTTATCTTTCTTTAGAAACTACAGCAAGAGCATCTACCTGGGAACGGTGTCTACTCGGTACTGATAGTAATCCCACACTCCACCCGGCACAGCCAGAAGAGGACTGGCCACCCCTCATAGCCTGGTTCCTCTCTAGGTTTCTTCCTAGGTTCTGGCCTTTCTAGGGAGTTTTTCCTAGCCACCGTGCTTCTACAACTGCATTGCTTGCTGTTTGGGGTTTTAGGCTGGGTTTCTATACAGCACTTTGAGATATCAGCTGATGTAAGGGCTTTATAAATAAATTTGATTTGATAGTACATTTTTACAGTACCCACAACTTTTCTATGATGCTATTACATGATCTGAAAAAAGCTACTGTGTGCCTTTAATAAAACTAATGCAGGTTTAATTGAATTGGACTTCCCTTTGTATCTCTTGTATCTCTGTCTCTCTGACTCTCTCTCTCCTAATTACCCCCCCCCCCCCCATACTCCCGATCACTCATCAATACTATCTGTGGTTTGATGACCAGAGCCAATATTCTCTCGATGATGTCAGTACTGAGACAGTATGACTCACAGAGGGGCATAGTCGTGTCAGCCAATGTCAAGTATTTCTGGCCACTCCCCTCAGGAAAGCATGTCCACTTGGCTATCAAGACTTGCTGGAGATACGCTGTATCAGAGGGATTATATTTTATATTTCATCTTTATTTAACCAGGTAGGCTAGTTGAGTTCTCATTTACATCTGTGACCTGGCCAAGATAAAGCAAAGCAGTGCAACACAAACAACAACACAGAGTTACACATGGACTAAACAAACATAGTCAATAACACAATATAAAAAAATCTATATACAGTGTGTGCAAATGAGGTAAGATTAGGGAGGTAAGGCAATAAATAGGCCGTAGTGGCGAAATAATTACAATTTAGCAATTAAACACTGGAGTGATAGATGTGCAGAAGATGAATGTGCAAGTAGAGATACTGGGGTGCAAAGGAGCAAAGAATAATAACAAACAAAATAACAATATGGGTATGAGGTAGTTGGATGGGCTATTTACAGATGGGCTATGTACAGGTGCAATGATCTGTGAGCTGCTCTGACAGCTGATGTTTAAAGTTAGTGAGGGAGATATGAGTCTCCAGCTTCAGTGATTTTTGCAATTCGTTCCAGTCATTGGCAACAGAGAACTGGAAGGAAAGGAGGCCGAAGGAGGAACAGGCTTTGGGGGTGACCAGTGAAATATACCTGCTGGAGCTGGTGCTGCTATGGTGACTAGTGAGCTGAGATAAGGCGGGGCTTTACCTAGCAAAGACTTATAGATGACCTGGAGCCAGTGGGTTTGGCGACGATTATGAAGCGAGGGCCAGCCAACGAGAGCATACAGGTCGCAGTGGCAGGTAGTATATGGGGCTTTGGTGACAAAACGGATGGCACTGTGATACACTGCATCCAATTTGCTGAGTAGAGTGTTGGAGGCTATTTTGTAAATGACATCGCCGAAGTCAAGAATCGGTAGGATGATCAGCTTTACGAGGGCATGTTTGGCCGCATGAGTGAAGGATGCTTTGTTGCGAAATAGGATTTAGTTTTGGATTGGAGATGCTTAACATGAGTCTGGAAGGAGAGTTTAAAGTCTAACCAAGACACCTAGGTATTTGTAGTTGTCCACATATTCTGAGTCAGAACCGTCCAGAGTAGTGATGCTGGACGGGCGGGCAGGTGCGGGCAGCGATCGGTTGAAGAGCAAGCATTTAGTTTTACTTGCATTTAAGAGCAGTTGGAGGCCACGGAAGGAGAGTTGTATGACATTGAAGCTCGTCTGGAGGTTAGTTAACACAGTGTCCAAAGAAGGGCCAGAAGTGTACAGAATGGTGTCGTCTGCGTAGAGGTGGATCACAGAATCACCAGCAGCAAGAGCGACATCATTGATGTATACAGAGAAAAGAGTCGGCCCGAGAATTGAACCCTGTGGCACCCCCATAGAGACTGCCAGAGGTCCGGACAACAGGCCCTCCGATTTGACACACTGAACTCTGTCTGAGAAGTAGTTGGTGAACCAGGCGAGGCAGTCATTTGAGAAACCAAGGCTGTTGAGTCTGCCGATAAGAATGTGGTGATTGACAGAGTCGAAAGCCTTGGCCAGGTTCATGAATACGGCTGCACAGTTTTGTTTTTTATCGATGGCGGTTATGATATCATTTAGGACCTTGAGCGTGGCTAAGGTGCACCCATGACCAGCTCGGAAACCAGATTGCATAGCGAAGAAGGTACGGTGGGATTCAAAATAGTTGGTGATCTGTTTGTTAACTTGGCTTTCAAAGACCTTAGAAAGGCAGGGTAGAATAGATATAGGTCTGTAGCAGTTTGGGTCTAGAGTGTCTCCCCCTTTGAAGAAGGGGATGACCACGGCAGCTTTCCAATCTTTGGGTATCTCAGACGATACGAAAGTCAATCAATACTCTCTGCTCTCCATATCCTGTTCACTACTCGTTGTTTTTCCTTGATGTAAGTCACAGATAAGCCGATGCAAAGATTATTGTGCCCACACTGTGGCCAGTGCATATCCATGCAATTACTTATATTTGTGTGCTTGTGCGTGTAAGTGCATATGGATGCAATCTGCAAATAGCTCATTTCTTACTTGTTCATGGTGGATTTAGAGGTTTAGGGAGCAGTTATGAGGTCAAAACCCATGAAACGATCCCTCAGAAATCCACAGGAAGAAGTTAATCTTCTATCTGGCAGAGGAAAGGGGTATCATGGGAATGTTGGAGTACAAAGTATTATTGTCCATGCATGTTTATGAAACGTGTGTTCATGAAATTACTGAGAATGAAAGAAAAACTGAGAATATCTCATATTCTTTTTATTGGAGTACGTGACATGGAATGACAGTATCCTCCTGGGTTCCTGCCTGCTTTAGACACAGTCATATACACTATTCTCACAACAGGAAAAGAGCTTGGTAAATGGTAAGACACTGGGAGAAAGGTAATCATTTTGAACAATATATGAGGTTACCATCAATAACCTATGTACAGACTTGACCTGTTAAAACTTGTAAACATTACCCGAGGAACAAACCATTTGGCTCTTTTATGAAATACCTTCACAAACCCCAATATCTTCTCAGGAATATCTGGAATAAATAATACATATATTGATATAACTAAAGTGTAGGTCCCAGTAAAATGACAGATCTCCCTGTGAAAAACCGGGAGGGGGAAATAGTTTGCTCTTAGCATAGTAATTTGGACTGTTTTTCTTTACTATTTAAATCAACTGAATAGTAAAGTGTGAAGAGTGGCAAAGACTGCCCGAGAGAATGTGCACGGGGGGAATTCATGTTCAAGTCTTAAAAAGTAGAAACATCTCAAGGTAAAACCTTGGTTTAGTGTACAAAAACAAACTTTTCTTCAGTCATTAATTCAAATCCACTGGCATTGTGTAACTGCAGTCAGAATATTACAAATATTAAAATATTCCCACCATCTCCTCCAGCTATTATTATTATTCCATCCTTGTAAACTCCACTGGCATAGACATGTATTCACTATTCACTTCAGTTTCCTTTAATAGTGCTGGACCTTGAGGGTGGATCATTGTTAGGGTTAAGAGTGAGGAGCTACAGTACATTCATACCAGAGACGATCCAAATCACTTATTATCTCTGGTTATACAGCCTCTCCATTTTCACACAAAGACAGCTGGTGGATCTTAATGATGGGCAGGGTCCCGTGTGGAGGGGGCTGGGGATGGCTGGGCCCCTGGCTGGGCCCCTGGCTGAAGCTCCTGTCTCTGATGCAGCAGCAGGTCTTCAGCAGATTCTTACCGCACAGTTGGACCACCTTAGCCCGTCCTGTCTCTACCGCTGTCCCAGACCCTGCCACGGAGCTTCCAGAGAATACCCTCCACTCCCTGCCATCCCTAGAGGAGGGTGTGCGGGACAGGGCTATGGAGGAGGAGGGGCTGAAGCAGGAGGGGTCCCCTCGGCCATCTAGTCTCAGAGTGAGAGAATGACCCTGAACCTGGGCTGGACCCGGGTGATGAGTGGCTCTGGACTGGGCTCTCAGACAGCGCACTCCCAGAATACTCTGGAAGGCCTTCTTAAACTCCTGGTTGGAACAGGGGTAGATGATAGGGTTGATGCAACTGTTGAAGTAGCCCAGCCAGAAGGTGATCTTGAAAACTGTGTCCGAAGGTCTGTATGCTGGGAATATGGAACCTATAATAGACCACACACACACACACACACACACACACACACACACACACACACACACACACACACACACACACACACACACACACACACACACACACACACACACACACACACACACACACACACACACACACACACACACACACACACAGGGAAGAAAACTGATTATCATACTTGAGCTCTTTATCACAACACAATGCACAACAACAGGTGTTTAACCCATATTGTTATTTCAGAGTCTTTGTTGATGATATGACTATGCAAATCAAGATATCAACATGAGATAATAAGAAACAATTAGAGGAACATATTTTCATTAAGATTTTGTGCCATACTTTATAACATTCCTAATATATCTAAATCCAATCAGGGTTAATGTTGATCACGTGTGAAAGAAGCAGATACTTTGTACACACTCAACAGAAGAGCCAAAGACTGTGTTGAGAAAAACACATTTATTTCCACTTGGGTTCAATTTATAGTTTTATCATATTTCTAGAGCTACCAATGTCAAGGTATTTGTTGTAATAAAATTGCCTTCATAAATCATGCTGCTTCTGATTAGAGGGACTAATGTGAGAAAGTGTGAGAGTGTGTGAGCTGCACACTTCATAGTGCAGTAGAGGAAATGGTTTAAGATACACATTACATGCAGACTTTTACAGTTGTTTAAAGTACTACTAGTACTTAAGTAGTTTTGGGGTGTATCTGTACTTTACTATTTATATTTTTGACAACTTTTACTTCACTACATTCCTAAAGAAAATAACGTAGTTTTACTTTGTATATTTTCCCTGACACCCAAAAGTACTTGTTACATTTAGAATGCTTAGCAGGACAGGAAAATGGTCCAATTCACGCACTTATCAAGAGAACATCCCTGGTCAGCCCTACATAAATGCTTAGTTTGTAAATTATGTCTGAGTGTTGGAGTGTGCCTCTGGCTATCCATAGTTTTTTTAATGAATCATTGTGCCATCTGGTTTTCTTAATACAGTATAAGGAATATGATAATTATTTATAATTTTACTTTGAATAATTAACTATATTTGAGCAATAACATCTACTTTTGATACAAAGTATATTTCAAATCAAATACTTTTAGACTTTTACTCAAGTAATATTTTAGTGGGTGACTCACTTTTATTTGAGTCATTTTCTATTAAGGTATCTTTACTTTTACTCAAGTATGACAATTGGGTACTTTTTACACCACTGGACTTTTCACACCAAATGCTTGACACACTAAAATAATTAAATGGCTGAGGTCTTGGATAGCCTTGAAATTGAGCATCTATCTTCAAAGGCAGGATGGGATGAGCTGTCTTGTGAAATTCTTTATTGGAGAGGCCGTCGGAGACAAAAATGAAAAATGACAGCGTGATGTGGAGATGGATAGAGAGGGAGAGAGATTGAGGAGAGAGAGGAGGTAGTTTGAGCGATATGATTCTGTGCTAAGCACATCTCAGATGACTCCTACTGTGCAACGAGCAACAATAATTATATTACTCTGCTTGTGACTGAATTCATACATTTTGGAGCCTAAAACCTCCTAAGGGGGAACTTGATTGGTATTTGGTATTTTATTAGGATCCCCATTAGCTGTTGTAATAGAAGCAGCTATTCTTCCTGGGGTCCACACAAAACATAAAATATGAAATAATACAGAATATTAATGGAAAAGAACAGCTCGAGGACAGAACTACATACATTTAAGATTGTCGTTACTCAAGTAGCCTCATTTGTCTATAAAATGTTGAACCCATAAAAAGACAGTGATGCAAAACATGCTTTTTAAAGAAAACAGAGGTTATATAGTGATGTATAGCAAAGGAAAACAAGATAGATTGAGCAATAAATAATGGATGACCAATAGATATGTGCTTACTTCCCAAGAGAGACGTTTCCATACTGTACATCCAGGAAGACAAGGATATAAACTACTGCTATAGTACTGTAGATCATCATCAGAGCCACCACCACCACAAAATATGATTCATATTGTTGATAATGATTTAAGATAAGAATACCAAAGATACATGGCTGGCACCATAGCAACTACTGACTAACAACCACAGCACCAGCAGGAAGGGTGCAAAATACCACTACCCTTGTGAACACGTGAGCAAACCGTTGCTATGCTCTTGGTCATGCCTTCAGAAACGGCTCCTGGAATGTCAAGAAGAAAAAAGAACAAACCAGTCTCAAAATAAACACACTGCCAAGACAGTGATATCCCTCCTTAACCTTTTGACCCTCTCAAATCCCCACAAGGGTTCGTTTATAAAGCCTGTCCCAATAAAACAAGCAAACAGAAATAACCATCCCCGGCCTAACACAATCAATCTTAAATGGAAAATCGTTATATTTAACAGGATAATAATAGATAACATTGTGACATGTTGTCCTTGATGCCTTCATGGTTTTGTTAGAAAGGGCAGCCAGCCATGGTTAGGGGGTAGAATAACCACCAAGAAGACCCAGCCCTCTGTTGCGCTTGCTATATTTATGAGCATGAGAGCGTATAATAAATCTGAACCCTGAGGGGTTAGGAAGTCCGGAGTTGAACAGTTACATATTTTTTAAACACTTGATTTGTATTTCATTCCCACATTCTTCCTATACTAAAATTATGAAACTAACTAGCAGTGAGTGTAGTACACATTTGTGCTTTTGCTGAACTCCATATTGTTCTTTATTAAACAACCACGAAGGGGACCCGAGGTCGTCCTTCAATAAAAGCAATGATGTGATGACTATCTGTCCTTCCTGCTGTGATCACATTGTTGAGAATGCCTCTATGTGATAAGTGAGTTGCAAGCAAGAGCAATAGATGACAAGCCTGGGGAGGGAGGGAGAGAGGGAGAGAGGGAGAGAGGGAGAGAGAGAGAGAGAGAGAGAGAGAGAGAGAGAGAGAGAGAGAGAGAGAGAGAGAGAGAGAGAGAGAGAGAGAGAGAGAGAGAGAGAGAGAGAGAGAGGCAGAGAAAGAGAGAGCGAGAAAAAAAACAGTTATCTTGTCAAATGCCAGGAAGACTTATTGGCTCAGTGGGGGCTCAAGTGTGTTATTGAAATATGAGCAGCTAACAGGTCCGGCAGCATGTGCTCAGCTCTCAGCAGCAGCATTACCACAGCAGCTCTTTGATCACACTGAGAAGATGACTGGGACAGAGGCTGACTGAAAGGGACTATAAAAACATTGAAAAGGGACTACCCACCCATACTGAGAGTATCTCTGTTATCTGTGGAACCCTATGATGGCTCAGTGCCTGGCTAGCCTAATGCTAGACCAGACCACAGCTTTTACCTGAGTTAGCTGCACTGCATCACTGAGACACCTGACACCCAAATTACAGTAACCCCTCAGTGGCCTTCTGAAAAACCAATTCAAATAACATCCAAACTATTAATTTGAAAAGCACTTAAGGGCTGGCTGGATAACAAATCAATAAGAGTGTCTGAAAATGAAAAATGAACTGGAAATGAATTAATAATGTCAATGTATACTGAACAAAAATGTAAACGCACATGCAACAATTTCAAAGATTTTACTTAGTTACAGTTCATGAGGAAATCAGTCAATTGAAATAAATTCATTAGGCCATAATCTATGGATATCATATGACTGGGAATAGAGATATGCATCTGCTGGTCACAGATACCTTTAAAAAATGGGCCTCACATTGGGCCTCAGGATCTCGTCACGGTATTTCTGTGCATTCAAATTGCCATCGATAAAATGCAATTGTGCTTGTTGTCCGTAGCTTATGCCTGCCCATGTCATAACCCTACCACTACCATGGGGCACTCTGTTCACATCAGCAAACTGTTCACCCACACAACGCCATACACGTGGTCTGCGGTTGTGAGGCTGGTTGGAGGTACTGCCAAATTTTCTAAAATGATGTTGGAGGCGGCTTATGGTAGAGAAATTAACATTCAATTCTCTGGCAACAGCTCTGGTGGGCCTTTCCTGCAGTCAGCATTCCAATTGCATGCTCCCTCAAAACTTCTGTGGCGTTGTGTTATGTGAAAAAACTGCACATTTAGAGTGGCCTTTTATTGTCCCAAGCACAAGGTGCACCTGTGTAATGGCCATGCTGTTAAATCAGCTTCTTGATATGCCACACCTGTCAGCTGGATGGATTATGTTGGCGAAGGAGAAATGTTCACTAACCGGGATATAAACAAATGTTTATATATAAACAAAAAGAGAAATACACTTTTTGTGCTTATGGACAATTTCTGGAATCTTTTATTTCAGCTCATGAAACCAACACTTTACACTTTTTGTTCAGTTTAAATGGGTGTTCCAAAAGTACTCTAGGTCTCTCAGTAGCTCTCTATCACTCTCACTCTTTAATGTGTGAGCTTGCTTGTGTGTGCACACCACAGGAGGTTGGTGGTTCCTTAATTGGGGAGAACAGGCTCGTGGTAATGATTGGAGTGGAATCAGTGGAATGGTATCAATTACATTAAAACATGGTTTCCAGGTGTTTGATGCCCTTCCATTTACTCTGTTCCAGACATTATTATGAGCTGTTCTCCCCTCAGCAGCCTCCTGTGGTGCACGTGTGTGTGTGTGTGTGTGTGTGTGTGTGTGTGTGTGTGTGTGTGTGTGTGTGTGTGTGTGTGTGTGTGTGTGTGTGTGTGTGTGTGTGTGTGTGTGTGTGTGTGTGTGTGTGTGTGTGTGTGTGCGTGCGTGCGTGCGTGCGTGCGTGCGTGCGGGTGGGTGGGTGTGTAGTTCAACTCTCTAATGTAGGATCATTTCTTGAGACTGGTATTTTGGCTTGCCTGAAAATACTCTCAATAATTTCTACACAAAAGTGTTCTTTCATAATATGAAATAGTGAGGATGATAATATTGCCTATTCTGAAACTTTCATCGATCAGTTTTATTTTTTAAATAATACTGACTCTATTCAAAGCTTGTGTTAACATCAGAAAACGCTTACGGCAATTATACCTGTCTTTCAACATTTTGTATGGTCTGAAATAAAAGCTACTGAAATTACTTTATTTTATTAGTTACACATGAAATACCACATTGTTAGTACGTGTATTCATATACTCACAAAAAAATAGTATGGTAGTTAAATGATATTTCAAAGCAGTCGTGTACGAAAGGTAATGTCATGCCCTGACCTTAGAGAGCCTTTATGTCTCTATTTTGGTTTGGTCAGGGTGTGATTTGGGGTGGGCATTCTATGTTCTGATTTCTATGTTTTTGTATTTCTATGTGTTGGCCGGGTATGGTTCTCAATCAGGGACAGCTGTCTATCGTTGTCTCTGATTGGGAATCATACTTAGGTAGCCTTTTCCTCTTTTGTCATTGTGGGAAGTTGACTTTGTTAGGGGCATTATAGCCCAAGTTAAGCTTCACGGTCGTTTCTATGTTTATTGTTTTGTTGACGACATCATTATAATAAAAGTATGTCCGCTCACCACGCTGCACCTTGGTCTTCCTTGAACGACGGTCGTGACAGGTAAAATAACAACAGGATGAGGAGGAGATTGAAGTGTTGCATGTGTACACTTTCTGATACGACATTTGACTTATTTCAGATTGTTTTAATTTGGCATCAATAAAAGGAAATCTTTGCAGATGCAGCCCATTACTGATTAATGGAAGAATAGCACATAGATCAATATAATTTTTTACATTATCCACATCCAACAACCTCACATAACATAAAATAACTTATTTATTACACATGTAAATAAAGTTGTTCTACTTCTATGGTTGATACCGTATGACATAAGAAAGGTATGCATGATATGGCACCAGAGACTGTTGTGAAAATCTATTTTGGGAGTCATCCAACACTCTCCTCCTCACCCTCCCTCCGGCCAACAGCCATCTCTGCAATACATTTGAATTACAAAACCTCATAAATTCTTTTGACAAGTATAGATACAAGAGGGGGTGGCATTAACAGCATGACATGGTAGCTGTGGAGCATGGTCTACAAGGTAAGGAGCCTGGGTACAATGGGTAACACTCACCTATGGGCAGAACCAGGAAGAAAGGGAGCCAGCAGAGCACAAAGCAGCCAACCACAATGCCCAGGGTCTTGGCGGCCTTCTTTTCTCTGGAGAACTTCAGGAGACGCAGGGCGAAGTGTGTGCGGCTGTGCAGGGCCTCGTCCTCAGACACGGCCATGTTGCCGCGGTGGATCCTCAGCGTGACGCTCTCTGAATCTGACTTGTCTGTTTTGTGCCCCTCTCTCAGGCCCTGGCTCTCCTGGCGGGCCACCACATACACCCTACAGTACATAGACAGTATGATGGCCAGCGGGAGGTAAAAGGAGCCCACAGCAGAGAAGATGGCGTAGGCAGGCTCCTCTGTGATCTTACAGATAGACTCGTCTTCTGGAGCCGGCTCTTTCCAGCCAAACAGAGGGCCAATGGAGATGGTGACGGACAGAGCCCACAGGCCAACCAGGGCAAGCAGTGCCCTGCGCTCTGTCACGATGGCTGGGTAGCGCAGCGGGTAGCTGACCCCGATGTAGCGGTCCACTGAGATCACACACAGGCTCATGATGGAGGCTGTGCAGCACAGCACGTCCACCGCTGCCCACACATTGCAGAAGGGCCTTCCGAACACCCAGTACCCTAGGATCTCAAAGGTGGCAGAGAAGGGCAGAACGATGGAGCTCAGTAGGAGGTCTGCCACCGCTAGGTTGACGATGAAGTAGTGTGTGACTGTTCGTAGGTGTCGATGACAGACCACCGACAAGATAACCAGGATGTTCCCAAAAACCCCACATACAATAATTGTCCCAAGTATCAGTCCCAGCACGACAGCCTTGACCACATTGAGCTCTGGGACAAACGCCTGGCTGCAGTTGGAGCAGTTTTGTGTTGGATGCTCTGGGGTCATGTTCATGTTATCTGCTATAGGAACCATCTGTTCTCTAAAAAGTATTGATACACTGTCCTGCCCTGTACTGAACAGTAGACTGACAGACAAACTGCAGACAGTTAAGTTTGCTGAGAGAAGACAAAGACATCAGAGCACTTTCCTGAGAGCCATTCAAATAATGATCACATTAAGTCTGTCATGTCAAAGCTTCATTTGACTCATGTTGTCTTAATCTAATGGGCAATTACAATTAATCAAAAATAGAAAGCTATGGGCTTGTTTAAAACACTGATAGAGACAAGCATTGTGTATGCAGAGGAACGCTTTTTAACAAACAAAAGCTAATCCATCTTGAGATTATCCTTGATGTTAAACCACAAGTTATAATACAGCTGGAGACCTAAAATATATTTGATGGAGTGTGGAGTTGACTCTGACAGTCTGACCTATCAGAGGAGTATTTGGTTACTGAGGATCATTATCATAGGCATAGGTTCTGGGGTCCCTCTCTTTGATTTTCCCAATAGCTAGATCAAAGTGAACAAGTGCAAGTCTGTATCATATCAAAATGTTGAATAGTGGGAAGAGGAAGTGAAGCATATGCAATCTGTAAAAGTGTCAATGCGAGTAGTTTGGTTTTAGTTTGGTCCAGTCCAACTGGAAGTGAATACTGAACGATGTCCTCCCTGTTAAAGCTTGAGCTCCAGACCAGACCCCTTGCCAGGGTAGGAGGTAGGGGGGTTAATACAGGTGAAAAAACAGGCCAGTCCCAGGGTAAAGTCTGTCCAAGTCTTCTGAATGTTGGGACAACCTCAGTCTGGACGTGGATGAGTTCAGTAGTCACTGTGTGTCTGTGGCGTGACTCCCCCTGTAACAAAGAGATACAGCCACAGTGATGCTTTGCTCGAGTAAGGAAAAGTGTAAGCTGGTTTGACATCCAACACCCACAAAAGATCTCATGCAAAATCAACTCTCATCAGACAAGTGCATCTTATAAAAATGTTCAGACAGCCACATTTTGCATTCTGCAGCATGTTTCAATATCATTAGCTGTTCAAAAAACTGTCTCATATCCATCGCCATTGTATGGGAGCGAGAGCATGTCTCAGGAACGCCCTCTCCTCTGGCTGATCAATGGAGCTGTGGCCTTATTTTGTTGTTATTGATTGGACATGTTGGTTGAAGAATACAGAGGCAGATCCAGCCATGGACACGAGTGACCAATAAAGTGCAATAAAGCCCACAGGGGCACGTACCCCCTCAGATTTGTCCTGTTTGAAAATTATTGTTTTGTTACATTTTTTTGTTTTTGTTTCTTTGTAATACTACTAGCCACCCAGCAATTGTATGAAGTTGGCTTTATCTAGCCCAGATTGAGAACCTATCTCACAACCTCAATTAGCTACCAAGAAGGCATTACAGGCTATCAATCAAGTTAGAGTAGCTAGCTTGTCTATCTTAGCTGGCATGCCTGCTGGCAAGGTTGGTAGAAAAGCAAGTAATAACTAAATGTACTGAATAAAACTCACATTCCTTTCAATCTTTTACCCAGATTTTATCAGCAATGCAGAGTATATTTTGTTTCTTTAAAAAAAGAAACACCGGTCAGGAGGATAGAGACAGATCAAGAGGTAGGCTTAGATATGCAAAACGTCAGTACAGAGACAAAGTGGTGTCGCAATTCAACGGCTCAGACAAGACGTATTTGGCAGGGAATCCAGACAATCACGGATTACAAAGGGAAAACCACCCACGTAGCGAACACCGACGTCTTGCCCCCGGACAAGCTAAACACTTTGCCCGCTTTGAGGATAACACCACCCTCAAGGACTGTGGGCTCTCATTCTCAGTAGCCAACGTGAGTAAGACATTTTAGATTGTTAACCCTCGCAAACCTGCCGGCCGAGACGACATCCCAAGCCGCGTCCTCAGAGCTTGCGCGGACCAGCTGGCTGGTGTGTTTATCGACATATTCAATCTCTCCCTATGCCAGTCTTCTGTCCCCACTTGCTTCAAGATGTCCACCATTGTTCCTGTACCCAAGAAAGCAAAGGTAACTGAACTAAATGACTATCGCCCTGTAGCACTCACTTCTGTCATCATGAAGTGCTTTGAGAGACCAGTCAAGGATCACTCAACACACGTGCTTCGTTTGTAAATGATGTCTGAGTGTTGGAGTGTGCCCCTGGCTATCCGTAAATGAAAATATAAAAACAATAAAATGTTGCAGTCTAGTTTGCTTAATATAAGGAATTTGAAATTATTTATAATTTTACTGTTGATAAGTATATTTGAGCAATTACATTTACTTTTGATACTTAAGTATATTTAAAACCAAATACTTTTTGACTTTTGCTCAAGTAGTATTATTTACATACACCTTAGCCAAATACATTTAAACTCAATTTTTCACAATTCCTGACATTTAATCCTGGTAAAAATTCTCTGTTTTAGGTCAGTTAGGATCACCACTTTATTTTAAGAATGTGAAATGTCAGAATAATAGTAGAGAAAATGATTTATTTCAGCTTTTATTTCTTTCATCACATTCCCAGTGGGTCAGAAGTTTACATACACTCAAGTAGTATTTCGTAGCATTGCCTTTAAATAGTTTAACTTGGGTCAAACGTTTCAGGTAGCCTTCCACAAGCTCCCCACAATAAGTTGGGTGAATTTTGGCCTGTTCCTCCTGACAGAGCTAGTGTAACTGAGTCAGGTTTGTAGGCCTCCTTGCTCGCACACGCTTTTTCAGTTCTGCTCACACATTTTCTATAGGATTGAAGTCAGGGCTTTGTGATGGCCACTCCAATACTTGGGGTCATTGTCCATTTGGAAGACCCATTTGCGACCAAGCATTAACTTCCTGACTGATGTCTTGAGCTCCTGCAGTCCCTCCTGCAGCAAAGAACCCCCACAACATGATGCTGCCACACCCATGCTTCACGGTTGGGATGGTGTTCTTTGGCTTGCAAGCCTCCCCCTTTTTCCTCCAAACATAACGATGGTCATTACGGCCAAACAGTTCTGTTTTTGTTTCATCAGACCAGAGGACATTTCTCCAAAAAGTACGATCTTTGTCCCCATGTGCAGTTACAAACCGTAGTCTGGCTTTTTTATGGTGGTTTGGGAGCAGTGGCTTCTTCCTTACTGAGCGGCCTTTCAGGTTATGTCAATACAGGACTCGTTTTACTGTGGATATAGATACTTTTGTACCTGTTTCCTACAGCATCTTCACAAGGTCCTTTGCTGTTGTTCTGGGATTGATTTGAACTTTTCGCACCAAAGTATGTTCATCTCTTGGAGACAGAACGCGTCTCCTTGCTGAGTGGTATGACGGCTACGTGGTTCCATGGTGTTTATACTTGCATACTATTGTTTGTACAGATGAACGTGGTACCTTCAGGCGTTTGGAAATTGCTCCCAAGGATGAACCAGACTTGTGGTGGTCTACAATTATTTTCTTCTGAGGTCTTGGCTGATTGATTCAAGGAATTTCCAAAGCTGTTTACAGGCACAGTCAACTTAGTGTATGTAAACTTCTGACCCACTGGAATTGTGATACAGTGAATTATAAATGAAATAATCTGTCTGTAAACAATTTTGTGAAAAATATCTTGTGTCAAGTAGATGTCCTAACCGACTTGCCAAAACTGTAGTTTGTTATTGTCACGCCCTGACCATAGAGAGCTTTTTATTCTCTATGTTGGTTAGGTCGGGGTGTGATTAAGGGTGGGTTATCTAGGTGAATTATATTTCTATGTTGGCCTGGTATGGTCCCCAATCAGAGGCAGCTGTTTATCGTTGTCTCTGATTGGGGATCATATTTAGGTAGCCATTTCCCCATTGTGCTTTGTGGGATCTTGACTATGTATATTTGCCTGTGTTCACTTTTATTAGCGTCACGTTTCGTTTGTTCGCTTTATTATTTTTGTTCTTTGAGTTTTTTCTCTTCCTATTAAAAGAGATGGAAACATACCACGCTGCATCTTGGTCCACTCTTTTCGACGATCGTAACAGAAGATCCCACCACAAACGGACCAAGCAGCATGGCCAGGAGGAGCAGGTATCCTGGGCCTGGGGGGATATCCAGGAGATAAAGACATCCTGGACTTGGGAGGAGATAATGGCAGGAGACAAAAGCCTTCCATGGAAGCAGACACAAGTGGTGAAGGAAGGACAATGACGACACCGGGGTTCACGGCCACGGCGGAAGCCCGAGAGGCAGCCTCCAATTTTTTTGAGGGGGGGGGGGCTGGCAGGGTGGTTGGCGGAACTAGGTTTTGAACCAGAGCCAACTCCCCGTACTCACCGTAAGGATCGTGTGACCGTTCAGGCACCATGTTATGCGGTGATACGCGCTGTATCCCCAGTGCACCTTCACAGCCCAGTGCGTTCTGTGCCAGCTTCCCGCACATGCCAGGCTAAAGTGAGCATCCAGCCAGGACGGGTTGTGCCAGCTCTACGCTCTAGACCTCCAGTGCGCCTCCACAGTCCAGTACGTCCTGTGCCTCCTCCCCGCACTCGCCCTGAGGTGCGTGTCATCAGCCCGGTGCCACCTGTACCGGTCCCACGCATCAGGCCTCCAGTGCGCCTCCACAGTCCAGTACGTCCTGTGCCTCCTCCCCGCACTCGCCCTGAGGTGCGTGTCATCTGCCCGGTGCCACCTGGGGGTTCCCAGTCCGGAGCCTCCGGCGACGAACCACGGTCCGGAGTCCCCGGCGACGAACCACGGTCCGGAGTCCCCGGCGACAATCTACGGTCCGGTTCCTCCGGCGACGATCCACGGCCCGGAGCCCCCGGTGGCAATCCACGGTCCGGAGCATCCGGCGACGATTCACGGTCCGGTTCTTCCGGCGACAACCGACGGTCCGAATCTTCCGGCGACGACTCACGGTCCGGTTCCTCCTGAGATGACTCACGGTCCGGTTCTTCCGGCAACAAGCCACGGTCCGGTTTCTGCGATGACGTGTCCACGAGCGGAGTGGGTACTTCGCCCCGCGCCGGAGCCGTCCCCGACGGTAGATGCCCACCCGGACCCTCCCCTATTGAGTCAGGTTTTGCAGCCTTAGTCCGCACCTTTGGGGGGGGGGGGGGGGGTACTGTCATGACCTGACCATAGAGAGCTTTTTATTCTCTATGTTGGTTAGGTCGGGGTGTGATTAAGGGTGGGTTATCTAGGTGAATTATATTTCTATGTTGGCCTGGTATGGTTCCCAATCAGAGGCAGCTGTTTATCGTTGTCTCTGATTGGGGTTCATATTTAGGTAGCCATTTCCCCATTGTGCTTTGTGGGATCTTGACTATGTATAGTTGCCTGTGTTCACTATTATTAGCTTCACGTTTCGTTTGTTCGCTTTATTGTTTTTGTTCTTTGAGTTTTTTCTTTTCCTATTAAAAGAGATGGAAACATACCACGCTGCATCTTGGTCCACTCTTTTCGACGATCGTGACAGTTATCAAGATATTTTTGGAGTGATTGAAAAATTAGTTTTATTGACTCCAACCTAAGTGTATGTAAAATTCTGACTTCAACTGTATATACACTAACTTTTGAAAGTTTGGGATCACATAGAAATGTCCTTGTTTTGAAAGAATCAAAAAATGTTGTCCATTTAAAATAACATCAAATTGATCAGAAATACAGTGTAGACATTGGTAATGTTGTAAATGACTATTGTAGCAGGAAACGGCAAAATTTTAATGGAATATCTACAGTTGAAGTCGGAAGTTTACATACCCTTAGGTTGGAGTCATTAAAACAAGTTTTTCAACCACACACAAATTTGATGAACTGACTTGTTGGAAAGGTGGCATCCTATGGCAGTGCCACATTGAAAGTCACTGAGCTCTTCAGTAAGGCCCTTCTTCTGCCAATGTTTGTCTATGGAGATTGCATGGCTGTGTGCTTGATGATACACTCGTCAGCAACGGGTATGGCTGAAATAGCCGAATCCAATCATTTGAAAGGGTGTCCACATACAGTACCAGTCAAAAGTTTGAACACACCTACTCATTTAAGGGTTTTTCTTTATTTTGACTATTTTCTACATTGTAGAATAATAGCGAAAACATCAACACTATGAAATAACACGTATGGAATCATGTCGTAACTAAAGTGTTAAACAAATCAAAATATATTTTATATTTGAGATTCTTCAAAGTAGCCACCCTTTTCCTTGATGACAGCTGGGCATACTCTTGGCATTCTCTCAACCAGCTTCATGAGGTAGTCACCTGGAATGCATTTCAATTAAGAGGTGTGCCCTGTTAAAAGTTAATTTGTGGAATTTCTTTCCTTCTTAATGCATTTGAGCCAATCAGCTGTGTTGTGACAAGGTAGGGCTGGTATACAGAAGATAGCCCTATTTGGTAAAATGCCAAATCCATATGAAGATAATTGCTTGGGCCAAGAAACACGGGCAATGGACAATTAGACTATTTAAAATCTGTCCTTTGGTCTGATGTGTGCAAATTTGCAATTTTTGGTTCCAACCGCCGTGTCTTTGTGAGACACAGAGTAGGTAAACGGATGATCTCCAAACGTGTGGTTCCCATGGTGAAGCATGGAGGAGGGGGTGTGATGGTGTGGGGGTGCTTTGCTGGTTACACTGTGATTTATTTAGAATTCAAGGCACACTTAACCAGCATGGCTACCACAGCATTCTGCAGCGACATGCCTTCCCAACTGGTTTGCGCTTAGTGGGACTATAATTTGGTTTCAACAAGACAATGACCCAACACACCTCCAGGCTATGTAAGGGCTATTTGACCAAGAAGGAGAGTGATGGAGTGCTGCATCAGATGACCTGGCCACCACAATCACCCAACATCAACCCAATTGAGATGGAAAAGCAGCCAACAAGTGCTCAGCATATGTGGGAACTCCTTCAAGACTGTTGGAAAAGCATTCCTCATGAAGCTGGTTGAGAGAATTTCAAGTGTGTGTAACAGTTTAACTTTAGTCCGTCCCCTCGCCCCAACCCGGGCGTGAACCAGGGACCCTCTGCACACATCAACAACAGTCACCCACGAAGCATCGTTACCCATCCGCTATTAGCGCGCTCCACCGCTAACTAGCTAGCCATTTCACATCGGTTACATGTGCAAAGCTGTCATCAAGGCAAAGGGTGGCTACTTTGAAGAATATAAAATCTGAAATATATTTTGATTTGTTTAACACTTTTTTGGTTAATACATGATTCCATATATATTATTTCATAGTTTTGATGTCTTCACTATTATTCTGCAATGTAGAAAATAGTAAAAATAAAGAAAACCCCTTGAGTGAGTAGGTGTCCAAACTTTTGACTGGTACTGTATATGTGCATATATAGTGTATTTCAATATCAGTGACAACCTTTTATAAACACATTATCTTTGAAATGCTTTAATCCTTGACTTCATCAATCTCTATCCCATGTCCATGTAAATCAATGTGGGATAATCAATACATCACATTGTGACAACTGTAAGCCATGTTGATTACGATCTGGATTCTAATGCTGTACTGTTCATGTTTAACTCCTCACACTGCACCATATTGTATGGCATCAATTTACTTGCTTTTGGTTTTACTCGCACTTGTCTTTTATAATTACCAGAATGCACTGTTAAATAATGGCAGTCTATGCGAAATATTTAGCATTTAGAATTTTTTTGTTTTTATCCAGATTTACTAAGCTTTCGTCACGCTTTTTTTCAGTTACCCACTGGTCACAGACTCCAATTCAACGTCTATTCCATGTTGGTTCAACGAAATTTCATTGAAATGATGTGGAAACCTTGTTGATTCAATCCGTGTGTGCCCAGTGGGAAGGGATAAAAGACTAAAAACAAAGCTAAAACATAAAACTGTTCCATCACAATAACAGCCTTACTCTTTCTTCTAACCTTTCTTTTACATTTGTATTCTCTCGTCCTGAATTTAATTATCTTTTGAAAGAAAAACAGATGCAGAATTTGCACCTGCTGCAAACGCTTAGCAAATATGTCCCTTTATCTCAATTTATCTGTGTAGACTAAGAATAGAAGAGAAAATTGGATTTGATTGTTGACTTTAATAACGTCAAAAATCTTAAGACATGCCGTGCTAGATCCTTTTATATAATTAATCTTGACTTTGATATATGGCGGAAATGCAACAATCTTTCTGGCTGTCTCTCCTGTTTCAAAACAAACTTTCACAATGTCTCACATAAAATGCCCACTGTCTCGCTGCTCAGTGGCAATTGGTACGTGGACGTCATCTATGGAATATGGTTTTGATAAAATGCCTGACGTTGACAACAGAGTAGAATACTAAAAGTGGAGGGAAACAGCCCTAGTGGATTTATATTGGGTTATGATAAGCAGCTTTGACTGAGAAGATGACATTAGAAGTTAATCTGATTGCAGCTCTTAGACTATATGTCCATCAGTGTCAAGGTTTATGTATTCTAACCAAACCCCCTCTCTTGCACTTTGCACGCATCCTATCCATTAGACCTGCCATGCAGAATAGGTGAGCAGGGGCGGACTAGCCATGTGGCATTTCAGGCAAGTGCCAGATGGGCTGGTCCATTTTTAGGCCAGTGGGCATGTCTAACTTGTCTCTTTTTTTGCGCAATGTGATCATTATTTGGCTAATAATAGGTACCTCAAGAAAAAAAATGAGCTGATGTGTTAGAAATGCCAGGGACAATTTCTGGTCCCAGAGCTGATACAATGGGTGGGAAAAACGCAGATGTGTGTTGATGGTTCTAAAGTATTACTTAGTCCGCTACTGTCCTCCCTCAATATCTCCTCTGTCACATTATTAACCACAGTGTGACCTTTCCTCTGTGCCCCACTGAGTCCTGCTCCACACTGGCTGAGCAGCTGCCGAAGCAGCCTGGTGGACTCCTGTGTGCAGTCAGCTGCTATCCACATTCACACCTCCAACCAGCTCCTGCCTGTGCTGTGCTGCTGGAGCTAACACTGGGATGGTGCAGCCATATTACTCACAGTATGGTTATAACACACAACAGCACTTGGCTTGTGTCCTACAGATGTAGAATATTAATTTGATCACCCTGTTGCAGGAGAACTGTCCAGCAACACAGGAAATGTAAAATATGTAGTGTACTTGAGGTTTAAAAAAGCTTCTAAAGTTTGCAATTTCCACTTTGAAATTTCAGACTTGATTTGCATTTACAAAAAATATGTCAACCCCTACAAACATGTCCATTAATTATAATCCACATAATAATTCACATTTCCTGTTGGTGCAGGATTATTTTCCTGCTGTAGGAAACTGGCTCAAATTAAAATGCTACATCTGTAGCAGGATGAGAGTGCTCATTTGCTTTAAGGGCAATATAGGGTGCTAAGACTGTATCTGATTCTCAGCCACTGAAGTGTGTGGAACAAATTAAAAACAGCCCCTGACAAAGTTATGACATTTGTTAGTTCATTTCTCCAGAATAATCAACAATGACAGTTGCATCATTGTCACCCATGAAACCTCAGTTGTCCTCAGCCTAGTGCCCTGTAGGCAACATCTGGATGTTAGATATTAGGTGCATACCAGACTCAGGTGCACAGGTCTCCTGAAATGTCTCAATAAATTACCACAAACCCAAACTGCAAACACACTGTACTAAAATCAAGAAAACAGGGATCGTTTGAGTCTAGCAAGCTGCACAAACAGTCAAGATAAGTCATGGATGGTTAAAGGCAAGCATTACATTAAGCCTGAAACATTGTGTCTGCATAACTGCAATCGTGACTGCCCCTACAGCAACATCCATTCTGTCCAAGATTACATTACAAATACTGGTACGCTTTAATGAACAGCCATCACATAGTATGGGGCTGCTCAGCTATCACATGGCATGGGGTGGCAGGTAGCCTAACGGTTAGAGCGGTGAGCCAGTAACTGAAAGGTCACTAGTTTGAATACCCAAGCTGATAAGGTGAAAAATCTGTCGATATGTGCTTGAGCAAGGCACTTTAACAGTTGATCATAGCAGACCCATAATTGTGACCCCACTCTCTCCGAGGGTGTATCGCAGGGAGTTGGGATATGCAATAAAACACATTTCCAATTTGCATGTGTTGAATACACACTTGTACCCGTGTGAAATAGGACAAATATAAGCACCCACCAAATGATTAGTATGGTTGTATTCACTGTCCCTTACCAGTAGCTCTAATGCTCAATAGTCACACTGTTTGTTTTTCACGTACATTATTGGACTAGACCTATTTCAGCTCAATTCTATGAAATAAAACTAGGAAGGAAGCAAATTAATACAGTATGTGTGAAAAAAATGCATCAAAGAAATAGAATACACAATTTGTAAGAACATACCATTTCCTCTGCAAAGAAAGAAAGATAGTAAGAAAGGAAGACATAGAAGCCATAGCCTAACAAATAACGGGTTCTCCTTACTGCTCTTCGAGGCTAATGTAAAGTGCAATGCAATAAACAATTAAACATATTATTTCAGGTATCGTTACTAGCCTACTGCAGGATACTGTCATTGTACACATTTTAACTACACAAGCCATGCTCTGCAAAAGCAGCGGATATCTAACGATGATTATGCTATTTGACCACTATTGAAAACGACAAAGTTTATGAAAATGCAGATATTTATGATGAACTGTAGACACTAGAATGAACCGTTTTCATTCTGTACAAAATAAGAAGAATGGGAGAATGAAAAAGTCGAGTAGATATTCGAGCTTTTGTCCGTGACTGTGATTCTCATAAATGGAACCGTGTTCAATATACCTGGGTGTAATTTTACCCCCAAATTAGACTATCCTACATTTAATCTCTTTAGCCTATTATTCCAATGCAGCCCCGCGTACAAGTAGCCTATGCAATGCAAGCAAACGTTAATAACATATCTGTAGACAATCAACCAAAATATATTGCAATAAATGAGTTAACCTACTTCTTCAAAAAACTTAAACTCGATCCCATTGACAAAGGCAATCAATAAAACATTTTTACCGGACCGGCATGCTACTCACCTAACTCTTTATCCTTGTACGGATGGTTTGAACATCAACAAATGTCAAGTATACGGTAAAGCAAAAAGGAATATGAAAAAGAGGTATTGTTAGGTGTAATCATGGTGTAATGACTGCGGGCTTATGTGATGTGCTCCGCTATCTTGACCGAGGTGAGGCATCTGATATTAACGCAGATAGCCAAGTGCGCTCCTAATGGAAAGCCCTGGGATCCCGCATTACAAGTGCTGCTCTTCAAGAGCATTAACTCCTTGAAACGATGACTACGGAATTAGTCATTGCTACCATCACCCCTTCACTCCCCTGCCTCCGCATAGGCTTCATTATAACTTATACCTCTCTTTCCTTCATCAGATTAGCATCCCTTTGCGTCATCACTATTTATACAGAACTTTTGATTTCCCCAGCAATATAAACAGGGTGGCGGCACAGCAATGTTCCATGGTTTCCAGAAAAGAATGGTTCATTATAACGCGATCAAACTAAGGAATATAATAAAACAGATTTGGAGAGCCTGTTTAGTCGTTTATTCCTTAATTAATTGCTGTACAGTTATGTTTCTTTAAACTCAAAACTATTGAGGTGGAAGGTCCATAAAGAAGAAATAAAGTTATACAAAATGCCTAAAGCTCTCCCCCTGTTTGTAATGCTAAAATAAATATGCCTGCAGGTCTTTTAGTTTGTAAATGTAATTTCACTCGCTGCACAATTAACTTAATGGCAAAAGGCAAAGCATGGAATCTCCCTTGACTTGTACATTTGCTTACTCTTTAGAAGAGCTGCAGAACAAAGCAGATGATTATGTGTTGTGAATAAAAAATATTGGTCTTATATCTCTTATGGGCCTCAAACAAACAAACACACACACACACACACACACACACACACACACACACACACACACACACACACACACACACACACACACACACACACACACACACACACACACACACACACACACACACACACACACACACACACACACACACACACACACACACACACACACAAATAGTATAAAATGCCATGTGATTGAAATCTTATCTGTTTCTTAGATGGCTCCAGATATAAGGGGTTAATGGGTGCTGGGAAATGTATGATTTCTAAGTTTTACAGTGAGAGATGACTGTAGTAGGACCCTAAATTATTTTATCAGGGATAGATGTCACTGTCCCTGAAAAGACCATCTGACCATCTCTGGCTTGTCCTATACTCTCTCTCTCTCTGTCTCTCTGTCTCTCTGTCTCTCTCCCTCTCTCCCTCTCTCCCTCTCTCTCTGTCTCTCTGTCTCTCTCTCTCTCTCTCTCAATTAAATTAAATTAAATTTAAGGGCTTTGTTGTCATGGGAAACATATGTTAACATTGCCAAAGCAAGTGAACTAGATAATAAACAAAAGTGAAAACAACAACACAAATGTACAGTAAACATGACATTAAATAATAAAGACATTATAAATGTCATATTATGTGCCAATAGTTAAAGTACAAAGGGGAAAATCAATAAACATAAATATGGGTTGTATTTACAATAGTCTTTGTTCTTCAGTGGTTGCCCTTTTCTTGTGGCAACAGATCACAAATCTTGCTGCTGTGATGGCATAATGTCGTATTTCACCCAATAGATATGGGAGTTTATCAAAATTTGGTTTGTTTTCGAATTTTTTGTGTATCTGTGTAATCTGAGGGAAATATATGTCTTTAAAATGGTCATACATTTGACAGTTTCCACCTCATTTTGTGGGCAGTGGGCACATAGCCTGTCTTCTCTTGAGAGCCTACGGCGGCATTTCTCAATAGCAAGGCTATGCTCACTAAGTAGGTACATAGTCAAGTTTGGGTCAGTCACCGTGGTGAGATATTCTGCCACGGTGTACTCTATGTTTAGGGCCAAATAGCATCCCAGTTTGCTCAGTTTTTTGTTGTTAATTCTTTCCAATTTTTCTTTTTTTCTTTTTTTTCTTCTTCTGATTTGGTTGGGTCTAATTGTGTTTCTGTCCTGGGGCTCTGTGGGGTCTGTTTGTGTTTGTGAACACAGCCCCAGGACCAGTTTTCTTACGGGACTCTTCTCCACGTTCACCTCTCTGTAGGTGATGGCTTTGTTATGGAAGGTTTGGGAATCGTTTCCTTTTAGGTGGCTTTAGAATTGAACAGCTCTTTTCTGGATTTTTATAATTAGCGGGTATCGGCGTAATTCTGCTCTGCATGCATTATTTGGTGTTTTACATTGTACACTGAGAATATTTTTGCAGAATTCTGCATGCAGAGTCTCAATTTGGTGTTTGTCACATTTTGTGAACTATTGGTGGGTGAGTGGATCCCAGACCTCACAACCATAAAGGGCAATGGGTTCTATATCTGATTCAAGAATTTTTAGCCAGATCCAGATGGTATGTTGACTTTTATGATCCTTTTGATGGCATAGAAGGCCCTTCTTGCCCTGTCTCTCAGCTCTTTCATAGCTTTGTGGAAGTTACCTGTGGCGCTGATGTTTAGGCCGAGGTATGTAATAGTTGTTAGTGTGCTCTAGGACAATGGTGTTTAGATGGAATTAGTATTTATGGTCCTGGCAACTAGACCTTTTTTGGAACACTATTATTTTTGTCTTACTGGGATTTACTGTCAGGGCCCAGGCCTGACAGAATCTGTGCAGAAGATCTAAGTTCTGTGGTAGGCCCTCCTTGGTTGGGGACAGAAGCACCAGATCATCAGCAAACAGTAGACATTTGACTTCAGATTCTAGTAGGATGAGGCCGCGTGCTGCATACTGTTCTAGTGCCCTCGCCAATTCATTGATATATATGTTGAAGAGGGTGGGGCTTAAGCTGCATCCATGTCTCACCCCACAGCTCTGTGGCAAGACATTTGTGTTTTTTGCCAATTTTAACCGCACTCTTTGTGTACATGGATTTTATAATGTTGTATGTTTTTCCCCCAACACCACTTTCCATCAATTTGTATAGCAGACTCTCATGCTAAATTGAGTCGAAAGCTTTTTTTAAATCAACAAAGCATGAGAAGACTTTGCCTGTGGTTTGGTTTGTTTGTTTGTTTGTCAATTGTGGTGTGCAGGGTGAATACGTGGTCTGTCGTACGGTAATTTGGTAAAAAGCCAATTTGACATTTGCTCATTACATTGTTTTTACTGAGGAACTGTACGAGTCTGCTGTTTATGATAATGCAGAGGATTTCCCCAAGGTTGCTGTTGACGCATATCCCACGGTAGTTATTGGGGTCAAATTTGTCCCCATTTTTGTGGATTGGGTGATCAGTCCTTTGTTCCAAATATTGGGGAAGAGGTTAGAGCCAAGGATGATGTTAAAGAGTATAAGTATAGCCAATTGGATTTTGTGGTCTGTATATTTAATAATTTCATTGAGGATACCATCAACACTCTCTCTAATTCTCATCCATTGTAAACTGTTCATAGCTTGTTTGTTTTCAAACTCATAAAGATTCAACACCAACCCAAGCCTCTAGAACGCTATCATAGCAGAGCTTTGGGAATCCTCTTTCTCCTGGCAGATGAGCAATGAACCGCCTCTCAGTACCTGCTGCTACTGCTTTGGGAAGATTCACTTTCCCCTCCTAACACTTACATAACCATGACAACTCCTAGTTGTTAATCACCACTCAAAATTACTAGCAATGGTAGTAAACATATTTCACAATGACAACATTTGGGTTGCACATTTGGGATCATTCAGAGTAAATCTGGTCTGACCCTTCCTTCCTGCACATCTGCCATTTAATTTCACTGATGTGATATTATCAGTGATGAAAAAATATCAAAGACATCATTAAATGAAATGATGGAATACGAACACATGTCAAAAAAAGAGATTAATTTGGTTAGAGATGAGATTTCTCTAAATGTTAGAACAATAGCAGACTATTACTAATACAGATTGTATCTCTTTCCCTCCCTTTCCACCACCTCTCTCTGTCTGTCTGTGTGTGCATCTTGTCAAGTTCCATCTGTAAAAGACCTGTCAGAATGGCAATTATCAGGCTGAGCCTTTCAGACACCAGGGCAGACTGCTGAGTTTTGACAATTCTAAAATCAATTAAATTAGACAGGTAGAGCACATTTCACTTAATTTAGGGACATATCTTGTCTAAACATTCCTACAAATATTGCCATTTACACTGACACTCACCTTAATGACTTCCCTTAGAGACCCAGCTGGAACATTTGGTTCATTGGAGGTTGTGGGTACAGATGTTTTTGGTTTCACAACGGTTGTGGGAATGAAGCCATACGTTTCCTGACCGATAAAACTGAAATGTTGCCTCTTCTGGGAATGTTTATTTTTAGGTTGCAGGGAGGTTCTGAGAATGTTTTACTCTGGTCCCTTGAAAGTTTTCCTGTATTTTTTACTTGTTTTATTTAACCTTTATTTAACTAGGCAAGTCAGTTAAGAATAAATTCTTATTTACAATGACAGTCTTTATTAATTCTCTGAGAATGGAAATTATAGGTTATTTGGAGGTTTTTGAATAACTTCCTTAAAACGTTCCCTGACTGTTTCAATAAGATTTTTAATAACACTGCTAGCTTATTTTGGGTTAACTTTTTGAACTCCAAGCACAGATAGGACACATGGAAATTCATTTCCTAGGCATTAATCACGCAAATACATTTTTTTTAAATTGTGACACAGCCTCAGTATGATTCAAACCTATAACCTACATGTTTTCTATCAATGGAATTAGTCCACTGTGCCACCAGGATGGGGCTAGCATGCCATATTTTTTTTAAAGCATACAAAGCTGTTCATTTTAGCCTATTCAAACAGACTAATTTCAAAGGAGACAAGAACTCATTAAGATCAGGTGTGGCCAATTAGTGGGCATGGGCAACACACCTGAACACACTTAACAAGATAGAACATAGAGAAGGGTGGGATTAAAAGCTCATGATCTATAGTTATGACTGAAAACACTATATACAATGTATACCGAATATGTTTAAGTACTATCCATCCAGATGTAATGTATATCAAATAAGTAGATTTTTGCTATGTAACTATTGTGTAAAGAAGTACCATGTATGTCAAATCTGTGTAGAATGTACATGTAACAACAACAAAAAAGTTATAAAAGCAAAGTTATTTGTGTCCTCTAAAGATGGGGATGGTGGATTGGCCAATAACATTTTTTATATACAGTAACAGTCAAATGTTTGGACACACCTACTCATACATTTTTCTTTATTTTTACTATTTTCTACATTGTAGAATGATAGTGAAGACATCAAAACTATGAAATAGCACATATGTAGTAACCAAAAAAGTGTTAAACAAATCTAAATATTTGTTATATTTAAGATTCTTCAAAGTAGCCACCCTTTGCCATGATGACAGTTTATAAAATATCCCTAACTTCAGATGAGACCACGTAAAAAGACTAAACCATTTACTAATGATTAGTAAATGGTTTATGAGGACCTATTTTAAACATCTTATAAATTATCTTATGAATCATTATTTTGTACTTCAAACGTTGTTTATGTGTGAATAACTAAATTACTAGCATTTACAAATATTAGAGTAAAATAAAATTATGAATAAGTGATTTACAATTCCATTATAAATGCTTTATTACATGGTGTTATTAAATATACAAAAATATATACAAAAGGATAGAAGATAGTGTTTTGTTAATGCTGTGAACGGCATGTATATGTTTTTAAATAGCATTCTTAGAATGTTCTCTGAACATAACTAAAGTTTTCTTTTGGTTTTTATGGAAAGTTTTATTAACGTTCTCGGAAACAATTTAAGAACATGACTTAGAACCATGAGGAAACCTGTAGGAAATGTTATGCTGATGTACTGAAACTCCCACAGACGAACATTGTTTCTTAACATTCTCTCAACTTTTTGAAAACATTCCCAATGTCAAACCAGTTGGAGAACATTCCTTGAACATTGCCAAAACGGAAACATTCTGCGGAAACGTTCTGTTAAAGTAATGAAATACACCAAAATTTTGTTTTGTTTTGTAAAGTTCCTTAAATGTGCTGAGAATGTTCCAAAGCCAAGCAACTATCCTGCACCATTCCCATAAAGTTGTGGGAAGTTTGTGTGCAAAATAACCATAGGACAACCACGCTCTCACCAAGCTCTAAGAAACATATGGCTGTTAGAACATTATGTGTTAGCTGGGGATGTTTTTCTTTTAGATCAAATATATTGCAAGTTCCTTGATGACAATTACTCAAATTTCACATAGAGTTGAAGTTACATACACCTTAGCCAAATACATTTAAACTCAGTTTTTCACAATTCCTGACATTTAAATCTTAGTAAAAATTCCCTGTCTTAGGTCAGTTAGGATCACCACTTTATTTTAAGAATGTGAAATGTCAGAATAATAGTAGAGATGTCACGGCTGTTGAAAGGAGCAGACCAAGCTGCAGCGTGGTCAGCGTACATTTTCTAATTTATTCGAAATGACGCCGACAAAACAATAAACAATACAAAACAAACCGTGAAGCTCCAAAAGGCTATGTGCCCTAAACAAAGTCAAATTCCCACAAAACCAGGTGGAAAAAAGAGCAACCTAAGTACGGTTCCCAATCAGAGACAATGATAGACAGCTGTCCCTGATTGAGAACCATACCTGGCCAAAACATAGAAATAAAAATCATAGAAACACAAAACATAGAATGCCCACCCCAACTCACACCCTGACCAAACCAAAATAGAGACATAAAAAGGATCTCTAAGGTTAGGGCGTGACAGTACTCCCCCTGCTCCATAGAATCCCAGGCGGGCTCTGGCACTCTCCCTGGGTTGACCAACCACCTCTCTACCTCCTCCCAGGTTGTCTCATACTCCTGGCCACACTGCTCCTCCATACCACGCTGCTTGGTCCTTTGGTGGTGGGACGTTCTGTCACGGCTGTTGAAAGGAGCGGACCAAGCAGTAGCGTGGTGAGCGTACATTTTCTCATTTATTCGAAATGACGCCGACAAAACAATAAACAATACAAAACAAACCGTGAAGCTCCAAAAGGCTATGTGTCCTAAACAAAGTCAACTTCCCACAAAACCAGGTGGAAAAAAGCGCTACCTAAGTATGGTTCCCAATCAGAGACAATGATAGACAGCTGTCCCTGTTTGAGAACCATACCTGGCCAAAACATAGAAATAAAAATCATAGAAACACAAAACATAGAATGCCCACCTCAACTCACGCCCTGACCAAACCAAAATAGAGACATAAAAAGGATCTCTAAGGTTAGGGCGTGACAAGAGAGAATGATTTATTTCAGTTTTTATTTCTTTCATCACATTCCCAGTGGGTCAGAAGTTTACATACACTCAAGTAGTATTTGGCAGCATTGCCTTTAAATTGCTTAACTTGGGTCAAACGTTTCGGGTAGCCTTCTACAACCTTCCCACAATAAGTTGGGTGAATTTTGGCCCATTCCTCCTGACAGAGCCTCCTGACATGCTTTTTCAGTTCTGCCCAAAAATATTCTGTAGGATTGAGGTCAGGGCTTTGTGATGGCCACTCCAATACCTTGACTTTGTTGTCCTTAAGCCATTTTGCCACAACTTCGGAAGTATGCTTGGGGTCATTGTCCATTTGGAAGACCCATTTGCGACCAAACTTTATTTTCCTGACTGATGTCTTGAGATGTTGCTTCAATATATCCACAGAATTTTCCTGCCTCATGATGCCATCTATTTTGTGAAGTGCACCAGTACCTCCTGCTGCAAAGCACCCCCAAAACATGATGCTGCCATCCCCGTGCTTTATGGTTGGGATGGTGTTCTTCGGCTTGCAAGCCTCCCCGTTTTTCCTCCAAACATAACGATGGTCATTACGGCCAAACAGTTCTATTTTTCTTTCATCAGACCAGAGGACATTCCTCCAAAAAGTACGATCTTTGTCACCATGTGCAGTTGCAAACCGTAGTCTGGCTTTTTTATGGCGGTTTTGGAGCAGCGGCTTCTTCCTTGCTGAGCGGCCTTTCAGGTTATGTCAATATAGGACTTGTTTTACTGTGGATAAAGATACTTTTTTTTTGTTTCCTCCAGCATCTTCACAAGGTCCTTTGCTGTTATTCTGGGATTGATTTGCACTTTTCGCACCAAAGTACGTTCATATCTAGGAGACAGAACGCGACTCCTTCCTGAGCGGTATGACGGCTGCGTGGTCCCATGGTGTTTATACTTGCGTACTATTGTTTTTACAGATGAACGTGGTACCTTCAGGCATTTGGAAATTGCTCCCAAGGATGAACCAGACTTGTGGAGGTCTACAAATTATTTTCTGAGGTCCTGGCTGATTTCTTTTGATTTTCCCATGATGTCAAGCAAAGAGGCATTGAGTTTGAAGGTAGGCCTTGAAATATATCCACAGGTACACCTCCAATTGACTCAAATGATGTCAATTAGCCTACCAGACGCTTCTAAAGCCATGATGTCATTTTCTGGAATTTTCCAAGCTGTTTAAAGGCACAGTCAACTTAGTGTATGTAAACTTCTGAACCACTGGAAATGTGATACAGGGAATTATAAGTGAAATAATCTGTCTGTAAACAATTGTTGGAAAAATGACTTGTGTCATGTCATGCACAAAGTAGATGTCCTAACCGACTTGCCAAAACTATAGTTTGTTAACAAGAAATTTGTGGAGTGGTTGAAAAACAAGTTTTAATGACTCCAAACTAAGTGTATGTAAACTTCTGACTTCAACTGTACGTATTTCAAACACAATTATTAATGGTTTGGAGCACACAACCATCTATGGATTTACTGACAAAAAATTATGCCATCCAGTTCCAATAGCAAGAGCCTTTTACAGTATGAGGAGACGACAGATTAATATAAAACCAAACAGAGACATTGTATGATCATGTACATCTGTCCTGCAGCCTCTTATAGGTACCTGGGTCTTCACATGTATACAGGACGGTGACAGTCTAGTCATCCCTTTGAACCGAGGATGAAGCCTTATTGAAACTGATGAAGTTTGTTACCACACCAGCCAATCATCCACCCACACACAAAAACATTTCAGGTAGAAAAAAAGACAGGCTTTGATGCATCAGTGGTTCAAGTGAATTCAAGGCTCACATGGGCAGGCAGATGGAAGATGAGGAGGAAATTCTTGCATGTTGATTTTGAGAACCAACATTTTCATGTCAGATAAAATTCAACAGGTTAGAAATATATGAAATACAATGATTTTTGTTTCCAACAAAACAGGCTGTTTTTCCAAAAGAAGTTAATTCCGCCTCCCAAGTGGCACAACGGTCTAAGGCAATGCATTGCAGTGCTTGAAGCTTCACTACAGATCCGTGTTCGATCCCCGGCTGTATCGCAGCTTGCCGTGACCGGGAGACCCATGAGGTGGCGCACAATTGTCCCAGCGTCAACCGGGTTAGGGGAGGGTTTGACTGGTTTAGATGTCCTTGTCCCATCGTGCTCTAGCGACTACTTGTGGCAGTCGTGCGCATGCACAGCTGACTTTGGTCGCCAGCTGTACGGCAGTGTTTCAAGAAGCAGTGCGGCTTGGCGGGGTCGTGTTTCAGAGGACACGTGGTTCTCGACCTTCGCCTCTCCTGAGTCCGTAAGGGAGCTGCAGTGATGGGACAAGACTGTAACTACCAATTGGCTATCACTAAAAAGTACAAAAAGAAATACAGGTGGCAAAACAGTGTCTCAGTATCTCACTCTCTGTGAACCAATCACTTTCGGTAAGATCACATTTTCTATCCCTATAAGAGGAATTTAAAAAGCATCATGTTCCATGTAGCCTATGTAATGGCATCTATGTGGAAGGAAAGGGTCATTATTGTTGTCATACTGTTCTATACCCACCTAAATTTAGCATACGTGTCAGACACACAGAATGCCACATCGATTGATGTCTGGGGCCCAGCAGTGAGTTTAAAGTGACAGCAGACCGGCACAGGGCAATAGTGTGACGCTGAAGTGGTGTAATGGTCAAGCCAGCGGTCAAGCTCCTCTCGGAATTGCTGTAATGAAGTCGGCTTTAATTTTTTTAGCTGATGGAACTCTGCCCCAAAACAGGACTCTAATGATGGCCCTGCTGCAGCTCCCTGACTGCTGTGCTATGTCACGCCCTGGGATACGGAGGGATGATACCACACACACACACACACACACACACACACACACACACACACACACACACACACACACAAACATCCACAGGGCCATGTTCATCTGGTATTATGCTTTAACTGACAGTTGGGGAATTATGCTCTAGTGGTTATCATCTAAAATGACAACACTCCATGTCTCCTTCGGACAAACTATTTTAGATGTTGACAAACTAACTCTTCAGCAATTTAGAGCTTGGTTTCACACATCTTTATCAAGTTTTATCATGTAACCATATTGATGTGTTTCAGTGTCTTTAGTGTCTCACTCTAAACACCAGGAGCAATATTTTTCCAATTAAAATTCCCTTTACATCTGTATGTTCAAAGTAACATTTTCATCACATCCTTGTCAATGAAGTATTCCCAAGGTTACTCTGAACTCTAACCATATGTTGTGTTATCTGATCACAGAGTAATTAGCTAAGCATCTTCAAGATTCAAATACCTTTTCAGACAAGATATTAATGTATTTTATATAAAGCAACACTGATGAGCATAACATCAGAGCTGGAACAGGTTCTCAGATATTGAAATCATATCTTCTCTGTTTTATTTGCTAAAGCACATTTATCCGTAAGAGTATTCATAATCTACTGAGCATTTACTCCATGAACGCTGTGCATGACCCTGACTAAGTGCTCATATCACTGTTTCCCAGCTACCTTGCTGGAGGGCTGTATGGTGAGGTTGCTATCAGACACTCCTGCCTACAGGGGGCTCTCTATTTTGTCTATGCGATGGTCCAATTTTCCCAGGACCAGAGGGGAAATGTGAATAACCCAGCTAGCACATTTGGTTCCTTGGAAGTTGTGGGAATGTCTGTTTTTGCTTTCCCATTGGTTCTAGGAATGAAGCTATAAGTATCCTGACCAGTAAAATGTAAAGTTTTTTAATCGTTCTGAGAACGGAAGTGAACATTTTGCCTGTTCTGGGAACGCATATTTTTAGGTTGCAGGAAGGTTCTGAGAACATTTTACTATGGTTTCCTGAAAGTTTTCCTGTGAGGTTTTATTAACATTCTGAGATGGGAAATTACAGGTTATTTTAAGGTAATTAAATAATGTTCTGAGAACATGTTTCAAATAAGACTTAACCTAAGCTAGCAGTGTTATTAACTGTTTCAAACTCCAAGCACAGAGAGGACACATGGTAGGCTTTAATTATGCAAACATGTATTTTTTATTGTGGTGTGTCGTCAGTGAGATTTAAACCATGATCTTCTGTTGTCTATCCATGGAATTAGTCCACTGCGCCACCAGGATGGAGCATGATTTTTTTTACTCATACAAAGCTGTTAATTTGAGTCTATTCAAACAGACCCCATTTCAAAGGAAACAAGCACTCATTAAGATCAGGTGTGGCCAATTAGTGGGTGCAGCCAACACACCTGAACACACTTAACAAGACAGAGGATAGACAGAGTTTTGGTGACACAGAACAGAATGTATATGTTTTTAAATGAAATTTGTACAACATTATTTAAACGTTACTAATGATTTCTTGTGGTTTTTATGGAAGGTTTTCTTAATGTTCTAAGAACATGAGGAAACCTGCAGAAAATGTTATGCTGAAATACTGAAATTCCCACAGAACATTGTTTCTTAACGTTCTGAGAACAATTTGAGAACATTATTTGAAATAGAACCATGAGGAAACCCGTAGGAAACGTTATGCTGAAATACTGAAATTCCCTCCTCAGAATGTTATGTGCCAGCTGGGTATCCTGCACCATTCCCAGAACGTTGTGTGCAAAATAACCATAGGACAACCACGCTCTCACCAAGCATTCAAAAACATATGATTCTCAGAACATTATTTACTAGCTGGGAATAAAGCAATTTTCAGGGAAGGAAGACAATTACCCTCTATCAACTGCAACTACATTAATTATTTATCAGAGGGTAAAAGGTGTGCAGTACTGCTTTATGTGCCATCCAGGTCATTGCTGCGCGTGACCAGAGAGATGACAATCCATTGCAAGGAGAATCAGTCAGACAACCGTAGTCACAACCAGATGAACCTTCATACACAATGTCATCAAAGCTTTTGTACAAGTTACCTGGTGTGCTTCTGTTTCTAATCTCCCTGAACACACCACACTGTAGAGGGTAAAAATAACATTGATGTCATTTTGCTACCTGATAAGAATCATCAGATAACCTGAATAGACTGTCTGCCTCTGCCCTTCTCTGCTTTCTCTTCTCGGACCGTGTATCCACTTTATTGACCTGTGCAGAGTCATCAGGCACAGCTCTTATTGCACGGACACTGGATGGATAATCAAATGGTTAGTAGTCTGTTAAACACTCTCTGAGACAGAGCCATGGTAAACACGAGCAACATCTTCTAAGAAGTGTATGGCCTTTAATTGTTTTTTTGACCCAATATCACCATTCATTGAAAAAGTCAACTTCTTGTATCACAATTCATGAATGTACTAAAGGGCTATTGATCTAAGGTGATATGTCATTTTATAGACCACAGTGTTCTGGACAAGATTAACCCTGCAGAGAGTTGTTAATTCTGAAACAGACATACTTTATGTGGATGGTGCAAATGTAATGCACCTCAGTAAGTACGTACACTGAGTAGACAAAACAGTAGGAACACCCGCTCTTTCCATGACATAGACTGACCAGGTGAAAGCTATGATCCCTTATTGATGTCACCTGATAAATCCACTTCAATCAGTGTAGGTGAAGGGGAAGAGACAGGTTAAAGAAGGATTTTAAGCCTTGAGACATGAATTGTGTGGGTGCCATTCAGAGGGTGAACGGGGTATGGTAGTAGGTTTCCAGGCACAATGGTTTGAGTGTGTCAAGAACTGCAATGCTGCTGGGTTATTCAGGCTCAACAGTTTCCTGTGTGTATCAAGAATGGTCCACCACCCAAAGGAATCCATCCAACTGTGGAAAGAATTGGAGTCAACATGGACCAGCATCCCTGTGGAACGCTTTCAACACATTGTAGAGTCCATGCCGTGACGAATTGAGGCTGTTCTGAGGGCAAAGGGGGGTGCAACTCAATATTAGGAAGGTATTCCTAATGTTTGGTACACTCAATGTATGTCTATTAGGACACAGAGATGGAAACAAAGCAGTGAAACACTGAAGTATATAAAACAATAAAGACCTTTTTACATCAGCAGATGTCACCAAGTGCTTATACAGAAACCCAGCCTAAAACCCCAAACAGCAAGCAAGCAATGCAGATGTAGAAGCACGGCGGCTAGGACAAACTCCCTAGAAAGGCAGGAACCTAAGAAGAAACCTAGAGAGGAACCAGGCTCTGAGGGGTGACCAGTCCTCTTCTGGCTGTGCCGGTGGAGATAAGAATACATGGCAATCAAGGCAGCCAGGAGTCATCAGACTAGGTAGTCCTGATGGAATGGTCCTGAAGGCTATATTTACACAGAAATCTATATTTGAGTACAAGCCTCAAGGCAAAGGATGATATATTAGATAACCATATTAGATAATAATTTCAGATAACAATGATTGCCAATTCAATGTGACGTGCTGTCATCGTATGAAAATGAATGTCTAACATGGATTTTATACCATTTCATGTTTAGTTACAAAGACTTTTATGCAACTGTGTAGGGGTGGGAGGTGATCCCTGGATAGTTTTGATTGTTATTTCAACAGAACTTCTTAATCGTATTCGCACACACAACAGGAAGTGACAGATGCAGTAGCTGGAGGTCTGGAAGCCTATCAAGAGTCATGTTAGGTGAACTGTTGCAAAAGCCCTCCCAGCTACCATCTGTTGGTTTGGTTTCTTTTCATATGCTCACAAAAGACACGATTCAAGACTACGCACTATGCTGTGAACATGCACAGTATAATCATGTACGATCTGACAACTACCTCAAGGTGTAGCCAGGGTATAAGTAGCGTAGCTCTAGATAACCCTTCTCTCTGTATGGTTTTCAAAGGTTAGCTTCGCCCTTGGCTGGCTCTGTGTGAACTACAATTCAGACAATGTGTTTTAACGTTTAGAAATGTCAATAATCATCACTTGCGAAACGGTTCTCGAAACATATGGCCTTTATCTTTCATATCAGAGTGAAATACATTTTCAAATAAACAAGATACACTTACTGTAGCAGATTTTCACAGATCCATACTCGGTGTGTGCTTCCAGTTGATGAACTACACTTACTCCCGTTACGCTTACACACAGGTGTTTGGAGCACACTTCTGTCTTCCGTCTGTTTTCCATAAACAAGCACTGTAATATGGAGATATGGCCTTGTGGGAACACTAACCCTAACCCTAAAAAAGGTGTGTGTAGTAATTTAACCTTTTCTTTTTCTTTTTATTTCTCGTTGATATGAAAAATGCACTGAGTGTACCAAGCATTAGGAACACCTTCCTAGCATTGTGTTGCACCCCCTTTTGCTGTGGTGGACCATTCTTGATACACAGGAAACTGTTGATCACATCTGCATTGCTTGCTCTCTGGGGTTTTAGCCTCAGTTTCTGTATAAGCACTTTGTGACAACTGCTGTTGTAAAAAGGGCTCAATAAATACATAATTGATTGATTGAACGGAAAAAGCAAGCAGTGTTGCAGTTCTTGACACAAACCAGTGCGCCTGAAACTTACTACCATACTTTCTTCAAAGACACTTAAATCTTTGTCTTGCCCATTCACCCTCTGAATGGCACACGTACACAATCCATTGTCTCAAGGCTTAAAATTCCTTATTTAACCTGTCTCCTCCCCTTCCTATTCTACAATGATTGAAGTGGCTTTAACAAGTGACATTAATACCGGATCATAGCTTTCACCTGGATTCACCTGTTCAGTCTGTCATGGAAAGAGCAGGTGTTCCTTATGTTTTGTACACTCAGTGTACGTTCCTTATGTTTCAAAAACCATTCTGCAAGCGATGATTGTGTCGGGGGTCTTAGCAAAAGTCCCCGGGGAAGAAGATATCTTCATCAATAGGCGCTAAATGTAGCTTCTATGAATGGGCTGAAGTAAACAATGCATGGGAAGAGGATGCAGAGAAAGCTACACTAGAACCACTACAAAATCACAAAATAATATAATATAAAAGCGCTAACTATCTAACATCAGTGTCACTATTACAATATGTGGACTCACATGTGATAGATCTATTGATTTGATGAAAAGACAGATACTGACATGAGTGTCCTAGCCTACATGTTTTGTGGTCCACTTGAGCTGTACCAACTTATTTTTCAGATGTTATACGGCACCGCCCCTTAGTGGTAGCCTAGCCTAATTCCATTCCAGTTCAGGGACGTTTCGAAGCACTGCGCAGGCGTTGTACAGACTAAACAAGGAAGAGGGCATGAGTGCGGACGTTTTTATTGCAACAAAATGTTATGTTTATGTTCTAACTCCAGATTTGAAAAGGCGGTATCCCTCTTTCTATTTTCATTTGGTTGCAACAGTCGAGAGGAGCTGACAAACTGATTAACACGTTCGTTGCAAGTTGACAACAGTGTATCTGAATAGGCAAGTGTCATCATTGTAGCATTTCTCAATATGAAATGATACAATGTACCGGCTGCCAATGTAACAGAACAATGCAACAGTTTTAGCAAGTCATTTAAAGTAAAGATGAACGCTCTCAGCAGTTTAAGACAAGGAATACTTAACACTAAGGTCAGGTACTCCAAATTATCCAATGATGATGACGGCTACATTGACCTGCAGGTAAGGGCTTTAGTGTGCTAGAATGGGCCTGGTAGGGTTGGAATAGAATCTATATAGGCTTGGTTTTATTTGAAATGAAATGCCCATGGTAATTATGGGATTATGTAGCCTATAGACATAGTCCAATGTTGTTATTGCATCAGACAACCCTGTATATAGAATAATGTTTTCATATCAGTATTGAAAAAAAGCTTTTGGGATGGTTTGGTGATACACATATTACAAAAATGTACCATTCAATGTATTGAACTTCTGTGGTATGTTATTATGAAGTCATGTTTGTCCCCGCAGTTCAAAAAGAGCCCACCAAAGGTCCCATACAAAGCCATTGCACTGGCTACTGTCCTCTTCTTGATTGGCTCTCTTTTGATCACCATTGGAGCCCTCCTATTGGCAGGATACTTTGAAGTCACAGTGAGTATGAACTTTGAGTCCATCGGTACATTCCTGTCATGTTTTACACCAGCACAACAAATAGATTTCACATAATTAGCTTTGACATGTTCCATTGTGTTTCTTAGATATCTTTTTTTTCTTCATTAATTTCAGCATGCTGACCGGACTGTGCCCGTTCTCATCATTGGAATCTTGGTTTTCCTTCCTGGATTCTATCACCTGCGGATAGCTTACTATGCATCGAAGGGCTACCGTGGTTACTCCTACGATGATATCCCAGACTTTGATGACTGAGCCACTCCTAACTGAGGCAACTCCTTTGTTATTTTCATATAACATTGTTGAATAGAGTAAACAGACTGGGATCCAGGGTAGTCCTAAAGCACATGTCCTTTTGATGTTTATGTTCATCATGAAATGTCCATTCACTTTTTGTTCTTTGACTGGATTATCACCATACTTCATTATGAATGACTACTATATTTAGAAAGGTTTGTGTTATTGTTTCTAACAAAGAACATGCACATTTGTATTTATTTCATGAAATTGTTTGCTTTTTTGCTACATATGCATACATTTTGAAAGTTGACTCTTTGTTTTTCTGTTGAAATGTCGCTTATATTTTCCTGGAGGGTTCCTGGTTTGAGTATTTTATGTGATTTATGCCAATCCTATGATCTCCATATTGTGTGCTGCTAGGCCTGTGAGAGTCAAGAAGGAAAAGTAGTCACGCAACAATATAGTGTCTGGTGTAGTTTTCCTCTGGCTGAGTTTGAAAGGCATTGTCACTTGCAATGAAGTCTGTAGTGTATCCATATATTCAATTTAAAGGCATTTGTGGTTGAGCACCAGCTCCAATAAAGACTGTATCATGAACTACTCTCCACTTTTGTGTCAACTCACACCCCCCTGTGGTGTGCCAAAGTTTACTTTGTGGGTAAAATAATAATAATATATATATATATATATATATATATATATATATATATATATATTCTACAGACAACCATTGATGTTGTCTGAACCAAAAGTGTAATATCTGTGAGTGTGAGAGCTGTTATTATTGGATATTTTCTGGGTCAATGGTGCTACTGGTAGTGTAGCAAGTCTACAGTAGTTTTTCCTAAATCAACTGAGTAGGGGGTTGCTACTTGGGCAGGTCTAGGATTACATGTAGTTCTTTGAGGGACAACACTGTTGCATTTGTTCAAAGGAAAACTATCCCACTCCCATATTGATTGTCAAACGTGTGGTGAAGGAATTTTATTGTAACTTTTGTGACAAAGTAGCATATTTTCTCCCAGTAATAACGGCTTTATTAATAAATTGAATATACACGGAAAGACGCATGGAGGAGAATAAAAGCTTAACGCAAGGACTTTTGGATAACATTTTGAACATTTAAAAAAAAAAAGGTATAACTGGTGGATATGCAACATTACATTGCCTTTGTCTACGGACGTGTTCCGTTGCATAACATTTATCTTTTGTCAGGGACCCCGACACGTCCTCTATACGTTGGACTTTCCCACGAAAAGGCGCTTTTGTCTGGAGCGCTCAAACTGAGTGCATGTGGTAGGGAGGAGAAGAAAGATACGACGAAGGGACGAAACCGCGAGAAACGTAGTAGATGAATAGACGACTGTATTCTGTCTACACACTCCGTCATTGCAGTGGGGAACTGGCGGGCATACATCATGTTGGGGTATTTTGAGCAACGTATCATTTAAATGCGCTTTATGGATTCGGATAGTATTTTTCTACTGCTCCTTTTTACAACACTTTGGGTAACTTTGGACAAAGCAACACGAAGAAGAGCAATATAAAAGAATGCTCGGAAACTTTTAAAGGATTCTAAACCAATCTAGGTACTTCTTAGGTTTTTCTCTATCTTTATATGGGATTTAAAACCTGAGAATTGAAAGAGTTTGTGCAACAGCTAAATCTACTAGGAGCTTTTCCTACAACTTCCCTGGTTGTGTTTAACAACTATCATGTGGCGCGCGTGAGACAGTCTGCCACGCTGTTATAAACTATGCGACCACCTGCCTTTGTCGAACACCTGCATTTTTAAGGCAACCTTATCAAACTTTAGAGTAACTAATGAAAGCCCAAATACGCCAACCTGCATGCTGAAAAAAGCAAAGGACCTGATGGACTGATTTTATTCTGGTCAAGTCAGAGAAGTGCCTGAAGCAAGGTAAAGGGACTTTTAAATCGGGCGCAACCTACATGTGAATAACAGCCTCTGTGAGTTTCACACGGGGTCCACTTTTAATGCAAATGTAAATAGGGGCCATTCACATACAATATACTATTATATTAAATGTTTTTATTTCACAATCACATAATTCCTCATTCTAGTTTTAGTCTAGACAAAACTTATGCTGTTGTAGGCTATACTTTTGTCTCGAATATTCAACCGACCATGGAAACAGTCTGACAAGCAGAATATCTCCTGTAGTGCATTGTGTTGACGTCTGTTCTTGTTGATTATTTAGCTCGTGACATGTTTCTTTATCCACTGTAATTACAGATTGATAATTTCTTAAACGTGCGTTAGCATTTACTGTAAGTGAACGTTTAGAGCCAGGCAGATTATTCATAGCCTTCAATAAATTAAGATTAATTAATGCATTACGTTAATGCATACAGAGAACAATGGTCAATCAATCACAGCAGAATAGTAATTTCTTATATAGGTTGGGTCCCTTTCCTATCAGTCCACGTGACTGCACATCAGACAATAGAGGCACCTGTTTTTGCCTGATATGGAGACAATGACATGAGCACCCATGTAAACAAACCATCTAGTTACTTAATTGAGCTCTAAAGTAACCATTTCAGAAATGTTTGTTGATATTTGATTTAATTCTTATTCTTTACTTATTTATTGCATGCAAATATAAGCCTGACTGCTACACATTATCTTTTTCTTTATGTTTGAAAACTGATAAATCAGAACAGCATCTGCTACTAAACCCTCCCATCGCAATTGGTCCCATCCCCCAACGTGGATGAATGCAAAAAAACAACAAAATATGATGTATCATTTCTTACTTCATACTCTGAATGAGTCGCCAGTTCAGTCCGCACATGGTTATTGAGACTGGTTTCATTCTGAAAGACCATGCGTTGTGTCTTTCATTTCTTCTGCTTGACATGGGTATGAGTTTGATCCTGGAGATCTTGCCCTGTTGGCACTGTGGTGCTTCATCATGACACAACGGCATCATTGATGCTAAAAAGTTTAGTTCTCTAACATGGCACTTGTTTCATGATTTAGTAAAAGTTTCCATTATAACAGAATGACGGGGGATTGTTATTGCTAATTTTGTAGATTTAAATATTCAGGGTTTTGACCTTTGTGACCGAAGTCCAACTGTAACACTCAGTTCATTCATGGGCCTTAGTGATTTACCAGACTCTGTGGTTCAATGTTCTGCATACTTGTTTAGAGAAGGTCTAACTTTTTACACTGTTTTAAAATGTTGGGTAATGACTTATTTAGCATTGAGGTGTACTAAAGCATATATAATTGACGTTTTTGTTTCTTGCATGGATTTGATACAAAACCGTTTATAGTTTTTTGGGGAAAACCTAAAGGAGATTAAAGAGAGGGAGCAAAGAAAGAAATATTCTGCTGAATGCCGTGTCAATAGCACCATAGTATAGACATAGCTATTTCGATCTGCAGTGTTGTTGTAAACTCTGAATATGTTCCTCAGTCTTAGACGGTAAGAGTTGACCTGGTTAGGTACAAATTAACCTCCAGAATCAAATGGCTTCTTTTGTGTTGTTTTAGCTATCTTTGGCTCAACCAAGACATTGGGGTAGCATCTTGATTTTGTCTCTCACCTTCTAACAAAACCGACGTAGTCATCCGTGTGAAGTATTCTAGCTCAGATGCAGCAGTCAGCTATCTATGCCTTGAGACACTTTCTGTTCACCTCAGTTCAGTGTCTGTAAGCAGCTTTATGTCCCCATGGTTTGGCCTGAATTAGGATTTGCCTGGCCACCAGAGTTCATAGGGTGGGACAAACCACTAAAGGGCTGGTCAAATTAAAGGAGGATGTCGGTACACAACATATAGACCTAATGGGTCTCAACTGATGCCAGGCTGATCCACTTCTCCACTGAGGGTTTTATAGACTTGATAAGAAACACACTTCTGGAGAGGCAAAATAGCACATTCCAAATTAAGCATTTCACTGTACTTGTGCATGTGACAATAAAACTTCAACTTGAACAGCATAACTGGTGGATATGCAACATTACATTGCCATTGTCTACGGACATGTTCTGTTGCATAACATTTGTCTTTTGTCAGAGACCCCGACACATCCTCTATACGTTGGACGTTCCCACGAAAAGGCACTTTTGTCTGGAGCGCTCAAACTGAGTGCATGTGGTAGGGAGGAGAAGAAAGATACGACAAAAGGACCAAACCGTGAGGAACGTAGTAGATGAATAGATGACTATACTCTGTCTACACACTCCATCATTGCAGTGGGGAACTGGCGGGCATACATCATGTTGGGGTATTTTGAGCAACGTATCATTTAAATGTGCTTTATGGATTCGGATAGTATTTTTCTATTGCTCCTTTTTACAGCACTTTGGGTAACTTTGGACAAAGCAACACAAAGAAGCGCAAAATAAAAGTCTACACACTCCACACAATGAGTTTGTGCTACAGCTAAATCTACTAGGAGCTTTTCCTTCAACTTCCCTGGTTGTGTTTAACAACTTCAACTTCAACTCGATATCAGAGTGCAAATGGTGGAACCTTCAGACCTTTTAAGAAGTAGGAAATGCTTCCTCCGATGTCTCTTTTTCCATTACATCTTGAAATAAGAGTTTGGTCTCAGTACTCCCTCATTGGGTCAAAGTTTAGATTGTTGGCCTAAACCTTTTGCTTTTAAGATTTAGTCTCGTGGGATGTGGAGTGGATGAATTGTTTCCTTTGTTTATGATTTACTAGTAGGTGTGTTCTTTCTTTGCACCTGTGATATGGTCCTCAGTTTGTCAAGTTCCCCCCTCAAACCCAGCTGACCTGTTCTGAGGCCATGGCCCAAGCAGGATTAACCAGGATTACTAAGAAAGTAATATAGCTGCTTATCAGTTCCATCTCTGTCACCACCATCACTGATGGGCCTTGGCCGCTATGCCAATAGGATTTCCTTAGGGTTAGGGTTATGTATTGCCAGATGAGTGGGAGTAGAGAGTAAAACAGGTGGATAGTGTCAGGTAGATTTTTCATGAGTTTGAGGTACAAATTCACAATATTGTCTGGGTGTGATTCTAGCTGCAAAGCTGTGATCTCAATGGAAATCCTTTTGATCTGAACTTTGCCTTCTTTTTTCAGGTCTGCTTTCAGTGGGCTCACTACTGGCCTGGCCTGGGGGGATTATTTCCCTCCACATTTCCACCTTTTCACCTCTTAATGTAGGGCTCTTCAAACTGTGCTGCAGCCTACCTGCTGGTATGTGATCCGGCTTGGCCCTGTTCGTTGTCTTCTCCCTTAGCTCTACTGCAAGTGCGTGACACATTTGGATGGGATAAACTGTCCATGTTATTTATAATGCGATCAAAATGGCAAGCATTCCTGTAAACAGAATGTTCTAGAGGGTTAGGGTACAGTATTTGCTGACATGATTACAACACTTTACTGAGGAGTAGACAACAGTATTGATAGATTATGAGTTTTATGTATGATGTCTCTCTCACAGGTGATGGATGGAAGGGGACAGGTTTGGTATACTGCATCTGTCAGCTGGATCAAAGACTGTCAGTCTGCTAGGCCTAGCAGTGCCAAATAAAAAATGCACCAAGTGTTTGTACAAGCATATCCAGGACAGTGTGCTGCTGACAGGTGCCCTTTAACTTTGAATTCTAATTTGATTACACTATTAAGGTTCGGAGCGGCAGTACTGGATTAGACTAGATGTTCTCAAGGGTGCAGTCCTAGGTAATTTGTCTCATTGAAGACCAGTAAGGGATGCAACTAGTCTTAACAAGGTTAAAAATCCTTACACTGTGTGTATTAGTCTACTGCATTGATTGCCAAACTTATGGGAGCAAAAGCCCAGACTATATGAGTGTCTGTGGTTGTGTATCACCCTCAATGGCTTCTTAGACATTATTATGCAATTTCTGTTTTCCCCTCAGATATCCCCAGGTTCCCCTCTCCTCAGTTCCCCAGACCCCTGGTTCATCTGCTCCCTGTATTGGCAGAGCTGCATTTGTCTGCTATTCAGGACTGTGTAAAAGGACTAAACTAAAGCTAGTTTTTAGTGAAAGGAACTTAAGTTACTGTTGGGCAATATGGACATAATTCGAAAGTAGACATCTAAGCTGATAATTCATAATCATTTACAAGGTGTATTTGTATGAAACCAGCTACTCAAAAAAACTAAAAGAAAAACTCTTGTTGAGCATGTCCTATAAGTGAAATGATGTCTGAATATATGCTTTCAGAAAGAACACTGAGTCCTCTGTTTAGCTAAAAATAGAGAGATAATCATTGTAAATGCACCCAATTTTCTTTTCCATTGTGAGAGGAAAGGCACTTTGACATTATGGAAGATGGTGTACTGTGCATCAGCAGATGACTAGCACTGTCATTTTACATACATACTATCAGTGACCTACAGTATGTAACCCTTCATTACTACATACAATGTATGTAGCGTCTTGAGCTAAACTTGTAGGCCTCATTTGTTTGCATTTAAAGGACTTTTTGCCTTGTTCTGTTGCCATGGGAAACAGGTTGTACCTGAAGCCACAGAATAGTGGTGGGGGCTGTCCTATGTCTCTCCTGTCTACACTTGTAGACTTTGACCCCTACAGGCTCTCTCTGCAGGGTCTGTAGTCTGGACACTCCCCTGTCAACGGGTCTCTCACAAGACATGTCAAATGTTGTCAATAAGCAACATTCAATTCAGTAGGCCTAAAATGTCGGTATTATGAAACAACAACTTGTTTTAAATAGGCTATGCCTAAATACAGTTACAGGCACAATAATTGCTCCCTGTGGGCGTATAATACATACAAGGCATCTTAGACTATGGAGGGTTTTACACACATCCAAACTTTTCACAGGAGCTGGATAAAGCTCCAATATATGTCCACTCACAGTTATACTGCTCTCAAATGTAATGTTTTATAAATATCATGGAACTGTCTCACAGATCATATTTGCACTTCTCCGGAAATAGCAGACTAAATTGCATTGCATTTGAGCCATGTACTGTACATTCTCACCATAAACCCATGGACAGTGAATTTTTATAATAATGTTGTTTTTTTATCAAGTTAAACGAAAAATAATCAACCAAACAATATTGCTAAATATGATCGGCTCAGAAACATGATATCATAAATTGATTCTCTCATTCTATGGCACTCTGTGCAGACTGCACACGTACTGTAGGCCTAAATGTCTTTTTGCATAACATTTGCACATCTACACAAAACACTAGGCTCCTGTCAATTGTAGGGCTGTGACGATACCAATATCGTAATATTCTTTCCATTCTTTCCAAATGTAAACATGAGGTAGACCACACTCTTTGGTCCTTTAAAAACCAACTGTATTTAAAATATTGTGTGCTATAGATGGGTTTGCTGACAACGTCACGAAAACGATGCGCGTGCTTCAAGAGGCAGAAGGCTATGTGTTGTTGTGATTCTGGACAGCCAGATAGTTAGCAACAATGACTACCATGTGGGAAATCGTAAGTGGCTCGTTCCAGCAAGTTTGATCTTGTTCTTGATACCATGTCTTGTGTTGAGGTGTTTTGACTAACGTCATGTCTTTGGTAATATGGCTCAAATTCGCTGTAACGGTGTAACAATGTATTTTAGAGACAACAAGTGCTCATTGTGCAAATTGATTTATGTTATCAATAAACATCGTAGACTAAATATAGTTTACATGTTGTCAACAATCTAAGCCAAGCCTGTCTGTTTTGCACCATTGTTGTACACACATCGGTTTTGTTGCTAATCAACCAACCCGTCTATAGCATGGAAAATAAATAAATGTGACTCTGGATGACAACATAATGATGTTTGTTTCCAACAAAACAGGCTGTTTTTCTAAAGAAGTTAAATCCGCCCTCCAAGTGGCGCACCGGTCTAAGGCACTGTATCGCAGTGCTAGAGGCGTCACTAGAGACTCGGGTTCGATCCCGGCCTGTGTCACAGCTGGCCGCGACCGATAGACCCATGAAGCGCCGCACAATTGGCCCAGCATCGTCCGGGTTAGGGGAGGGTTTGGCCGGCTGGGATGTCCTTGTTCCATTGCGCTCTAGCAACTCCTGTGGCGGGCCGGGCACATGCACTCTGACACGGTTGCCAGTTGGACAGTGTTTACTCCAACACATTGGTGTGGCTGGCTTTGGGTTAAGCGAGCAGTGTGTTAAGAAGCAGTGCAGCTTGGCAGGGTCGTGTTTCAGAAGACACATGGTTCTGGACCTTCGCCTCTCCTGAGTCCATACGGGAGTTACAGCAATGGCACAAGACTGTAACTACCAATTGGATATCACAAAATTAAAAAAAATCTCTATATAATAATGTAAACATTTAAAAAAAGAAGAAGTTAAATCCGCTTTGTGTTTTGTTTCCTTGCCACGATACTAACGATTATCCTGATACTGGTATCATCCTGGCCCTAGTCAATTGTATCAATTCCTATGTGCTAGGAAGATTCTCAAAAACATCCGACATTGATACGGAAGACTGAATAGTTTGTAGTGCGTCTTTGGTAATCGGATGAGTGGCGCTCATTGCAAATGGGGATGGATAGCCTACTTCAGGGTTAGGCAGCTAGATTCAGCCGCAGGCCAATTTTTGTCCGAGTGGATGGTCGGCCAATTGACCACAACTAATACACTGCCAATTGACCACAACTAATCCCAAAAAGAGATTGTATTTGAAAATTACAATCATTTCATAAGTTGATTACATTGAGACGCGATCACCTATGTCTCTTTTTTCTAATTAATGGGAATACCTTTTAGCTGAATTCCTGGTGATTTTACAGTATTTCTTTTACCAAAAACGAAAATCGTAAAGACTTTGGTCGTCCCAAAAAAAATCGCTTTCGGTTTTGGCCCGCCGGCCACCTATTGCCAACCCCTGGCCTACTTGAACAAGCTAAATTCAGATATGTGAATTGTGATGGAAAAAACCTCAAAGCACTCTCAATAGACCATTTAAAAGCACTTTATTCATAGGGTACTTTTGGCTAATGGTCAGGATAAAAAGACACACCTATGCGATGCTGCTAAACCAGCCTTGATTAAAGGGAGGGTAGGCTATGCTTAGTTTTTAATCAAATGAACCAGAATGGGGGGAAACCTATATATTTTTTATGTTTATAAAGACGAGATTCACCGGCACAAAAGGCACATCTCTCCCTCCATGGAAACTGTGGGTCATGGCTAGATAGGTCAAGGACACACCTCAAATATTGCCACTCCTCCCATCTCAGCACAGGTAAATTGCAGAACCTGGAGTTAGGGCTGGATAATGCTAGTGCGGCAGTTTTTACATGATGAAATGGCAAACTAACGTGTGACACTAGAGCACCAAATGTGTCACGTGAGTTGAGTTGGCATAATATGCTGTTGTTAGCTTTCCAAAAATAGCCTCCTTATATTAGTGTAATTAACTTAGACTAGTGATAAGCTGGTATTAGTGGCCCTGAATAAAGTGTGTGGGAGAATACAGTGTGTGGGAGAGTATGTTGGAATGGGGGGGGGGGGTCATTCCAATATTTTCTAAGAAAGGGAAGGGGATAACTTAAATAGTAGATGATTTTAAGATGTAGGTTGCAACCTTAACGCATCACTGGCCAGACAGTGTAGCACAGATTCAGTTTTCCCAGCTTTGTTGACCCATTTTATTGTCAGGCTCTAAACATTTTTCTTTCTAGGAAATTGAATATTGAGCAGTCTGGTTACAGTAACATCCGGTTCATATTCAGTGGGTCGGAGCAGTACTGCACAATGTCAGATATAGAAATTAACTTCATGGCATTTACAGGGTTCTCTTCTCAAAAACTCTGGATGATACAATTTTTTACATTGAAACTCAAGAGGAGAGATTAATTGAATGTGCAATGAAGACTGGGGTTGGGATGAAGACTAGACTGGGTTTGGGATGATGACTAAACTGGGGTTGGGATGAAGACTAGACTGGGTTTGGGATGAAGACTAGACTGGGGTTTGGATGATGACTAGACTGGGGTTGGGATGATGACTAGACTGGGGTTGGGATGATGACTAGACTGGGGTTGGGATGATGACTAGACTGGGGTTTGGATGATGACTAGACTGGGTTTGGATGATAACTAGACTGGGTTTGGGATGACGACTAGACTGGGGTTTGGATGATGACTAGACTGGGTTTGGGATGATGACTAGACTGGGTTTGGGATGATGACTAAACTGGGGTTGGGATGAAGACTAGACTGGGTTTGGGATGAAGACTAGACTGGGGTTTGGATGATGACTAGACTGGGGTTGGGATGATGACTAGACTGGGGTTGGGATGATGACTAGACTTGGGTTGGGATGATGACTAGACTGGGGTTGGGATGATGAGATCTCCTCTATACCATGTTTCTTGTAGGATGACAATGTCTGTATTTCCAATTTCTTTGATGAAGTCTGGGTTCCTGCTCTTTAGGCCAAAGGCAGATGACCTCAGACCTTGTATATTCCAGGTTGAGATAGCCAGTCAGTAAACAGAGATGTCGCTGGTGTTTTCCTCTTGCACGTGTCACGTGTCTATAGCTTTTAGCCCAGTTAGCATGATACCGCAGACCTACGGTATGAGCTGAACCAATCAGAGGCAGAAGGTAAATCTCTTTGACCGTATCAGTGACACACACACACACACACACACACACACACACACACACACACACACACACACACACACACACACACACACACACACACACACACACACACACACACACACACACACACACAAACAGGGCATGATGTCCACTCAGAGGAAATATTTCCCCTCCCAATGCTAGTTTGAATAAGCATGTTTTCCAAATCCCAACCACAGATCAGATATTACATTTGCAGTGTGCAAAGATTATTTACAGAATGCAGTCAGTTATCAAGTGATCAACAGACTGGAATGCAGTTTAAAGTAGGGATTATGAAATACTTTAGGGTTGATGTTAACTTGGACGATTACCTTGGTCTTGTCTGATGCCAGATGCAGTGGGAAGGTCCTTGTACAGTATTGAAGGCTGTGTGTTACTGTATGTCAGAGGTTTGAATTGAATGTGTGTGTTTCTGTGTTTTCAGGTTGGGAGATGTGTGAAGGAGTGTGAGGGACGGCCATGGGATTGGAGAGACAGTGGCTTCTGGGTGTCACCACTGTTGTTGCCCTCTGTCTGCTGCGTAAGTATCATTCTGTACATCTGGGAAGATTTGCTATGCTCATCACATTTTTATTGGTTTCTCTCCTTACACCTGCCTTGCTCTACTAGCTACCCAAGTAATTCACTTCATACATTTATGTTACAATGGTACAACACTGTAGTTAAGTTATACACCTTAAAAACGTATCATGTAAAATGTACCTCTAGAGAAAACCTCTCATCCAATTCACTATCACAGAAACTCTCTCATCTTCCTCTCACTGTTTCTGTCTCTCTGCATCCCTTTCTACCCTTAACTACCAATGTATTTTCCTCTGTAGTTTATACCACTCTCTTTAGATTCATTGTTCACATAGCCCTTGAATCTCATGTACTGGCCAGTGGAATTTTCTGAATTTACTCCCTAGAACATATGATTCACAGCATCATACTGATAAATCTCTGACATCTGCCACTATACACACATGGCCTGGATTGGGGAAAGTGATGAGGAGGGGGTCTGGGGGTCTAGACACAAGTGTGTACAAGGGAATAGGGTGAAATCCTACTCTAAAAAAAAATCTACGGGTGCGGATTAAGATCAATCTGGGATTTATACTGGCCCCATCCCAAAGGCACGCTTCTAGGGGGAGGGGAGTTTTGTGGAGCGCAGGCCATGTGTGGACCCCAGGGGGTGGCGGAGTGGGAGGGAGCGGTGAGGGGCCTGCTGTCCTGCCCTCTATCAGGGAGTGTCCCCCTTTGAGATTAGTGCTTAATCACTAGGCCAGACGAGGTACAGAGACAACACAACACTGCCAGGCACCCGGTTGCAGGCACAGGCTCTCAGGCTCTGGCCCAGGTGTCGTTAATGGAATTGAAACATGTTTAAAGAGTTGCAGTCCAGCGGTCTTGTCACCAAATGGAGTGTCATTGTTTTACATGGCCTCTGTATGTCTGTTTTAAACTAAGCATACTCTGGAGATTAACACAGTCATAGGAAATATGCAGGCTGACATCCAATATTTATTGACATTTAAATATGTTTATGCTATCTACTCTAATCTCTTATCCTTTACTGCATGTTAGTTTCTCAATGTCCTTCCAGTTTTTTTCCATCCTTGCCTTTTGGGTTTAGCCTTGTTTCTCCTGTCTTTGTCCTCCCCTTCCCTCTCATAAAGCAGCCAAGCTGTTGCTGGCTGCTAAACAATTTTATCATCGGTTCTCGGCCCTGCAAAAAAATAAAGTTAATATTTACTCAATATCTTCCTGGAATGTGTAACCAGAAATTCCACAGAATGCATTTTGGAGAAAACTCAGCATGTATCTGGCTCTGCATGAGACTCAAACCTATGTGGAACAGATCCACATGTGGATGTTGACTGTTGACTATTCAGGCATCAACATGTTTTACTGCCGATTCACCAGTCATGCTCAGCCTACCACCATTGTATTATTGCAACCTGTGTGCTTTCTCCTCAGGTACGTCCCAGGGTGTGGAGGTGGTGGTCCGAGCCAGGGTTGGGGGGACTGCAGAGCTAGGTTGCAGTCTTACCCCCCCTTCTACAGGAGCCACCACCCCAAACCTGTTCCCACTGCACGTGGTGGAGTGGGTTCGTCTGGGTTACAATGTTCCCATCCTCATCAAATTCGGAGTGTACGCACCACGTGTGCATCCCAACTACAAGGGTGAGTCCTCTTGTCCCAGATCTATGTCTTATCACTGCTTCTTTCAAATTACACAATGCATAGCAAATACACTGTGGCAATTGCAGTTATACAACATGGCTGAACATTTGATCCTTTTGGGTCTCACTTTGAGTCCTGGTGCAATTGAATCTTTTGTCCTGTTGGTTTATTGGGAGCCATTTGCCTGCATACAACACCCCACTGCAGTCTCTACATTCCTCAGTGTATCGTATGGGAGAAGGACAAAGGAGAGTTTAACCTCAAGAAAAGGACCTGAAAAAGACGCATTTCTCTGATTATATCTGAAGAGATTCTGTGCAATAAGGTCACATTGTCTTAAAACAACTTTCAATTACCTTCCTTTGAGCCTTTCTTTCCCCTCACTAGTAGCTGGCTGGGAATGTGATTTAAGTACAGCTGTTTTGTTTTGAGTGGGGGTGGGGAAGGGGGCTAAAAGGGTATTTATGAATGCTGGGGGGTCTCAGTGGTGAGAATACCTCAAATAGGTAATCCACCCAAACAAGAGCCCTGTAATTACACTGCGTGTCTGGGTGTGTGGTAGGGCCTCCATAGTACCGGAGCAGGGGACTGGGGCAGGGCCTGGGTGAGGACGTAAAAATGTTAATGGATCAGTCAGGGGGGTGGGATGACAGACGGGGCTGTGTGTGGGTGTGTGCGCATGTATGTGTGTATATTTGTGTGTGCATGCATATGTGTGTGAGTGCAAGGAGGGGGGGGGGGGGGGTATGGTTGAATTGAGACAGGCTTGGGTGGGGTGGGGGCTGGTGGTCAGATGACAGTTTTTTATTGGTATTCAGAGGGGTGACACAGTGAAGAGGTTGCTTTGCTGTAAGGAGAATGAATTAAGTATATGAAATAATAGAGTTTTCTTACCTAGAGTACCATAATCCAGTCATTGTCTCTCAGAGAACAAAAGACAAAGGTCTATATCACATCCACCCCTTCCTCTGACGGAGCCCACGCCAGTACTTGTGCCTCCAAAATTCCATATTCTCTCATCTAGGTCACTGAACCTGGCAGGAAGCCTTTCAAGTCCACCTACAGTTGGTTTTAACTTAAAAACAATCAGTAGATGATTTCAGCTATCACACTAAAGATCAACATCTAGGTCACTGACCCTGGCATGCACTGGACACCGACCAGGCTCTGATAATTCAGGAATGGCCGGGAAGAGCACTAACCAACAGATGTCTGGCCGTCTTTCTGACCCACCCATAAACCTCAGTGTTATTGTTTTAAGACAATCATGTGATGCAACATAACCCATAATTCATCACTGAGGCTATGGGGGTAAAAACAATAGAAAAGTAACAACAACAATCTAACGGTTTGTTAGAAATCAAAAAGGACTTGGTTTTGACGAGGGATATTCTCCCTCTCTGTGTGTCTGGGGTCTGCTTAACCCCTGTCTGCCTCATATCCTCTCAGCTCCCCTCCTTTTGGAGGCAGGTGGCAACACGTGAAGCGTATCAGCAGTGCGGATCTAATGTATTCTACCATCAAATTAAAATGTATGGGGGATTTCAGATTGAACCACAGCCCCACCTCACTAGACAGTATGAAACACAACCACTTCCTGATCTTTGTCTCAAGCTGTCTCTATGCTCAGGGACAAACAAGCACAACAAAACCTTTGAGTAATAGGAAGAAATGCCTAACTTTTTTTCATCCTTATTAAGAGTTTATAAGACTGCTCTAACTCTCATGTACAATCTTGCACTGACGCCATCCGCCAGTCTTATAGTGTCTCATGAAAGAATGAGAGGAAGCGTTATTTTGGATGGGGGTATAATAAAGTAATACGTTTAATCTCTAATTGTTCAGATAGGATATCAAGTGTATTTCAGATTACAGTGAGTGCTTGAGGAGTGCTTGCTGTGTCTGTGTCTGTGCCACAGAGTAATGTCCTTCTGTTGACCCCATTAGAAGCCATTCGCTCTGAAACAGACAGATTACTTACAGATTACTTGCAAGTCTTTTATTTCTGGAGAGAAACCATTTTGAAGGAGGCTGCCCAGTGCCACATCCTTCTTCCTCCTTGTCTCTTTTTTAAACATGCCCTGGAGGGCTGAACATCAATCACCTGAGAACAAAGAGGAAGAGACAAATAAATAGTCACTAAAATACTGAAGTAGAGTCAACTCGGCTAGTGAAGTCTGTTGGAGTTGTGCTTTTTGATGAAATGTGTTAGTCCGGGCTGGCCTGTGAGTCTCCATTCACTGGCCGCGCTGTCAGGGGCAATTGCTCTAAAAAGGGAAGATCAAATGTGTCCTCTCCGCTGAATTAAATGAGTGGAGACGGTGTGGAGGGCACACCCTCCTGGGGGTAGAACGACAGCGGCAAAACCCCAGACTCAGCCCAGCAGGCCCCCATCATTCTGTCTCAGTGTGAGCCGTGAACACTGGGGGAGTCATGGCCTTGTTTCGCCCTCATACAAATACACACATTAAAGAACCTCAATTAATGAGCCTTGTTCCTCCACCATCTTTTAATTGGAATTGACATTTTACGTTGGTCAACAATGCCTTACTAAACATGACCCTATTCGACCAACTCAGCCAGGAGAGAGCCAAACAGAGAGGTGGCAGCTGAGGCTGACCCACATGATCCAGCAGCGATCTGTATTTCTACTAAAACTGGACCAGGGAGACGTTTGCTAAACAGTGACACAATATGAGAAGAATGCAGGCTAGACCCTTGGATCTCATGTTCTCCAGCTCTAAGTTACTCCGTCAGGACAAAGGTTCTGTTTCTTCATCTCACAGCGCTGTAGGTGTGTCCCATGGGCCTGGAATCAGAGCAGGGGGAATGAGATCAGGCCCAGTATTGTGCTGCCTGGGAGCTTTTGTGTGAAGTCCTTCCTTAAGGCCCAAGTACTGCCTGGGAGGTTCTACCTTATCCCAGACCTGTCCCAGATTTGGCTTGAGTTTCACACAGGAGAAGAGAGGAGCTTTGGTTGAGCCAGGCCTCTGTTACCTACAGATATAGGATCTTAATCTGAGTTAATCTAAGTTTCTCACAGAAGGAAAATAATCATGCAGCAACAGGAAATGTGCATTTTTGTTTGGATTATCATTTAAAAATATTAGGGGTTGATGCAGTTTTGGATAGGGAAAATCAAGTCTGAAATGTTAAAGTGGAAAGTTTAAACCTTGAATACACAACAAATTTGCATTTCCTGCAACAATAGGATGATAAAATTAAGATACAACACCTGTACTGTTGGAAGAGTAGTTTACAACAAGGAGAGGGTTATAAATTGAAAGTATCAGAACTCAGGATAAGACCCAGATGCAGACAGCTAGAATCACAGATGTTTATTGACCAAATAGGGGGCAGGCAAAAGACAGGTCAAGGTCAAGGGCAGGCAGAGGTCTGTAATCCAGGGCAGAGTCAGTAAGGTACAGAACGGGATCAGGGCAGGCAGAGGTTCGTAATCGGGTCAGAGTCAGGCAGGTACAGAACGGCAGGCAGGCAGGTTCGGGGTCAGGGCAGGCAGAATGTCAGAACTGGGAATATTAGGAAACAAAAACTTGAGAAAACAGGAAGACGGGAAAGCATGCTGGTAAAACCTGACAAGACAAACTGGCAACAGACAAACAGAGAACACAGGTATAAATGCACAGGGGATAATGGGGAAGATGGGCAACACCTGGAAGGGGGTGGAGACAAGCACAAAGACAGGTGAAACCCATCAGTGTGTGACAGGACCCCCCCCCCCCCTCTAGGAGCGCCACCTGGCGCCCTGCCCGGGCACATACCTGGTTGACCAGGGGGCCGGCGGTGGAACTCAGCAATGAGTGCTGAGTCCAGGATGTTCTTAGCAGGGACTTAGCACCTCTCCTCTGGGCAATAACCCTCCCAGTCAACCAGGTACTGGTATCCCCTGCCACAAGGTCGAATACTCAGGAGGCGCCTCACCGTGTAGGCCGGATGGCCGTCGATGAGATGGGGGAGAAGGGTGGACCTGGAAACAGAAGATAAAGGACAGTGAGACACGGGTTTTATCTTGGACACACAAAATGTAAGATGGATACGGAGGGTGTGGGGCAACAGAAGGCGAGCAGCAGAGGGGCTAAGGATTTTAGCGATGGGGAATGGGCCGATGAAACGGGGGGAAAGTTTACGGGACTCCACTCGGAGGGGCAGGTCCCGAGTGGAGAGCCATACTCTCTGCCCGAGCCGCTAGCGGGGAGCAGGGGTACGATGGCGATCCGCTTGTTGCGATACCTGGATGTGGTCTTCAAAAGAGCAGCCCGGGCTCTCTTCCAGGTATAGCGACAGCGGCGGATAAACATCTGGGCAGAGGGTATGCTGAATTTGTCTTGCTCGGGGAAGAGCGGGGGCTGATATCCCAAGGAACACTCAAAGGGCGAGAGACCAGTGGCCAAGCAGGGAAGGGTGTTGCGGGCGTATTCCACCCACACAAGTTGCTGGCTCCAGGTGGTGGGGTTTGTGGAGACGAGGCAACAAAAGGCTGTCTCCAGGTCCTGATTGGCTTGTTAGATTGGGGGTTGAAACCAGAGGACAGGCTGGCCATCGACCCAATCGGAGACCATGTCGCCCGGAAGTCCATGGATCCAGAAGATGTGCTGCACCATGAGCTGAGCCGTCGCCTTGGCTGAGGGTAACTTGGGAAGGGGAATAATATGGATGGCTTTAGAAAACCTATCCACCGCCGTCATGATAGTAGTGTTGCCGTCTGCTGGTGGAAGCCCGATATATGGGATCAGGGGCGGTGAGGAACAGGGAGTGGTTGAAATAGGCCAGCCATATCTTGCTGCAGAGTCTTATTTTGTGCAAAAACCGTGCAGGCGGTGGCGAATGCGGAGACATCCAGCACCATGGAAGGTCACCAAAAGCGTCGCCGAACAAAAGCCAGGGTCTGACTGGAGCCTGGATGGCAGGTCAGTCTAGAGGAATGTGCCCATTCCAGGACCGGGGAACGGGCAGAGTCGGGGACAAACATCTGGTTAGCCGGAACCCCTCCGGGTGAATAACAGGGCCCAACGAGCCTGCTTAGAGTTGAGGTGCTTGGCGGTGCGGAGATATTCCAGGTTCTTGTGGTCCGTCCACACTAAGAATGGGTGTTCTGCCCCTTCCAACCACTGCCTCCACTCCTCCAACGCCATCTTGACAGCGAGGAGTTTTTGATTTCCCACATCATATTTCCTCTCAGCAGGGGTAAGACGATGGGAGAGGAAAGCGCAGGTGTGCAGCTTTTGATCCTGGGCAGAACGCTGGGACTGGACGGCCCCAACTCCGACATCCGAGGCGTCAACCTCCACCACAAACTGACGGGATGGGTCCGGATGGACTAAGATGGGGGCTGTAGTGAATCGACGTTTGAGGTACGAGAACGCCTGGTCAGCTGTTGGAGACCACGTGAAGGGAACCTTGGGAGAGGTGAGTGCTGAGAGGGGGAAGCCACGATGAGGTAATTCTGGATGAAGCGGTGGTAGAAGTTAGCAAAGCCCAGGAAACATTGCAGCTGCACTCTGGATGTGGGTTGAGGCCAATCCACCACCACTCTCACCTTGTCTGGATTCATCTGTATATATCCTGCAGCGATGACGTATCTAATGAAGGAGATGGTGGAGCGATGAAGGACTTGTCTGATGTGGAGGACGTGTTCTTGAGCTGACCGGGAAAAGACCATGATATCGTCGAGGTAGACAAACACGAACCGGTTCAGCATGTCCCGGAGCACATTGTTGACCAGGGCCTGGAACACAGCGGGAGCGTTGGTCAGCCCGAATGGCATAACTAAGTACTCATGGTGCCCGCTAGTTGTGTTAAAGGTTTTCCACTCATCTCCTTCCTGTATCCGAACCAGATGGTAGGCGTTCTGAAGGTCCAACTTAGAGAAGATGGTCGCTACCTGAAGAGGTTCGAAAGCCAAGGAGGTGAGTGGTAGAGGGTATTTTTTACCCATTAACTCCTGTAGTCGATACATGGGTGCAGGGTTTTGTCCTTCTTCTCCACAAAGAAGAACCATGTGCTGGCGGGGGAGGCCGATGGGCAAATACTCCCTGCAATGAGTGAGTTCTCAATGTACTCCTCCATAGCCTTGGTCTCCAGACCCGACAGGGTGTAAAGCCAACCCCCGAGGGGCTGTAGTGCCCGGGAGAAGGTCAAAGGAGGGTATTGCAGGTGACTCTGCCAATAGTTTGCCCATCGAGCACTCTAACGTCCATGGGAATGGAGATGGGCTGAGTGGAGATACCAAGCTCCGACACCAATGTAGCATTGATAAAGCTCTCATCGGCCCCAGAGTCAATGAGCACCCAGAGTGATTTGGCCTGGTCACCCCATAAAAGGATGGCATTGATACGGGTGCGAGTAATGGGAGATTGGAAAATCCTCGTCCGGCTCAACAGAGTACTCATACCTACTGATGAGCCTGGACTTTTTATGGAAATATAATGTCCTGTTATCCTGCAATACAACTAGCTCCTGGTGTTCAGTCTGCGTAAACGTTAATCCAGAGATAACCGAGCCCTTCCCAGTAGCTTGGGCTCTGGAGGAGGCGTCCGCCCTCGGCGATTCCCGTGAGCACTCGGGTGACATCGGATTCTCTCGGAAATGCCTTCGGGGGTTAAGCGAGGGCAACAGGGGACAGATTCCCTCTCCCTTCTATGTTCTCGTAGCCGCCCATTGATTCGGATGGTCAAGGCTATGAGGGAGTTGTGATCCATGGGCAGCTCCCGGGATGCGAGCTTATCTTTGATCACCTCCGATAATCCGTGTCGAATATGTCGAACAATGCTTCTGGTTTCCAGGCACTCTCAGCTACCAACGTATGAAAATCCACTGCGTAGTCTGCCACACTATGGACGTCTTGACGTAGCTGGAACAGTTTATGAGCAGCCTCTCTCCCGGACAATGGAGACTCGACCACCTTCCGTACTTCCGCCACAAACTCCTCCAGACTGAGGCAGACGGTGGACTGTTGCTCCCACACCGCCGTAGCCCAGGCGAGTGCCCTCCCGGATATCAGCGTTATGATGTACGCTATCCTTGAGCGGTACAAGGGGAATGAAAAAGGCTGGAGCTCAAAGATGAGGGAGCAGTGGGAGAGACTGAAATCAAGCCCCATCGGCCAAAGGATGCCGAGCCCTCCCTCAGAAGCCCCACCTTCCTGGCTATAATACCTGGGCTCACATCCATTTCCTCAATTCTTTGCACTTCAAGGAAGATTTCTTTGCACTTCCGAAGGAAGAACGTGTCACGTAATTTACAAACGTTTTAAGCACACGAAGGCTACGAGATTTGGCTCCGAGTTACAGTACGTGTCTGTTAGTTGAGAGAGAGTACTCGTCCCTGTAGATGTTGTGAGTTTTGGGTCTTGGCATTGTTTTTTTGGATTTGCTAAAAGCAAACTACTTTCTGCTCTGCTTGTGTAGCCAATGCTTCCTTGCTTGAGTAAGATGGTCAGTGGCAAGAGTAAGTTCAAAAAGGCTAACCAGCTGAGTTTGAACCACTGACCGTGCCTTAGGGCATGTGGTTTCACAATGAAAATGAATGATACTCATGAGTGCTGTCCTGTTTGCCAGAGGTGGAAACAAACTCAGGAGGCATTGGTTTGGAATATTTTGCACAACCATTGTCTCCGGCCGGGCTGACTTTGTGAGGAAGATTGATGGTTGGAGTTGATACGATATACTATCCCTGATTGGCGGGTTTTTAGAGTGTGAATCGGATGACATCATTCCGGGGCAGCTTGAAGCCCCGGCTTTGGTTTCGGCGGGGGACAGCGAACCATTGCTGGTGATGCGCTTTTAATGGTGTTTTTCTCCCCCGCAGCGGAGTTCCTGAAGGTTTGGGTGAAGGTATTTACCTCTTGTCCCTGAAGCGTGGCTTAACCCTGTTTAAAGATTTTGCTGATGAGTGGCGAGTTTGTTAGCTCCGGAGGCTAACAAGGGGGCTAATCTTTGCTCAGAGGTTCCCAAACCTAGTGTGGGCTGGGTATCAGAACACACAGTTCCTTCTCCATGTTCAGACACACGGTGAGTGGTCGATATGAAAACAAGCAGGACAAAACAAACTAATTATCCCAGTCCTCAGGATGGCATTCTGGCCCTTCAGGAGATAATGAATGAGAGACTGGCAGCATGCTCTGTCCAGTGGTGGGCATGCACAGTTTCACCATGGGTGATGAGAATGGTGACAAGGGGTTATGGTCTCCAGTTCGTTGTGCGTTCTCCTCCTTTTCTTGGCGTCATTACATCATTGGTCCCCGAGGTCTAGCGCCTGTCTTAAGATAGAAGATTTCCTCTCTCCTTCAAAAGCAGGCTATTCGGGTGGTCCCTGTGTCAGAAGTACAGAATGGTTGGTACAGCCGGTACTTCTTAGTTCCCAAGAGCGAGGAAATGTTGCGTCCCATCCTGGACTTTAAACAAGCACCTCAAGGTTGCAAGTCCAAAACGCTCGCGCTTCACCGTCTATTGCAGTCGGTGTGTCCCAGCGATTGGTTCACGTACATATGTACATGTACTATACATCCTCCCCATCTCCCTATCACCAGCACCTTTTCTATGATGGTGGAGGCAGCTTTGGCACCGGTGCGGTAACAGGGGATAAGAGTATTGGCCTATCTGGGCGATTGACTGGTCGTTGCGGAGTCGAGGGAACAGGTGTTGCTCCACGCTGCCACGATGGCTTCCCATATTCATTCGCTGGGGTTCATAGTGAATCACAAGACAAATTGTTTGACTCTGGCTCAGCACATTCAGTTTCTCGTCTCGTTCTGGACTCAGTTCTGAATCATGCGTTTTTGTTCTAATGGAGGAGGGTCGCATTCCGGCTCTGTCTGGCATGGGTTCGCTGGTGCACTTGGTGGCTTTTTCGCTTGTGCCTGTGGTTATTAGGGCCGATGGCCTCTATGATAGCTGTGGTGCCTCTGGGACTTCTGTTGATGCCTTCAATGCTGGGTGATAGCTACACGTCTGGACTCATCTCCCCACTGCCATCAGTTGCTCATGGTCTCCCCGTCATGGCTAAGGGCGCTGTAACGGACAACGCTGGAGATGAGAAGCAGGTACGGGGAGTCAAACATTTAATAGGGAACAGACATAGAACAAGACAGAAACAGCGTCAGCACACGGATAACACGGACATATTACAATCAATGCAGCAGCGGGGAAAAGAGCTGGGGAACTGCCAAATATATTGAGGTAATAAACAGGTTATTGAGTGAGTCCAGGTGAGTTCAATATCGCTGATGCGTGTGACGAGGGAAGGCAGGTGTGCATAAATGATGGTGGCTGGAATGCGTAATGCAGGGCAGTCGGGGGAAGAGCGGGAGCAGGTGTGACATGCACTGACTCCTTGGAGAGACCTGCGACTGCTGTTGCAGGGGTTCTCATGGGCCGGGAAATGTCCCACAGGGTGATCACGACAGACGCATCCTTATTGGTATGGGGAGCTCTGTGCGACGGCTACTCAGATAGAGGGATTTGGTCAACAGCACAACAGGTTCTGCATTTCAATTACCTAGAGCCACTGACTGTTTTGCTAGTGCTGAAGCATTTCCTTCCAATGTTGGAGGGCCGCATGTGTTGATAAGGTCCAACGATAGGACGGTGGTGGCTTACATCAATAGGCAGAGAGGCACGTGGTCTCTCTCTCTCTCCTAAACCTGGCCCGTTATCTGCTCGTGTGGAGCAGTGCGCATTTCTGTCGCTCAGTGCGGCGTATCTTCCTATATCTCAACGTGGGTGCAGATCTACTTCTCAGGGGGGATCCTATCTCTACGGATAGACTGCCCTGCTCATGACCTTGGCATCAGCGTCATTGGGGATCTCCACATGCTATCAGTACACCATTTCTGTTTGGAGTTCACGCCTGGTGACTCCAAAGTGGGGTTACGTCCTAATGCAGTTGCTCCCAAGGTTAGGCCTATGTCCGGTGCAGTACCAGTCAAAAGGTTGGACACACCTACTCATTCAAGGGTTTTTCTTTATTTTTACTGTTTTCTACATTGAAGAATAATAGTGAAAACATCAAAACTATGAAATAACACATATGGAATCATGTTAATTTCTTATGGGCAGGTGGGACAGGTGAAATTGCAGAGCGCGAAATTCAAAAATACCAAATTCAAATATTTAACATTCTTGAAAATATATGTGTTATACATCACAATAAAGCTTAACTTCTTGTTAATCCAGCCGCTGTGTCCGATTTCATAAAGGCTTTGCGGCGAAAGCAAACCATGCGATTATCTGAGGACCACGCCCCCGCATATAAACACATGAAAATCATATTTCAACCAGGCAGGTACACCACAAAAGTCAGAAATAGCGATATAATTAATGCCTTACCTTGAAGATCTTCTTCTGTTGGCACTCCAAAATGTCCCAGAAACATCACAAATGGTCCTTTTGTTCGATAATGTCCTTCTTTATGTCCCAAAAATGTACATTTATTTGGCGTGTTTGATTCAGAAATACACGGGATTCAACTCGCCCAACATGCCTACAAAGTATCTAATAAGTTACCTGTAAACTTGGTCCAAACATTTCAAACAACGTTCCTAATCCAACCTCAGGTACCCTAAAAAGTAAATAATCGATCAAATTTAAGATGGAATAAACTGTTTATAATACCGGATAAAAACAACGTGAAGCGCGCTCCAGTTCATGCTCACCAAAACAATAGAGTCCCCCTGTAGTGACACTTACAATGAATAGAACTACTTCTTCATTTCTCAAAAGAAAAACATTGAACAATTTCTAAAGACTGTTGACATCTAGTGGAAGCCATAGGAACTGCAACCAGGTTCCTAATAATAAGGGTATCCCATAGAAAACAATTGGAAAATCCTATGACCTCAAATGTTTTTTTCCCCTGGATGGTTTGTCCTCAGGGTTTTGCTTGCCATATCAGTTCTGTTATACTCACATACATTATCTTAACAGTTTTAGAAACTTTGGAGTGTTTTCTATCCAAATCTACTCTTATATGCATATCCTAGCTTCTAGGCCGGAGTAACAGGCAGTTTACTTTGGGCACGCTTTTCATCCGGAGGTGAAAATACTGCCCCCTACCCAAGAGAGGTTAAACAAAGCTAAATATATTTTATATTTGAGATTCTTCAAAGTAGCCACTGTAACGGTTTTCTTCCTGGGATGAAGGAGAGGACCAAAACGCAGCGCGGCTAGTGTTCAACATGTTTAATAAAGAATAAGAACGTGAACACTACAAGCTACAAAACAATAAATGTGAAAACCGAAAACAGTCCTATCTGGTGCAGAACACAAAGACAGAAAACAATCACCCACAAACCAACAGTGCAAACAGGCTACCTTAATATGGTTCCCAATCAGAGACAATGCAAAACACCTGTCTCTGATTGAGAACCATATTAGGCCAAACAACAAACCCAACATAGAAACACAAAACATAGACTACACCCACCCAGCTCACGTCCTGACCAACTAAACAAAGACTAAACAAAGGAAATAAGGTCAGGAACGTGACAGCCACCCTTTGCCTTGATAACAGTTTTCCACACTCTTGGCATTCTCTCAACCAGCTTCATGAGGAATGCTTTTCCAACAGTCTTGAAGGAGTTCCCACATATGCTGAGCACTTGTTGGCTGCTTTTCCTTCACTCTGCGGTCCAACTCATCCCAAACCATCTCAACTGGATTGAGGTCGGTTGTTTGTGGAAGCTAGGTCATCTGATGCAGCACTCCATGACTCTCCTTCTTGGTCAAATAGCCCTTACACAGCCTGGAGGTGTGTTGGGTCATTGTCCTGTTGAAAAACAAATTATAGTTCCACTAAGCGCAAATCAGATGGTATGGCGTATCGCTGCAGAATGCTATGGTGGCCATGCTGGTTAAGAATAAATTCTTATTTACAATGACGGCCTACAGTGGCTTAACTGCCTTGTTCAGGAGCAGGACAACATATTTTTTTCTTGTCAGCTCTGGGATTCAATCCAGTAACCTTTCGGTTACTGGCCCAACGCTCTAACCACTAGGCTACCTGCTGCCCCAAATGTAGGTAGAGTTATTAAAGTGACTATGCATAGATAACAACAGAGAGTAGCAGCGGTGTAAAAGAGGCAATGCAAATAGTCTGGGTAGCCATTTGATTATCTGTTCAGGAGTCTTATGGCTTGGTTGTAGAAGCTGTTTAGAAGCCTCTTGGGCCTAGACTTGGCGCTCCGGTACCACTTGCATTGCGGTAGCAGAGAGGACAGTCTATGACTAGGGTGGCTGGAGTTTTTGACAATTTTTTAGGGCTTTCCTCTGACACCGCCTGGTATAGAGGTCCTGGGTGGCAGGAAGCTTGGCCTCGGTGATGTACTGGGCCGTATGCACTACCCTCTGTAGTGCCTTGCGGTTGGAGGCCGATCAGTTGCCATACCAAGCAGTGATGCAACCAGTCAGGATGCTCTCGATGGTGCATCTGTAGAAACCTTTGAGGATTTGAGGACCCATGCCAAATCTTTTCAGCCCCTTGAGGGTGAATAGGTTTTGTCTTCCCCACTGTCTTGTGTGCTTGGACCATGTTAGTTTGTTGGAGAAGTGGACACCAAGGAACTTGAAGGTCTCAACCTGCTCCACTACAGCCCCGTCGATGAGAATGGGGGCGTGCTCGGTCCTCCTTTTCCTGTAGTCCACAATCATCTCCTTTGTCTTGATCACGTTGAGGGAGAGGTTGCTGTCCTGGCACCACACGGCACCACTCCTCCCTATAGGCTGTCTCATCGTTGTCTCATTGTTGTCAGTGATCTGGCCACTGTTGTGTCATCAGCAAACTTAATGATGGTTTTGGAGTTGTGCCTAGCCATGCAGTCATGAGGGAACAGGCAGTACAGAAGGGGACACTTTGGAGTCACCAGGCTTGAACTCCAAACAGGAAGGGTGTACTGATAGCACGAGATCCCCAACGACGCTGATGCCAAAGCCATGAGCAGGGCAGTCTTCTAGGAAAGGACCTTCAGGTCCACAGACCCCAATGGTTCAAACGGAGGCCCACACAGAGCGTCCAGGACCAACACCAGGTCCCAGGTAAGTGCCATAGGCTTATGGTCTGAGCCAACACTTATTTGATTTTTACGTGATTCCATGTGTTATTTCATAGTTTTGATGTCTTCACTATTATTCTACAATGTAGAAAATAGTAAAAATAAAGAAAAACCCTTGAATGAGTAGGTGTGTTCAAACTTTTGACTGGTACTGTAAATTAATACGAACAAGGCTATCTGTGTTGTGTTTTTGTCTGTTTTGCTAATCCAGCTCCGGGTAGGGCACTTTCTAAGCAGCGTCTTTTTCGTTGGATGGTGGAAGCTATCTCCCTGGCGTGTGACAACAAAGGACAAGGATTGCCAAGCGGTGTGCATGCTCACTCTACTAGGGATGTGGTGGCTTCTTGGGCGTTGTTCAGGGGCATGACGATTGGTGATATCTGTGCTGCAGCCAGTTTGTGAAGTTTATCGCTTGAATGTAACTGCTCCCGGTGTGGCTCATAGTGATCTTAAGGCTGGGTCCGGGAGTGGATGTTATGCAGCACGCAGGTTGCGCATTTATCCAGATTACCACAGTTCCCCTGAGGGTTTGAGCCTTGGGTTGCCTTGGGTTGCCTTGGTGTCCGGCGGTGCGCAAATTGTGCATTTATCCGGGTTATCACAGTTTCCCTGTGGATTTGAGTTTTGGGCTGCCGTGGTTCATCGATGAGACGGCATGCGATTGTGCATTATTAAGTCACAGCAGGTTCCCTGTTGTTTTGGGCTTGCAGTTACATGTACGAGTTCTGACTTTTCATGCTCGCAAGGTACAGTAAGTATTGTTCTTCGAACTGTGGGGTCTATGGACTTGGACCACTGTGGTCGATGTTAAGCAGCGATCTGTCCGGGTTATCACTGTTTCCCTGTGGGTTTGAGCCTTGGGCTGCCTTGAAGGGCGAAATGCTCAGAGTGCGCATTATCAGGGTTACCATCGTTTTCTGTGGGTTTGAGTCTTGGGCAGCCTTGGGCACCCGTGGCAGCGCACGAGTGCTCAGTTTCCAGGTTACTGCAGGTTTACTGTGGGTTTTAGCCTCTGGCTTCCCTAGGTTCATCGACTCTGGTCGATGCTATGCAGCACGCAGGTGCACTTTACCTATTAACGACAGGTGTTCTGTTGTTTTGGAATTGCGCTTCCTTGTATGAGTTCTGACATTTCAGGCTTGTAAGGTATTGTTCTTGGAACCGTGGGGTCTATGGACTTGGGCTGCAGTGGCAACGTGTCAGTGCACATAGCCAAGTTGCAGCAGGTTCTGGTTCCCTATATGGGGCTCTAACAGTCCAGGCCTCATGAGGCTCTGACAGTTCAGGCTTCTCTGCTTCTCTTTTTGGAGCCGGTGGAACCTGCTTGTGCTTGGGCTGCCATGGGCCTCCTAGATTGGTACCCTCTGAGCCGGCTTGGAGTGTGATTGTATGTCCCTATAGTATTTTATACAGAGTGACCGACTGAAAGGGAATGTACAGTTATGAATACAACTACTCGTCCCTGAAGGAGGGGGCAAGGTATAACATATTTTGGTGCCACACCGCCAGCGGCTTCGGGCTCCTTGAGAGCGGTATTGAATTGAGTAAATGAATGCGAGCCCCGGTATTATAGCCAGGAAGGCGGGGCTTACGAGGTCAGGATCTGCATCCGTTGGCCCGTTGGTCATGATTTCAGTTTGCTTCAGGTAAATAGAATTGGTTGTTAACTCCCCATAATATGTTATACCTCAAATCAAATCACATTTTATTGGTCACATACCCATGGTTAGCAGATGTTAATGCGAGTGTAGCGAAATGCTTCTAGTGCAATAATAGCTAACAAGTAATCTAACAATTCCACAACAACTACCTAATGCACACAATTCTATGTAAAAGGATGGAATAGGAATATTTACATATAAATATATGGATCAGTGATGACGGAGCGGCATAGGCAAGATGTAATAGATGGTATAGAATACAGTATATACTGTACATATGAGATGAGTAATGCAAGATATATAAACATTATTAAAGTGGCATTATTAAAGTGACTAGTGATCCATTTATTAAAGTGGCCAATGATTTCGAGTCTGTATGTAGGCAGAAGCCACTCTGTGTCAGTGATGGCTTTTAACAGTCTGATTTCCTTGAGATAGAAGCTGTTTTTCAGTCTCTCGGTCCCAGCTTTGACCTGTGCTGACCTTGCATTCTGGATGGTAGCGGGGTGAACAGGCAGTGGCTCGAGTGGTTGTTGTCCTTGATGATCTTTTTGGCCTTCCTGTGACATCGGGTGCTGTAGGTTTCCTGGAGGGCAGGTAGTTTAAAACCTTTTCTCAATAAGGGGTGCTGTTTTCACTTTGTAAAAATTTTGTTCCCAAATTAAACTGCCTCGTACTCAATTCTTGCTCGTACAATATGCATATTATTATTACTATTGGATAGAAAACACTCTCTAGTTTCTAAAACCGTTTGAATTATATCTGTGAGTAAAACAGAACTCAAGTTGGAGCAAACTTCCTGTGAGGAAGTGAGAAATCTGAAATCAGGCAGGCTGTTCTGGGGTCAGTTTATTAATTTGCATGTCTTCTATTGGGCGACATGCACTGCATACGCCTTCCCCTAGATGTCAGCAAATAGTGAGAATTGGAATGGAGTTGCTAGGCAGATCTGAGGCCATATAAAGGGTCTTGGAACGTGGGGTGCAGTCTTTTCAACATTCGCAATGACGCAAGACAGACCTCAGGATGGCGTTCTGGAAAGCTCCCGTTATAGGCCTTATATATATCCGGCTCTGATTTTATTCGATATAGGTGTTAAAGACATCATAATGTTGTTATTTTAAACCGAGTTATATCAGTTTATATCAGTATATTGCGATTTTCGGATATTTCTTTGTGCTGCGTTATAGTGAGTTGAGCACGTCTGGGCCACATGGCTAATGTTTACTGCTAATTCCAAAGTTGAAGGCGACAACCGAGCAACGATTCTTTTGGACAAAGGACAACTTGCCCAAGATTCTGATAAAAGCTCATCAAAAAGTAAGAACTATTTATGATGTTAATTCGTTGTTCTATTGAAAAATGTAAAACTCCTATTCCGCCATTAATTTCGGTGCGGTCTCGCTTTAACGCACGCTGTATGTCGTAGTAACGTTAATTTTAAAAATCTAACACAGCGGTTGCATTAAGAACTAATGTATCTTTAATTTGCTGTCCAACCTGTATTTTTTAGTCAAGTTTATGATTAGCTAATGATTAGATTAGGTGCCTCTCCCAAGATTTCTCCCGACATTTTGTTGGCAGCTTGGCTACTATTCTCTTTGTATAACCACGAATTGTGCCGCTAAATATGCACATTTTTGAACAAACTCTATATGTATTGTGTAATAGGATGTTATAGGACTGTCATCTGAAGAAGTTTGAGAAGGTTATTGAAAAAATTAATATCTTTTGCTGGTTTATTCGTTATCGCTATTGTTGGCTTGAATCAATGCTGTTGTGTGGTTGGCTATTGTAGTAAGCTAATATAATGCTATATTGTGTTTTCGCTGTAAAACATTTAAAAAATCTGAAATATTGGCTGGATTCACAAGATCTTTGTCTTTCATTTGCTGTACGCTGTGTATTTTTCATAAATGTTTTATGATGAGTATTTAGGTAATTCACGTTAGTTATTCTAGTTGCTTTGGTGAGAGTTGTGATGGTGGCTGCAATGTAAAACTATGATTTATACCTGAAATATGCACATTTTTCTAACAAAACATATGCTATACAATAAATATGTTATCAGACTGTCATCTGATGAAGTTGTTTCTTGGTTAGTGACTATTTATATCTTTATTTGGTCGAAATTGTGATAGCTACCTATGAAGGAAAAAAATGGTGGAGAAAAAAAAGTTGTGTCTTTTGCTATCGTGGTTAGCTAATAGAAATACATATTGTGTCTTCCCTGTAAAACATTTTAAAAATCAGAAATGATGGCTGGATTCACAAGATGTGTATCTTTCATCTGGTGTCTTGGACTTGTGATTTAATGATATTTAGATGCTAGTATTTACTTGTGACGCTATGCTAGGCTATGCTAGTCAGCTTTTTTACTGATGGGGAGGCTCCCGGATCCGGGATTGTGATGAAGTAGAAGTTAACCCCAGTGATGTGTTGTGCAGACCGCACCACCCTCTGGAGAGCCTTGCTGTTGTGGGCGGTGCAGTTGCCGTACCAGGCGGTGATACAGCCCGACAGGATGCTTTCAATTGTGCATCTGGTAAAGTTTGTGAGGGTTTTAGATGACAAGCCAAATTTCTTCAGCCTCCTGAGGTTGAAGAGGCGCTGTTGCGCCTTCTTCACCACACTGTCTGTGTGGGTGGACCATTTCAGTTTGTCCTTGATGTGTACGCCGAGGAACTTAAAACTTTCCACCTTCTCCACTGCTGTCCTGTCGATGTGGATAGGGGGGTGCTCCCTCCTGTTTCCTGAAGTCCACAATCATCTCCTTTGTTTTGTTGACGTTGAGTGAGAGTGTAACGCTCGTCTTTCTCCTCGTCTGAGGAGGAGCAAGGATCGGACCAAAACGCAGCGTGGGTTGAATACATAATAATTTTAATAATAATAACGAAGACGAAAAAACACTTGAACAAACTACAAAATAATAAACGACGTTAACAGACCTGAACTTGAGAACACATAAAACATGAATGCACGAACAGGAACAAACTAACGAACGAAATGAAACAGTACCGTGTGGTGAAACAAACACAGACACAGCAACAATCACCCACAAACAAACAGTGAGAACAGCCTACCTTAATATGGTTCTCAATCAGAGGAAATGTAAAACACCTTTATCTCAAGGCCATCAGACTGTTAAACAGCCACCACTAACATCGAGTGGCTGCTGCCAACATACTGACTCAACTCCAGCTCACTTTAATAATTTAAATTGATGGAAATTGATCAACAATGTATCACTAGCCACTTTAAACAATGCCACTTAATATAATGTATATGTATATCCTGTACTCTATATCATCTACTGCATCTTGCCATCTTTATGTAATACATGTATCACTAGCCACTTTAAACTATGCACTTTTATGTTTACATACCCTACATTACTCATCTCATATGTATATACAGTACTCGATACCATCTACTGCATCTTGCCTATGCCATTCTGTACCATCACTCATTCATATATCTTTATGTACATATTCTTTATCCCTTTACACTTGTGTGTATAAGGTAGTAGTTTTGGTGTTGTTAGGTTAGATTACTCGTTGGTTATTACTGCATTGTCGGAACTAGAAGCACAAGCATTTCGCTACACTCGCATTAATATCTGCTCACCATGTGTATGTGACAAATAAAATTTGATTTGAATTTGAAAATAAATGACATTACTAAGCTGCTCCCGAATGTACTACGCCAGGACATGGACATCGATTCTATCGTAGTCCATATGGGTTTTAATTACATTATGAAGGGTAGCTCTGAACAGTTGAAACTGGATTTCAAAGAGCTGATTGACTCTCTGCTCGACACTAATAACAGACACATCATATCTGGCCCTGTGCCATCTCTGAATCGTGGCATTGAGCGCTTTAGCGGGATTCTTTCTCTTCACAACTGGCTACGTGATTATTGTAGCTCAATGGGTGTAACATTTGTTGACAATTTTCCTACTTTTTGGAAACAAAACACCACCATCTTTTTGCCAGCAGCTTTTCGCTGTGCTTCAAGCATTGAGCTGTTTATGACTTCAAGCATATCATCTCTTGAGATTAGGCTGGTGTAACCGATGTGAAATGGCTAGCTAGTTAGCGGGGTGCGCGATAATAGCGTTTCAATCGGTGACTTCACTCGCTCTGAGACCTTGAAGTAGGTGTTCCCCTTGCTCTGCAAGGGGCTTTTGCGGGGCTTTTGTGGATTGATGGGTAACGATGCTTCGAGGGTGGCTGTTGTCGATGTGTTCCTGGTTCGAGCCCAGGTAGGGGGCGAGGAGAGGGACGGAAGCTATACTGTTACACTGGCAATACTAAAGTGACTATAAGAACATTCAATAGTCAAAGGTATATGAAATACAAATGGTATAGAGAGAAAAAGTCCTATAATTCCTATAACTACAACCTAAAACTTCTTACCTGGGAATATTGAAGACTCATGTTAAAAGGAGCCACCAGCTTTCATATGTTCTCATGTTCTGAGCAAGGAACTTAAAAGTTAGCTTTTTTACATGGCACATATTGCACTTTTACTTTCTTCTCCAACACTTTGCATTATTTAAACCAAATTGAACATGTTTCATGATTTATTTGAGGCTAAATTGATTTTATTGATGTATTATATTAAGTTAAAATAAGTTTTAATTCAGTATTGTTGTAATTGTCATTATTACAAATACATTTTTAAAAAACGGCCGATTAATCGGTTTCGGCTTTTTTTGGTCCTCCAATAATCGGTATCGGTATCGGCGTTGAAAAATCATAATCGGTCGACCTCTAACTTAGACAATACCTTTGATGATACAGTGGTAGCAATACAAGTTTAGAACATTTACAGAAAAGACAGAAATGCCAGTGGTGGGGGTGTTGCTGTTTATATTCAGAGCCACATTCCTGTAAAGATTAGAGAAAATCTCATGTTAAATACTGTTGAAGTAATATGGCTACAGGTTCACCTGCCTAACCTAAAGCCCATTCTTGTGGGAAGCTGCTATAGACCACCAAGTGCTAACAGTCAGTATCTGGATAACATGTAGTGATGCCTATGCTGTTGATGTAAAGAATATTTGTTGGTCTGTGGTGTTTAATGAGGAGCAAACAGACGTTGCAATTGACACATTTATGAAATTGTTTTTCCCAGTTACTAATAAGCATCCACCCATTAAGAAAATTACTGTAAAAACGGTTAAATCCCCGTGGATTTATGAGGAATTGGAAAATTGTATGGTTGAGAGGCATGAGGCAAACGGAATGGTAAATAAGTCAGGCTACACAACCGATTGTCAAATGTACTGCAAATTGAGAAATCATGTGACTAAGCTGAATAAAAAGAAGAAACTACACTATGAAACAAAGATAAATTACATAAAGAATGATAGTAAAAAGCTTTGGAGCGCCTTCAAATAAATTTGGGGAAAAAGGCAAACTCAGCTCCATCATTCATTGAATCATTTGGCTCATTCATTACAAAACCGACTGATATTTCCATCTACTTTAAAGTTTTTTTCATTGGCAAGATTAGCAAATTTAGGCATGACATTTCAGCAACAAACGCTGACACTACACATCCAAGTATATCAGACCAAATTATGAAAGACAATAATTGTCATTTTGAATTCCATAAAATGAGTGTGTGAAAAAGAGGTGAAAAAATTATTGTTGTCAATCAACAATGACAAGCCACCGGGGTCTGACAACTTGGATGGAAAATTACTGATGATAATAGCGGATGATATTGCCCCTCTATTTGCCATATCTTCAATTTAAGCCTACTAGAAAGTGTGTGCCCTCAGGCCTGGAGGGAAGCAAAAGTCATTCCGCTACCTAAGAATAGTAAAGCCCCCTTTACTGGCTCAATCAGACTGTTACCAACCCTTAGTAAAGTTTTGGAAAAAATGGTTTTGACCAGATACAATGCTATTTTACAGTAAACAAATTGACAAGACGTTCACCATGCTTATAGGGAAGGATATTCAACAAGCACAGCACTTACACAAATTACTTATGATTGGCCGAAATTGATGATAAAAGATTGTGGGGGCTGTTTTGTTAGACTTCAGTGCGGCTTTTGACATTATCGATGATAGTCTGCTGCTGAAAAAACATATGTGCTATGGCTTTACACCCCCTGCTATATTGTGGATAAAGAATTACCTGTCTAACAGAACACAGAGGGTGTTCTTTAATGGAAGCCTCTCTTTAATGGAAGCCAACATAATCCAGGTAGAACCAGGAATTCCTCAGGGCAGCTGTCTAGGCCCCTTACTTTTTTCAATATTTACTAATTTACTATGCGGATGACTCAACACCATACACTTAAGCTACTACAGCAACTGAAATGACTGAAACACTAACAAAGAGCTGCAGTTGGTTTCAATAAGTTAGTCCTAAATATTTAAAAAACTAAAAGCATTGTATTTGGGACAGATCATTCACTAAACCCTAAACCTCAACTAAATATTGTAATAAATAATGTGGAAATTGAGCAAGTTGAGGTGACTAAACTGCTTGGAGTAACCCTGGATTGTAAACTGTCATGGTCAAAACATATTGATACAACAGTAGCTAAGATAGGGAGAAATCTGTCCATATTAAAGCGCTACTCTACCTTCTTAACAGCACTATCAACAAGGCAAGTCCTACAGGCTCTAGTTTTGTCGCACCTGGACTACTGTTCAGACGTGTGGTCAGATGCCACAAAGAGGGAATTACAAAAATTGCAATTGGCTCAGAACAGGGCAGCACAGCTGGCCCTTGGATGTACACAGAGAGCAAACATTAATAATATGCATGTCAATCTCTAGAGGTGAGATTGACTTCATCACTACTTGTATTTGTGAGAGGTATTGACATGTTGAAAGCACCAAGTTGTCTGTTTAAACGACTAGCATACAGCTCAGACACCCATGCATACCTCACAAGATATACCACCAGAAGTCTGTTCACAGTCCCCAAGTCCAGAACAGACTATGGGAGGCGCACAGTACTACATAGAGCCATGACTACATGGAACTCTATTCCACATCAGGTAACTGATGCAAGCAGTAGATTCAGATTTTAAAAACAGATAAAAATACACCTTATGGAACAGCAGTGACTGTGAAGCAACACAAACATAGGCACAGAGGCATGCATACACACATGATAACATATGCACAATACACACACATACACCTTGATTTTGTGTTGTAGATATGTGGTGGTGGAGTATGGGCCTGAGGGCACACACTTAGGATCTTGTGAATTCTGTAATGAATGTATTGTAATGTTTTTAAAATGTTAGAATTGCCTTAATACAAATTCCATGTCTGAAATGTGCTGTATAAATAAAGTTTGATTTCATTTGAACGAATGAGCAGAACAAATGCAGCATCTGTCAATTATTTACCAGTACTGTACATCATGTATGGAATACAAAAGGGCTCATAAAAAAACTAACACATGCATGAACACCTGCACATGGTAATTTCTAAGTCATACAGTATGTTAGTATGTACATTGACACTTCCATGCTTTGTCACAGATTTAAATGCTGTAGACCATGGTTGACTTGTTGCTTCTAACTAGCTTGTTTTCTGATTCAGGCATGGAGGGCCATTCTGTAGTTGACCAAGTTGGCTGGGGCTGAGGTTTGGATGTGTCACTCACTGCTGCAGTGGCTTGACCATGTGAGCAGAACGTGCTTGCTGGTGCAAGGGTTAAAACAGCCGGACAGAGAGAGAGGGACTGAGTTAACTGTAATCTATTGCTTGACAAAGAGCTATTCATAAGAGGGTTAAACTGATTAGGGGAGAGGAGGATTGAAGAGGGAAATTTGGGGGTAAGGGAGGGGTGGGCTGTCAGGGGCTGGGGGCTGGCCCCAGACTTATGATTGTATTCAAATCAAAACACATCCCACAATGCACCTCTGCCTGTCTCCCTTAAACACATACGGAACGGATAAAGAAAAACAAAACTGAGGCCTCTGTAAACAGAATGATCTGTCTTCCTCCATAGGTGCCGCTATTAATTGTAGCATATGAAATTCTGTATATCCCCGTGCATTACAACATGTAATTACGCAGCAGTGGGAACCACCACTGCAACAATCACATGTCCATTCCATTTCCCCCGAACAATAGAACATTATCCCAGAGATTTAACGCTGAGAGGCTGCATGGACCACAATGAACAGCATTTGCCACACAATCACTGCATCGGAAGTGTTGACTTCCATATGTGTGACACCCAGCTTGAATGGAATTATGTGGGTAAAATTAATACGATTTTAACACCAGTTTCACTAAAGTAAGCATGGGAGCACAGAGTGATTTTAAACACAATGCAGTACATTACAGAGAGCCTCCTTGTATATTAAAACCCCAGGCCATGGTTACATAAAAACTGTTGTCAGAGTACAGGCAAGCCAGTTCTCTGGCAGTGCAGTGAGCGGTGCAGCACAGAAAGAGCTGAGTGATTTTTAACCTGCCACCCACTGGGGGAGAACTTGACTCTGGCTAATGTGGAGAGTGGTGCGTCTTAGAGGGGAATGCTGAACTGAATGGGTGCATTAGAGTTTCCATTATGCACCCTTCACTGCACACCAGCCAGACCTGTCAGAATAGCAGCTCGTTGCAAGGTGGACTGAAGTCGTCATGTGATATCTGGGGGTGGAAAAACAGTGAGGAGAATAGACAGGAAAAAGGAGCAGCTAGTGTTTCTCTGTCTCTGTGCTCCATAGAGACTAGTGTATAGGAGGACCTCAGGATATTGTGCTAATGCAGGCCAAGTGGGAGTAATGAATGTGTCTGCTGGAATGTTGCAGGCTCACGGAGGTCAGTGAGGTCTCACTCATTGGTAGTAGTCGGTGGATTATTGATCCAAATAACTTCTATAACCACGCCAATAATCTGTCATTGTATTCCTTGTAGAATGCAGCGCTGAGCCATTTAACAATTTTAATCAATACTTGGTCATCTTTGATGAGTATTCAGATCCCATATTTTTCTTTCGAGTTGGGATGGATTGGAAATTGTCCACACCTTTAATTTGGAACATTATTTTAAATCATGTGGTAGTGACCCATCTGTCCATCTTAATAACAAAAGCAATCATTTACAGGGCACATACTTATTTTTTTTCTCTTATTCTAATTTGTTTCTATGAATGGCGGCAATTTTGTTTCTTGGGACCTACCATGGCTAGACAAATAATTAAAATAAAACTGCATTTGTCACTATTGTCTGACCTCAGATTCGAATTAAAACATGCTTTTCTCTCTCTGGCTCTCTTTTAGCTCTCACACTGGGTGCGTTCGTAATTTCAATCTGGAGTGCCAGAGTGCACTCGGAGTGCCCTCTGAGCGTTCGTAAATTCAGAGTGTTGTAAGATTGTCTGTTCGTAAATTCATAGCGTTTCGCTCACGGAGCGTTCAGAGCGCAACCTGGAAGCTCTGGCCGAGGAGTAGGGTTGATCAGAGTGTTCTGGCCTCACAACTGCAGTCAAGTACCCAAGCTAACTGGCTAAAGCTAGCTAGCTTGCTAGCTACTTCCAGACACAAATGAGAGAACACCTCACTCTGACCATTTTACTTGCCCTAGCAGAGCTGGTTAGGCTGTTTTTATGTTATCCAGAGCATTATCAAGAACTGCTGCTGACAACAATTGAATTATGCTTTTTTTGCCGACGTTTACTGACACCAGCCATATTCAATGGGTGTTGAGCGTTCGTAAATTTGTCAGTTATTCTGCGCTCTGGCACACTCAGACGAGAGTGCTCTGAAATCAGAGTAGGTAGCCAGAGTGAATTTACAAATGCACCCACTGTCTCCATTTCCTACTGCTGGATCAGTCACAAGCCATTTACCCATTATTTAAATCCAAACATGTTTCTTCCTTGTGTAATTTTTTTGAATCACAGGCACAAACCCACCCCCTGTGATTGGCCCTCCCTTCCCAGTGTTTTACCCCGTCGTCGCTCCCCGTTTCCACAGCAACTGAATTCAAATCCAAACTCCCAGCCTTGGGTATTCTTGGTTTCATCACTATGGTAATCTGAGAGAATTACGAGGGGTGGTGTGGAGGAGTTGCCTTCCCTTTGTAGTGATGGACAGGCAGGAGGGGAGCAAGAAAGTTAAGTGTTTGATAGTCAATCTAAAAATTCCCCAGTGGTGAGCCAGTTGGAACTGCACACTCAAGGTTTTGAAAATCAACTCATATGCTGTGCACGCTCATGCTTGCATGTCAGTATTTAGATTTATTTGGCTATTGGGAATTCCTTGGTTTGTGTTTGATTCTTAATCATTCTTAGAGGTGCTGGTAATCTTAATGAATTTAAAATGTTCCTCAGCATTTCTAGCCACAAAGGGATTAGGTGTGAGAGTGTGTGAAGTGTTACACATGAAAGAGTTTTTCTCCAGTGCACTGGGTGTGGAGTTAATTCCATTGCTTTTTGGGAAAAAGTCTGTACAGGAAATAGACAGCTCAGGGAGGATCCCTCACTTTGAGATAACAGCCAATGCCTGAAGTCTTTAATACACCTGTTATCATTTCAGCACACATTTCCTTTCTCTGAGTGTCCTATCAGCTTTCCTAATAACACTGACCTGGGATCAGAGGTACATTTTTATGTAAGCACAAACTGAGAGCCGCCCAGTAATGATTGGGTCTGAGTTGAAGCAGGTCGGACAATCATTACCTCTGCAAGCATACCTTACTATTAACCAAAACAACAGCCCCTCTCTGGAATGTGGGGTTAATTGTTACTTATTCTAATCCCTTTTTAAACACAGTGTGGTGTTTCACCCTGAAGCCTCAAGGCTGTGGGTGCATTTTGCTTAATTAATCACAAGGCTACCTCCGGCCACTGCTGTCTGAAGGGAAAACATCCTGGACAGCTGAATAGTCGCTGTTTTCCTCTGATGTTTTTTGGCATAATTTCAAAGTTGAAGTAAATTCAATAAATCTTTTTTGTCATTCAACACCCTGGTGAAATGACCTCAGGAGCTGAAGTACAAGATTGTGTCGTGAAAAGATTCAATGATGAGGGTGCTACTTCGTTTCTATTCTCATGCTTATTCAATGAATAGACTAGGGGCTTTTTTTCTGGAAATAGGGGCTTTTTACACATTGTGTTGTCAATCATAGGATTTCGTGTACAAGGTGCCTACAGTCTTTATTCTAGATTCTGCAGGCTGTAGAATTGCATTGGTTATCTACTAGAATTGCTTACTACAGAGGCTTATAAAGCCTAAGCATTTATCAGACCTCATCATATGAAGGCATTCAGTTGTACAACTGGCTAGGTATCCCCCTTTCCCTTTCCCTATTCCTTGTCAGAGGGTTAATTGGTTTAACTTTTTCCACCTTGAAAAATATGTATATTTCCTGTGTTTAAAAGCCAAGGGCTTCCTCCTCTGCTCATTTATAGCTCCAAACATTATTAACTTACATTTATGAGTAACTCATTGGGTACGTTTGTTTTGTTCTGAGGGGATGCATGAGGTTTCTCTGTGACTGCTCTGTTTATTTTAAAACTGCTTGGCTGTTGCCTGCTAAAAGCATGAGTTTTCCACTGATTTACTATACACATCCTCCTATCATTTAAAACCCTGCATTTGGGGAAAAAGAGTTCATTGAGAGACTGAATAAGGAGGGGGTGGGGAAAGACTGGTAACTTAGTACCCTGAAAACCAGGCTTCAGTCACCAGGCAACCAAAAGATCACGTTTCAAAGCCCGACAAGGAGTTGTAAGAAGTAGAAAGAAAAAGAGAGGGGTGGAGTGTGAGATAGAGAGACGTGTGTTTGGAAGGAGGTGGGGGGGAGAGAGAGCACTTCATAAAGTGTCTTCCGCTTTCCACAGTTTCCCTCTCTGCCATATGCTCCTCCATGATAAACAAAAACAGGTGAAAATCTTCAAATTACGGTGGAATCTGGTGACATTTTGACATTGATAAGAGCTTCTCTATTGTGTTGATGTATTGGTACCAAACTGCCTTTACCCTTTTTTATCTATTCTCTTCATCACTCTCCGTATTGTAAACAACGGGAAGTCTAAATATAGTAAATCTTTCTCAACTAGAATCTTGCTCTGCTTGTCACAATTGAATCATGTGTTTGTACTTCCCTATCCCAAGGTCTCTGGCTTCTCTTTAAATTACATTCTCTGTTTGCCATTTATGTCATTCCATATATTCCATTAAGCAGACCGAAAAGCCCTGAGTCCTAAACCCTTTGGGGAATTTAAGTAATGTACAATTGATTATTTGATACTAACTCACAGAAAACTTAATGGGACAGTATAGTTGATGTCCTGAAAACCCATGAGGTTTGACTTTGCCTGTGGCCTTTTGTGACACTGGATGCCTGTGTCCTCTGCTTGGTAAGCCCACTGCCTGCATGTGCTGAGTCTGCTAGTCTGGTTGTATGTTCTGACCCTGGGGGCTCTCTGTCTCTCTCTGTGCCCAGGCCGTGTGTCTCTGACCCGGGGGGCCTCGCTGCTGGTGGAGGGGCTGAGCCTGGAGGACGAGGGCTGGTTCGAGTGTCGCATCCTGCTCCTGGACTGCACCACAGACGAGTTCCGCAACGGCACCTGGACCTTCCTCTCCATCACAGGTGCAGCTCAGTGTGTCTCTGTGGCAGTCAGAGGAACTGGACCTACAGGACAAGTCATCCTCTAACTGCTCACAACCATCAGTGTTTTCCCTTTAGAATATTCTCAACATCCTCAGCATGTCCCTCTCCTGTTTATCTTCATATGGAGTCTTTTTTCAGTGTATAAGTTGTTGTTGCATAATGCTCAGTGTTTTACACAGTGCTCACGACACGTCTCGTCTCGCCACATGGGACGTAGACACAGTGCACGTGACCTCACCAGGATAGTGGAGGCTAAAGGGAAAACAATGTTTTGTGTTCAAGTGTTTCTCTTGTCCTGCATCCTTCTCTCCTCCTACTGTCACTCTCTCCTTCTCTCCTTTTCCTATTCTGTTTTCCCATTCACCCACAAATCAAAACACATGCCACTCCAATTTACTATCTACCTCTCATCCTCTCTTTCTTTCCATTTGTCCATCTTGTCTTATTTTCTTCCTCCCTTACGCATCAAATAGGATATCATCAGGGCAAGTATTGTGTTACATCCATGTAACGTACCTGGTTACTCAACATGTTTGGGTGATCAGAGGCCATGACTAGCTTACAAATATAGCAGTAACATAATTCATAGTTTCCCATTAGTTAACTAATTGTTACACAGTAGTTAATTAACTAGCTAGATAATTGTGTTACATTTGTTTAAAGATCATCTAATTTTCTCCCTACAGCCCCACCTGTATTTATCAAGACTCCGCCTACCTTTGTGGAAGTCCTGCTAGGGGACTCCCTGACCCTCAGCTGTGGTGCCCATGGTAACCCTCGACCAACTGTTATCTGGCATAAAGATGAGGCCCCAATTGAGAATGGTGAAAAGATAGTGGTATGTAGAAAAGTTTCTGTTTGCTGTTGTTGGATGAAGTTGTTGGTCATGATTCAAAGCATCTGCAATCTCTTTCTTTCTCCCTCCCTCTCTCACAGGTGCTCAATGGCACCTTATCTTTGGCCCCCGTCACCAGAGAGACATCAGGAATGTATAAATGTCATGTGTCCAACTCGGAGGGGAATCTGACCCATACTACCCAGCTGCAGGTCAAAGGTCAGTCTGACTATCTTCTAACCATCTGGGAGAGGCAGGCAGGTCCTCTGCGGACTTCTCATAAGCCCAATCAGCTCAGTTCGCTCACCTTAAGGGTCTCCAATGTATTAACCCCTAAAGGTTCATACATTAGTCCTTAAAACCTTAGGTCTGGTTAAGAAGACAAACCATTTCGTTTACTAACCATTTAGTTTACGGAGTGGCTGCAGATACGTCTTTTCTGGACCCCTCTTCCCGTCAGCTAAAGGTCCTAAAGCTTCTGCGCATGTATGGGATTCCCTACTTTACTCATAGTCTCTGCTCTTCTCATAGAGAACAGGCTACTCTGACGAATGGTGGTCGTTTAATAAAGTTAGATCAAAGCTGAATAAATGTTCCTAACATTAGGAACACCATGATTCAATACCCCTGTCTTTCTCACCACTGTATGTCTCTCATTGGAGAGGAGCCTGGAGAAAGGGAGAAAGAGCCTACACTGACCACACAAAGCGTACTGTCTCCACCTAGGGTGATTGCCTTTACCCTACACTTAAATATTTGCTACATCATTTCTGCAACATAATTTCTGCAACTCCAAGATCTCAGGGTATTAGCAAGTACATACACTGAGTGTACAAAACATTAGGAATACCTTCCTAACATTGAGTTGCACCCCCTTTTGCCCTCAGAACAGCATCAATTCGTATAATTATATAATTATACGAATATATATATTCATTATGATTTATATATATATATTTTGCCATTTAGGAATGTGTTATTCAATGTGTTTCTCTGGGCTATAGTGGTAAAGGCCAAATTCAATATTTTATCAAATAATTTATACCTATTTAGTTTGATACCTAAAGGTGTCCTAAAATTCTAAATCAAATAGCTAAATTATCCATGGTAGGACCTTCTTAAAACAATTCCATATGTCAGCTTACAATTTTTCACCTGTAAAACTTGACCACAAAAATGTGTGCGTAAATTAGAGGTAAAGAAACACGTGCACAGAACGTGATTCCGATCTTCAGCTCCGGGCCACGTTCAGTAGCCAAATGTTGTTGAACATTGCAGATAGGAATGCCATGAATAGAGCCTACGTGATTCCATGTTCAACATGTCAGAGAGGCCTGTTTGATCTACAACAAATATTTCTCTCTGAACGTTCCAAAACATTGCGTCCTGCTGAATGCGTCCCTGGGGAAAAGGGTTCTAGGGGGCTGGGATATGGTGGTTACCTACGGATCCGCAGCCTCTGCCTTTAGTTTAACAGAAAGCCAACTTAAAGCACATATGTTTTCTGGGAAAATAGTCTGGGTAGCCATTTGATTAGCTGTTCAGGAGTCTTATGGCTTGAGACCACTGTAGAGATTGCATCATCTGTGGATCTGTTGGTGCGGTATGCAAATTGGAGTGGGTCCAGGGTTTCTGGGATGATGGTGTTGATGTGAGCCATGACTAGCCTTTCAAAGCATTTCATGGCTACAGACGTGAGTGCTATGGGTCAGTAGTCATTTAGGCAGGTTACCTTAGTGCTCTTGGGCACAGGGACTACAGTGGTCTGATTGAAACATGTTGGTATTACAGACTCAGACAGGGAGAGGTTGAAAATGTTAAAGAAAACACTCTCCAGTTGGTCAGCACATGCTCGGAGTGCGCATCCTGGTAATCCGTCTGGTCCTGTTGCCTCGTGAATGTTCAACTGTTTAAAGGTGTTACTCACATCGGCTTCGGAGAGTGTGATAACACAGTCGTGCGGAACAGCTGATGCTCTCATGCGTGTTTCAGTGGTACTTGCCTCGAAGCGAGCATAGAAGTTATTTAGCTCGTCTGGTAGGCTCGTGATACTGGGCGGCTCTCGGCCGTGCTTCCCTTTGTAGTCTGTAATAGTTTGCAGGCCCTGCCACATCCGACAAGTGTCGGAGCCGGTGTAGTACGATTCAATCTTAGTCCTGTATTGACGCGTTGCCTTTTTTATGGTTCGTCGGAGGGCATAGCGGGATTTTTTATAAGCTTCCGGGTAAGAGTCCTACTCCTTGAAAGCGGCTGCTCAACCTTTTAGCTCATTGCGAATGTTGCCTGTAATCCATGGCTTTTGGTTGGGGTATGTACGTACAGTCACTACTGTGGGGACGACGTCCTTGATGCACTTATTGATAAAGCCAGTGACTGATGTGGTGTACTCCTCAATGCCATTGGAAGAATCCCTAAACATAATCCAGTTTTTGCTAGCAAAACAGTCCTGTAGCTTAGCATCTACTTCATCTGACCACTTGTTTTATAGACCAAGTCACTGGTACTTCCTGCTTTAATTTTTGCTTGTAAGCAGGAATCAGGAGGATAGAATTATGGTCAGATTTGCCAAATGGAGAGCGAGGGAAAGCTTTGTACGTGTCTCTGTGTGTGGAGTGAAGGTGGTCTAATATTTTTCCCTCTGGTTGCACAATTAACATGCTGATAGAAATTAGCTAAAACTGATTTAAGTTTCCCTGCATTAAAGTCCCCGGTAACTAGGAGTGCAGCCTCTGGATGAGCTTTTTCCTGTTTGCTTATGGCGGTATACAGCTCATTAAGGTGGTATGTAGACAGCTACGAAAAATACAGATGAAAACTTTCTTGGTAGATAGTGTGGTCTAAAGCTTATCATGAGATACTCTACCTCAGGCGAGCAAAACCTCAAGACTTCCTTAGATATCATACACCAGCTGTTGTTTACATAAATGCATAGGCTCCCATCCCATGTCTTACCAGAGGCTGCTTTTTTGTCCTGCCGATAAAGTATATAACCCGCCAGCTGTATGTTCTTAATGTCGTCGTTCAGCCACGACTCGGCGAAACATAAGATATTACAGTTTTTAATGTCCCGTTGGTAGAATAAACGTGCTTTCAGTTCGTCCCATTTATTTTCCAATGATTGAACGTTAGCTAGCAGGACGGAAGGCATGGGAAGATTAGCCTCTCGTCGCCTGATCCTCACAAGGAACCCTGATCTCTTTCCGCGAAATCTGCGTTTTCTTCTCCAGCAAATAACGGGGATCTGGGCCTGGTCGGGTGTCTGTATTAAATCCCTCCCGTCCGACTCATTGAAGAACAACTCTTTGTCCAGTTTGAGTTGAGCAATCGCCGTTCTGATGTCCAGAAGCTCTTTTCGGTCATAAGAGATGGTAGCAGCAACATTATGTACAAAACAAGTTACGAACAACGCAAATAAACAAACAAAATAGCATGGTTGGTTAAGAGCCGATAAGACGGCAGCCTTTCCCTCCGGCGCCATTTTACTATCAGGGCCCGTATCCCCAAACATCTCAGAGTAGGAGTGCTGATCTAGGATCTGTCAATATAATCGTATTCATTATAATCTAAAAGGCTAAACTGATCCTAGATCAGCACTTTTACTCTGAGATGCTTTGTGGATACAGGCCCAGAGCTACTGTGACACTTCCATCTAGTGGTGTATGGTCTATAAATGCACTGTTCTTGTCACATCAAAACCTCAGCTGTTATTTGTGTCCTCATATCTGTATCATTAAGGTTTATCAGTATGACCCACTTGTTTTACAACCAGATAAAAGCACATGTATGCAGTAACTTAAATTCTCCCAACTTCAAAATAGGTCCTCCACTCATTATCATCGCCCCAGAGGACACCACCCTCAACATATCCCAGGATGCAGTTCTGCAGTGCCAAGCTGAGGCCTATCCCTCCAACCTCACCTATGAGTGGTGGAAACAGGGACAGAATGTCTACCATATAGAGTGAGTTGACTTTGACACATTGTAAACACACAAACTACATTAGAAACACAAACTACAGTAGAAACACAAACGTCAACACAAACACACACAGAAACACAAACTACAGTAGAAACACAAACTACAACACAAACACACACAGAAACACAAACTTCAGTAGAAACACAAACTACAACACAAACTACAGTAGAAACACAAACTACAGAAGCTACTGGGATCAGTGGCAGTCAGCGCAGTTTAAGATGACGGAGGACAATCTTTTTTATTTTCATAAGCATGGCCTTATTTTTATGACAGCATATTGGATAACTGTCATTCATATTCCATTCACCCAGTTCAATGTGACAGCGATAGGTTTAGGCTACTACAGTACATTATACAAAATGTTTCCCTATATCCATCATGAGGTTGCTTCAACTAAGCCTATGAATGAAAGTTTACAGTGTAGGTGCACACTGGTCGAGACATTTATTTTAGGTGACAGACACATGGACAGACAGACAGTGACACATTCAATACTGCATTGCACACTCTTGCCTGCATCGAGCTGATCTAGGGTGTAATCATTAGTCCAACAGTTGCAAACAAGAGTTTCTATTTGACAAATTCAGGTATGTTTATCCCCGTTTCATTCCGTTTGCTTCCGTTTAAGAAACGTTATTCAAGAGAATCGGCGGAATGAATACACACCTGATCACGTGTAAACACAGTTCACTTTCACAGCAGCCATGTTGTATTCCTTCTCACATCTATGTGCTCTCCTCCTCTCACCTTTTCCATTCGCTTGTGGACTTCAATGCACAACACATCAGCTGTATGTGACCAGGCAAAAAAAACTTTCCAAGCCAAACCATATCATAACAGCTACACACAGTCTACATTGTTGTCACCATATAAGCTAAAGCAACATCATCATCAACATAGCTAATAGAACTAATGCGTCAGTAAACCCTCTACAATCATGCAGTAACGTTACAGTGTATAGTCAGTAAGCAATTTAGCACTTACACCGGCAGGCCCCGATGGCAATAAATTAGTAAAACCAAAAGCTTACCTTGACTTTTAAGAGTTCCAGTGTTGTGTTGGATAGTTATAGCCAGCTAGCTAAAATAGCATCCCTCTGTGTTTGAGTAGGCTAAACTAGCTACAGTTGAAGTCGGAAGTTTACATACACCTTAGCAAAATACATTTAAACTCCGTTTTTCACAATTCCTGACATTTGATCCTAGTAATAATTCCCTGTCTTAGGTCAGTTAGGATCACCGCTTTATTTTAAGAATGTGAAATGTCAGAATAATAGTAGAGAGAATGATTTATTTCAGGTTTTATTTCTTTCATCACATTCCCAGTGGCTCAGAAGTTTACATACACTCAATTAGTATTTGGTAGCATTGCCCTTTAAATTGTTTAACTTGGGTCAAACGTTTCGGGTAGCCTTCCACAAGCTTCCCACAATAAGCTGGGTGAATTTTGGATTCCTCCTGACAGAGCTGGTGTAACTGAGTCAGGTTTGTAGGCCTCCTTTTTCAGTTCTGGTCACAAATGTTCTATAGGATTGAAGTCAGGGCTTTGTGATGGCCACTCCAATGCCTTGACTTTGTTGTCCTTAAGCCATTTTACCACAACTTTTGAAGTATGCTTGGGGTCATTGTCCATTTGGAAGACCCATTTGCGACCAAGCTTTAACTTCCTGACTGATATCTTGAGATGTTGCTTCAATATATCCACATAATTTTCCTGCCTCATGATGCAATCTATTTTATGAAGTGCACCAGTCCCTCCTGCAGCAAAGCACCCCCACAACATGATCCTGCCAACTCCATGCTTCACGGTTGGGATGGTGTTCTTCGGCTTGCAAGCCTCCCCCTTTTTCCTCCAAAAATAACGATGGTCATTATGGCCAAGCAGTTCTATTTTTGTTTCATCAGAGCAGAGGACATTTCTCCAAAAAGTACAATCTTTGTCCCCATGTGCAGTTGCAAACCGTAGTCTGGCTTTTTTATGGCGGTTTTGGAGCAGTGGCTTCTTCCTTACTTAGCAGCCTTTCAGGTTATGTCGATATAGGACTCGTTTTACTATGGATATAGATACTTTTGTACCTGGTTCCTCTAGCATCTTCACAAGGTCCTTTTCTGTTGTTCTGGGATTGATTTGCACTTTTCGCACCAAAGTACGTTCATATCTAGGAGACAGAACACGTCTCCTTCCTGAGCGGTATGACGGCTGTGTGGTCCCATGGTGCTTATACTTGCGTACTATTGTTTGTACAGATGAACATGGTACCTTCAGGCTTTTGGAAATTGCTCCCAAGGATGAACTAAACTTGTTGAGGTCTACAATTTTTTTTCTGAGGTCTTGGCTGATTTCTTTTGATTTTCACATGATGTCAAGCAAAGAGGCACTGAGTTTGAAGGTAGGCCTTGAAATACATCCACAGGTACACCACCAATTGACTCAAATTATGTCAATTAGCCTATCAGAAGCTTCTAAAGCCATGACATAATTTTCTGGAATTTTCCAAGCTGTTTAAAGGCACAGTCAACTTAGTGTATGTAAACTTCTGACCCACTGGAATTGTAATACAGTGAATTATAAGTGAAATAATCTGTCTGTAAACAATTGTTGGAAAAATTACTTGTGTCATGCACAAAGTAGATGTCCTAACCGACTTGCCAAAACTATAGTTTGTTATCAAGAAATTTGTGGAGTGGTTGAAAGACGAGTTTTAATGACCTAAGTGTATGTAAACTTCAGACTTCAACTGTAGCTGCATTTGCTAGCTAAGTAAGTGAAACTGAAAGTAAAAAAAATATGAAATCTGTCTCTCTATCTCTTTCTTGCTTCTTCATTTTGGAACAAATTAATTTGTTCAAAACTGTTCAACTATTGTCTTTCTCTCTCTTTGAGTCAACTAATCACCACATTTTATGCACTGCAGTGCTAGCTAGCTGTAGATAATGCTTTCTGTACTAGATTAATTCTCTGATCCTTTGATTGGTTGGACAATATGTCAGTTCATGCTGCAAGAGCTCTGATAGGTTGGAGGATGTCCTCCGCAAGATATAATTACTGTGTAAGTCTATGGAATGGGGTGAGAACCATGAGCCTCCTAGGTTTTGTATTGAAGTCAATGTACCCAGAGGAGGACAGAAGCTAGCTGTCCTCCGACTACACCATGGTGGTCGGCACTGTAACAATGTGCGCTGAGAGTCGGGAAGCAAGTTCAGGGAGTGAGTGTTGTAATAAATAAACACAACATAATACAAAATACGAACAATGCACAGCCATGAAACTGAAACAGAAACAATGATGCCTCGTGAAGGAACAAAGGGGAGTGACATATATAGGGCAGGTAATCAAGGAGGTGATGGAGTCCAGGTGAGTGTCATATTGCGCTAATGCGCTTAGCGATGGTGACAGGTGTGCGCCTTAACGAGCAGCCTGGTGACCTAGAGGCAGAGAGGGCACACACGTGACAGTACCCCCTCCCCGACACGTGGCTCCAGCAGGACGCCGACCAAGATGACGATTCCGGGATCAGGAGCAGACCTGTCACCTCTGCTAAGGCGCGGGAACCTGTCGATCCAGCTGAGGTGCAGGAGCATGGTGACCTAGAGCGTCGGAGAGAGAGCATACATGACAGTACCCCCTCCCCGGCGCGTTCGGCTCCAGCCGCAGGACGCCAACCACAGGGACGATCCCGGGGATCAGGAGTGGGACGATCCCGGGGATCAGGAGTGAACCGGTCGCCTCCGCTGAGGCGCAGAAATCTGACGAACCGGCTGAGGAGTGAGAGCCTGATGCCTCGGTCCTGACACCTGGACCCGACATCACCTCCAACACAAACACAAAAAAACTCCCTGATGCATCCCTTTGGTGAGGTGTCATTCTGTATTATGTTCGTGTCGTGTTCTTGGTTTTGTTGTTTTATTAAAATGTTTCACCTGCACTTGCTTCCGACTCACCGCCTCGTCATTACAGCTACCCTACAGAGTGCTGTTAAGGCTACTGTAGACCTTCATTGCAAAACAGTGTATTTTAATAAAGTATTTAATGACATTTGAATATATTTAGTATAGCTTTATCTAAAAAGAATGGTCCTCCCCTTCCTTCTCTGAGGAGCCTCCACTGACTGGGATATGTGAGAAGCATACTGTCTTATGATGTGTATCTATGTTTCCAAGCCCATTGCATTGATTCTATGTAATCTCACAAAGCATTTGCCTCTACAATACAAGTTAATTTGATTGTTAGTGAGTCAATTATATACCAGTAGTAGCATTGTGACCACAGTTAATTCTTAGACAATGGAGCATTTTGCAACTAAGAAGACACTCAAGGCCAGGTTGTGATGTGTGTGTGTTTTGTTCTCAGCTATCTCAAGACCCGTGTGAAGATCTTAGTGGACGGCACACTCCTCATCCCTAGTCTTGTCCCAGAGGACACTGGGATTTACACCTGTACACCAACCAATGGGCTGATGACCCCACCCTCTGTTTCAGCACACCTCAAAGTCAAACGTAAGAATTGTGGTTGACTTAGGCTACTGTGTGCATGTCTTGATTTCCTGGCCTGTGTGTTATAGTTCATCTCTGGGAGAGTGACTTAGTGTATATATATTTCCTTTCTCTCTCTTAGACCCTGCCCGGGTGGGCCGGATGCCCAGGGAGACGTATCTACCTACGGGCATGAGGGGAGTCATCTTCTGCCCAGTCCAGGCTGAGCCCCCCATGCTCTTTGTCAACTGGACCAAAGATGGGAACAATTTAAACCTTGACAATGTAGGTATTCACACTGGGAAACATGAATCCTAATACATAGAATACATGTCATTGATCTCTGTTGTATTTCATTTTTGTTTTCTCCTTCTGTCTATGTCTGCTCAGGTCCCTGGCTGGAAGGTGAACTCTGAGGGCTCAGTGTTTATAGCCACAGCCAATGACGATGCAGTGGGCATGTACACCTGTACTGCCTATAACAGCTATGGAACCATGGGCCAGTCTGAACCCACTAAGGTTATCCTGCAGGTAAGGCTGGTCTCCAGGCCCCTGGTCATAGAAAACCCTGCTGCCTGTGGGTCTGGATGGACTTAAAACTGTCTTTCCCTCTGCAGGATCCGCCCTCATTCTCTGTGTCCCCTCGTGCTGAGTACCTGCAGGAGGTGGGCCGGGAGCTAGTCATCCCCTGTGAGGCAGATGGAGACCCCTCTCCCAATATCACCTGGAGCAAGGTGAGGTGTTCCTAATAGACACAGCTGATGGAACCCCAGAGAGCATAGCCCTTTCTCTCTGTCTGTTTACGCTCATCTCTGTTGTTGCTCTCTCAACTCATAGGTTGGTCCCACTCCTCGCTCCACATACACTGTGCTGTCCAACGGCTCCCTCCTCCTGAAGCCTCTCAGGAAAGACCACCAGGGGGGCTGGGAGTGCCTTGCCACCAACCGCGTGGCCACTGTCAACACTGGCACTGTGATCTTGGTTCTGGGTGAGTTGACCTCTGCATGGAGTAACATGGCAAGACATGCCATTCTGTAGTACATTGGTAAACAGGGTATACCGTTCCACTGGTGTATGCCAAATTGCCCTCCTCATCTTCCCCCCAGGCACCAGCCCTCATGCTCCCTCATTCGTGTCAGTAAGCACCGGGATGAACCAGGCCAATGTGTCCTGGGAACCTGGATTTGATGGAGGATACACCCAGAAGTTTACTATCTGGTTAGTAACTAATCTCAATGTTTTTCAGAATGACACTGGCCATTCACTTCTTTGTCATGGTTCTTAAATCTCTGAGTCCCTCCCTCTTGGCCCCAGGGTTAAGCAGGCTTCCAGAGGGAAACATGAGTGGGCATCTCTCCCAGTGCCCACGTCCAAGTCCCACCTGTTGGTGACAGGGCTGCTGGCTGGCACCAGCTACCAGTTCAGTGTCCTGCCTCAGAACAAACTGGGCTCTGGGCCCTTCAGTGAAATCACCTCTGTCAGGACGCAGGGTCAGTACAAGTTTTAACTGACAAAGCACCCTTTAATTTGTCTGTATTGGACACTGATCGACATTTTTTTGTATGTACAAGTCTGATCTTATCCTGTCTCTCCTCCACAGCCCTACCAACAGATCCACCGACAGTGATCACCACTCTATCAACTATCGACCCTCCCTCGTTCCTGTCAATCAATCAGACGGTGCTTGGGATTGTTCTACAGTGGTATGCTCCTGAGTCTCAGGCCACACCCCTCACTGGGTATGTCCTCCATGCTCGGAGGAACACAGGCCAATGGGTCATTCTCAACAGCGCTGTGAAGGCCAACCAGAGTGAACTACTGGTACAGGGATTACTGAGGGTGAGAGGCAATTATCATTTTGGACCTTGGCAGAATGAATGAAGACACTAACTATTAGATAAATGAGGTGTAGTGAAAAGTACTTTAAAGTACATTAACTGTAATCTGAAGACGATGACTTCCAAGCTTTAATGTCTTTTCAGATACAGTGCCTTGCAAAAGTATTCACCCCCTTGGCGTTTTTCCTATTTTGTTTCATTACAACCTGTAATGTAAATGGATTTTTATTTGGATTATGTAATGGACATACACAGTACAGATCAGGGTTAGGTTATAAAAAAATAACAGAAACTTTAAACATCCCACAGAGCACCATTAAATCCATTATTAAAAAAATGGAAAGAATATGGCACCACAATAAACCTGCCAAGAGAGGGCCACCCACCAAAACTCACGGACCAGGCAAGGAGGGCATTAATCAGAGAGACAACAAAGAGATCAAAGATAACCCTGAAGGAGCTGCAAAGCTCCACAGCAGAGATTGGAGTATCTGTCCATATGACCACTTTAACTTCTCTGGGATAGGTGGGACGGTAGCGTCCCAAAATGTAGCGCGCCAAATTCAAATATAAAAATCAATCTTTCATGAAATCACACATAAAAGGCACCAAATTAAAGCTACACATGTTGTGAATCCAGCCAACATGTCTGATTTCAAAAATGATTTATGGGGAAAGCACACCAAACAATTATGTTAGCTCAGTACATAGCCACAGAAAAACACAGCCATTTTCCCAGCAAAAGATAGTAGTATCAAAAAGCAGAAATAGAGATAAAATTAATCACTAACCTTTGATGATCTTCATCAGATGACACTCATAGGACATCATGTTACACAATACATTTATGTTTTGTTCGATAATGTGCATATTTATATCCACAAATCTCGGTTTACATTGGCGCCATGTTCAGAAATGCCTCTAAAATATCCGGAGTAATTGCAGAGAGCCACGTCAAATAACAGAATAACAGAAAATAACAGAAATACTCATCATAAACTTTGATGAAAGATACATGTTTCACACAGAATTAAAGATACACTTGTTCTTAACCTGTCTAGGATCAGCGTGGCGCTAGCGGCACACCCCCCCCCCCCCCCCCCCACACATTAAAGTCCAATACAGCTAATGAAAGACACAGATCTTGTGAATCCAGTCAACATGTCCGATTTTTAAAATGTTTTACAGGGAAGACACAATATGTAAAGATGTACATCTATTACCTAAAAACACATTAGCATAATCCACCATCTTTTATTTGTCCACCAACACCAGTAGCCATCACCAATTCGGCTAAACTAAGATATTTATAGCCCCTAACCAACAAAAAAACTCATTAGATGACAGTCTGATAACATATTTATGGTATGGGATAGGTTTTGTTAGAAAAAAGTGCATATTTCAGGTAGATGGCATAGGTTACAATTGCACCCACCGTCACAAATGGAATAGAAAAACTACTTAGAGCAACGTGTTTACCTACTTACTAATCATCAAACATTTCGTAAAAATACACAGCATACACGAATCGAAAGACACAGATCCTGTGAATACAGACAATATTTCAGATTTTCTAAGTGTCTTACAGCGAAAACACAATAAATCGTTATATTAGCATAGCACATAGCACATAGCAGCCCAGCATTGATTCTAGCCAAAGTGAGCGATAAAAGTCAACATCGCCAAAAGATATTAATTTTTTCACTAACCTTCTCAGAATTCTTCCGATGACACTCCTGTAACATCATATTACACAATCCATATAGAGTTTGATCGCAAATGTTTATATTTAGCCACCAAAATCATGGTTAGACAATGTGAAATGTAGACAAGCTGGTCAGAAAATGTCCTTGCGCCACTTAGACAGTGATCTACTCTTATACATAAATACTCATAAACGTGACTAAAAAATATAGGGTGGACAGGGATTGATAGACAATTTAATTCTTAATACAATTGCGGAATTACATTTTTTAATTTATCCTTACTTTTCAATACAGTTTGCGCCAAGCGAAGCTACGTCAAAAAACATGGCGTCCTAAGCCACTAAAATGTTTCGACAGAAACACGATTTATCATAATAAAAATGTCCTACCTTGAGCTGTTCTTCCATCAGTATCTTGGGCAAAGGATCCTTTCTTGGGAGTAATCGTCTTTTGGTGGAAAGCTGTCCTCTTGCCATGTGGAAATGCCAACTGCGTTCGGGATGAACTGAAAAGCGTGCCCGGCTATTCACATCGTTTCAAAAATAAATGTCCCAAAATCGCACTAAACGGATATAAATTGCTATAAAACGCTTTAAATTAACTACCTTATGATGTTTTTAACTCCTATAACGAGTGAAAAGATGACCGGAGAAATATAACAGGCTAAACTAACGCTTGGAACAGGAGCGGGTCGGTGTCCAGCACGCGCGTTACGCACCAAGGAAAGACTTGCTAGCTACAGGGTTTTTTAATTTATAGGGCCTGTGAACGCGCAATCGACCCCATTGGAATCGTCATCACGTAAAGGCATCCAGGGGAAGACGTAAGAAGTGTCCGTATAGTCATAGCAATAACAGTGCCCTTTTAACTGACTTCAGAACAGTGGCCAACATTTCTGAAATCTGACTCCATGTCAGGGAAATTGCTGTAGAATGGGCTCTGTTCCACTTAGAGACAAAATTTCAACTCCTATAGAAACTATAGACTGTTTTCTATCCAATAATAATAATAATATGCATATTGTACGATCAAGGATTTTGTGGGAAGCCGTTTCAAAAATTACCCAATTAGCATAAATAGTCTAAACAGCGCCCCCATCCCCAACAGGTTAATGCAACCGCTGTGTCAGATTTAAAAAGAACTTAACGTAAAAAGCACACCATGCACTAATCTGAGACAGCGATCAGATTTAACAACATTTCTCCGCCATGTTGGAGTCAACAGAAATACGAAATTACATCATAAATATTCCCTTACCTTTGATTATGTTCATCAGAATGCACTGCCAAGAATCATAGTTCCACAATAAATCGTTGTTTTGTTCGATAATGTCCATTACTTATGTCCAATTAGCTACTTTTGCTACTTAGCTACTTTTGCGTGTCCAAACGCTCGCGCAGATGCAGGCAAACATCGGACGAAAACTTCAAAAAGTTATATTACAAGTCGAATAAACTGGTCAAACTTAGTAGAGAATCAATCTTCAGGATGTTGTTATCATATATATCCAATAACGTTCCAACCGGAGCATTTCTTCATGTCTGTATAAGTAATGGAACGCAAGGCGATATCATGAGGAAAGCGCGTGAGCAAGAACTGGCAATCTGCCAGACCAGTGACTGAAACACCTCCCATCTAGCCCCACATCACACAAGAGGCTTCATTCAGCGTTCTATAGACTGTTAACATCTAAGAGAAAGGCGTAGGAAGTACAAACAGATCCATATATTACAGGGAATTGAATAGGCGATGACTTTAACATCGACCCTTCTCGGAATTCTCACTTCCTGTTTGGATTTTTTCTCAGGTTTTTGCCTGCCATAGGAGTTCTGTTATACTCACAGACATCATTCAAACAGTTTTAGGAACTTCCGAGTGTTTTCTATCCAATAGTAATAATAATATGCATATATTAGCATCTGGGACAGAGTAGGAGGCAGTTCACTATGGGCACGCAATTCATCCAAAAGTGAAAATGCTGCCCCCTATATCAAAGAAGTTAAGCTGTACACTCCAAAGAGCTGGACTTTACGGAAGAGTGGCCAGAAAAAAGCGATTGCTTAAAGAAAAAAAAATAAGCAAACACATTTGGTGTGGGAGACTCCCCAAACATATGGAAGAAGGTACTCTGGTCAGATGAGACTAACATTTAGATTTTTGGCCATCAAGGAAAATGCTATGTCTGGCGCAAACCCAACACCTCTCATCACCCTGAGAACACCATCCCCACAGTGAAGCATGGTGGTGGCAGCATCATGCTGTGGGGATGTTTTTCTTCGGCAGGGACTCGGAAACTGGTCAGAATTGAAGGAATGATGGATGGCGCTAAGTACAGGGAATTTCTTGAGGGAAACCTGTTTCAGTCTTCCAGAGATTTGAGACTGGGGCGGAGGTTCACCTTCCTGCAGGACAATGACCCTAAGCATACTGCTAAAGCAACACTCGAATGGTTTAAGGGGAAACGTTTAAATGTATTGGAATTGCCTAGTCAAAGCCCAGGTCTCAATCCAATTGAGAATCTGTGGTATGACTTAAAGATTGCTGTACACCAGCATAACCCATCCTACTTGAAGGAGCTAGAGCAGTTTTGCCTTGAAGAATGGGCAAAAATCCCAGTGGTTAGATGTGGTCCCGTGTGGCTCAGTTGGTAGAGCATGGTGCTTGCAACGCCAGGGTTGTGGGTTCAATTCCCACGGGGGGACCAGGATGAATATGTATGAACTTTCCAATTTGTAAGTCGATCTGGATAAGAGTGTCTGCTAAATGACGTAAATGTGCCAAGCTTATAGAGACTTACCCAAGAGACTTGCAGCTGTAATTGCTACAAAAGGTGGCTCTACACAGTATTTACTTGGGGGGTGAATAGGTATGCATGCCCAAGTTTTGTTTTGTCTTAATTCTTGTTTATTTCACAGTAAAAAAATATTTATCATCTTCAAAGTGGTAGGCATGTTATGTAAATCAAATGATACAAACCCCCCAAAGATCAATTTTCATTTCAGGTTGTAAGGCAACAAAATAGGAAAAATACCAAGGGGGTGAATACTTTCGCAAGCCATTGTATGTTGCCCAGAATTGTGTTTATTGAACACGTGTCCTTCTTCCCTCTCCCCTGTCCCCTCTCAGGACTGCATTTATGATCTGAGATTGGTGTCTCGCAGTAACAAGCTACTGAGTGAGCCCAGTGAGTCTGTCAATGTGAACACCACAGGTTAGTATCCTTACTGTACAGCCAGCTCTGATCAACTGTATGATAGAAACACTGGTTATGTTATAAAGCTAAGACTATCATGACACAAGGCAAGACCCAGGTGCAGACACAATAGGGTAAGGCAAGAGAATGGTCATGGACAGGCAAAAGGGTCAAAACCAGTTCAGAGTCCAAAAGGTACCAAAGGGCAGGCAGAATCAATGTCAGGGCAGGCAGAATCAATGTCAGGGCAGGCAGGATGATCAGGCAGGGGTCAAAACCGGGAAGACTATCAAAAAGAGAATCGCACAAGGAGAACGGGAAAAACACGCTGGTTGACTTGACTAACATACAAGACAAACTGGGACAGCGAGACAGGAAACACAGGGATAAATACACTTGGGAAAATAAGAGACACCTGGAGGGGATGGAGACAATCACAGGAACAGGTGAAACAGATCAGGGCGTGACAAAGACTAAACAGCCCTAAACATTATGTAACAGTTATATCAATTGTGCTTGGTGATAGTCATGACTCTTGACAGTTGTCATTATGTTGATACATGTATTACGCTGATTGTTAGCCAAAAGCATGGCTGTCTCTACGGTGTTGTTAGTGCATTACTAACACACTGTGCCTGTTGTGGTTGCAGGCATGGAGATGTACCCTGTCTGGCCAGGCTTCCTGGAGTTTGTCCCTGAGCCCTTATTGGCTGGTGTGTTGGGTGGAGTGTGCTTCCTGTTCCTCTCAATCATCCTCTCCTTGGTGACAGCCTGTGTTATGAGTCACAGAAGAGCCCATCAGCGCAGGAAGAGGAGAGATGGTAAAGACTGTTTTATCCTAACATTTCCCTGATACTAAAAGAGAAAGAATTTCAAGCTTTCTATCCATTGAAGTGTTTTATTAGAGGTTATCTTTAAATGGGCAATCTGCAGTTGAAACAATAACAAAGGAATGGAAAGCTGAAAGATGGGCTTGGAGAAATGTTACCACTCATAGAAATAGCTATTGATGCAATGTACTGACCGGCCAAGATATCAAAATTATAGTTTTAAGCATATTGTCATATTGTTAACAAACATTGGAGTAAAACAAGCTTTTATTTTGGATTCTGATTGAGTTGAGCTGAGCTCATGAGGCATACATGTACAGTACCAGTCAAAAGTTTGGACACACCTACATATTCAAGGGGTTTTCTTTATTTTTACTATTTTCTACATTATAGAATAATAGTGAAGACATCAAACCTATGACATAACACATATGGAATCATGTAGAAACCAAAAAAGTGTTAAACAAATCAAAGTATATTTTAGATTTAGATTCTTCAAAGTAGCCACCATTTGTCTTGATGATAGCTTTACACACGCTTGGCATTCTCTCAACCAGCTTCACCTGGAATGCTTTTCCAACATACTTCAAAGAGTTCCCACATATGCTGAGCACTTGTTGCCTGCTTTTCCTTCACTCTGCGGTCCAACTCATCCAAAACCATCTCAATTGGGTTGAGGTCGAGTGATTGTGGAGGCCAGGTCATCTGATGCAGTACTCCATCACTCTCCTTCTTGGTCAAATATCCCTTATACAGCCTGGAGGTGTGTTGGGTCATTGTCCTGTTGAAAAACAAATGATAGTCCCACTAAGCGCAAACCAGAAGGGATGGCGTATCGCTGCAGAATGCTGTGGTAGCCATGCTGGTTAAGTGTGCCTTGAATTCTAAAAAAATCACTGACAGTGTCACCAGCAAAGCACCCCCACACCATCACACCTCCTCCATGCTTCACGGTGGGAACCACACATGCAGAGATCATCCGTTCACCTACTCTGCGTCTCACAAAGACACGGCAGTTGGAACCAAAAATCTCAAATTTAGACTTATCAGACCAAAGGACAGATTTCCACGAGTCTAATGTCCTTTGCTGGACCAAACAAGTCATTTCTTCTTATTGGTGTCCTTTAGTAGTCGTTTCTTTTCAGCAATTCAACCATGAAGGCCTGATTCACCCACTCTCCGCTGAACAGTTGATGTTGAGATGTGTCTGTTACTTGAACTCCGTGAAGCATTCATTTTGTCTTCAATTTCTGAGGCTGGTAACTCTAATGAACTTATCCCCTGCAGCAGAGGTAACTTTGGGTCTTCCTTTCCTGTGGCGGTCCTCATGAGAGCCAGTTTCATCTTAGTGCTTGATAGTTTTTGCGACTGCACTTGAAAAAACTTTCAAAGTTCTTGAGGTTTTACGTATTGGCTGACCTTCATGTCTTAAAGTAATGATGTAGTGTCGTTTCTCTTTGCTTATTTGAGCTGTTCTTGCCATAATATGGACTTGGCCTTTTACCAAACAGAGCTATCTTCTGTATACCAACCCTACCTTGTCACAACACAACTGATTGGCTCAAACGCATTAAGGAAAGAAATTCCACAAATTAACTTTAAATAAGGCACACCTGTTAATTGAAATGTATTCCAGGTGACTACCTCTTGAAGCTGGTTGAAAAAATGCCAAGAGTGTGCAAAGCTGTCATCAAGGCAAAGGGTGGCTACTTTGAAGAATCTCAAATATAACATATATTTAGATTTTTGTAACACTTTTTTGATTACTACATGATTCCATATGTGTTATTTCATAGTTTTGATGTCTTCACTACTTTTCTTCAATGTAGAAAATAGTAAAAATAACCCTTTTATGAGTAAGTGTGTCCAAACTTTTGACTGGTACTGTGTATAAGTTATATTCTTCAAGAATCAATGAGTATATATAATTAATTTATGTCCAAAAACAGATGTAGCAACTAAAGTATTTTCAAAGCCTTTTATTAAGCTGGATTTCCAAAGCCTTGATGACTGGACCAGCTCTCAGAAACTTTCATTAGGTTTCTTTTCATGTAATGCATGTTAATCTATTTCAGTTGACAGCATTTTTGTTTATTTTGTGTGTGCCATTGTTTTACCTTTTCTCCCTCCTCCAGATCTCCCCTCTGCCTTCCAGAAGAGTCCTTCTCCAGAGTAAGTGTCCATCCATACCAGCATATTTCCCTCATTGCATTGGCTGTTTTTTAACCAACCCATTTTCCATTCTTATGTGCCCTGTTTTGAGAATCATTGCATATTAATGTGTGTTTATCTGCTACTCATAACAATAAGCATAGCAATTTGTAGCCACTGAATGCATCCTTACATATTGTTCTTTTAAGCTTGAGACAATAATATAATAATGCAATATCCTGTCTTATTCTGTTCAACTGAACTCATCACTTCTCCTATGTCTCTTCTCTCTTCCTCAGAGCTCGCTCGCCTTCTGACAGCCCTGACAGCGTTCTGAAGATAAAGCTGTGTCCTCCCCTGTCTTTCTTCCCCAACTCCTCATCTTCCCAGTCTGACCGTTCTTCCTTTGATAAAGGCAGCCGTGGAGAGTACCAGGACCAGCGTAGTCAGCTCCTGTCCAGCTCCTCTCCCCCACCCCACTACACCATCTTTGAGAGCCACCTGGGGGGTAATGCCCCCTCACCCTCTGCTCTGGAGTCCATCTCAAGAGGCCCAGATGGACGTTTCATAGTCCAGCCCCTGCTAGAGGGATCTACTCTTTCCAACATGAAGAAAAATGTGAAAACAGTCTTCCTACAAACCCAAACCAATGGGAGAGATAGCGGCACAGGGAGCAATCAGACATCTTTTAAAGACTCTCCAAAGTCCAGCAGTCTGAGCTCTGAGAGGGGAGAGAGAAAGGACACCTCCCTTACAGTGGAGGTTACTGACCTCAGCAAGCCCCCAGCTTCCCCGGGTAGAGTGAGGGCCATGGCCAGGAACTTCTCTCGTCACGGCTGCTTCTACTCTGATGACGAGCAGGGCATCTCAGAGGCTCTGCTGGAGAGAGACAGCTTCTACTCCGACAGCAGTGAGAAGAGAGCCTGTGACTCCCTGAAAAGATACCATGCTGGGCACCCAGAGGACATCTTCCCCAGCCTGGGCAGGAGAGCCAGGCAGCTGGAGAGGGACAGGCATCACCAAGCAGGCTACCATCCCATGGGGAGAGATAGCCAGCTGACCAACGCCAGTGAACAAGAGCGGGATAATCTCAGCAAGTGTCTGCAGTTGACCAAAGAGAGGGAGGAGATGGAGAGGGAGCTGGAGAACTATACCGCCAGCCAGAGGGCAAGGGAGCGGGAGAAAGAGGAAAGACAGCCTGAAAAGGCAGAAAGCCCTAACAGGGAACTGGATAGTTCAGGGGCTGAAGATCCTATATGGAAGCCACAAGACATTACCTTACGTCCCAAAGCCCACCGGGCTTCCGGACAGACCCATCAGCTGTCGGACTATAGGAGGGCCTGCTACTTTGGGAACACGAGCAGCCCAATGGACCGGCTCCCTTCCTCCTACATCCAATGGGACATCAGCCCAGTCACCTCTATCAACAGCCTTATCCCAGTGCAGAGCCCCTTAGAGAGCACCACACCAAGGTTCCAACATCCTCACCAATGTCACATTGGGTCGGCCATGAAGGACTCGCTACCTGAAGACTGCTCATGCTCCCCAGCCACTCAATGCATCACTCTATCTCTGCTCTCCCCTACATCAGAAAGCCCACCTATTGGTCAAGGAACAGCCAGAAGCAGAGCCAGGTCGAGGAATCCTGACAGAACTGTAGAAAGAGAGCAGGACACGTATCGTAGAAGCTCTATGGTTGAGGAAGCCTGGAGGGAAAAGAAGCAACCAGGGGGAGGTGCCTTAAAACCAAGATTGTCCTTTGCTTATGGTACACAGCATCTGGAGCCAGCAGCTGAAAGTGTCAGATCTGTTTCAGCAGATCGAGTAAGAGCCACAAGTCCTGTTCAGCCTTACCCAGGCACTGCATCATATAGTCTGTCTGAGAAAACAGAGACGATAGATGGCCTTAAGGAGAGAGTAAATCAGAGTCCTTCTAGTTATTCTACTTTGCCCTATGAGCTCCACAAAGCAGGGGCTAAAGGGAACGTGAGAGATGATAAGATTGGGAATGACCCTCGGAGTTCACTGTTATACCCTGAGCAGGAGAGAGAGTGTGTCAGGACACGCTCCAGAAGGAGTGATAGGGCGCTTTTTAGTGACAGCCCCAGTCGCATTTCCCACTTAACTCTTCTGGAAGAGTGTGATAGTGATCAGTCCCAGTTCTCTGTTGCCAGAGTCTCGGAGTCTTTCAAGAACAAGCGGACAAACCAGGCTCCCAAAATGTCCCCACTGCAGACAAGTGCAATTCTGGAGTATTTGAGCCTCCCGGGTTTCATTGAGATGAGTGTGGATGACCCTGGGGATGAATCTGAACTCACAGTCACTACTTGCCAAAGCGTAGAGCCACAGACAGAGACTTCTCTGGAAGGTAAGCCAGATGTGGTTCCAAAAAACTGGGCAGTTCATGTGCAGGAGAACCTTGAGACAAGTTCATGCCCAAAAAAAGTTTCATTTTTAGAAAACAGACACTCTGTTGGTCCAGCAAGAACTTCAGAAGCAGTTGAGAAGCCAGCCTATAGATACTCTCTGCAAGTGGAAGCAAGAGATTCAAGCCACAAAGCTGGGATTCCAGACTGGTCAAAAAAACAATCACCTTGTTCAGAACTCACAGGGAGTTATCATCACAACCATGAGCAGTCGCAACCACTGATTAGTCAAAAGACCACAGCCTCAGAGAGACAACTATCGAGAATGGGTATAAGTTCAGTCCAGACGTTGGTTAGTGCAGATAAAAGCATGGCAGACGTTGTGTCAAAACACCCGGACACTTTTGCCGGTAAACCAGAGTCAGCTTCAGAACAAGTCCAAACACTTCATTCTCAGGGCAACAGGACTAATAAAATAGCCTCTAAGATCAATCAACCCCATGCACCGTTCATGAAGAAATCTCTGAGCATCGGCCCCTGCAGAACACTCTCAGGCATGGGACAGCCTCGTCCATTTCTGAAGAAGTCCATCAGCTTAGGGTCACAGAAATGGGAGCATTTTGAAAGCCCAAGGACTTATGTCTCAGAGAAATGTTACTGGGATAAGTTCCCAAAACCAGACATCCAGGCCAAGTCCTATAGTTTAGGACGCACCCCTGCATCCTCCTTCTCCAGGCCAGGCCCCTTGTGGCAAGAAGGTGTCCATTTTAGACGGCCGAGTGTAAGCAGCTTGGAAAGGGCTAGGTATGCTGAAATATCCTTGGAGAGGCCTCGGTATGACAGATCCCTAGCCAGTTCTTCCTATACCTACCTCAGCTCCTCCATGTACCCACCAAGTCAACCCCCTGGCTCTGCTAGACGAGACCTATCTGATCTGCGTAGACAGGCCAGTGCTTATCCTGATGCATCCAGGTCGCCTATCACATATCAGGATGCCCTGAGGTCTGTACAGCACATATATGTCCCTATGGATTTCTCAATACCCCAGTACCCACCCAGACCAGACAAGTACCCACCCAGACCAGGCATGAGGGGGGACTACCCCAGACCGATTGAGTCCAAGAGGGGCCCACCGAGGCCCAACCTGCCCCGGATGTATAGCTGGCCCTCACCCTACCATGGTGGCCCTTTCCCACCCGGAGATGTAGACAGTCATAGACAAGCAGAGAGAGGGATGGGTAAGGGGGCGGGGGCCGAGGTGGAGATGAGAGATAACAGGGAAGGAGGGAGGGCCAGTTATGCCAGCCAGAGCAGTGGGAGAGGTAGCGTTGGCCTCCTCCGCCAGTCCCTCTCTATCACTCCCACTCTTCTCAGCTCCCCAGAGACAACTGAGGAATGTGAGACACAGAGACACAGAGCCGAGACAGATCTACTTGAGCGGAGAAAGAAAAGGTGAAACTACCGCACCAGTCCAACATCACACAGAGATTTCTTCACAGCCCCAAAAATGTTGGATATTGCAAATATGTTATTGATATACTGTTAAACTATTGTTATTGTCCTGTGTATGTCTGACTGACCACTTGTTTTGTGTGTCTGTCAATAGAAGGAACACATCAGTTGATGAGAGTTATGAGTGGGATTCCACTGATGTCTGTGTGGACTCGGAAGTCCTGGAGGCCATGAAGCCACAGGCAGGGGTAGGACGGGGCAGGGGGGAGGGCAGGCATGATCGACCCCGTTCTGCACCTGGCCTCCAGGACCGCCACAGGAATGGTAAGAGAATAGTATGTTATTATTCACCACACTGAATGTATCATATCATGTGTGAATTAATTTGTACCTTTTGTTGTGGTGATGTGAGTTGTACCCATGACTCTCCCATTCCATGCTGTTCCTCTCCCTCCCGCCCGCCTCCCTCAGTCAGTTCACCAGTTTCCAACCCACCTCGCTGCCAATACAGTCGCTCCCTAAGTGAGGCGCGCTTCAACGCACTCCGCCTGGAGTACCAGGAGTACAGGCGCGCTCAGGAAACCTCCTGCACCAGTGATCCCTGCCTTCCCCCCGACACAGACTCCAACTCAGCGCTCCTCTAACCGCCTGCCCACCTTGGTCCGTTCCTCTCTGCCTGCTACTGCTACCCTCTCACCTTCTCTTTGACCTCTCACTGCCTGCCTTTGTCCCTGACTGTTTTCTTCCCTCTCTGTTGTGAAATTGTACATTCACTTTTTCCTTAAATTTTAAAACGCTGTCTTTTTAAGCAATGCACAATTTCACAACAGATGCATGAAAATTGTCAGGGACAAAAGCAGGCAGTACTAGCTAATGGAATGATAATCTTGCAGTATTTTGATGTATTGTTTGTCCTGGGAATGTATTTAACAGTGTGCTGTATTCTATCATTTTGTGTTTCAGATATTTCAAAGCAAGGAAGCAAATAGTTTCTCAGATGCACAGAATACAGCACTGTGGTCCTCGATAAATGCTGGATATCTTTATTGAAGCTTCATGATACCTACTTTTTATATGTACAAAATCCATATCCTCAACAGTTCAACTGGATCTTCTGTGGACAGAACAATGTCAAAAGTATAACCAACTGACAGACCGGATATGCTGCTTGATCATATGGCCCACATTGTACACACCAATTGCCACAGATATTGATAGTTGTGTTGTGTGCCATTATTATTGACACAGAATAATACTTTGATCTGTTTGAAGCCTATTATGAGATGCTGGATATTTATATTTCTTGTGTTTTGTGTAAAAACACAAACACTATTTTGCATTTAGAGTCACCAATCCCCAAGGGAAATGGATTGTGCTTTGAGTGAGCGAGGCTTCATCTTTGTATTGCATCATTACCTGGGTAGAAAAACTTAAAAAATTAATTTCCCAATTACAATCTTGTCACAGGTGAAATGCCCTCATTTATGTGTTTGTAATCATCCTCAGTTTTCTCAGCAGAGTATTTCAGACTAACAGGAAAGTGTTGAGTGATTGCTTGTAAGAGTTAACAGTGTAAATGTGTTCATGTACTGTAGCCCTAGACAATTATTTTTGGTACCATTAAAAACTCAACATCCTAATCCTCGATCATATGAAAAAGAATTCATGCTGACATTTATTGACTTGAATATCTTATGTTGTTCATGTCAGGGAAAGGTTGTGTATCATCTTTGCTTTACCTTTGTCAAAAATAAGGTAGTTCACTGTTCACAAATATGGTTAAACATATTCCCAAATTAAGCATATATTACATTATTAGAGATCAAGAATAACAATATGGTTTGAGATTAAGTACTGTATATATTTTAATCATCTACATCTTTCTTTTTTATCTTTTGTACTACAAGCATAATTAGCATTATTGTATATTTATTAACATGGGTTTTGATATGCAACAATGTTTACATGCAAATTCACATCATTGATGTGAAAACCACACTGTGAATATACTCAATTAAGATGAATTATATGTTGGAATAAGAAGTCTCCATTTATTGTTGTACATTTTATGCACAAAATTGTGTCCTGACTTGTTGTTATGTAATGACAAAACTGTACTGGAACTGTTTTACAGTAACCAAAAAATAAAAAAATAAAGGAATCGAAGCCTGTACTATACTTAAGGAGCGGCTGTAAATCTGTACATTTGGAGCACATCTGCATTTTTTAAATACATTGTTTTATGTTTTGTTCCAACTGGGTTTAAAAAAATATATCTGCACATTTGGTTGTTCTTATTGTCATTTTTATATGTTTGTATTGAATAAATGGTTTTATTCTGAAAGCACCAGAATGTGACATTATTATTTGACATTGAAGTATCGAACAGGGTCCTGAACTATCCAGTTTACACTCATGTTCATTTTATTGGTCACAGTTAGTGAGATGGAACTCAAGAGTGTATCATTCACAGACTTTACATCTTTACTTTATTCACAGCCAACACACTTGGTTCAAAACTGAGGGATGCATAATTTGTGATGATAATGCTGTGTCCTACTGCACCACTCTTCTCAGACGGGATCTCAGCACAGCTTGTGCCTTCTTCTGCCTCTCTGCTATTCTGGAGTTTAGGCTCTGTTTGATGGCTGGCAAGATTACTCTTTCTCTCATGCCAATCGGGGCTGGGGGCCTTCAGAAGGCAAAAATAATATTCTTATTTTAAGTAATATCATGGAGCACATTCAATAACACTATAAATAGCATGACTGACTTACCGTTTTTTTGGCAGCGACTTGAGAGTTAGTTTTGGAAACATTCCAATGTCTTTGTCTCTGAAATAAATTATTCAATATGAAGACTATTTTAGGGATGAGTTTTTCCAAACATTTTGATAAATTGTGTAGACTATTTCACCTGTCTGCATCAGAGAGGTAGGCCTTGGTCAGTGTGTAAGCCTCTTGGGACATTTTCTTGTTGTTGACTATTATGTCTTTGAGGATGGCCTTCACGCGTAGCAGCTGAAACACAAGTTGAGAGAAGAGAGTTTTAACATTCTGAGATTAAATGTGACATGGTGTTCTTACATTCTGACATGGAATGAGAGCAGAACATGATACAGTAGGGTCCTCTCTGTAGCCTACCTCCTGGGACTGCAAGTTGTTGTTTTTACAGAGCTGTCTGATGATGACCTCACACTCCTGCAGGGTGGGGGCATAGGGGGAGTGAGATGGACCACCATCAATCCGCAGGGGAAGCAAGGATGTGATCAACCCCCTTTTTGATTTTGCATTTAAATCTGATCTTAAAAGATGAGATGTGCTTGCTGTATCCACTCTGCATGTGAGTGTGCAGGAAAATAAAGAGAATGTTCAATCAACACTTCCACCAAAGTCTTATATTATTAAAAATATTTTAAAGAAAGATATTATATAGGTGTTAAGTGTGATGATTACCTTAGATTTGCTAATGGAGATGACAGACCATGCAGAGGATGGCTGGTCTGCTCTATGTAGCTGGGCTGTTGTGTTTGAGATCTGTATTTTGGAGATACTAAACCACAAGAGGAAAGGGGGGGGGGGGGGGGGTATAAGAATACATTTCAATAGGGAGGGACATGTACAATTTATTCCCCAATAGCATGATGGTGTGGGAGGAAAAAAAATACAGAAGAAAATATCACTCATACCTTCAGATTGTTGTGGCTCCATTATCGACTGATAGTGCAGTTCTGCAAATTGAATAAATCAATTATTAGGGCTGTTACAAGACTATTTAATAATACAGTAGCCTACTAGGATACTCATGATGCATTTAACTTTATACCTTTATTTTCACGTTTTAATTCTTCGATTTCCTCATGCAGTTTCCTCAGTGTTTCTCTGTGCTGTTTTTGTAGGAATAAAAAATCCTTCTTCAATGATGCCACTCGTCTAATGTCAGAATCCATGGTGCATTGAAAAGTGAAACTTTCTCTGTCCATCAATTGTGGAGGATTCGGTGGCCAGTCACGTGGTAATTGTCGGGGACAATCTGACATGGGACCAGTGGGGCATGTTCCGGACTGCTATTTTTTGACATGATAGTAGAAAATACAACACGCCTGACTATTAGCTAACGTACCACTTAACACTATATATGAATATGGCTAACAATGTTTGCCATTTTAAAATGGTAAAATCAGTGCTTGACTTGGACAGGAGCTCACCGGAATGTAGTAAACTACCGGTACCTAAAATTGTCTACTGCATGAGTTAGTGCACTTCTTATAGAATATTAGCTTAAAAGTATTGCAGAGTTCGTTCACCTAAATATAAAAAGTACCGGCCCAAATTAAACAAGTACCAGCACCTATTTCAGTCCAAGCTCACCACTGGGTAAAATTAGGCTACATATCTCTTAGCAGCATGGTAGCCTAAATTCATAGCACCAAGAGCCACACATGGCAGAGGACCACGATCATGAAAAAATACGTAACTTTTCAGATAGGCCAATAGGTCCTGATTAGGCTGTTTATGCTAACATTTCTCTTATCTTAAACATTTCAGCTTCAAAAGACGACTCCGCACTGCTCGACTTACTTCCTGATGTCTCAATTTTGCCTCCCTTCAACGAAACAGTCGTTACCATAGCGACCGACAGTCAGCGTAGATCCTGTTAAATTACTAGAGGGGTTTTGTCATAATCCCTAAAAGTTCCAGAATGGAGTTAAAATGACAGCCATATTGGTCAATGAGAACTCCAAACCAGTCTAATTGGAATAAATGGCAGTAGAGGCATAACCTTGATTTTATTTATGCAGGAACATAAAAGTAAGGCATTATATAAAAAATTGTGTAATGTAATTATTGTCAACCTAAAATATTGTCATCTAATTATAAATACAGTTTAAATGGGTTTCATACACATTTTCTGTATAAATCTCCTATAAAATATATGTAAACAGACCATAAATGTCTGCATTTTTGTTTTCTTGGAAAACTGTGTACGCTATTATATAATACAATGGGTGCGTTCGGAAATTCGCTCGGACTCTCTTCTGAGTGTTCCAGAGCGCAGAATAATTGATTAATTTACCAACGCTCAACACCGGTTGAATTTGGCCCGTGTCAGTAAACATCGGCAAAAAAGCTTAATTAAATTGTTGCCAGCAGCACAGTTACAGTCACCAACGCTCTGGATACCATGAAAACAGCCTAACCAGCTCTGCTAGGGCAAGTAAAATGGTTAGAGTGAGGTGTTCTCTCATTTATGTCTAGAAGTAGCTAACAAGCTAGCTAGCTTTAGCCAGTTAGCTTGGGTGCTTGACTGCAGTTGTGAGGTCAGAACGCTCGAATCAACCCTACTCCTCGGCCAGAGCTTCCAGGTTGAGCTCTAAACACTCCGAGAGCAAAACGCTCCGAGAGTCAAACACTCTGAATTTACAAAAGGACAATCTGACAACGCTCTCAATTTACGAACGCCCAGAGCGCACTCTGAGTGCTCTCTGACACTCCTGAGTGAATTTACGAATGCACCAAATAGCAGTACTTGTTGCATCGACAACTTGTCCAAGTCCTATCAACTGATCAACTGATTTCAGCCAATCTATTGCTGTGACTGCATTGTTTGAATGGAATGCTGGCATATTGGCAGTTAATGTGAAACATTTATGGAATCATTCCTCTAAAACTGTCTGGATAGCTAGCTAACAAACATACAGTGCAGATACATTCTTCAAATTCATTATTTTACACAATATCTTATCACAGCACAGACAAACCATGTTTGACCAACTCCCTGACCTTTATCCCATCATAAGAAGGTTCATGTCCATTCTAGTATTCTAAATCCTAATTATATTGTAGACCACACATGGTTCAAGACATCCACACATGATTGCATAAATATTGTGTGCAGCCTACATTTGAATAGCAGTGGAGGCTGCTAAGGGGAGAATGGCTCATAATAATGGCTGGAATGGAGTAAATGGAATGGTATCAAAAACATGGTTTTCATGGGTTTGATACCATTCACTCCACTCCATCCATTCTACTCCATCCAAGCTATTATTATGAGCCAATCTCCCCTCAGCAGCCTCCACTGTAATGGTTTATTTCCAAAACATCATATAGGTCCATTTTTAAAGTGTTTTTTTCATCAGAAATAAATGCTTATGGGTAGCTAGCTACCTTTATGTGTCTTATAAATCTTACTCTTCTCAGATTTTAAATTCATAGATTTTAGACATTATTGGGCAGTGGTAAACTACGTGTAGTTCAACTAGTAATTTAATTACATTTTGCAGTAGCGTGGTGGTAGTTGGAACTAAATTCAAATTTTGGTAGTATTTTCAGTAGTTATTTAGGATACTTTTTTTGCCAAGTAGAGGTATAGCTAACTACTGGAACTAAATATGGGTGTACGGTAGATAAGAATTTTCTTTCTTCAGACCTGCCTAATTCTCACGTGAAACACTTTTTGTGAGCTTAATTCTCACTTTGTGTTTAAAGCTGCAATATGTAACTTTTTTTGCGAACCGAGCAAATTCACTTTGAATTGAATTGTAGATATCGCTCTCATTGAAAGCAAGTCTAAGAAGCATTAGATCTGTTCTATGTGCGCTATTTCAACACTACACTATGCTTGTTTTGTCACAAAAACTGAAATGAGGCTAATTTTAGCAACCAGGAAATGGCATAGCGATTTCTGCATATTGCATCTTTAACAGGCAAAATCACATATTGTTAACATCTGACTACAGTGATCTGTTCTTGCAATTTGTACTCTATGACATTTCAGATTTAGATACATTTTTTACCAAAGAAGTTTGGAAGTAGTGAAAAAAAATTCAAAAATTTAGTTAAGTAAACTATTTTTCTTAAGAGTAGCTTTAGTGTAGCTTAACTTCTTCCTGTATGAAGTAATTGGTAGCTTGGTAAACTCTTTCTTCAGAGTAGTTTCCACAACACTGAGTTCAGATGTGTGTATTAAAAATTGTTTTTTGTTGCAAAACACTATAGCTTAGATCCATTGTTTAGTTGGAATGGAATGTTCATATCTTGTATATTTTAAATACAGATCTCATATTACTGTATTACTGTATTATTCAATTGCATAGTTCTTAATTAAAACATTTGACTGTGTAAAACCTTGCAGCACTTATTTTTTCTCGCAGAGGGAGGCGGACATATATCATTTTGCAAAAAAATATGAAACCATTTAGTGATATGTATTTGTTTGAAAACTGCCATTTAACAATTCCATGCCATGATTATATGGTGTAGATTTTTCCCCAATCTCTTTCATAAGTTCTTTAAACCAAAAAATGCTAATTTTCCAACATATCTGAAACTGCATATATAGTGTTTTGGAATGAATCTCTTCATCTTTAGTTCTAAGATTGAATGCAATTAGTTAAAACAAAATTGGACATTTATTTTTATTTAGAATATGACCAGCTTTATATATAAACTGTCCACAATATTTTACTTAACATTTCTACACACTTATGAAATCAAAGCAGAAAGGCTAAAATAAAAGAAACAATATCAAAATAAACAATAGAGCAACAAATCACTTGTACAACTAGATTATTAATCACATGAAAAAAAGGCTGAATCCTAACACAAATTGAGATTACTTGTGTGAAGTATTCCATCCCAAAAGATTCCAAAAAGATTCTCACAATCCTGAGGATCAGGGGGAAGAACTCATGCACAGACAACACACATAACTCAAGTTAAGTAATCACAAAGTACAAATAAAAGTTGTCATTCAGTTGGATACATTTGAGTGAAATGATTGAATTTATGAAATGACCAATGCATTGTGGACAGAGGATGAGTCTACATCTACAATGGCATGCTACCCTGTTTGCCAGTTGTTAAAAAGAGAAAATAATGTTCCTCTATTTGTCCAACATAAGAAAAATGTGAATAACGTACATTGCAAAACCATGAGAAACTTTACATTTCTCATGGCTTTCCATTAATTACTTTCATAACAATTTGGGCCTCAATCACTGGCCATGTTTATGTAAAATAACTTTTTTTTACTACTACTGTGACGAACCAATCTTACTTAATATGGAAAACCTATTGACTTCCAAGTTCAGAACTGCACAACTGTTAAGACTAAAAAAAATGCAAAACAGTGCCTTGCATTCACGTAAAAAAAAGAAGTTACCACACCAGGGAGACAGTTAATAAATAATGGTCCATTTCAATTGAGAAATAAATGTCTAAAATTCAGTGTATGTTTAACCTTGGTGCCTTTCAGGTTTAACTGATAAAATGTCCAATTATAATCACATGGCAGGTCATCAAGTCACCAAGTTCACTCAAATTATTGATGTTAAGCGGTCATTTAACACTTCAAACCAATGCCCAATACTACTGCCACACTGTGGAAAGCCCAAACTTCCGAACTTGACCTTTGTCAAGCCATGACTTAAAACACTGTCAAACACTAAGTTGAGTCTCACGCCACATCTGATCATTCAATAAACCAGGTGTAGACCCAAACAGTACAACAGTTCTTAAAATAACGCCCCATATATTACCCGTTTCTCTTGCTTTACATGTAAGGGTCAAGTCCTTAATGCCATATACATGCAAATTCCTAAAAGCCAAGCTTCAGTGGTGAAAATACGAATCAAGTATTGAATTTCTGCCACCGTAAAAAGAAGCTTTCATGCACCCACAATCAAGAAACAAGTGTGTCCATTTGTGTTAATGTTGATTATAGAAAGCAGAGTATTTGCAGAGAATATCCATTGGGTACAGTTTTTGGATCACATATCTGTAGGTGTTTGAGACAAGGCCAATAGACATGCTCATAGAGAAGCATGGATGTAAGAGAAAGAAGTGGCCGGGCTGGCTACATTAAGGCGTGTATGCAGGAGGCGGCTGGAACTGGTTGGCAATGTCATAATCGGCAGGATATGTTTCACTGCTCTCCTCCATCTCCGAGAGAAGCTCTAGAGCCTGCTCCTCCTCCTCTGTGGGGTAGTGGCGCAGCAGGTTGGCAGCTGTGGCCAGAATGGAGGCTCCGCCAGCCCCCGCCACCAGGTAGAAGCTAATGGCAAACGTGACGTAGATGAGTGATCCGTGGTACTTCTTGTGCTGCTGCTGTAGCGACAAGATGAGCTCTGAGGCCCAGTAGCAGAACCCGATTACTGTGGCACACTGCAGCACTAAAACCATAAAAAAAAAAAAAAAAAAAAAAAAAATCAGGCAGGGGAAAAAGGAAAGGGATTATTTGATTTCCATTGTTTCTACTAGGGCCAGTATTGTGATACTCATGGAAAGGAAACAAAGTATCGTGGCAAGGAAACAAAACAATTTATTTTGAGCTTATTTAGCAAAACAGCCCTAACTTTGGAAACAAACATCAATATGTCATCCAGAGTCACATGTATTTATTTCCAAGCTATAGCACACACTATTTACATACAGCAGGTTTTTAAAGGACCAAAGAGTTTGGTCTGCTTTGTGTTTTCATTTTTGCCATGGGAAAAATATTGCCATACCTGCACTAGTTTATACTTTGCCTTGAAATCGTTTTCACACTTCAGCTGAATAGATAATTTCCTCTCTTGTCCACGGCCCAAACCCATTCATACCTGTGAGAATGTGGGCAAATGCGTATCTGCGGGTGATCTTGAGGGCAGGGTGCTTGGGCCCAAAGACATCCAAAAGGAAAGCTATCAGGCTGCATAGGATACCCAGGAAGCAGAAGGCAGCAATGACCCTTAGCAGCAAGATGGTCTGGGAGTTCACACAATAATCTGAAGAAGAAGTTGGTGATAGTTAACACAAACCACAGGTAGTAGGTGCTTTGAGTCACCGTTGGCAAAATCATTTACTTACCCTCCAGGAGTTTTGGGTCAATGTATCCCAGGACATCAGCCACTCCAAGCTCCTGCTTGGGACACGTCCCTCCATGAACTCGGACCCAAGCTGGTTCGGCCAAGGCCGTACATAGAGCCGTGATGGACAGTGCTCCGGGGAGGGCAGATGCCAGGCTTCGCTCTGGCTGCTTGGGCAGTGCGGTACCTCCTCTCCTTCTTCGGCTTCCGGGGACAGTGGTACCCGGTGGTGCATACATTGTCATCCAATCCACACTTGGTCGTCAACCAGGAGTCAGTGCCTGATTTATAGCTATGCTAAGTCAGTCTTCAAATGACAGACAGCTTTTGTTTTGACAAAGCGTCCTTCTGTCTGTGAAATTATCAGCTAACTTAACTAAAACCGACAACGTTCGTGTAGGTCAACTGGTAACAATGTGTCAAATAAATAGGTTTAAGTCTATTCACAATGCGCAAACTCTTAGCAAAATTACTCAACAACAAAACAAATTGACCAATAATTTTCAGTCTAGCTAGCTACAAACCTCAGACCTCGACGTAGGCCTGTTAGCAGCAGAAGCTAGCTAGCAGTCTAAAATCCTAGTTGATTTACTTCAAACAAATAGTAACGTGAACTGACACCCATACTATATCAAATCTGAAGACATGATACTCACAAACTGTTCAAGCAATCTAAAACGCCCAAAGGAGGACTTATACTAACGATATTACGCTAAAAACAAAAGGTAGCTAACTATCTTCCTGTAAAATTGTTTCCTTGTTCATCATCACTTCTTCTCTTTAGATTTAACGTTTACACCAGACCAAGGTACATTTGTTGTTATTACCGCCACCTACTGGGATATTATGCAGCTACAATTTGGCCATTTGGTACAACGTGTCCAAAAAACATGCAATGATCATCGTGTACTGATGGCGGCGGTAATGAGCCGAATGGACTTTAAATTGGCAGCACTTACCTACGGAGAGGAAGAGAAAGTAGGAAGTTGAGGTTTGAGTATTTTCGGTAAAACTTTAGTTGCGAAATTAATTTACAAATACCATATAAAAACCTCGTATTTGAAGTGGATATTAGCTGTCTTCCTTATTTATGTGTGTATGACGTTTGCATAGCTACGACTAGCTTGCTGTTTTGGGAGAAGCATTATCAGTTGCAAATAACAAGTCACTAGCTATATAGCAGCTTGCTAGCAATGAACGACACTTTGGCCCTTCTACAGAAATTCAATGCGCATCCAGATTCCCGCTGTTGGTATGTTGCATGGAACCCCAAAGGCACATTGCTGGCATCATGCGGTGGTGACCGAACCATTCGGATATGGGGAAGGGAAGGTAAATATGACAAATCCGCTGTGAAATGAACCTTGACAGCAGTATGTGCCCGCGGAAACAAACAAAAAATTAGAAGGGGGAGTTCCTGTATGTGGGCATTTCTGCATCTGCGGGCACCTCTATATATTTATATTGGTTTTTAAAGATCCACATTGCAGAAATCGCTCCGCCATTTCCTGGTTGCTACAATTCTGATTGTTCGCCTAATTTAAGTTTGTGACAAAACAAGCAGTCATTGTGTAGAGTCATTGTACCATCTAAACTTTTGAAATGTTTTCCATAGCCACATATATATTGTATTTTCAACTGCTTGAAGCTGGTCTACAAAACCTAAAGTAAAAGATGCAAAAGTGAAACTTAAGCACGGGAAACTTAAGCACATTTAACAGATCTACCGCTTCTTAGACTTGATTTCAATGAGAAAGAAATATAGTTCTTTCAATGTGAATTTGGTCTGGTCGCTCAAAAAGTTACATTTTCTAGTTTTAAGTTAGGTTACAGGCGGGAAGCCAATGCCCTCCAGTACAGTAGGTGGCATTAATGCACAATAATGTTGTATGCCAGCCACTGATAAACCATCATAAGTAGGATCGGTGGCGACAACGTTATCTAGCTAGCCGTACGCCAGTGGACAGTCTGCTAGTTTAGCCATCTAGTCCTTAGGAAGACTCCGGTACACAGCAGATGGGAGTGTCACCGTGTGCTAGTTAACTAGCAGGCCAGCTAGCACATGGAGCGACAGTGTGCTAGCAATCTAGCTGGCACACGGTGTCGCTAACTATCAAGCTAGCTAGTACACTAACCTCCAGTCTGCCCTATTCATTTATTTCAATTGAGTGATTTCCTTATATGAACTGTAACTCGGTAAAGTCTTTGAAAACAAGGCTCCCTAAATACTATCAGCATATCGATTGCGCAACCAGGGCTGGCAAAACCCTAGAAAACCCCATCACTAACATTGAGTGGCTGCTGCCAACATACTGACTCAACTCCAGCCACTTTAATAATGGAAAAATTGATGTAAGAAATGTATCACTAGCCACTTTAAACAATGCCACTTCATATAATGTTTACATACCCTACATTACTCATCTCATATGTATATACTGTACGCTATACCATCTACTGCATCTTGCCTATGCCGTTCTATACCATCACTGATTCATATATTTTTCATGTACATATTCTTATTCATTCCTTTACACTTGTGTGTATAAGCTAATTGTTGTGAAATTGTTAGGTTAGATTACTCGTTGGATATTACTGCATTGTCTAAACTAGAAGCACAAGCATTTCGCTACACTCGCGTTAACATCTGCTAACCATGTGTATGTGACAAATAAAATTTTATTTTGATTTGATGTTGTGTTTATAATTTTGTTAGGTGTAGCTTGCTGTGCACACTGTGTCGCTAACTAGCAAACTACACTGAACAAAAATATAAATGCAACATGCAACAATTTCAAATATTTCACAGAGTTACAGTTCATATAAAGAAATTAGTCAATTGAAATAACTTCACTGGGCCCTAATCTATGGATTTCACATGACTGGGAATACAGATACCCTAAAAAAAAGGCAAGGGCATAGATCAGAAAACCAGTCAGTGTCTTGTGTGAGCACCATTTGTCTCATGTAGCGCTACGCATCACCTTCACATAGAGTTGATCAGGCTTTTAGTGGCCTGTGGAATGTTGTCCCACTCCTCTTCAATGACGGTGCGGAGTTGCTGTCGAACCAGAGCATCCCAAACATGCTCAACTCACATGTCTGGTGAGTATGCAGGCCATGGAAGAATTGGGACATTTTCAGCTTCCAGGAATTGTGTACAGATCCTTGTGACATGGAGCTGTGCATTATTATGTGAAAACATGAGGTGATGGCGGCGGATGAATGGCACGACAATGGGCCTCACAATTTCATCACGGTATCTTTGTGCTTTCAAATTGCCATCGATAAAATGCAATTGTGTTTGTTGTACGTAGCTTATACCTTCCCATACCATAACCCCACTGCCACCAAGGGGCACTTTGTTAACAACGTTGACATCAGCAAACCGCTCGCCCACACGATGCTATACGTCTGCCATCTGCCCGGTGGCCATTAAAAATTAGCATTTGCCCACTGAAGTCGCTTATGATGCCGGATTACAGACAGGTCAAGACCATGGTGAGGACGACGAGCGTGCAGATGAGCTTCACTGACACAGTTTCTCAGGGAAGCTGGGTGAAGAAGCTGTATGTGGAGGTCCTGGGCCTGCGTGGCTACACTTGGTTTGCAAGTGTTGGTCGTACTGCCAAATTCTCTAAAATTATGTTGGGGGTGGCTTACGGTAGATACATGAACATTACATTCTCTGGAAACCGTTCTGGTGAACATTCCTGCAGTCAGCATGAAAATTGCATGCTCTCTTAAAACTTGAGACGTCTGTGGCATTGTGTGACAAAACTGCACATTTTAGTGACCCGTTTTTGTGCCCAGCACAAGATGCACCTGTGTAGTGATCATGATGTTTATACAGCTTCTTGATATGCCACACCTGTCAGGTGGATGGATTATCTCGGCAGAGGAGAAATAATCATTAACAGGGATGTAAACATTTGTGCACATAATTTGAGAGAAATACACTTTTTGTGCATATGGAACATTTCTGGGATATTTTATTTCATCTCATGAAACAACACTTTTTACGTTGCGTTTATATTGGTCAGTGTAGTTAGCACACGGTGTCGCCGGTGTTTCATGCAGGAACCAATGGGATGCTCGGGGGGATGCAGGAATGCCCACATGCCGGACCGCCCCAAATTGCAGTAGCACACTACTGGAAAAAATTACCCCCATTTGATTATCTGTGTAGGTGACTCTTGGGAATGCAAGACCGTGCTCCAGGATGGACACCAGAGAACAGTCAGAAAGGTGGCATGGTCCCCATGTGGGAACTACCTGGCCTCAGCCAGCTTTGATGCCACAACCTGCATCTGGAAAAAGAAGAATGATGATTTTGAGGTGAGGGGACTTGCAACTGTGAACAGCATATGCATTTATGGTGATGATGGTAAGACATGGCCCTAGTTGAGAGCATCACACTGTCTCTGTTTCTTTCAGTGCTTGACTGTTTTGGAAGGACATGAGAATGAGGTCAAATGTGTGGCCTGGGCCCCATCCGGTAACTTGCTGGCCACATGTAGTAGAGACAAGAGCGTCTGGATCTGGGAAGGTTAACTAATTTCATTCCTATCACATGAAACAAGTATTAACATTCAACTGTTTCTCTGCATGTAGTTTTGAATAGTCTCTCACCATCTCTTTCCTTCTCAGTGGATGAGGAGAATGAGTATGAGTGTGTGAGTGTGGTAAACTCTCATACACAGGATGTCAAGCATGTTGTCTGGCACCCAACACAGGAGGTACTGCCTATTTCATATGCTGTTTCACTCCTTGTACTAAGAGCAATGTTATATAATCTCATGACACCCCATTGCAAGGCTTCTCTGGACTAATCGTTTCACTATTCTGTACTCTGCATTCACTGTCTCCCCCCATTAAAGCTAAGTGATGTTCTCTACGCAGCTCCTCGCCTCATGTAGCTACGACAACAATGTGTGTGTCTATAAAGAAGAGGATGATGACTGGGAGTGCAGGGCGACCCTGGAAGGACACACCTCCACTGTCTGGGGTTTGACCTTTGACCCAAGTGGCCAGAGACTGGCCTCCTGCAGTGATGACTGTACTGTGAAGATCTGGAAAGAATGTCAGCCTGAAGGTGGGCAGGGTGAGAAAGATGCACACAATGCTCCATAGATGTATAGATGGTTTGGGGAAAAGGAAGGTAAGGAAAAACAACAGATTTTTTTATATTTCTTTTTACAGAAGGCACCGACGCGGCTTGGAAATGTGTTTGTACCCTTTCAGGGTTTCATGGACGGACAGTGTATGATATTGCATGGTGAGAGTCCTCTTTATAGAAATATACACTAACGTCCAAAAGTTTGGGGTCACGTCGAAATGTTTGTTTGAAAGAAAAGCATTTTTTGGCCATTAAAATAACATCAAATTGATCAGAAATACAGTGTCAACATTGTTTATGTTGTAAATGACTATTGTAGCTGGAAACAGCAGATATATATATATATATAATTTTTTTTTTTTTTTTTTTTTTTTTTTTTTTTTTAAGAATATCTACATAAGGCCCCTTATCAGCAACCATCACTCCTGTGTTCCAATGGCACATTGTGTTAGCTAATCCAAGTTGATCGTTTTAAATAGCTAATCGATCATTAGAAAACCCTATTTCAATTATGTTAGCACAGTTGAAAACTGTTGTCCTGATTTTAAAGAAGAAATACAACTGGCCTTCTTTAGACTAGTTGAGTATCTGGAGCATCAGCATTTGTGAGTTCAATTACAGGCTCAAAATGGCCAGAAACAAACCACTTTCTTCTGAAACTCGTCAGTCTATTCTTGATCTGAGAAATGAAGGCTATTCTATGTGAGAAATTGCAAAGAAACTGCAAAGAAACTGAAGATCTCGTACAACGTTGTGTACTACTCCCTTCACAGAACAGCGCAAACTGGCCCAAACAAGAATAGAAAGAGTGGGAGGCCCTGTTGCACAACTGAGCAAGAGGACAAGTACATTAGTGTCTAGTCACAAGTCCTCGACTGGCAGCTTCATTAAATAGTACCCACAAAACACCAGTCTCAACGTAAACAGTGAAGATGCAACTCCGGGATGCCTTCTAGGCAGTTGCAAAGAAAAAGCCATATCTCAGACTGGCCAATAAAAAGAAAAAATTAAGATGGGCAAAAGAACAGACACTGGACAGAGGAAGATTGGAAAAAAGTGTTATGGACAGACGAATCTAAATTTGAGGTGTTCGGATCACAAAGAACATTCGTGAGATGCAGAACTTGACGCCATCTGTCAAGCATGGTGGAGGCTATGTGATGGTCTGGGAGTGCTTTGGGGGTGGTAAAGTGGGAGATTTTTACAGGGTAAAATGGATCTTGAAGAATGAATGCTATCACTCCATTTTGCAACGCCATGCCATACCCTGTGGACGGTGCTTAATTGGAGCCAATTTCCTCCTACAACAGGACAATGACCCAAAGCACAGCTCCAAACTATGCAAGAACTATTTAGGGAAGAAGCAGTCAGCTGGTATTCAGTCTATAATGGATTGGCCAGCACAGTCACCGGATCTCAACCCTATTGAGCTGCTGTGGGATCAGCTTGACCGTATGGTACGCCCATCAAGCCAATCCAACTTGTGGGAGGTGCTTCAGGAAGCATGGGGTGACATTTCTTCAGATTACCTCAACAAATTGACAACTAGAATGCTGAAGGTCTGCAAGGCTGTAATTGCTGCAAATGGAGGATTCTTTGAACGAAAGCAAAGTTTGAAGGACACAATTATTATTTCAATTAAAAATCATTATTTATAACCTTGTCAACATCTTGACTATTTCCTATTCATTTTGCATGGAAAACAAGGACATTTCTAAGTGGCCCCAACTTTTGGAAGGTAGGTTATATTTGAATGAATTTACATATTTAAAAATGCAGCCAGATTCACCAAGTTAGTACTCTTTGGTTGTTCTCAGGTGTCCACTGACGGGTGCCCTGGCGACTGCATGTGGTGATGACGGAGTACGTGTGTTTAAGGAGGATGAGACGGCTGACCCAGACCAGCCTGCTTTCTCCCTGTCTGCCCATGTACCCAAGGCCCACACCCAGGATGTCAACTGTATCGCATGGCACCCCAAGGAGGCTGGGCTCCTTGTCTCCTGCAGTGACAATGGGGAGATAGCAGTCTGGAACTACCAGTCTGGGGTCTGAGAACATGTACGTTGGGCTAGTTAGGACTTCCAGATCCAGTGTTTAACAGTGCTGAATTTACCTTGTACTGTCAAGGGTGCCAACAGCACTGAAAGTGTCATGAATGTTTATTAATCCCTCTTGCAATAACCTGTGTTAATGAGGTTAGAGTGGTTATGATTTCATTATACTGATAAGATTCCTGCCTGTGCACTTGTTTTGTGGTTCAAAAATGAATGTGGGCCCTAAATGTTCTACATGTCATAATTATGTATTTGATTAACATATTACACATTCCAATGGTGTTTTGTAATATCAAGGGATTCAACACACTTATGTCTAGATACATGTTTCCAGAAACCACTTTCTTCTAGTAAACTTTGATAGAAAATGTCTTTGCTTTTATATTAATTGTTCATAAAGAATATATTAATTTACAGTCAAAGTAGTCTGGATAATATTTATTGGAAAAGCCATGACAGAACAAAGGTATTTCACCAACAAACAAAACAGACTGATCATTAATCACTCTTAATAGCAGACAGGGTTGGGAGTAACTGAATTTATTTTTACTAATCAGTTGTTGCCAGGGGGAAAAAATACATTAAGACTGTTCAATGACATTCAAATTAGTCTTGAAAGGTGCAAGCTTGTTCCACCTGAGCAAGTCAGCGGCCACTATGATTACACACAATGCGTTTGATGGATCCTTTGTCTTCTGACTTAAGGGGAAATCAGATTGCGTTACTGAGTTTGACAATTGACTAGTAACAGATTATTTAGAAAGTACCCAACCATGATTGCAGAGTTGTGAAACAGTTACAGACAAATTGAGACATGAGTTGTTTACTAAAAATGTAAGCAGACTTCTGTAATTAGGTACTATATACACATTACTATCCTCGACTGGAACACATTTAAACAATTGTACAAAAAGGTCTGACAATTACCTCAAGCACAATAGAATAACAGTCCAAAGAGAGATTGACTATAAACGTGACTCAATGCCTCATCTACACTGAACAAAAATAAACGCAACATGTAAAGTGTTGGTCCCATGTTTCATGAGCTGAAATAAAAGATCCCAGTAATGTTCCATATGCACAAAAAGCTTCTCACACATTTTGTGCTTTGTATACATCCCTGTTCGTGAGAGTTTCTTTTGCCAAGATAATCCATCTATCTGACAGGCGTGGCATATTAAAGAGCATGATCATAATACATTGTGTGGGCGAGTGGTTTTCTGATGTAAACAGTGCCCCATGGTAGCGGTGGGGTTATGGTATGAGCAGGCATAAGCTACGGACAATGAACATTGGCAATTTGAATGCACAATAATACCGCAACGAGATCCTGAGGCCCATTTTTTTGGATGGTATCTGTATTGCCAGTCATATGAAATCCATAGGCCCACCCATAAGCCCTAATGGGCCTAATTAATTAATTTCAATTGACTGATTTCTTCATATGAACTGCAACTCAGTAAAATTGTTGAAATTGTGTTTATATTTTTGTTCATTGTAAAACAAAACAAACAACCTCTACTGATCCCAGCTTGAATTGAGAAATGACTTGTCATCTGTTGATGCCTGATTAGTCTGAATCACTGTCTCCATCGCTGTCTGCCTCCTTCACATCCACGCTAAACTTATACTCCTGATCACAGCCCATGTAGGCATCACTCATGAAGTACAGTGTGTAGTTGTGAACGCCCAGCACTGGTGCAACAAAGTCCAGCTTCACCTGCAATGGGAGAAAAGGGCACAGAGAGTGAGGCCAAGCAATGCTGACACAGAGGGTATTCACCTTTAAGATTACTTTTGGGCTTTCAGATGCTAGATCATTTACATGCTAGCCTACATGTAGGCGACTGTCAAAATATGCAGATGCTTGCATGTATTGGCTCTTTAAGGTCCAGTTAGGGTTCTAAACAGACCTTGGCCTTCTGCTGCAGGGTCAGCCTCTTAATGGAGATCAGGCTGTTGGACTTGGGGTCTCCAATCACCACCCACCAGCCCTCCTCACGTTTCTGAAACAACAACACAGTCAAAGGTTATACATGGTCATTGTTGAGTTTGTGCTTTTTGAATGAATCACTAGAGGAGTTCTGACAAACTGGTGGTGATGATCCATACCTGGGGGAAGAGTGGGGCAATAACGGGCCCAGTCACCTCTTCTTCTCTCTCCAACTGGACCAGAACCAGCACTGGACCTCCACTGTAAACACAAAGATATGATCAGACACCTTCATTTACTCTGCTTCTCTCATTGGTCTAGATTCACTGGGCAGTAGTAGTAAGTAGCAAAGACCTTATAATTAACAACATCCGAAGCAAACAAACATTTTCCTGTGGTACTGATCTCTATATTCAGTCAACCTATTTCCCCACAATTATTCCCCTCTACCACCCTCATTTAAATCACCTCTTGATGTTCTCCTTCTCTGCCACCTCGTAGGACAGTTCAATGTTAGGGTAGCGGTTACAGAAGCGAGCCACGTCAGCTATCTGGGTGTCTGAGAGCTGCAGCAGCCCACTACGATCCTCATCCTCCATCTCCATGATGTCAAAGATACTCTCCACACCCTGAGAAATACGAGAGATCAGCTTCAAGATCCACACCAAATCAAGATGACCATGTTCCCTTGTCTGGAAAACGGAAGTGTTACAAATGAAGAGTCACAGGCAGTAGTGGATGTGTTACCTTGTCCATGCAGCGTTTGATGTGCTCAGAGGTGAAGTAGGGCAGCTGTTTGAGGTAGGAGTCCTTGGACCACATAGCCTGGGTGACCATCTGAGCCAGCTCCATAGCAGCCAGCGCAGGGCTCAGCCAGCCATTACTGGACAGCACATCTACACAGGCCTGGATCAGACGCACAGCCTGGACAGGACACACAACCATACACATAGATTTTAAAACAATAGCACACTTCAAATCTGACCCTCTACTTTCTGAACTCTTCAACACTAGGTCATACTAGAGTCTTTCTGCTCTACAGAGTCCATTTACCACAGCTTAGACTGCACCAACGCATCTATTCATTTCTCATTCACCTTGCTGAGGATCTCTTCTGTGTCTGACTGGAGCTCAGCGCTCAACTGCATCCTGGACAAGTGAGCCTGCAGCAGCAGGTTGGTCTTCACATGGGGGTCGTTGAACTTGGGGTTGTTCAGTTTGTGGGGCACCTTCTGGGCCAGCTGAAAACACAACATATACAACTTGATTAATGACAACTTCATAGAATGCTTCCAGATTAGTATTTGTGAGCAATGAATTCACACTTTCCATTACTTCCAGTTCTTCATGGCTATTTGGGTGGGGTAAGTCTGCAAAAGTGCATATTATGATTATTGATGTGCATTAGTGTGTTTACCTGTCTGAGCAGGTTGTCCTCATGGTGTCTGATGGGGATGTTCTTGTACTCAGCAGCATTGGAAATGATCTCAATCAATCCACGGATCTTGGTCTTGGCGTTCAGGGACATACTGAACAACTCTGATACAAACACAAAATATCAGTAACTCAAGTTATATACTGTATAATGTATGTATTCTATTTTAACATTTGCTTAGTCTATGGGGTGGTTCACAGCATAGGTGATGTGACTGATAAAGCCATATTTAGTGACAATGGGATGTTGGTTGTGGTAGTTCTCACCGATAGTGGTGTAATTGATATAGTAGTAGGCAGCAATCATGCCCAAGTTAAGAGGTGCCACGTCCATCTCATCCTCGATGCTGATGCACTTGGACTGCTCCAGGTCATGCAGGGTGTTCTCCACCAGCTCTGACAGGTGGTCAGACAGATGACGGTGAGACATGCCTGGAAGGGAGAGATGGAGAGCAGCACATTAACATAAGACTACTAGACAAAAACACTACAGGTATGAAAAAATACTTAATGTCTAGAATTTCAACAGTAGAGAGCAGTGCCAGTGCTGTAAGTGTGCCTGTCTCACCTTGCAAGTTGTAGTAGTTGGGGTTCTGGGTCATCCGGCGGTACAGGAAGGTCCAGGTCAGGTAGTCCACTGCGTCCTGTTTGTTCTCCACCGTCTTGGTGACGATCTCAGCATTGAAGTGGTCGTGCATGCAGTGGTCCAGGTGAGATTCCACCGGCAGGGGCTCATACAGGAACTTCTTGAAGAAATCCTAGATTTGAGAAAAATAGATTAGGTTATAAAATTACAGAATGATGGAGTGACTGAGTGAAAATGGAGAGAAAGAGGATATTGCTGACGTACCTTTTTGGAACCCTGGCACATGATGACACAGCGTCCCTCATCGTCCTGCAGGGGCCGGTTGGCCTTACCCACCATCTGGAGCACATCGTAGATAGGGTAGTCCACATAGCTGGGGACACAGAGGACAGGGTCACTAACACACTTAAACTGAGGCAGGGGGGGGGGTCTGAGTGATATAGACGAGGGAATGTAGTCATTACAACAACCAAAAATATATATAATAAACAAACAGTGTTACTTACGCATGTATTTTGCCATTGTAGTACTGGGTGTCCATGATAACAACCAGGTGAGCAGATATGTTTGTGCCCCAGCAGAGGGAGCGTGAGGCCACTACAACCTGGACTGCACCTGCAGACAGAGGACCAGACACAGTATGTCATTTAACAATCATCCGCTATACTTTCTCTAACTATGTACTATATCAGCAGGTCTAAGGGAGTGGCCAGTTGTACCCGAGTTGAAGAGCTGCTCCACGATCCTGCGTTCTGTAGTGGACAGGCCCTCGTGCAGGTAGCCCACCCCATTGGCCAGCGTCTCCTTCAGGGTGCCGTCTGTCACCTTCTCCAGGAAGGGAGCCAGGTCCTTCTCAGTGCAGTGCAGGAACCTACAGGGAGACAGGTACATCTGTTACTGCTCTGAGACCTCATGTTATAACATCTACCAACACTGTATACATAGTTTTAACTCCTTGCACTACTCAGAACTATTAAAAAGTGTGTAAAGGTTATGGGTCTGACCTCTGAGGGACCACATCAGCAGCACAGAAGGTGAGGATGTCGATGGCGGTGAGGCGGGTCTGTCGGCGGGACGGGACGAACACCACAGCCGGTTTAGAGGGGGAGTGCTTCATGATAGCGTGGTACACTGGCTTGGCCATGGACAGCAAGCGAGTCTGGGTGTGACTCACATTGAAGCCCTGAGAGAGGAGAGAGGCATTACAATTAAAGTAAATTGAGCAGATATGATATTATCCAGCCAGATAATAATATATTTTATGGACAAAACCTTATTGGTGTTTTATTTGGATAAGGGCAGGTTGATGATGTAACAGGTTGAGAGGACATTACAGTCATGGTACAGACCTGGATGTGCAGCTCCAGAGGAACAGGCCTGACGTTGGGGTGGAAGTTGAAGGTTGCGGTGGTGCTGCATCCCAGCCAGTGGGCCACGTCTTTGGCGTTGGACAGGGAGGAGCTGAGGGCCACGATGCGGATGGGACGCTCAATCTGAGACGAGATGTACCTCATCCTGGAGCAGATCACCTCCAACACAGGCTTCAAGCAAGACGGTGAGTATGAATATCAATATATTTTACTTCACATGTCAAAAAAGCATTGTATAGTTCTTATCTAATCAAAGCACTAGGCATGTGGACATATAGGTTTCATCAGTTTGGATCATGGCCTTACCCCGTTCTCTCCTCCAATGAGGTGAGTCTCGTCCACGATGAAGAGGCTGACGTTCTGGACGTTCTTCCTCTGCTTCCAGCGGCGCGACAGGATGTCCCATTTGTCCGGGGTGCTGACAATGATGTCACCCTTCCCCAGGAGCTTCAGGTCAGTGCTAGTCTCTCCCGTCAGCAACACCACCTTCTTATTCAGAGCATCTTGGAACTTCTGGTGCCAGTCAACAAACACCTGGACACACACGAGTGATGTTAAACGGGGTGGAAGGAATGGGTAATATAAGTGCGAATAATCAGAAGTCAGACAAAAACAACATTATGTTAAAATCGAAAACACTCCATCTTGATAACCCTGTACCTGTTCAGCCAGGGCCTCCATGGGTGTGATGTAGACACAACGTCCCTCTGCGTTGTGCAGCAGCATCCTCAGGATGGCAAACTCAGCACAGATGGTCTTCCCACTGCCGGTGGGGGCTCCCACAAACACGTTGTCATCACTGTTATACACAGCGTTGAACACTGGACAAACAGAGAATACCACATGTTATTTTACTCAAAATGTAAGCGACAAAGGTATAGAGGTATGTGCCTGATCGAAGTCATTGAATGGGCCACATTGGTCTTAGAGGTCAGATGGGTGCAGTGAGAAACTGTTAGCCCAAATGGTGACACTTCAGAGTCTCAGAGTATGTCTTACCCTGTGTCTGGATGGGGTTGAAGAAGGGAAACTTGTTCTGGTAGAGGGTCTCGAAGGCGGCATTACGCAGGGCGGTCACAGGCAGAGGCTGCAAGTCCAGCAGCTCAGTAGGGGGGGGGTACTTCTCTGGCAGGATCAGGTGGCGGAAAGACACCGGCAGCTGGGTCTCACAGGCTGAGAGAGATATGTGCAGAGAGAGAGAGAGAAACATTTTCAATTGACATCGTCCAAAACTTTAGATTTGCTTACACAGTTTGAATCGACTAAGTTACTAATAAGAGCTAGCCAGAGGAGTGTCGCACTCACACAGCCAGCGGTCCGAGGCAACGCGGATGAAGTACTGTGGGGGCAGGGGCTCGAACACGGGCACGAAGAAGGTGACCAGGTGCTCGTCCTGGGCGTACTTGGCCTTAAGCAGGAAGTACTCATGGTGTAGGATGACCTCACTGTCTACATCCTCCACCAGGATCCAGAAGGCCTCTGACGAGCCATGCACCTGTATGGGCCAAAGAGAGGGTGTGTATGAATGTGTGGGTGTGTTACAGTAAGAAAAACCTAATTTAATCTGAGCCATGTAACAGCTATAAACTAACAGCCTGAGGGTAGTATACAGATCCACTGACCTTGTCATCCCACTGGAAGTCTGGTGTGATGGTGAGCTCCACCTTCAGTGTGGAGCGGGTGATGGGCTGCAGGTGAACGGCAAGGTCCAGTTTGGGGAACTGGTGCACGTACTTATGGATGGTCTTCCCCATCTTGGGCATGCGGATCAACTCACCTGAGGGACAGAAACAATTTCAATGACAACTTCAACAACCGGGGATGAATCAATGAGTGTGTAGTGTTAGTGGGTCCAGATCGAGGTGGGGCATTTGGGGTGCAATGCAGAGCAGACTCACCAATCTCATTGTGGTTGAGGTCATAGAGGCGCTCGAAGGGGAAGTTCTTCTTTTCAATCTTCTTGATGACTTCCTCTGGGAGCTTCCTGAACTGACGCAGAGGAGACATGGACTGCCACCTGTGTAGGAGAGGGACACATTCAGACAGAGAAGACCAGAGGAACATCACATTTCATTCCAACCTCATCATGTACACTGAACAAAAATATAAACACAACATGTAAAGTGTTGGTGTCCCATGTTAAAATTAAATATCCCCAAAATTATCCATACGCACAAAAAGGTTATTTCTCTCAAATTCTGAGCACAAATTTGTTTAAATCCCTGTTAGTGCGCATTTCTCCTTTGCCAAGATAATCAATCCACCTGACAGGTGTGGCACATCAAAAAGCTGATTAAACAGCTAGAGCAGTACACAGATGCACCTTGTGCTGGGGACAATAAAAGGCCACTAAAATGTGCATTTATGTCACAACACAATGCCACAGATGTCTCAAGTTTTGAGGGAAAGTGCAATTGGCATGCTGACTGCAGGAACGTCAACCAGAGCTGTTGCCAGATCATTTAATGTTAATTTCTCTACCATAAGCCACCTCCAATGTTGTTTTAGAGAATTTGTCAGTACGTCTAACCGGCCTCACACCACATGTAACCACGCCAGCCCAGGACCTCCACATTCGGCTTCTTCACCTGTGGGATTGTCTGAGACCAGCCACCTAGACAGCCGATGAAACTGAGGAGTATTTGTGTCTGTAATAAAGCCCTTCTGTGGAGAAAAAGTCATCCTGGCTTCCAAGTGGATGGGCCTATGCCCTCCCATGGCTGCACCCCTGCCCAGTCATAAGAAATCCATAGATTAGGGCCTAATTAATTAATTTCAATTGACTGATTATATGTACTGTAACTCAGTAAAATCGTTGCAATTGTTGCGTTTATATTTTTGTTCACTATAATTCACTAGGACTGGTGACTAAGGTGTTCATCAGTGAAAACTAGGAATAAACAACAATGGTTAACTTACATCCTCTTGTCAATCATCTTGCAAAGGTTCATGGTCTTGTCTGTGAGCTGGGCCCATCCCCTGCTCAGGACGATCTCAAAGATGGCTCGCATCAGTCTTCCAGCACTCTGAGGAAGGATATAGTTAACAGTCAGATGCTGGTAACATACTTAAAACATCTCTCTAACCAAACAAACAAATGGACATAGCCTTACCTGCGTCACATAGACCATGTCAGCCATCAGAGCAAAACCCTCCAGTTTGAGCTGAGAGATGTAAGCCTGGAGCAGCACGTTGATCTGTAATACGAACACCCACCTCAGAACTGGCTCATAGCAACAGGGCTCTAGCAATACATACTGCAGTGGTGTTCCATATCATTGATCAGTGTAGTGTCAACATTGACACGTGTAGTAGTATTATACCTTGGCGCTGGGCTCCTCAATGCTCTCCTTCACTGGAATGGGAACTCTCTCCAGCAGCTTTTGCAGTTCCAGCTTCTCTTCCTGAAATAAGACCGCACGTGAGCATTCATGTATCTGTAGCATTTTACTGTACAGTTGCTGGTTTGGTGTAGACCTGGGCCAAAAGCATTCAGTAACATTTGTGGCCTTTTGTAATTAAATAGAGTATTCCAGAGTAGGGATGGGCATTTTAAAAGATTTCACCTTTTTTCCCTTGCTATTCAGATAGTTGAAATACATGTTTTAATAAAAAATCAAAAAAGTTTTCAAACTTCAATGGAGACAGCCGGTGTGCTGCCCTCTGTTTGTTTCAGCAGAAGGGTGTGTGTGGGAGAGAGAGAAAGTAGCCAAACTTGTTGCTGCCATAGGTTATCTATCTTACCATCTGGTAGTGCCTGTCTTGGCTGCATCAAATCGTTGTAAAGAAGCTAGCTGGCTACAGGCCAGTTAAAGACTCTAGCTAGCTACCTGGCTAACTTAACTGGCTACTTTAAGTTAGCTAGCTAGCTTCTTTACAACGATTTGATGCAGCCAAGACAGGCACTATCAGATGGTATGATAGAAAAGCGTGTTGCTGCCGTTATCTATCTAGATTACGTAGCACGGCTAACTAATTGAGTATTTTTGCATGAGCTTCCTGTCCTTGTTTACAACTCCATTCATAAGAAACAGCAGCCCCCCTCTTGGTTGATTATTTTAGTCTACCACTTCTCATTTAGCCAACTTAATTCTGTAATTGTAATTCCATTTTGTATTGATTAGAAATCTCCCTCTTCACTTGCTACACATGGAGCCTCTGAATGCAGCAACGCTTTGATTGACTGACAATAACAACAAGCTACACGTGTGAAACGAGTGGAGGCTGCCGGTGAATCTTTTTAATGGGGCGCACTCATACAAACTGTCATTAAACAACAACAAAAAATGTAATGCTTTATCCTTGTAGGCTATGTAACAATGTCACATAGATAATCGTATTTCATTTTAGTCAAAGCCTTTTCATTGTTAAAGTAGGCCGATATTTATTCTCTCAAAAGTTAATACTCTCCCAAGTAAGCGAATAGTAACGCCCATTTGGATATTTGAATAACCGTGCCTATCCCGATTCTAGAGTGCTGCATACCTCTCTGACAGTGATGTTCCTGAACTCAGAGGAGAGGGAGAAGACACGGAAAAGCTCGATCTCACTGAGGGTGGGCTTCAGCAGCTGGTTGTACGTCTGGATGGAGTCATGGGTGATGTAGAAGTGGCTGGCGATGCGACCCAGATCCGTCACCTTCAGAGAAGGATGAGAAAAGTAATCTATTATGAATATCAATAGCATAATCTTTGTTTTCACCATCTTAGAATCTTGAAGAGGCCTCAATAGGTCAGTGTCATTGCATTGATCCCACTGGACAGAGTGCATGTGTAAAGCGGTGTGTACCTGGAAAGCGCCGGTCCGCTTGTCGTACTTGACCAGGCTGTTCTTATCCAGCACATTGGCTGCCGTGTGGATCAGGTCCATCCTGCGGCGCTCCAGCAGGGGGTCCGAGCTGCGGTCGTCATGGGAGACTCCGTACAGGGTGGGGTTACGGAGCATGCGCACGTACAGGTAGGTGTAGCCCAGCCAGTTCACTGCGTCCTGATGAGGAGACAACAAGGGAGGAGTGAGACCACTACAGCAGCAAGGGTTTGAATGTTAGCACTAATGGTTCTAGTTGACCAGTCTCTCCACAGGTAGTTTCAGTACCAAACCACAGCACGTCTGTATTGTTATTAGTGGTGAGTTGTGTGCGGTGTTGTAAATCCAGTTTACGCTCACCTTAGCATTCTGCACGTTGCCCAGCACTATCTCAGCGTTGAGCATGTCTGGCAGCTTGGACACCATCTGGCTCTCGATGGGCAGCTGCTGGTTGAGCAGAGATAGGTAGTACTGCAGCTCCCCATGGGATGTGATCAGAATGCCCTCTCCCTTGGTGTCGTACTGAGGACGCCCCGCTCGACCAAGCATCTGAACACAGCACAGAACACAGGTGTCATTCAAACTCACAAAGCTAACAGAGTTTGAGCATTATTTAGCTCATAAAATACTCTGCTACAGTGAAGTCTAGCCCTGTGTATGTACCTCACTAGTCTAATCCAGGCAATGCAGACTAACCTGTAGAATGTCCAGGGCTCCCAGCTCTGTCCATCTGCCTTTTTCTGGGCTGTACACCTGGGTGCCTTTGATGATGACAGTATGTGCAGGCAGATTCACACCCCAGGCCAATGTGGCTGTGGACACCAGCACCTGAAACAGACAGAGCCCTTTCGGTGAGACAGGTCCGGTGACATTGTAACAATAGCTCTGACTGTATGAAAGGAAAGAGGTTAGTAAAGACTAACCTGGATGTGGCGATCAGCAAAGAGATCTTCCACCAAGGTACGGTCCACTCTGGTCATACCAGCATGATGGATGGCGAAACCGTAGGGCAGCAAGTCCTTCAGCTCAAGGTTCTGGGGGATGAAAAAAATGTATGTAATGTTCCTTTCTTTTTAATGGGCAATATGCAGAAATTGCTTTGCCATTTCCTGGTTGCTAAAATTATAATAGTTCAATTAATTTCAGTTTGTGACAAATCTAAACGGCTGCGAAATATATTTTCAATAATCAAAAATATTGTATGTTCAGCTGTTTAAAGTTGGTGTTCAAAACCAAAAGATGTAAAATTGAAACTTAACGGGAAGCATAGAAATAGCACACACAAAACAGATCTGCCGCTGCTTAGACTTGCTTTCAATGAGAATCACAGATCTATAACTCACAATTCTACGTGAATTTGGTTTGGTCGCCCAAAAAGTTACATATTGCAGCTTCAATAATCAGATTATTGTAAAGATTTGTTATTTTACTGTTAGGAATTTTATGAATAATGACTAAACAATATCTACATTTAAATAGAACTATAACTAATTGAACTCTTCTGATTAATAATGTTAATTCATAAGGGATTATGTAGCATGAACAAGGAGTAATTAAAACATAATAAACACCATTCCAACTTAGTTGGAGAGGTATGTGTTGTGGGTTATTAAGTAAGCAAAAAGGATCGTTAACCTATGGTTGAACCGACTCAACTTAGCCCTGGGATGTTTAGATAAGGCAGCGAGTGACTCCCTAGGTTTTTCATTATCTGGAGCTGTCTGCTAAAGTGGTAATAAATTATGGTGAAACTTCAGGAGTTAATCCAGTTATATTGTGTGTCACGTGTGAGTTGGGATGAACTTTTGAACCTGTGTTGTCTTGGTCGAGAGGAGGAGATTCATTCTGTAACCAATGACGTCATATTTTGTATATAAACTGTTGTTTGTGGTTCAATGGGAGCGCGCTCCGAGAATAAATACTATTATCTAATTTTAATAAGACTGGTCCCTGTCTATTTTATGCAAATAAGAATCTTACAATTCTGAAATTCCCATGACAATATTCACAGATTTGGGACAGATGTGTGTAGAATTCTGGACATTCTACAGGCTTTGTTAGCTAAAATTAGTCCCCAGGTCAGATGAACTCACCTTGCACTGCTCTGCCTCAGTCCTGAGGACCTCAGTTGAGGCTGACCCCTCCCTCAGGAACAGCCCCAGGGTGTCTTTCTCCAGACACATGTCCCTGATAGCCCGGGCCGTCTTCCCCGTCTCCTTCCTGGAGTGGACAAACACCAGCACCTGACAAACAGTTAGCACAGGAATACTAGATTGTGTGGAACGTTCTGTCTGTTGATATTTCTCATCTGATAGACATTAGGATTTTCCGGGTCTCATGTTTTGTGTTGGCGGCAATGCAGAGTCAGATGATGGTTGAAGAACACTAGGCTGAGCAGGCCTCACCTGGTTCTTCCCAGCATGCTCCATGATCTTCTCATAGACAATTTCATTCATGATCTGGAAGCGCTTGATAGCCTTCTTCTCAGTGATGCCCACATATGTCTGTTCCAGGGGCACTGGACGGAAACTGGAAGACAGAAAAGACTATCAGTCAGATTTGTGCTTTCAATCCAACCTCTCACAAAACCTGTTCATCTATAGTAGGATGATAAATGAGAGTGTGTGGAGAGATTGACCCTCCTTCCTGAGCCCTGGCTGACCTGTTGTCAAAGTAGAAGAGTCCCTTGGCGGGGTCTACCCGCAGGCAGGTGGCCACGTCCTCGTAGTTGGGCAGGGTGGCACTGAGACCCAGCAGACGCACGTCCTCCTGTGTCAGCTCAACGTTGCGGATGGTCCTGGCCACCAGAGACTCCAGGACTGGCCCACGGTCATCATGCAGCAGATGGATCTCATCCTGACCACCAGACACACACTCAGTTACATACAGCTCTTACACCCAATGAGTTTATAACTACAGTTTTAAAAAATCATGTCAAATAACGTAAATGCTTGGGAAATAGTAATGGGATGTTTGATTAAAGGGTCTTGCATAAAGTTCATAAGAGGACCATTTAAGTTTGAGAGAGTGTCTGTACTTACAATGATGATGAGGCGCACTAGCTGGGTGTAGGTGCGCTCGCCTCCTTTGCGTGTGATGATGTCCCATTTCTCTGGGGTGCAGACGATGACCTGGGTGGCATTGATCTCCTCTTTACACAGCTGGTGGTCTCCTGTCAGCTCAGACACTATGATGCCATAACTGGCCAGACGCTGGGAGGGAGGGAGACATGCAAAACACAATCACAAAATTCCTTATTATACAAACATAGCTCTCCTGGCAATTCAAGTGCGTGACAGCATATAACACTGAGTTCTGACCCCATAAAAAAAACAAGTCTCACCTTACTAAAGCTTCCCACCATCTCCTGTACCAGTGAGCGCATAGGAGCCACATAGATAATCTTGAAGTCGTCCAAGTTGATGGTTCCGTCCAGGTTGATGTGCTTGCCGATCTCTCTTAGCATAGCCATGAGGGCCACGTTGGTCTTACCTGCTCCCTGGAGGCACCCAGTGGAAAAAACAGAGGAAGAAAATACATTGGGATAAGTTATAAAACAAAAATCAGAGTTCAACAACGGCACTATTGAACATATGCAACATGACAGAGTGCTGAGCAGAGAGCAGTGTATTATAGTTGACCGTGGTTTATTTACTAACCGTAGGAGCACACACCAGCAGGTTCTCATCGGTCTCCATAGCAGTCTTGAACAGCTTGCTCTGAATGCGGTTTAGGGTTTTGAACCCTTCGAAACCTGCCTGGGCATACTTGGGCAGCTTCTCAATGGTCACCAGCACCTAATAATACAGATGATTAATTGAGGCTTAGGTGACATTTCTTGAAAATAAGACCATTCACTTGCTAGAAGCGTCGGTACTGACTACATCAAAAAGATACATAGGCGCACACACACCTCATCATCAGCGAAGGGCTTGGGTTTGAGTGCAGGGACGTGCACCTCCTCGTAGCCTTTGCGCTGCTTGCGAAAGGAGCCATCGGGCAGCTGGCACCTCTTGTTGGCCATGAAGTGGCTTCCCTGGGTGAAGGCCAGGTCCTCCAGGTCCAGCAACTGTTTAGGGGTCATTGACTGAGAGAGGGGGGGTAAATGGTTGAAGTTAGGATTTATTTAGCATCAATGTATTCATATTGAATGCATGTCATTGCTACATGTGTGTAATGTTTATAGTTTATGTGAAAATTGTCTGTGGATTACAGTGGCTATAGACAGGCTATAGTCATGTGTGCATTATTCATGGTCCTCCTCACCTCTCCATGGTCGATGTCCATAGACTCCAAGTCATTGTCCACACGAGACTTCCTTACTCTCTCCCTGCGAGATCGCTCTTCCTGAAGACATGAACACCAGCCGTTGTTTGAGACCAAGGGAACCAACATTAAATGCTTAGGTGATCTTTATCCTTCTATGTATTTCAGTATGTTCCAATACGTCTACAGTACACAGTGTAGAAACAATGATTTATCCAGTGATTAATACAACAATTAAGATGGTTTCTTACCCTAATAATATCCTCCTTCTCAGTCTCCTGCAGCTGATAAAGAACTTTGGACAAGTCTGGATCTGTCTCCATCTTTCCTATGATCTTCTCCTTCTCTGCTTCGCTCTGAGCACTTGCCAACATGGTACAGTACTGGACTGTAAAGGAGCAGAGAAATTGATTACGAGTGACCTCTCAATTTTGGCAATGCATGCTGTTATAGTTCCCCTCTAAATGTTAACTTAATGTACATTAGTTGTGGAAATGATAGGTACTCACTCATGCGACGATGCTGACGAAGGATTTTGATGAAGTCAAAGGTGTTGAATCCCAACAGTAAGACCAGCTGGTTCTCACATTCTCGGTCATCACTGGCCGTCTGTGGAATACAGAGACAGGGAGTCAGTCAGAGACCAAGGCAACCACATAGACAAAGGCAGAGATACTGAAACAAATAGACACACAAACACATACCTTGAGGATCTCCAGAACCTCATCTGCTTTCTTCTGAGAGATTATGGCATCGTCATAGAAACGGCTGAGCTGACGTTGGAGCCAGAAGGCATCGATGTCACGAGGGTGCAGCTCCTTCTTCTTGGCTGTCATCACATCACCTGTCACACCAAGCTACAGGATACATGTTTAATTAGTGCAATGGTTAAAAGAGACATTTTAGTTTAGTATAAACACAGACGTGTGCGTTATGTGAATGAGGGGTCTTACGTTGGCTGTCAGAGTGCAGCCCAAGTCTGCTTCCTCTCCTTCACTCTCTTCATCTGAGCCGTCATCTCGCACCTCCCCAAACTGGTCCTCATCACCCTCCTCCTCATCAGATTCAAACTGGACATTCACTCCGTATGTTTCGTCAATGTTGTCATCTGTGTGTTGAAACATTGGTTCATTTTAGTGCATATTAGTAGCCAGAAATTAATGCATGATCCAGTTGAGTGAATATAATGTAAACATTCCTTCATCATTGTGCTTGTTTCCTTACCCATGTTCTGGAGCTCTTTGTCGCCCCCGTAGTCACTGATCTTCTTGCCCAGGTTGACCAACACGTGGTAGCGTGTGTCATCTGCAGGCCCAAGTAACTGCTCCACTTCACGCCGTCTCTCCTTGTCCCTCATCTTGTCATTCTTCAGCACAGCCAGCACCTCGTCAGCCGCTCCACACAGGATATCTCTCGGCTGCAGATACAGAAATACAGCACAGGCATATTCAAGTCATTGATTTGAATAGAACATTGTTCATTCCACCATTATATATGGTCTGCATAGTGTTCTTCATTCTTTTCAAACCAATGACCCCTTGAGACAGACACATAATTGCACAAGTGTCTTAACAGTTATTTCTCTGACCTGATCTCCAAGCGCAGCCTGGATGAAGCTGAGAAGGACCTCATAGGTCTCCCTGGTCTCCTTGGTCTTAGGCTTGTACACGATGCCCACCATCTCATCAATGCCCTCTGACAGGAGGGTGAAGCCCTTCATCTTGTTCATGTCATGTCTGTCCTCATCTCTCTTTCTCCTCCTGCACAGTTTAAAAGACAAAGGTGGAGGGAATAGTCATACATGGGTTAGTCAGTCAAGAAGTGTTTCAGACATGCACCAGAAAAAGACTTGAAGAGGCACTTGTACTTACTTTGCCCGTCTCTCCTCCAGCATTGAAGGTTTGGTCCTCTGGGACTTGTCACCCATCTTGGTTCCCACCAACTTCCCCACCAGGGACAGCACCTCTCCTGTGGGCTCATCACGCCTTGTGCGGTCAATGAGCGAACGGTCTGCTTGCAAGACCAAGTTGGAGTTCTAGTATTGGACAATAGACAAAGTTAAGAGGAAGGGTAAAGCAATGTAAACTTGCCTTCACCATGCTGGCTAGTTATACGCTTACTGAAGCACAAAAACAACACACTTAGAGAAATTCGTTTGCCAACATTGGACAAACTGGCTAGCTAACAGACTAACGTTAGCTGGCTAACTTCTCGCTAACTACCTAACTAGTAACCAGTAGAAATTACAATAATGTGTCCAGAGACATTAGCATACCGGTAACACGTTAGATAACTACCGAACTACTGCAAACTACTTAGCCGCAAGAAAACAATACAGCACGAGTGAAAACATCTCCAAGTAACGTTAGTTAGCTTAGTTCAATTTCATACTTACCGCTTTGTACTCATACTGCAAGCTACGTGCAGTAACATCCGCCATGATTGCTTGAATGAAAGTTTAAGCACTTTTGTGGTTCAAAAGTTACAATTTACAGTGTCACTGGAAGAACGATGACTAGCTAATGTTATCTAGCTGAACATTAGCTAGCGAGTTTCTAGAGCAGCCAGCTAAGATGGAGATGCTATACTAAGGTTGACTAACGTTAGCTCCACAGCCAATGTTAATGTGCTTGGATCAAGAAATAGAGGTAAGCGAAAATCCTTTGTATCAATATATACAGTTAGCGATATGTGACGTACTTGTTGTTAGTAAAAGCGTTAGCCATTCGTTTCTGCGAACACGCTCACTCCAACAACAAGCGGCGCTTCAGTTACTACTTCCGCTTCCGTCCGCGTCGTAGGTCAAATTCGAAATTATATATATTTTACAGTTACCTCTATCAATTCGACGAAACAGTACAGCTATGGCCAATTGAATTAAATATAGGGGTTTCTAGAATCTAAACTAATAGTGAGAGTATAGCATCCCCATCCATATGTTAGTGCTGTGTCAGGTGTCCAAGGTTCAAAACCCCCGCTCAGACTGTTCCTCATCAACCACCACTGACTGTATTGTTAGCCCGGCTGGGCTTTGGTGACTATTATATAATGACAAGAGGTCATATACGTTTGTGAATACTGCTCAACAAAGGCATAGCTAATAATTGGGCTGCTGTGCCATTCTTTAAAAAAACATAGTTAGGAAATTGCCTGCAGTTGCTCCATTCCCTTTGTGTTTGTACATACTGCAATATACTGTAGCTGTAGTGTATAGCCTGATCGCTAATCTCTATTGCATTGCCTAGTAATCTGTGTGGCACTTTGGTGATAAAAAAAATACAATTAAAATGGTGGATAGTATTTTAATATGTAGGTTACTGTGTATCATCTCCTGGATATTTTCTCTTCCTAAATACTTCCTGTACTGCGATCACCTCAGGCCCACCCAGTCTCAAATTATCTGGACACACACACTAGGCTACGTATACAGTAGACGTAAAATACTGTACTATCCACTGGTATCCACCATTTCATTATTATCCTATAATTTTTTTATCACCCAGGTGTCGCACATAAACACATTATGTTTCTATGATTGATTATGTTAATGAAAGACTAGAATAATCAAGATTTTATGAGGATTACAATGTGTCTGTATTGTATGTGCCTATGTAAACCATGACGGAGGGTATTCATCTATTATTTCTTCAAACTATATATCAAGTTACAAGTTGCATATCAAGTCCTTGCCCGTCCAACATTTCCTCATCTCCCACTCCTTCTAATGTGACTATCCCGATGCTTCTCCCTCTTTTTCCCCTGCCCCGATACAAAGTTTCTCCCTGCAGGCAGTCACTGAGTCCGAGGTCCTTTCTGGGGAGGTTCCCATTGCTTGGAAGGCAGCCACGGTTCATCCTGTATTTAAAGGTGGAGATCAAGCTGATCCTACTGTAACTGTTATAGGGATATTTCTATTTTGCCCTGTTTATCAAAAGTGTTGTAAAAACTTGTCAATATTCAACTGACTGGCTTTCTTGATGTCTATAGTATTCTCTCAGGTATACAATCTGGTTTCCGCTCAGGTTATGGATGTGTCACTGCAACCTTGAAGGTCCTCAATGATGTCACCATTGCCCTTGATTCTAAGCAATGTTGTGCTGCTGTTTTTATTGACTTGGTCAAATCTTTTGATACGGTAGACCATTCCATTCTTGTGGGCCTGGTTTTCTAACTACCTCTCTCAAAGAGTGCAGCGTATAAAGCCAGAAAATCTACTGTCTCAGCCACTGCCTGTTGCCAAAGGAGTCCCCCATGGCTCGATCCTAGGCCCCACGCTCTTCTCAATTTACATCAACAACATTGCTCAAGCAGTAGGAAGCTCTCTCCCCCATTTAAATGCAGATGATAATGTCTTATACTCAGCTGGCCCCTCCCCGGATTTTGTGTTAAATGCTCTACAACAAAGCTATCTTAGTGTCCAACAAGCTTTCTCTGCCCTTAACCTTGTTCTGAACACCTCCAAAACAAAGGTAATGTGGTTTGGTAAGGAGAATGCCCCTCTCCCCACAGGTGTGATTACTACCTCTGAGTGTTTAGAGTTTGAGGTAGTCACCTCATACAAGTACTTGGGAGTATGGCTAGACGGTACACTGTCCTTCTCTCAGCACATATCAAAGCTGCAGGCTAAAGTTAAATCAAGACTTGGTTTCCTCTATCGTAATCGCTCCTCTTTCCCCAGCTGCCAAACTAACCCTGATTCAGATGACCATCCTTCCCATGCAAGATTACGGAGACATCATTTATAGATCGGCAGGCAAGGGTGCTCTCGAGCAGCTAGATGTTCTTTACCATTCGGCCATCAGATTTGCCACCAATGCTCCTTATAGGACGCGTCACTGCACTCTATACTCCTCTGTAAACTGGTCATCTCTGTATACCCCTCGCAAGACACACTGGTTGATGCTTATTTATAAAACCCTCTTAGGCCTCACTCCCCCCTATCTGAGATATCTACTGCAGCCCCCATCCTCCACATACAACACCTGTTCTGCCAGTCACATTCTGTTGAAGGTTCCAAAAGCACACACATCCCTAGGTCACTCCTCTTTTCAGTTCGCTGCAGCTAGCGACTGGAACGAGCTGCAAAAAACACACTGGACAGTTTTATCTCAATCTCTTCATTTAAAGACTCAATCGTGGACACTCTTACTGACAGTTGTGGCTGCTTTGTGTGATGTATTATTGTCTCTACCTTCTTGCCCTTTGTGCTGTTGTCTGTGTCCAATAATGTTTTTACCATGTTTTGTGCTATTACCATGTTGTGTTGCTACCATGTTGTTGTTATGTTGTGTTGCTACCATGCTGTGTTGTCATGTGTTGCTGCCTTGCTATGTTGTTGTCTTAGGTCTGTCTTTATGTAGTGTTGTCTTGTCTCTCTTGTCGTGATGTTTGTTTTGTCCTATGGTAATATTTGATTCATTTTTAATCCCAGCCCCCGTCACCGCAGGAGGCCTTTTGGTAGGCTGTCATTGTAAATAAGAATTTGTTCTTAACTGACATGCCTAGATAAATAAAGGTTAAAAAAAAAAAAAAAAAAGTTGACTATTCAAAATTAATTTACTTTTAAACTTTTTCATTGCACTGTATTTTCTTGCTGGGAAATGTGTACTAAGCTTAGAACCACAACAACAAATGGTTTGGTAATGTAATTTTATTTTGAATAAAACATTTCATTACTAATGCCTCTGGATGTACAACTCTTTCTAGTTTTAGCATGATCTGTAAACTAGACATTAACAATAAAAAAAAAAATATTACATGGCAGATGTTCAACATTATGTAGTAATCAACATCTGTGATGCTGGGTACTGTGCAGTAAGCACGTGTATAAAGAAACATAGTCAGGACTTGGTATGTACAAATGCTGAAAACACAAATTTTTCAACACAGGTTGAGGGCAGGGGTCATCTCAGGTCCATTCGAACCTCACAGGATGTAATAGATGGAGAGCCATGATGGCAGCACTGATGAGCCCAGAGATGGGGACGGTTACAAACCAGTCGATGAAGATATTCCTGAACAGATGCCAGTCAGCCTTCCTTGAGCGCAGCCATCCAACAGCAACCACAGAGCCCACCTGAGTGCACACAACAAAAACAAGTTTACTCAACACTATCCACAGGTTCACACTGATTTCTACTAGCTCACACTGGTCAATTAATGAGTGAATTGTTACGTATTTAAGTGTCATGCGATTCCTCCGTTATGGTATTATAAGACAAAGTTTCCAAATTATTCAATAACAGTGGTATAGCGCTCAAGCCAGTTTTTTTGTTGTTAGGCTCAAAATTGACCCGACTCATCTATACAGTTAAACTTGAATTACCTTGCAGTGAGTTGTGCTGACAGGGAGACCAATATTAGAGGCTACTACCACTGTGAGCGCTGAGGACAGTTCAATGCTGAATCCACTGGAAGGAGCAAATAAGATTTGCAAGAATTATATACTGTGTAATAAGATACAAGAGAACATTGAATGATATTCATACTGAATAGACTTTGGGAGTTTGAACAATGTGATATTTTGTTCTATTGGCCCACAAACTTACGTATGTAAAACACAGATAGTTTCAGTGCATGGTATACCTGGAGGGGGTGATTGGGGTGAGGTCCTTGCCAATGGTCTGGATCACTTTGCGTCCCCACACCCAGATCCCAGCAGTGATGCCCACTCCTCCATACAAAAGCAACCAGATGGGTGTGGGGGCATTGGACACCACAGAGCCACTCTCAAACACCAGCCACAGGGCCACCAGAGCACCAATTGCATTACTGAGAGAGAATAAAAAAGGAGAGCATACTTACTTCACATAATCAGCCTATAATAATAAGCAGACAGTAATTATTTCTCTATATAAACTGGGTGGTTCGAGCACTGAATTCTGATTGGCTGACAGCCGTGGTATATCAGACCGTATACCACGGTTATGACAAAACATTTATTTTGACCAATTACGTTGGTAACCAGTTTATAATAGCAATAAGGTACCTCAGGGGTTTGTGGTATATGGCCAATATACAGTACCACGGCTAAGGGCTGTATCCAGGTACTCTGCGTTTCGTTGTGCTTAAGTACAGCCCTTAGCCATGGTATATTGTTCATTTACCCCCCCCCCCCCCTGTCCTAGCATACCTGACATCGTTGCCTCCATGGGCGAAGGAGCTGAAACAAGCAGTGAGGATCTGTATGAACCGGAAGAGATGTGTGACCTCTGGCCGGTCCACCTCCAGCTCATCCTCCTCTAGAAGTATGTCCTTGCCTGCCTCCATTGTCAGCCCCACAGCCTCTGCCTCCTCCTTAACCACTGTACCACCATCTGCCTCTGCCAAGCGGTAGCTGTTGTAGCTGTCCAGCCGCAATCTCCTGAGCTGATCTGCTAGCTCCCCCCCTTGCATCTGCGGTCCCCATGGATGCCATAGATGGCCAGGGTGTAGGAGGTGTAGCTGTTGTTTCGCCGTATGGGTCGTCGATCGTCGTCATCAATGCAGTCTCCCACCTTAGCCAGGTGAAGCTTGTGTAGTAGGTCTTTGTAGAGCCCTGAGTCCTTTTGTACAGTGTGGGCTTGGCCATTGTGTGGGTCTGTGATAGGTATTAATGGCAGAATGGGCCCCATGACTAACAGGGATAACCAGCAACAATACATCCAATTCAAACAATAAAGATGAGTGGAAAAATACTATAAAGCTTAATCATTTTGTCACTAGTCACTAGGGGATCTCACTATTGCTGACGTCCAAGTCTTTGGTGTCCATGTTGCTGTCCAGATCAGCCTCCTCTGAGCATCCAATGTTAAAGGCCAACCTTTGCTTATCGGCTGGTGGTGTCTGGGGAACGGAGTCACAAGGTTTGATTGTGGAGGGATGCTCCTGTGGGGCAGGTTTGGAGGGGGTCTCTCCATCAGTGGAGTTTCACAGCGACTGGAGGCCACTTCACCTGATGGACAAACAGCAGCAAGGCAGCAATCAGCATTATTTATACATCAATCGATTCCCTTTCAAAGTTGGAAGTTGTATAACAGCAATGAGATTTACGCTTCATCTTCTTCTTGAGCCGTGGACAGACGAAGAACCACACAACCAGGGCTGTGATGAGAGCGCAGCCCAGCGAGATGAGCAGTGTTACCTACCATGGCATTTAGTCGAACCCCAGCACTGTGTACAGGACAAGGGAACAGGGGACAGAATGCTCAGACAAGGGTGAGGCGTAGAGGGCGCTGTCACTAAAGCATGTATCCTTCACATTATTCAAGGTCATCCTTCTACACAGCACCTGGTATGGGAATTGCAATATTTGCTACTGTACTATATCACAGTCAAAGCAACCACATCAAACACATTCTCTTCAAATGTTTCAGTTGAAATGTATAGTTGGGTTACACGCCTTTCCTAAAACTAGAAATGCATATAATTCAGTAATTTAGTAGAAACTGTCCGTTTCATTTACCATACACAAATGTCAAGTATACTATTGAGTGTACTGTTGCTTGTGCCTTCAAAGTCCTTTTAGATAATCACAAGGATGGTAAAAACTAAATGACCCCTCTTGCTGTCTCTAATTCGTCGTTTCTCGGTCCCTTCCTACTTCATGACCGCATGAGATAGGAGACACGTGGTAGAATTTCTTCAGAACTTTTTCACTTCCAACTAAGCTATTTGTGTACATACTCAGATATGAGCAGTATCAGAAAGAGGACATGCAGCAACAAATAATGTGAGTCAGACAGGTACTGAAGAGGAACTTATCAGGGTCACTTTCAACTAGGACAGTGCATTACTAAACTCAGCAAATAAAGAAACGTCCTCTCACTGTCAACTGCGTTTATTTTCAGCAAACTTAACATGTGTATATATTTGTATGAACATAACAAGATTCAACAACTGAGACCTAAACTGAACAAGTTCCACAGACATATGACTAACAGAAATGGTATAATGTGTCCCTGAACAAAAGGGGGGGTCAAAATCAAAAGTAACAGTCAGTGTCTGGTGTGGCCACCAGCTGCATTAAGTAATGCAGTGCATCTCCTCCTCATGGACTGCACCAGATTTGCCAGTTCTTGCTGTGAGATGTTACCCCACTCTTCCACCAAGGCACCTGCAAGTTCCCGGACATTTCTGGGGGAATGGCCCTCACCCTCCGATCCAACAGGTCCCAGACGTGCTCAATGGGATTGAGATCCGGGTTCTTCGCTGGCCATGGCAGAATACTGACATTCCTGTCTTGCAGGAAATCACGCATAGAACGAGTAGTATGGCTGGTGGCATTGTCATGCTGGAGGTTCATGTCAGAATTAGCCTGCAGGAAGGGTACCACATGAGGGAGGAGGATGTCTACCCTGTAATGCACAGCATTGAGATTGCCTGCAATGACAACAAGCTCAGTCCGATGATGCTGTGACACCACCCCAGACCATGACGGACCCTCCACTTCCAAATCGATCCTGCTCCAGGGTACAGGCCTTTGTAATGCTCATTCCTTCGACAATAAATCGCAAATTTCACCATCACCCCTGGTGAGACAAAACAGCGACTCGTCAGTGAAGAGCACTTTTTGCCAGTCCTGTCTGGTCCTGCGACAGTGGGTTTGTGTCCATAGGCGACGTTGTTGCCGGTGATGTCTGGTGAGGACCTGCCTTACAACAGGCCTACAAGCCCTCAGTCCAGCCTCTCTCAGCCTATTGCGGACAGTCTGAGCACTGATGGAGGGATTGTGCGTTCCTGGTGTAACTCGGGCAGTTGTTGTTGCCATCCTGTACCTGTCCCAGAGGTGTGATGTTCGGATGTACCGATCCTATGCAGGTGTTGTTACACGTGGTCTGCCACTGCGAGGACGATCATCTGTCCATCCTGTCTTAGGCGTCTCACAGTACGGGCATTGCAATTTATTGCCCTGGCCACATCTGCAGTGCCTCCTTGCCTCCTTGCAGCATGCCTAAGGCACGTTCACGCAGATGAGAAGGGACCCTGGGCATCTTTCTTTTGCTGTTTTTCAGAGTCAGTAGAAAGGCCTCTTTAGTGTCCTATGTTTTTAAAACTGTGACCTTAATTTATTTTTTTTTACCTTTGTTTAACCAGGTAGGCAAGTTGAGAACAAGTTCTCATTTACAACTGCGACCTGGCCAAGATAAAGCAAAGCAGTTCGACACATACAACAACACAGAGTTACACATGAAGTAAAGCAAACATACAGTTAATAATACAGTATAAAAACAAGTCTATATACAATGTGAGCAAATGAGGTGAGATAAGGGAGGTAAAGGCAATAAAAAGGCCACGGTGGTGAAGTAAATACAATATAGCAATTAAAAACACTGGAATTGGAGATTTGCAGTAGCTGAATGTGCAAAGTAGAAATACTGGGGTGCAAGGGAGCAAAATAAATTAATACAGTAGGGGATGAGGTAATTGTTTGGGCTATTTACAGGCTATGTACAGGTGCAGTGATCTGCAGCTGCTCTGACAGCTGGTGCTTAAAGCTGGTGAGGGAGATAAGTGTTTCCAGTTTCAGAGATATTTGTAGTTCGTTCCATTGGCAGCAGAGAACTGGAAGGAAAGACGACCAAAGTAGGAATTGGCTTTGGGGATGACCAGTGAGATATACCTGCTGGAGCGCGTGCTACGGGTGGGTGCTGCTATGGTGACCAGCGAGCTGAGATAAGGCGGGACTTTACCTAGCAGGGTCTTGTAGATGACCTAGAACCAGTGGGTTTGGCGATGAGTATGAAGCGAGGGCCAGCCAACGAGAGCGTATAGGTCGCAGTGGTGGGTAGTATATGGGGCTTTGGTGACAAAACGGATGGCACTGTGATAGACTGCATCCAATTTATTGAGTAGGGTATTGGAGGCTATTTTGTAAATTAAAATCGCCGATGTCGAGGATTGGTAGGATGGTCAGTTTTACGAGGGTATGTTTGGCAGCATGAGTGAAGGATGCTTTGTTGCACAATAGGAAGCCAATTCTAGATTTAACTTTGGATTGGAGATGTTTGATGTGCGTCTGGAAGGAGAGTTTACAGTCTAATCAGACACCTAGGTATTTGTAGTTGTAGTTGTAGTTTACTTGTATTTAAGAGCAGTTGGAGGCTACGGAAGGAGAGTTTACAGTCTAATCAGACACCTAGGTATTTGTAGTTGTAGTTGTAGTTTACTTGTATTTAAGAGCAGTTGGAGGCTACGGAAGGAGAGTTGAAGGGCATTGAAGCTCGTCTGGAGGGTAGTTAACACAGTGTCCAAAGAAGGGCCAGAAGTATACAGAATGGTGTCGTCTGCGTAGAGGTGGATCAGAGACTCACCAGCAGCAAGAGCGACATCATTGATGTATACAGAGAAAAGAGTTGGCCCAAGAATTGAAACCTGTGGCACCCCCATAGAGACTGCCAGAGGCCCGGACAACAGGCCCTCCGATTTGACACACTGAACTCTATCGGAAAAGTAGTTGGTGAACCAGGCGAAGCAATCATTTGAGAAACCGAGGCTGTTGAGTCTGCTGATGAGGATGTGGTGATTGACAGAGTCGAAAGCCTTGGCCAGGTCAATGAATAAGGGTGAACAGTATTGTTTCTTATCGATGGAGGTTAAGATATCGTTTAGGACCTTGAGCGTGGCTGAGGTGCACCCATGACCAGCTCTGAAACCAGATTGCATAGTGGAGAAGGTACGGTGGGATTCGAAATGGTCGGTAATCTGTTTGTTAACTTGGCTTTCGAAGACCTTAGAAAGGCAGGGTAGGATAGATATAGGTCTGTAGCAGTTTGGGTCAAGAGTGTCCGCCCCTTTGAAGAGGGGGAGGACCGCAGCTGCTTTCCAATCTTTGGGAATCTCAGACGACACGAAAGAGAGGTAAAACAGGCAAGTAATAGGGGTTGCAACAATTTCGGCAGATCATTTTAGAAGGGTCCAGATTGTCTAGCCCGGCTGATTTGTAGGGATCCTGATTTTGCAGCTCTTTCAGAACATCAGCTGACTGGATTTGGGAGAAGGAGAAATGGGGAAGGCTTGGGCGAGTTGCTGTGGGGGGTGCAGTGCTGTTGACCGGGGTAGGGGTAGCCAGGTGGAAAGCATGGCCAGCCGTAGAAAAATGCTTATTGAAATTCTCAGTTATAGTGGATTTACTGGTGGTGACAAAGTTTCCTATCCTCAGTGCAGTGGGCAGCTGGGAGGAGGTGCTCTTATTCTCAATGGACTTTACAGTGTCCCAGACCTTTTTTGAGTTTGTGTTGCAGGAAGCAAATTTCTGCTTGAAAAAGCTAGCCTTGGCTTTTCTAACTGCCTGTGTATATTTGTTCCTAACTTCCCTGAAAAGTTGCATATCTCGGTGGCTGTTCGATGCTAATTCAGAACGCCACAGGATGTTTTTGTGCTGGTTAAGGGCAGTCAGGTCTGGAGAGAACCAAGGGCTATATCTGTTCCTGGTTCTAAATTTCTTGAATGGGGCATGCTTATTTAAGATGGTGAAGAAGGCATTTTTAAAGAATAACCAGGCATCCTCTACTGACGGGATGAGGTCAATATCCTTCCAGGATACCCGGGCCAGATCGATTAGAAAGGCCCGCTCGCTGAAGTGTTTCAGGGAGCGTTTGACAGTGATGAGTGGAGGTCGTTTGACCGCTGACCCATTATGGATACAGGCAATGAGGCAGTGATCGCTGAGATCTTGGTTGAAAACAGTAGAGGTGTATTTAGAGGGCAAGTTGGTTTGGATGATATCTATGAGGGTGCCCGTATTTACGGCTTTGGGGTTGTACCTGGTAGGTTCATTGATCATTTGTGTGAGATTGAGGGCAACAAGCTTAGATTGTAGGATGGCCATGGTGTTAAGCATGTCCCAGTTTAGGTCACCTAGCAGCACGATCTCTGAAGATAGATGGGGGGGCAATCAGTTCACATATGGTGTCCAGAGCACAGCTGGGGGCAGAGGGTGGTCTATAGCAAGCGGCAACGGTGAGAGATTTTTAAAAGTAGAAGTTCAAATTGTTTGGGTACAGACCTGGATAGTAGGACAGAACTCTGCAGGTTATCTCTGCCGTAGATTGCAACACTGCCCCCTTTGGCCGTTTTATCTTGTCTGTAAATGTTGTAGTTAGGGATGGAGATTTCAGAATTTTTGGTGGTCTTCCTAAGCCAGGATTCAGACACGGCTAGGACATCCGGGTTGGCAGAGTGTGCTAAAGCAGTGAATAAAACAAACTTAGGGAGGAGGCTTCTAATGTTAACTTCTTGACGCACGGATCCCATTACCGGGATCATTTATCAACAACAACCGCTAAACTGCAGAGCGCCAAATTCAAAAATAATACTAAAAATATTTATAAATCATGAAATCACAAGTGAAATATACCAAAACACAGCTTAGCATGTTGTTAATCCACCTATCGTGTCAGATTTTGAAAATATGCTTCACAGCGAAAGCAATCCAAGCGTTTGTGAGTTTATCAATCACTAGACAAAACACTAAGAACAGCTAGCCTTAAATTAGATTGCTTTTCTGACTTTCGTGACCAATCAAATTAATCGCTCACCTTTGATAATCTTCGGATGTTTGTACTCACGAGACTCCCAGTTACACAATAAATGTTATTTTTGTTCGATAAAGATTAGTTTTATAACCAAAAACCGCCATTTGGTTTGCGTGTTATGTTCAGAAAACCACAGGCTCGTTCCGTTCCTTAAGGGCAGACGAGGGCAGACGAAAACTCCAAAAAGTATCCGTAATGTTCGTAGAAACATGTCAAAGGTTTTTTATAATCAATCCTCAGGTTGTTTTTAACATACATAATCGATAATATTTCAACCGGACGGTAACCTATTCAATACTACAGAGAAAGAAAATGTCGAGCTACATCTGTCGCGCGCAGGAACTAATCAAAGGACACCAATCAAAGGACACAGTTATAGTGGCCCAGGAAAATTGTCTACCGTCTGTAAGCTGTTAGTGTCTTAATGACCATTCCACAGTTACATGTTCATTAATTATTTATGGTTCATTGAACAAGCATGTGTGTTGAACACCCCACAGTGTTTAAACCCTTTACAATGAAGATCTGTGAAGTAATTTGGATTTTTACGAATTACCTTTTTATTTAACCAGGTAGGCTAGTTGAAAACAAGTTCTCATTTACAACTGCGACCTGGCTAAGCAGTGCCACACAAACAACAACACAGAAATAAACTCACATACAGTCAATAATACAATAGAGAAAGTCTATATACAGTGTGTGCAAATGAGGCCTTAGTGGCGAAATTATTACAGTATGGCAAATTATTTATTTATTATTATTATTTTTTTATTTTTTTTATTTTTTTTTATCCCCTTTTCTCCCCAATTTTCGTGGTATCCAATCGCTAGTAATTACTATCTTGTCTCATCGTTACAACTCCCGTACGAGCTCGGGAGAGACGAAGGTCGAAAACCACGCGTCCTCCGAAGCACAACCCAACCAAGCCGCACTGCTTCTTAAAACAGCCCGCCTCCAACCCGGAAGCCAGCCGTACCAATGTGTCGGAGGAAACACCGTGCACCTGGCCCCCTTGGTTAGCGCGCACTGCGCCCGGCCCGCCACAGGAGTCGCTGGAGCGCGATGAGACAAGGATATCCCTACCGGTCAAACCCTCCCTAACCCGGACGACGCTAGCCCAATTGTGCGTCTCCCCACGGACCTCCCGGTCGCGGCCGGCTGCGACAGAGCCTGGGCGCGAACCCAGAGACTCTGGTGGCGCAGCTTGCACTGCGATGCAGTGCCCTAGACCACTGCCCCACCCGGGAGGCCCTCAGTATAGCAAATTAAACACGGGGGTGATAGATGTTCAAAAGATGAGTGTGCAAGTAGCGGTACTGGGGTGCAAAGGAGCAAAATAAATAACAATATGGTGAGGTAGTTGGATGGGCTATTTACAAATTGGCTATGTACAGGTGCAGTGATCTGTGAGCTGTTCTGACAGCTGGTGCTTAAAGCTAGTCAGGGAGATATGAAAAAGGGATGTTTATTTTTTTGCTGAGTTTATGTACCAACCTATTGTTTCAACTTTTTAACATTTTTATACTATAGCGGTTAGTAATGCACATTTTCTCAATACTTACCTATTTAATCCAGTAGCTAATAAAATGTTACAGATCAAAACTAATGTATGGCCAACGAGTCAATCAAATTTGACAGATGTGAGAGACAGGAAGCAAAACACCATTTACAGCAATAATAAAAATATACAGGATAGCAAATACTGTAATGCAGTGACAATAACTCTCCTACTGCCATAGATACAATGAGGGGCTCCCAAGAGAACATTTCATATCTTCTAAATGAAGCCTTACAAGATTGTGTGGTTCTGATTATGTGTGTCTGTTAGCATGAGTGAGATTATCAGCATCAGTTGTGTTACTCAATGTCTGAGAAACAGAACACATGAGTAAGGGTAAGTGTAAAAGTATGTGGGCAAGCATGAAAACGAGTGTGGTAAATATGTGAGCAATATCATACACAGTAGCACATATTGTTGGATGTGTCTACTGTGTGCAATAAAATAAAATTGTATCCCACAGCACAGTATAAAACATGTCATTTCAGAGGTTCTGACAGCGGCATGTTTTCTTAAAAAAAAATAAAAAATAAAAAAATCAGGTAGTAAAATACGCTGAAATACAAAACATTGGACTGAAATATTAACACATTTCATCATAGCAGACTCCTTTATGCCTCCAGTGACACTTTTTAATAAGGCATCAAGGGTGCCCCAGAGGGTTTCAATGGTCCCTGCATTAGTGCTTTGGGAGGATGAAGTGAGTGGGGTGTATGTGTGCATAGTGACTGAGAGTGTGTACTCACGGGGGGCTCCAGTGAACATGATCGAGAAGAAGTTGATGGCCATGGTGATAGCATAGAAGACAGGGAGAGCTCTCAGGCCGTTGGGAACAGGATCCTCCTGAGGAAGACAGGTGGGGTGAGATCTGGCTTGGAGCACATGTCTAAGGACCACTTATTAAATGTCACTATTATTTCATAGATTCCTCAGATATTCCCCATTGTGTGCTGACACAGTAATTTCATCCTTCTACATTCTCTCCTCAGGAGAAAGTTGAAACACTAAAAACAATATTACAGGTTTACCCCTCTTACCTTATTCAGGATGAACCTGCGAACAAAATAGAAGAGAATTGCAGACATGATGCCTGACAGCAGAGGTGAGAGGAACCAGGATACCACTGCAGAGAGAAAAGGGAGATATTTCTAAAGATAATTATGTCAAAGCATATTTCAATGAGTCTCTGACCAATACTATTTGGTAATAATGCATTACAATACAGATGTAATGCATTGTAAGACTTGTCATAAGCATTTTTATTTTTTTATTTTTTTCAACCCTTATTTTGTCACCCTAATAATGTGATATCATCATCTCATAATTATCAAGTCTGAGCAAGTCCTTATTGCAGCGTATCACCACAGTCATTTACACATCAATACTTAGTAGCTCCATCCATTTGACCCCATGATGACCTTTGGCTACCATAGAGAAACCAATTGCACCCACAATACAGTGGGTTCCAGATATAGGGAACTTTAAAAATGAAGCTGTCAGTGGCCACACAGCAGAACCTGTAGAACACAAGCATGAACAACGTCCTCATTTGTCGCCTTTATAAGGATATCAACAAATGCCATTGAGACCTCTTAAATCAACATAGCATGCAAGGAGTTTCTGAACTCCTAACAATGATCGTCATATAAGCAGTCACCAAACATGGCACTGATGGAGCCTGCCATCAGCACGTGTTCGGAGCCATTGTACATGTTCACGTCGATGATGCCCTTGCGGATGGTCTCGCTGACTTTGGCCCCCAGCAGCATGGAGCCTACCGTCTCAAAGACAGTGGCCATGATGCAGGCCTCTCGTAGGGTGACCACGCCAGAGCTCACCGCTGTGCCAAACAAGTTGGCCACATCATTGACCCCCACAAAGAAGGCCAGGATGAAGGCAATGACAAAGCCCAACATCAGTAGCCACAGGTAGCCTGACATATCACTCGAATAGTCAGTGGTGGCTCCTGCTAGAGATGCTATACTGGTAGATTCCATTGTAAAAAAAACGTGTCTATTTGAATCTCAAAACAAAATTATAAAAATTCGGACATTTTCAAAATAACTTAAACATTTTTTTCAAGATAATACGAATAATAAATAATGAGGTATATTGCTTCCTTGAGAATCAATAAATATGCGTTTCAGGTATCCTGCCTCAAATCAAAGAATATAGCTATTTTCTTACTCCTTTCCGAGCTCTCGTCAATAAGAGGCTAAAGTGAAGGGTAAAACAATAATTGCTATCTAAGTTTACTGAGCTGGTTTGAGAGTTCTTAGACACTGGGATAATATGCAAAGTACATCCATTGTGTGAGCCTCAGTAGGTGGTTGATGATGTACAATGTTCTGCAAAAAAATAAAATAAAAAATAAATACTTATTCACCACACTGAATCAGAAGATCAAAATCAATGTTTCGTTTTAGTATTTAACAGTAATTACATATTTGAACTGACATAAACATATTAGACCAGGAGTTAACAGACAGGACCAAAACAGACCCTATGGATCTGCAATGTTAAAGCATGTCTATTGTTAAAGTAAATTTAAACATCTTGGGCGGGGTTAAATTAACAACCATTGTATGTGTGAAAACGGTTTCTAATTTTTTACATTTGATAGTAACCCTATTCTCTCCACCATACTCACTGGGCCAATCTCTGTCAAACCTGATCTATTGACTTTTTTATTAGTGAACTGTTTGTGCATTTTTTTAAACAGTGATCGTTAATTTGTGAAGCAAGAGCACATCCAATAATTGGTGGGTTAATCATGGCGTGAATGATTACCCTAAGAAGAATATATGTTTTGAATTTAAATTTGAGAGATGGCACTTTACAAATCATGTATGATGACAGATCAATTTAAATATCAATCTCTGAAATAATACAGTATAAAAAGTCTTTCAGTAGGCCTATATACAAGTTGTCAGTGAATCATACACTAGCATCAAAGTATATATAGCCTATATACGGTACTTCAAGAATAAAACAAGGCAACAGTAAACATGTCGTCCCCCAGGATGTATTGCTCTCTGTATTGGGCCAATAAGTGTCATTTTGTAAATGACGGATCTCTATGGTAAGAAGCATCATTCAGAGCTAGTGGTGTCTAAGATATTGTGTGGGTGAGCTAGATTCCTATCCCTGAGCATGTGTGCCAAATGTCATCACTGAGTCAAACCCATCAAGAGATATAAACATGTGCCCGTAATAGCACCACCATGTGGTCAATGTGAATGTTCTTTAATATGTTTAGTCTTGACAGTGTTTGCAGCTGGCAGACATATCAGTGTGGATGACGGATCACCACCTCAAGCTGAACCTCGGCAAGACGGAGCTGCTCTTCCTCCCGGGGAAGGACTGTCCGTTCCATGATCTCGCCATCACGGTTGACAACTCCATTGTGTCCTCCTCCCAGAGCGCTAAGAACCTTGGCGTGATCCTGGACAACACCCTGTCGTTCTCCACCAACATCAAGGCGGTGGCCCGTTCCTGTAGGTTCATGCTCTACAACATCCGCAGAGTACGACCCTGCCTCACACAGGAAGCGGCGCAGGTCCTAATCCAGGCACTTGTCATCTCCCGTCTGGATTACTGCAACTCGCTGTTGGCTGGGCTCCCTGCCTGTGCCATTAAACCCCTACAACTCATCCAGAACGCCGCAGCCCGTCTGGTGTTCAACCTTCCCAAGTTCTCTCACGTCACCCCGCTCCTCCGCTCTCTCCACTGGCTTCCAGTTGAAGCTCGCATCCGCTACAAGACCATGGTGCTTGCCTACGGAGCTGTGAGGGGAACGGCACCTCAGTACCTTCAGGCTCTGATCAGGCCCTACACCCAAACAAGGGCACTGCGTTCATCCACCTCTGGCCTGCTCGCCTCCCTACCACTGAGGAAGTACAGTTCCCGCTCAGCCCAGTCAAAACTGTTCGCTGCTCTGGCACCCCAATGGTGGAACAAACTCCCTCACGACGCCAGGACAGCGGAGTCAATCACCACCTTCCGGAGGCACCTGAAACCCCACCTCTTCAAGGAATACCTAGGATAAAGCAATCCTTCTGCCCCCCCCCCCCCACCCCCCCTTAAAAGATCTAGATGCACTATTGTAAAGTGGCTGTTCCACTGGATGTCATAAGGTGAATGCACCAATTTGTAAGTCGCTCTGGATAAGAGCGTCTGCTAAATGACTTAAATGTAAATGTAATGTAATGCAGCATGTGTACCACATTTTGTTACAATACAAATACCTTTGATTGATTTATATGCATTTATGTGCCAGACCACACCCATGGGAATGTTTATTGATCAGTGTTGTTTGAGGTACTAGTCTGGAAAGTATTGCCGAGAGACCTTTGTCCATAGATGCAACATATCAAGATGCATGCAGATCGGTCATTCGGTGCCAGAGGAGTAGCGTTAAGTATTTTTCAAAAAAATTCTAACTTTATGTGTCCCTGTGGCAAATTTGTTCCTTGTGAGGAGAGAGACAAATGTACCAAATTTCATTACTTTAGATCAAACGAGGTGAGGGGCGTGACCTTTTAAAGTTACCATTTTCAATCTCTTGTTATAGCGCCACCATCTGGCCAATCAGTGTAATTTTGTAAATGCTGGATCTCTATGGCAAGACTCATTATTCACCCAAGTTTTGTCAAAATCAGGCCAGTGCTGTCTGTGCTGACCGTTTAGTGCTTTTTGAGGTAGGTTTGGTTTCAGTTCGATTATAAAAAAAATAATCACGGTTTTCGATTTCAATTGATTTATTTTTAACATTATTAAATGCATTATGAATTATGTGGGTTGAATGCCGTAACACAGAATAAAACAATTAATTAAATTCCCATGATGTTAGTGACTGCCCAGTATTTCTTATCACCTATTAACCATCATTTATTCACATGACTTTACTTTAGTAACTTTTTCAGTTGTTTGTTTTATTTGATGACTGTATTATTTAATTCCAAGTCATCTCATCTCTATAAAGCTGGTGCCTATGCTGTCTGACAAAATCCCTATATTAGTAGTTCTTCAAAGTAAATAAGTCATACTTTTATGACTGCTGAATACCAATTATCAATCACTTAGATCATGTATTTTCAGGTAGAGATACCTCGCAAAGCAACTGCTATCTATCCCTCTCGATTGCATATTTTTCTGTCTCTTTTCTCTCTCTGTCTTTCTGTTCCACACTAACCTAGAATAAACTTACAGGCCGGAAAAGTAGGTGTGCAATGGATTATGGTCATTGTAGTTAATGACCACGCTTCTTTTCTCCCCAATTTCGTGGTATCCAATTGTTAGTAGTTACTGTCTTGTCTCATCGCTACACTCCCGTGCGGGCTCGGGAGAGGCGAAGGTCGAAAGCCATGCGTCCTCCGAAACACAACCCAACCACTGCTTCTTAACACAGCGCGCATCCAGCCTGGAAGCCAGCCGCACCAATGTGTCGGAGGAAACACTGTACACCTAGCGACCTGGTCAGCGTGCACTGCGCCCGGTCCGCCACAGGAGTCGCTAGTGCACGATGAGGCAAGGATATCCCTACCCGCCAAACCCTCCCTAACCCGGACGATGCTAGGCCAATTGTGCGTAGCCCCATGGACCTCCCGGTCGCGGCCGGTTGCGACAGAGCCTGGGCTCGAACCCAGTCTCTGGTGGCACAGCTAGCACTGCGATGCCTTACACAACTGCGCCACCCGGGAGGCTAATGACCACGCTTTCTGTGCTAAACTATGTGGAATATTAAAACTAAACTTTAGCACGGGAAGCATAGAAATATCGCATATAGATGGGATCTACCGCCTCTTAGACTTGCTTTCGATAAGAATGACAGATCTATAACTCACATTTCTATGTGAATTTGGTCGTGTCGCCCAAAAAGTTACATATTGCAGCTTTAAGGTTCTGTAAATAACCCGAAATTGGTTCAAAATAGAACCCTGTATGGAACCCAATGGTTCTACATGGAAGCAATTCTGGTTCAGTGATGACAAACCCCCGGGTTTCTGATCAAAGAACTACAAAAGGGTTCTACAAAAGGGTTCTATATAGAACCTTAAGGGGTCCCATATATGAAGCAAGCAATAGAAGCCTTTTTGGTTCTATCCAGAACTTTTTTTCTAAGAGTGTAATGTACTGATGGACAGAGACAAAGTCTCAGTCCCTTCCCCGATTTCATTGTGGGGGACAATTATCACAAATGTAGATTTAAAGCACTTCAAGAGCAGTGTTACTGATGCCTTCTCAGTGCCGGATTACAGTTGGGTCCCCAACCTTTGTTTTTTATTGCAAAATGTGTAGAATTGAAAGAAATTAGCTTTAAAACAGCAAAGTTCTCTCTTAGCCTTGTGACAAAATGTGTAGAAATAGAATTATAAAACTGGACATGTTTCTGTCATAAAAACAAAATTGGGGGTGGGGGTCTGGGGCAGTAGTCCAGCTCTGGGCCGTGGTCTTATGAAATACTAGGCAACTAGAAAATACACCAGTTCTGTGTCTTGCATAACTAGCAATGAATAACTAACTGACTGGTTAGGTTACTTCACATGTGTTTATACTAAAACCAGTTATTTAATTAAAACATATCTGGACCATAAAATCATAGTAGAGTATGCTTTTCATTTTTTCAATTCTGAAAACCACAAGGACTAAACAAAATAGTTTATCCTTAGAAGAAAAAAGATTGCAAACAATCTCTGAAAATGTAAATAAGAGATGCTACAAAATATCAGAGCAGGATAAGGAAAATCAAGTGGTTATATTGCCTACATGTAATAGTTACAGCAGTTTGACACTAAATTATCTAGATCAGTGGTTCTCAACCCTTTTCGATTCCTGTACCACCAACTGAATTTTGCTCTGCCCGGAGTACCGCTGAAGTACCTCGTGTGATTTTACCAGTAAGCCTATGGTCTCATTAGTCAAGTACCCTCTGTGGATGGGCCAAGTACCCCCAGGGGTCCTCGTCGGAACCACTGATCTAGATGACATAGACTTATTCAGATGTTTATAATAATGGGCCAACAATAAAAAAGTGGAAGGCGTCACGCGCAACTCAGGTTAATTTACGACAGTGCGGAAACAGTCTGAAAGTGATTAACGAACGAGGGCCATGGTGAGTGGAGAGCACCAAGTATTTTATAAGCCTACTCACCAATAAAGGACCGCTGCTCCCGTTGCAATAAGTTGCCCTGAAATTGAAGACTGTACGTAGCCCGTGTGCCTAAGCAAGCATCCACGGTATAACTTAATCTACAGTCATTGGTGGAGAGTTCTATATCAAGCGACGCGGCCAGAGTTGTTTGGTTAAATTGCTTGTGGGCTTACATACTTGTTCCGCAATGGGTGGGGAGTATAACGGCTCATGCGCACGCACTTTCAGTTCTAATCATAAAACTGCAGCTGCCAGAGACAAGGCTTAATATTTAGCCTGTTTACAGGAAACCTTAAAGGCCAAGTGCAGTCAAAAACCTGATTTGTATGTGTTTTATATATATTTCCACACTAGGAGGTTGGAATCATTTGAAGAGGCAAGGGAGGAGGATGGTCCATGTGATCTGCGTAACAAACCAATACCAATTGGCATACCTTTGTATCCCTCCTCTGTATACCTGCAGACACAAAAAAAATTCTGTCAACTGCACCCAATACAGCTAGCCTTCAACATATTCTTTTAGCCTAAATATTCTTATGTCTTTGTTGATTGATATCCATTGAATTGTGTCCATTTATTGTTTTAGAAAGATTTGCACAAATATGAAAAAATAGATAAACCAATATAAATTTAGATCATAGAAGGGACAAACCTTAAATTGAGAACCTCCACCAGCTAAGGAGAATCCTCGATAAACCCCACTTCCTATGGGGTTCTTGGAAGAACCTTTTGGGGGCAATTTTCACTGCCGAGAACCCTAAGGTTCTTCTGAGAACTTTGACACTCTTAGAAGAACCCTTGTTGAACAACTAATTGTTATAATGTAGGTAGCCGATAATATAGTATTCCTGCACATCAACATTACACAGTCAAACGTTTCAGTGTCTATGTTAGTGATCAACCTCCAATTTATTATTAATATTATTTTCTGTGAAATTCACATAGGAAGTTTGCAGGCACAAGGAAGTCAGCAGAATTTGCCCAGGTTTGAAATGCAACATTGCCCCTAAAAACTGCTGATGACTTTCCTTTAAACATCAGCCATTATTTGGTACTCTGTGGTGTTGTAAGTTGTGGTAGTTGAAATGCACGTAATCTAAACCTTTTAGTCAGCATTTATGTGATCCACTTGCCCATTGGATGGAACTTTTTGAGCCCTGAAAAGCATTTGGAGGTGGGCCAGGAAGACAGCTGATGATTCTCTAACTGAATTTCTGATAACCTTGTCATTTTTCTATTTATACTGCATGTCAATTTTCAATTAAAGTGATAAACACATTGCGAATACACTGAAGACACAAGAATGTGAACCAGTGTGTGACAGTTTTGGGAAGATTAGTCATCTTTTGTGTGAAAAACATGTAGGGATGTATTTAGCCCCATTTACACAATCAAACACAGGAGGTTATAGTGGGAAGATTACAAGATATTACATTTGTACAGGTTTTATAAGTCATACATTTAATTACTGAGGCTAATAATATTATCAATGGAATTTGTGTGAGTTAATGCAGTAATGGCGAACTGTTACACAGATTAAGATACTATGTATGACCTTGTGGCTAGTTAAAGGATTCATGTCACTGCACTTTTCAAATAAGTGGACACTGGATCCAGCAATGACTCCTAGGACTCTGTAAAGGTCTATGTAGCTTTCCAATTCATCTGTGATCCAATATATATTTTGAAAGTACTTTAATATAACCTTCATGTGTTTTTTATATTACTCTTTGGCAGAAGACAAAGCTCTAACTTTCAGCATGTTTGTTAATGCTTTGTTGTGTGATGCATGTTTCGCCTCAACCACAACTATTTTGTTGTGTATACTGTATATGTTGTGCTGGCTTAAGTCTCAAATCAAATCAAATTTGAGAATGTCTTACATTTTTCAGCCAACTTACTGTATAATCAAATACAGTAATGCATCTTTAATTAGTATGTAACGCTCATCGTTAGGTGGAAGAGAGGAGGACCAAATCGCAGCGTGGTACGTTTCCATATTTATTGGAACACTTATAAACACGAACAAAGCAATAGACAGAATGAAACCAACGACGCTACAGACCTGAACATGTGAACCTAGTGAAAACAAAGAACGCAATGAACAGGAACAATCACCCACAAACAAACAGCGAACACAGCCTACCTAAATATGGTTCCCAATCAGAGACAACGTAAAACACCTGCCTCTGATTGAGAACCATATCAGGCCAATAATACACACCTAAACCAATGAAACACAAAACATAGAATATACCCACCCAGGTCACGTCCTGACCAACTAAACAAAGACTAAACAAAGGAAATAAGTTCGGGAACGTGACATAGTACTTCCAAACAAATAATTAGAGGAATGTACATTTGTATGGCTTTAGTCAAGATTTGATTTGAGCCTTTAATACGACCCTCATGTGTTTTTTATATTACTCTTTGTCTGAAGACAAAGCTCTAACTTTCAGCATTGTCACGTTCCTGACCTATTTCTGTTAGTTTGTTGTATGTGTTAGTTGGTCAGGACGTGAGTTTGGGTGGGCATTCTATGTTTTCTGTTTCTATGTTGGTTTATGGGTTGCCTGGTATGGCTCTTAATTAGAGGCAGGTGTTTGGCGTTCCTCTAATTAAGAGTCATATTTAGGTAGGTTGTTTCACAGTGTTCGTTGTGGGTGGTTGTCTCCTGTGTCAGTGTTTGTCGCACCATACGGGACTGTTTCGGTTTGTTTTGTTCATCGTTATTTATGTGTAGGCTATTTTCCCTGTTCGTGCGTTATTCGTGTTATGTGAGTCCGTTGTCCAGGTCTGTCTACACCGTTTGTTGTTTTGTTAGTTTATTAGTCAAGTTCGTGTTTTCGTGTTATTCTTTAATAAATTATGTCTTCAAACTCCGCTGCATTTTGGTTCAATCCCTGCTCCTCCTCTTCTGATGAAGAGGAGGAGGAAAGCCGTTACAAGCATGTTTGTTGTGTGATGCATGTTTCTCCTCAACCTCAACCATAACCACAACTATTTTGTTGTGTATTCTGTATATGTTGTGCTGGCTTAAATGCAACATCCTCTAAACATATGCTAAAAGAGTATACTAAAAGTACCTAAAAGAAAGATGTGCGATTTAGAGTCAACAGTGAAAAGATCTGAATGATATTCTACATTTTGTCCAGTCTCTCTGCTGGTAGGCTTTCCGCATGTGTAAGATTTGTTTCAGTCTGTTTTTTTTTTGTCATTTGAGAAACTTCAGCATCGCATAATGTTGTCTCTGTTATTCGTTACAACCCCAAATTCTTAATTTGGGAAAATGTGGGGTAAAACAGGAAGAGTGTAATTTGAAGCGTCTCACCCACACATATCCGCAGTTATTTATCTGGCTGTACAACTGCCTCATTACACTAGCTGACACGGCATCCTCCAGATGTAAAACATCAACAAAACAAAACACTTTTGTAAATCATCTCTAAACCAATGTTTTATTGAATTAGCACATTAGTTTTTCATTCAGAGCAAGTACTATAACGGTTGAGAATGTCCTACATTTTTCAGGCAACTTACGGTAGAATCAAATAATTACAGTAATGCATCTTTAATTAGTACTTCCAAATTATTAATTAGATGAATGTACATTTGTATGGCTTTAGTCAAGTTAGTGACGTTGTTGAAAATCATAAGGATGTGCCATCTTGGTCTTAAAGGAAAAATGCATGTTGTTTTCCATTGAGGTGTGAGAAATAACTTTTGTGATAAAGGCAACTTTGTGTGAGAGAACCAAACCCCCAACATATTAAGCCTTTCTTTTCCCAGGCTGGGGCTTTACTCTGACTATACAGGATGTACAGTAGAGCATTTTCCCACAGTAATCGTTAGTTGTGCATGGTTTCTCATAGCGTGCTTTCTCATTTCTATTTAGTATGATCATACATACACACAATTTGAATATGTACAATACTGCCAACCATTATTGGTTGAATAGAATGGATCTTTCACAATGAACTGGACTAACTGCCTCCTCTAAAACACAGTTAGATCTTGTTCTTCATATCTAAGAAATACTTGTGGGAGAGATTGTGATGGAAACATTGTATTTGAGAATTCATTCATCATTTGCACACACTGCATATAGATTTTTTATATTGTGTTATTGACTGTACATTTGTTTATGTGTAACTCTATGCTGTTGTTTGTGTCGCACTGCTATGCTTTATCTTGGCCAAGTCGCAGATGTAAATGACAACTTGTTCTCAACTGGCCTACCTGGTTGAATAAAGGTGAAATATATATTTTTTTATTTATTCAGAGAAGCCTACATAATGCAGATGTTGTTACAAGAAAGGTCTCGATATAACGATTGTATAAACAGAAAAAAGTACATTTCAAAAGAAAATGTCAAATATTTGTATTGTCATTATGCTTTCCTAATTCCTTCCATAGTTGTATTGTGCATATGATGTTGAATAATGCCTGATAAACTTTACATTTTACACTAATTGATTATTGTCTATCTTCTTGAAAATGGGATAGTGCTTGCTTTAGAAACAAAGGAATGGGCCTTTCATGTTTTCAAATACAAGGGATTAGACGCCAAATGCTTCCTGAAGTAGCAAGGTCACGTGTCAAGTATTCCTTGATGCTTAATACTGTTACTAAACATTCTCTTCAGTAGCAAGGTCATGTGTCAAGTATTTGTTGATGCTTAATAGTGCTGCGTAAGTTCAAACAATAAAGATAGTGAGAAGTCTGGATAGGGGATGCTAGGAGATATACTGCAAGAGGTTAACAGCTAGTTTGATTAGCTTTAACGGTTTGCATTTAGTTGTTATGAGAGCATGCTAAGATTGTATGGAAAGCACTTGTTTCATATATTGCTACACAAATTCCCTTCAAGTCCTCTAGATGGCATTCATGTCTCTCTACAGGGGTCAGCTCCCACTAAGCCCAAGCAAAGCTCTTCTCTGTCCTGGCACCCAAATGGTGGAATGACAGTTCCTGGAAACCCTACCTCTTTACAGAGTATCGTAAAGGCCTAGTGCAGTCAAAATTCTGTTTTCTATACTGAAAAAAAATACAAACGTAACATGTAAAGTCTTGGTCCCATGTTTCATGAGCTGAAATAAAAGATCCCAGAAATGTTTACATCCCTATTAGTGAGCACCTGACAGGTGTGGCATATCAAGAAGCTGATTAAACAGCATGATCAGCACAGGTGCACCTTGTGCTGGGGACAATAAATGGCCACTCTAAAATGTGCCGTTTTGTCACACAACATGATGCCACAGATGTTCTCAAGTTTTAAGGGAGCGTGCAATTGGCATGCTGACTGCAGGGATGTCCACATGAATTGAATGTTCATTTCTCAACCATAAGCCTCCAAGTACATTTTAGAGAATTTGGCAGTACGTCCATCTGGCCTCACAACTGCAGACCATGTGTAACCACGCCAGCCCAGTATTAAACCATCTCAGGGAAGCTCATCTGTTTTCATTGTGAACAGAGTGACAGTATGGTGACGGTATTTTTTATTTTGTAACCTTTATTTAACTAGGCAAGTCAGTTGAGAACAAATTCTTATTTACAATGACGGCTTACTCCGGCCAAACTTGGACGACACTGGGCCAATTGTGCTCTGTGCTATGGGTCTCCCAATCACAGCCGGATGTGATACAGCCTGGATTCGAACCAGGGACTGATGCCTCTTGCACTGAGATGCAGTGCCTTAGACCGCTGCGCCACTCGGGAGCTCAGGCATAAGGGCAGGCGTAAGCTACAGACAACGAACACAATTGCATTTTTATCGATGGCATTTGAATGCACAGAGATACCGTGACAAGATCCTGAGGCTCATTGTCTTGCCATTCATCCGCCGCCGTCACCTCATGGTTCAGCATGATAATGCACGGTCCCATGTCGCAAGGATCTGTACATAACTCCTGAAAGCTGAAAATGTCCCAGTTCTTCCATGGCCTGCATACTCACCATACATGTCACACATTGAGCATGTTTGTGATGTTCTGGATCGACGTGTATGACAGAGTTCTCGCCAATATCCAGCAACTTTCGCGCAGCCATTGAAGATGAGTGGGACAACATTCCACAGACCACAATCAACAGCCTGATCAACTCTATGCGAAGAACATGTGTTGCGCTGCATGAGGAAAATGGTGGTCACACCCAGTGGCGATGTTAGCATGTAAATCTTGGTGGGGCAAACTCCCCTAAAAATGTTCTTAGATGCATGCCAGCAAAGCCACTATACAACACAACACTAAACAATACATTAATTGAACTATAACAAGCAGTGCCCACAAACTGTTAGGGCCTACATAAACCTGTCCCAACAGCAGAGCTTTCTTTTCACCAAAATGTAGTGAATCCTTACCACCGCTACACCGGGCTATCCGTGGAGCCTTGTCTGGCTGCGAAACAGTGCATTCAGCCTCGTTTACTACCTTTTTAAAAAACATAGCTGATACGGCTGATATGGCTCTCTGGCATATTACATAATGTAGCTACCCGCACAGACAGCGATGTGGTAGGCTATTAGTGGGTTGTGTTGTACTTACCAGTGTTCGCGGGGTCCGACATGCCAATCAAACTGCTATCTGCCAATCACGGGGATGCCGGGCATCCTGGTGTTTGGCGGAGTGGCGTGGAGGGGGGTTGGGCAGGGGGATGGAGCATTGGAAGTTAAGACCAGGTTTAGCCATTGTTCTCTCTCTTACGTCTGGGCTTCACAAGAGAAGGTCACGTTTGGCTTGTGGGGTATCTTTCGTTTATTTGGCGTGGGCTACAGCCAAACAGTAGTCTGTGTTAAGTTGGGTTAATAAACCGTCAATTCGAAAACTCAACCCTCTGTCTGGACAATTGTTCCTTTATGATCTTGTCAGGTCATTACATTGGTGTCAGAAGTAAACACGTTGATAAAAGTTAGCCAGTTAGCTAGCTGACTTCTGTGAGTAGCTACCGTAGGTGAGAACGGGGGTTGAAAATGCTTCGAGGAAATCCGAAAGTGAAGGTGGAGGTAGGGGACAATTATGGCCAAGAAGGTGTGTGTGCATGGACGTCAGAGGATCTGGCTGAGGAGATCACCAGGGCGTCGGAGCCCAGAGGCCACTTGAGGGAGGACATTAGAGTGATGGCAACTGAAGCGGGCATGAGTCCTTCGTCGCGCGGATTCTGGTGGGCGGACCGAAGGGGTGACGTTGACGCGGCGGGACGAGGAATCTGGGGCTCAGGATGTAAACAAACATGGCGGCGCCCAGTTCCCGGCTGCGTCCGTATCTGTTAAGACCCCGAAGTATTCCGGTAAGGCGGATTGGGAAGCTTTTCATGCTCAGTTTGAACTGTTAGCTCATTTTAAGGGGTGGTCGAATGAAGATAGGGCACTGCAGTTGGCTTTATGCTTCACGGATGAAGCTCTGGACTGTTTGATATTGATTAGCCCCGATGACAGATGTGATTATGGTGCTTTAGTGGGAGCACTGAGGAGGCGCTATGGACAGTGTGTACAGCCCGGGCTACTGCGCTCCGGACTGAGTAATAGACGCAGGCAGCCTGGAAAGCCTCTACGGGCGCTAGCTAATGACATTGAGAGCCTCTCTCGGCGGGCATATGCTCACATGCCTCCCTCCCTGCAGAGCGAGCTTGCACGGGACCAGTTCATACAGGCGCTCTCTCCTACGGAGCTGCGCATACAGACCCTGCTGGCTCATCCTGAGTCATTGCAGGTAGCCTTGGCGATGGCTTTGGAGAGGGAGCTGGTGTGGGATGGGGCTTCACCTGGGACTTTGGTGGGGGTGCAGGGAGACAGACCCTCTGTGCGAGCTGAGGGGCAGAGCAGCTCGGAGCCGGAAAAGCCTGCATGGGTGACTGAAATGACAGAACTCATTCGTGCTGTGTTGCTACAGGCGGCACGAAACACACGCCCTGGTCCCAGGGTCTGCTGGGGTTGTGGCCAGCCAGGCCATCTGCGCCGAGATTGCCCCATGTCCCCCAGAGCTCAGGGAAACGGCTCGGGGTCCGCATAGACCGGATAGTGCGGACCCCTGGCTTTCTATCCCAACCACCATCTTCTTCAGGAGGAGCCCACCGGCACAGACGGGGAAGCAAGGCTTCACTTCCCCCAGAAGCAGACGAGGGCAAGCGGATGGAGCCTGTTGTTGTGGTGGGCCGGACCTGTGTTGGGGACTTTTGTCATGTCCCTGTCACTGTGGAGGGGGTGCCCTGCTCTGCCCTGGTGGACACTGGGTCCACAGTAACCCTGGTGAGGTCAGATATTGTGCCAGGTTGGACTGTGAGCCAACAACTGTGCTGCTCCGCACAGTCACAGGTGAGCTGGCACCCATGAAAGGGAAGGGAATAATGACTGACAGTAGGGGGCAAGTCTGTGCTTCATCCTGTGTGGGTGGCGGCTGTGCAGGACCCTTGTATACTGGGGTTGGACTTTCATAGGAGCACAGGCTGCCAGTTAGACCTAAATGGGGGCACACTGATCTTCCAGGGAGGGCCGGCAGTCACGATGGCCCCCCCTAATGTCACATTCACTCAACCCAACAAACCCTTTACTCCAACAGTTAAAGCAGCAGAGACTCATGGCTGCCCCCTCCCCCACATCTGTGTGTGACTTTTCCCCAGCCCCCCTGTCACCTACAGCTGTGTGTTACATTCCCCCAGCTACCTCCACGACACAGCCCTCTGTGAGCCCGGGCCGCACCCCCCCAGCCCAGCTACCCCAGATGGGAGAGGAGAGGACACTGTCTGCAGTGAGGGAGATATGAGGGAGGAACTGTGTTGGTCTTGACCCCGAGCAGCAGGAACGGTTGTGGCAGTTGCTGTTTGAATTCAGAGACAGCTTTGCGCTGAGTGAGGAAGAGGTGGGTCAGACTCATCTGGTGCAGCATGAGATCGACACAGGTGATGCTCGACCCATCAAGATGCGTCCCCGCCGTATCCCGCTGGCACGCCAGCGGCAGACAAGGCTGTGTTGGAGATGCAGCGGGCAAACTTCATCGAGCCCTCAGACAGCCCCTGGGTGGCGCCAGTCGTCATGGTTCTGAAGAAGGGGGGCAAGCTGAAGTTCTGTGCGGACTACAGGCGGCTGAATGAGGTGACCAGGAAGGACTCATACCCCATACCACGTATCGATGAGTCGCTGGACCCGGTTAGGTGGTCCTCCTGGTTTTCCTCACTAGACCTCTGCAGTGGCTACTGGCAGGTGCCCCTCTCCCCAGAGGCCAGAGCTAAAACTACGTTCTCCACTAACAGAGGACACTGGCAGTTCAAGGTCTTGTGCTTCGGCCTCTGCAACGCTCCAGCTACTTTTGAGCGTTTGATGGACAGGGTGCTGGATGGCATCCCCCGACAGCAGTGTCTGGTATACCTCGATGACATCCTGGCCCATGGCAGCTCCTTCCAGTCAGCCCTGGTGGCGCTACGGCATGTGCTGGAGCGGGTGGCTGCCGCAGGTCTGAAGCTCCACCCCGAGAAGTGCCACTTCATGAGGAGAGCGTTGTCCTTCTTGGGCCACCGAGTGGGGAAGGAGGGGCGATCAGCACCATGGAGGACAAGGTGGGGGCTGTCCGAGACTGGCCCACCTCCACCGACCAGCGTCAGCAGAAGAGCTTCCTGGGCCTGGCCTCGTACTACAGGAGGTTTGTACGGGGCTTCTCAAGCGTCGCTGCGCCCCTGAACCACCTGCTGCCGAAGGACAAGGCTTGGACAGTGGAGTGTGAGGAGGCGTTCAACACCCTCAAACGTGCACTGATCGGGGCCCCCGTGCTCGCCCCCCCCTGACCTCATCTTGCCCTTTATCCTCAACACAGACGCGAGCAATGTGGGCATGGGTGGGGTGCTGGCCCAGGTGGGGCCAGGGGGGGAGAGAGTGGTGGCGTACTTCAGCAAAACATTTAACAAACTTGAGCGCCGCTACTGTGTCACCCGGCGGGAGCTCTTGGCTGTTGTGGCTTCCGTCAAACACTTCAAGTACTACCTGGGTGGCCTGCCCTTTACTGTAAGGACCGACCACTCTGCTCTCCAGTGGCTCATATCTTTCAGAGAGCCAGAGGGGCAGGTGGCACGCTGGTTGGAGGAGCGGGTCTGTGCCACAGTGTGTCGGGCGAGCGGGCATGTCTGCTGTGAGCTACAGACTGTCGACGTGGCTGAATGGGGTCAGCAGCAGGGACGGGACACAGACCTACAGCCAGTGCTACAGTGGGTAGAGACGCAGGTGAGGCCACCATGGGAAGAGGTGACAGCGCTCTCCCTCGCGACCAAAGGGTTGTGGTCAAAGTTTGAGCGACTGCGGCTGGCTGATGGCGTGCTACAGCAGGCATGGAAGGAGTCAGCTACGGGAGAGGAGAGGTGGCAGGTGGTGGTCCCAAAAGCATTGCGGGAGGCTGTGCTCCAGAGTACTCATGGGGGGGGGTGGGGACTGGACACTTTGGGGTCACAAAAACACTGCGCCGCCTCCGTCAGGGCTTTTACTGGGGGCAGCACAAGAGGGACGTGGAAGACTTTTGCCGCCGCTGTGACAACTGCACAGCGAGAAAGGGCCCCCCAGGCCACTCTCATGCTCAGCTCCAACAGTTCCCAGTGGGGGCTCCCATGGAGAGGGTGGGAGTGGATGTAGTTGGGCCGTTCCCCACCACAGACAGTGGAAACCGCTGGGTGCTCACGGTCATGGACTATTTCACAAAAGGGCCCGGGGCCTATGCTCTGCCTGACCAGGAGTCAGAGACCATCGTCGACGCCCTGACAGCGGGGATGTTCAGCAGGTTTGGAGCTGCGGAGTCCATCCACAGCGACCAAGGCAGAAACTTTGAGTCCCGTGTGTTCGCCACCATGTGTGAGAGGCTGGGTATGCACAAGACCCGCACTACTCCTCTCCATCCTCAAAGTGATGGCCTTGTGGAGCACTTCAACAAAACACGTGGACAGCAGCTGGCCATCGTCTCTGCCAAACACCAGCGTGACTGGGACAAGCACCTGCCTATGGTCCTCATGGAATGCCGCTCCGCCGTCCAAGACTCCACCTCCTGCACGCCTGCCCTCCTCATGCTGGGGAGAGAGATCCGCACCCCTGCGGAGATGGTGTTTGGTCGGCCCCTGGATAGCCGTCATGTTCCCCCGGGACCGGGGTGTGCCCAGAGAGTGCCCGGAGACTCCAGAACTGCCTGGAGACAGCCCACACCTTCGCCAGAGAGCAGCTGGTGAATGCAGGTGTGAGGCAGAAAAGGAACTATGACGTGCACACCCGGGGAAGGCACTTTGTGGCTGGGGAGCTGGTCTGGGTCTATAGACCCCTAAGGGAAAAAGGCAGATGCCCCAAGTTGGACAGTCACTGGGTGGGACCCTGCAGCGTCCTGGAGAGGGTAGGGGAGGTTGTTTACCGGGTGCAGCTTCCTCCCAGGGGGAGAAAGGTGGCACTGCACCGGGACAGGTTAGCCCCATACAGAGGGGCCTCTGCTCCCCAAACCCCAGGGACCCCCACAAATCCCCTCTCTGGCAATGACATTCTCCAGGCACCCACCCCCAGGTGCCGCAGACAAGGCTCCAGACAGCCCACTCCCCCTGTGTCACTGCGTGGTTCCCCGGAGTCATGGACTGTATTCCCTGTTCCCGATTCCTTGTCCCCCCATATCCCTTCCTTCAACCCCTGGGTCCCAGAGAGGCAGCCCCCTGCCACGGATGGAGCCCCCTGTCTCACATCTGGACACTCCGCGACCATCACGGCCACGCAGGCAAAGAGACCTCCGGGTCGCTTCAGAGACTTTGTTTGTTCCCTCAGGGACGAGGGACTTTGTGGTGGGGGGGCTGTGTAGCGACCCGCACAGACAACGGTGTGTTATGTGGTAGGCTATTAGTTGGTTGTGTTGTACTTACCAGGGTCCGACATGCCAATCAACCTGCTATCTGCCAATCACGGGGATGCCTGGAATGTTCTGATGCCGGGCATCCTGGCTGTTGGCGGAGTGGCGTGGAGGGGGGTTGGGCAGGGGGATGGAGCATTGGAAGTTAAGACCAGGTTTAGCCATTGTTCTCTCTCTTACGTCTGGGCTTCACAAGAGAAGGTCACGGTTGGCTTGTGGGGTATCTTTCGTTTATTTGGCGTGGGCTACAGCCAAACAGTAGCCTGTGTAAAGTTGGGTTAATAAACCGTCAATTCGTAAACTCAACCCTCTGTCTGGACAATTGTTCCTTTATGATCTTGTCAGGTCATTACAATAATATATGCAGCAGCATATAAGACATTTTTGGACTCACCTTGTGCGTGGCGGTCCTTCTATGGCAAATTTTGTCATCAAAGAAAAATATTTACAATTCCGAGTTGGATGACTGATCAAAACTTATTTTCCCAGTCTGACTTCCCAATTGCAATGCTTGCGGTTAGCCGCTGTCACCGATTCCTTCCAAACAACTCATTTTTGAATTTGCCATCTCCAACTTGTTGTGTAATGTTTATGTCCAATGGCCGATGAGCACCGATACGTTTTATCTATAATTTATCTTCATTATTAATTTTCATATGACAAGGATTAAAAAGGATTTGCCAGTAGATTGTCTACTTGATTTATGATGATGACTGCTAGCTAAGATTTTGAAAGTAAGATGTTGACATGATCAGTCCAATCAAGACTACTGTAGATATAACGTGATTTGACGTAATTGTATTTGTGGCCAATGACCTTGAGCCTTCTTGGTAGGGTAGCCCGTCTGGACGGGTAGCCCGTCTCGCCGCAGCCCGTCTGGTGTTCAACCTTCCCAAGTTCTCTCACGTCACCCCGCTCCTCCGCTCTCTCCACTGGCTTCCAGTTGAAGCTCGCATCCGCTACAAGACCATGGTGCTTGCCTACGGAGCTGTGAGGGGAACGGCACCTCAGTACCTTCAGGCTCTGATCAGGCCCTACACCCAAACAAGGGCACTGCGTTCATCCACCTCTGGCCTGCTCGCCTCCCTACCACTGAGGAAGTACAGTTCCCGCTCAGCCCAGTCAAAACTGTTCGCTGCTCTGGCACCCCAATGGTGGAACAAACTCCCTCACGACGCCAGGACAGCGGAGTCAATCACCACCTTCCGGAGGCACCTGAAACCCCACCTCTTCAAGGAATACCTAGGATAAAGCAATCCTTCTGCCCCCCCCCCCCCCCCCCCCCTTAAAAGATCTAGATGCACTATTGTAAAGTGGCTGTTCCACTGGATGTCATAAGGTGAATGCACCAATTTGTAAGTCGCTCTGGATAAGAGCGTCTGCTAAATGACTTAAATGTAAATGTAATGTAATGCAGCATGTGTACCACATTTTGTTACAATACAAATACCTTTGATTGATTTATATGCATTTATGTGCCAGACCACACCCATGTGAATGTTTATTGATCAGTGTTGTTTGAGGTACTAGTCTGGAAAGTATTGCCGAGAGACCTTTGTCCATAGATGCAACATATCAAGATGCATGCAGATCGGTCATTTGGTGCCAGAGGAGTAGCGTTAAGTATTTTTCAAAAAAATTCTAACTTTATGTGTCCCTGTGGCAAATTTGTTCCTTGTGAGGAGAGAGACAAATGTACCAAATTTCATTACTTTAGATCAAACGAGGTGAGGGGCGTGACCTTTTAAAGTTACCATTTTCAATCTCTTGTTATAGCGCCACCATCTGGCCAATCAGTGTAATTTTGTAAATGCTGGATCTCTATGGCAAGACTCATTATTCACCCAAGTTTTGTCAAAATCAGGCCAGTGCTGTCTGTGCTGACCGTTTAGTGCTTTTTGAGGTAGGTTTGGTTTCAGTTCGATTATAAAAAAAATAATCACGGTTTTCGATTTCAATTGATTTATTTTTAACATTATTAAATGCATTATGAATTATGTGGGTTGAATGCCGTAACACAGAATAAAACAATTAATTAAATTCCCATGATGTTAGTGACTGCCCAGTATTTCTTATCACCTATTAACCATCATTTATTCACATGACTTTACTTTAGTAACTTTTTCAGTTGTTTGTTTTATTTGATGACTGTATTATTTAATTCCAAGTCATCTCATCTCTATAAAGCTGGTGCCTATGCTGTCTGACAAAATCCCTATATTAGTAGTTCTTCAAAGTAAATAAGTCATACTTTTATGACTGCTGAATACCAATTATCAATCACTTAGATCATGTATTTTCAGGCACTATTGTAAAGTGGCTGTTCCACTGGATGTCATAAGGTGAATGCACCAAGTTGTAAGTCGCTCTGGATAAGAGCGTCTGCTAAATGACTTAAATGTAAATGTAAATGTAATGTAAATGGGTACTTCTAATGTAACTCCATGGCAGCACCCAAAGGGCTCACATTCTTGATGTCTACTCTTACTAAAGGCGGGTGATATAGTGTCCCCATGAGTGACAGAACACTGAGCAAATCACGGTGCAATGCTCTTATTTACTGCTGGCCTGCCTCACCACCACAGAAAGCACTGAGCTATGCAGAGCAGACCTGCTTTGTGGGCCTCAGCCCCACCTGCCCCATTCAGGTCGCCACGGGTCACACCAGATACTGACTGGTTTTCTGATCCACGCCCCTACCTTTTTTTTAAGGTATCTGTGACCAACAGATGCATATCTGTATTCCCAGTCATGTGAAATCCATAGATTAGGGCCTAATGGCTTTATTTCAATTGACTGATTTCCTTTTATGAACTGTAACTCAGTCAAATCTTTGAAATTGTTGCATGTTGCGTTTCTATTTTTGTTCAGCGTATATATTGTACAACAGAGGATGAAACTAACACTCTACACAGAACCTTCTAATTAGTGATGTGCAGTTTGCGAACAATTCGTTATTTTTGAACGACTCTTTTTACTGACTCAAGAGTTATATATTTTTTCAGAGTAACTCATTGTCACGTTCCTGACCTGTTTTCTGTTGTTTTTGGTCAGGGTGTGATTAGTTGGTCAGGGCGTGAGTTGGGGTGGGCATTCTATGTTATGTGTTTCTATGTTGGGTTAAGTGTGTTGCCTGATATGGTTCTCAATTAGAGGCAGGTGTTTGACGTTTCCTCTGATTGAGAACCATATTAAGGTAGGCTGTTCTCACTATTTGTTTGTGGGTGATTGTTGCTGTGTCTGTGTTTGTGCACCACACGGTACTGTTTCGTTTTGTTTAGTCTGTTCGTGCGTTCTTCGTTTTATGTTAGTTCGCATGTTCAGGTCTGTTGACGTCGTTTGTTGTTTTGTAGTTTGTCTTGTATTTTCGTATTCGTTATTATAATTAAATTTCATTATGTCTACATACCTCGCTGCGTGTTGGTCCGATCCATGCTCCTCCTCGTCTGAGGAGGAGAACGACTTCGACAGCCGTTACACTCATTCATTTTAGTAGTTCGTTTGACCTGTTGGCCCCAATGAATTCTACAGAAGGATTAAAGGAGCGACATGTTCATTTGACGTCTGTTTTGGCCGTGCAGCATTTAGGGTGATACGGCCTCTGCAGAAGTCAGGGCCATCATTCCAATTGAGCTTCGTTGAGCAGCGCAGAGCTGTTGTGAAGGAAGTTGTCAAGGAAGTAAGTTTGTGCTTATACAGGACCTCCCGCCCCCACCTACCGTCAACCAATCATGTCAATGCGGAGCTATACGGAGCCACATTGTTACAAAATTTAAGAGACGCATGACCATGTGGTAGAGTTAAATTTAGACTCTGGGTGCCTCTAGACGCTCTGCAATTGCGTCACAACATCCATACGGGCCTCCGACCACATAAATCGGCCTTTAACTCTACCGCTTCTCTCTCCCGGATCCGGGATCCTCCTCATCAAAAAAGCTGACTAGCCTAGCCTAACGGGACAGGGATATCATATAATACAATTTTCATGAAATCACAAGTCCAATACAGCAAATGAAAGATAAACATCTTGTGAATCCAGCCATCATTTCCGATTTTTTAAATGTTTTACAGCGAAAACACAATATGTATTTCTATTAGCTAACCACAATAGCCAAACACACAACTGCATATTTTCACCATGTTTCCACCGCATAGGTAGCTTTCACAAAACCGACAAAATAGAGATAAAATTAGTCACTAACCAAGAAACAACTTCATCAGATGACAGTCTTATAACATGTTATACAATACATTTATGTTTTGTTTGAAAATGTGCATATTTGAGGTATAAATCATAGTTTTACTTTGCAGCCACCATCAAAAATATCACCAAAGCAGCCAGAATAATTACAGAGAGCAACGTGAAATACATAAATACTCATCATAAAACATCTATGAAAAATACATGGTGTACAGCAAATGAAAGATAAACATCTTGTGAATCCAGCCAATATTTCCGATTTTTTTAAGTGTTTTATAGCGAAAACACAATATAGAATTATATTAGCTTACCACAATAGCCAAACACACAAACGCATTTATTCACCGCAAAAGGTAGCTATCGCAAAAACCAGCAAAAGATATCAAATTAATCACTAACCTTTGGACAACTTCATCAGATGACAGTCTTATAACATCATGTTATACAATACATTTATGTTTTGTTCGAAAATGTGCATATTTATAGCTACAAATCCTGGTTATACATTGTGAATACGTAGCAAAGATTCACCAGAATCTCCAGAGATATTTTGGACACTCACCTAATCTGACCAAAGAACTCATCATAAACTTTACATAAAAATACTTGTTGTATGGCTAATGAAAGATACACTGGTTCTTAATGCAACCGCTGTGTTAGATTTAAAAAAATAACTTTACCATAACATACAGCTTGCGTTATTGTGAGACAGTGCTCACCAACACGGCGGAGAATAGGAGTCAACATTTTACACAGAAATATGAAATAACATCATAAATGTTTTCTTATTTTTGCTGAGCTTCCATCAGAATGTTGTACAAGGAGTCCTTGGTCCAGAATAAATCGTTGTTTGGTTTTAGAGTGTCCATTTCTTCTGTCGAATTCGCGCCACAATGCTAGCCAAGGTTGCTAACATTCCCATCCTCTCTTGGCGCAAAGAACGGAAAACTCCAAAAGTCCCAATAAACGTTGAATAAACTGATAAAACTCAGTTGAAAAAACCTACTTTATGATTTTATTATCATATGAATCAAATAAAATCAGAGCCGGAGATATTCGCCGTGTATACCGAACGCTTTTCAGAAGACAATGTCGAGCTCCCCCACGCGACTTTGAAGACAGAAAATACCGGACCTGTCACTCCAAAAGCTCTTATTCGACCTCAGATCAAGCTAGACACCTCATTCCACCTTCCACTGCCTGTTGACATCTAGTGGAAGGCGTATGAAGTGCATACACATCGATAAATAAAAGCCAGTTGAATAGGCAGGCCCTGAAACAGAGCCTCGTTTTCTGATTTTTCACTTCCTATATGGAAGTTTGCTGCCAAATGAGTTCTGTCTTACTCACTGATATAATTCAAACAGTTTTAGAAACTTCACAGTGTTTTCTATCCAATAGTAATAATAATATGCATATTGTATGATCTAGAATAGAGTACGAGGCAGTTTAATTTGGGCACGATTTTTTTCCAAGGTGAAAACAGCGCCCCCCTATTGACAAGAAGTTTTAATACGCGCTCCTCCAGCTCAGCGGGGATGTGCTCTGACCAGCAACTGTCTATCATGTGCGCGAGGGAAAATAGATCACGCTGAAGTCAGTGTAGAGAAGAAAAATACATGTTTATAAATGATAATTGATCACATGGTGCAAAAATGAATGCAATTGATTGAAATATTGAATGTTATGCGTGCTCTGGGTATTACTGACTCAAATTAACAAAATTATTCGAACGATTCGTTCTTTTGACTGAATGACTCGAAAACATCTAAGTCAGTAAAAAGAGCCGAACTTGCCATCACTATGCATGGGCCAGAGTTTCGGCTTTACGTGGTGACATCACCATGCGCGGTAAATGTGCAAATAGACCAATAAGATAGAGAATTCCAAACCTTTATGCAAATAACAGCTAGTTTTCAGTTGTACCCTCCCCACTCAGACCACTCTCAAACAGTCCTAGCAAAATTCTTGCCTGAGAAATAGTTTTTTGCTAAAAATCAATTTTTGCCAATTTTATTGTAATTGCATGATTTTATATTGATATAAAAACTTTGGTGCAGAATAAAAGCAGATCAGAGCAACTCCTGATTCTAGACAGCTGATTCATGAGTACTTTTGCATTGGATTGATATTATATCGTATTGCCACCAACAACGTTTTTATAGATGACCCCACATTACAATCCATTCTGAAATGCAGTTAATATGGTAATTTTAGAGTGATTCTCTTTTTACATTAATCTAACAAATTATTTTACAATAAAACACTGCAAGACATGTAGCTATACAGTTCAAAGGCTTCATTTCTGGAAAATGATTCAGAGCATCATATCATTTCACTTGTTAGACAAGATAGAACATGCAAATAAGCAACTGAAGAAAAAAAGGAAGCCAGGGCCTATATTAGCCCTGCCCTTCCTACCCCATTTCCCTCCCACCTTCTCTCCCTCCCTCCCTCCCTCACTTTCTACATTCCCTTGCCAAACAGGATCTGTAGGATCTTTGTGAATAATTTTCTCAGGAGACAGGAATGCTTGAACACAAGCCTGCTGGGACATGCTCCTGACATTCCCAAAATCTCCCAGAAAAAAGCCCCTATTGAGGATGAGTATTCACCTTTCTTTAGTTTTAAACCCAGGAGGAATAGGGATTCAAACCCCCCTAAATGCTGCCATGACTCAATCACCAAAAGGTATATAAACATCTCCCTTTCCGCAAAGAATCAAGTGCTGAATGCCATAATGCTTCCATCTTGTGACGTGGTGTACGTGCACACTATAAAGGATGTACCCCAGACACAGTGACTCACTACTGAAATTAAGCTGTCTGGAACGCTACCTTGAATGTCTACAGGAGTAGTATTCACATGAGAATCTGACTTCTTTACTGAGACGTGTAAGTGACACATAACCAACCTTTCTGACCTTGTCTTCTTTAACGTAAGGTCATAAAGCATACCAGTATTTGTAATTGTAAGTCAGTGGCACTTGCATTTTTTAAAGTATGTACAACAATCACAGTCATAGGCTCCAGGGAGTTAATTATATTGAATTGAATTTATATAATGCATTTTATCAGTGTTCAAAGCACTCCATATTTTTCAAAGTACATCATATAAAAATTGCACATTCAAAAGGTTTTCGTAAATCACCAGGTTGCTTTTCATACAAGAATATTGTTAATTTAAGTTAAGTATGTTTTATTTAAAAAAGCCTCAACTTGTAATATCCAGTCACAAATAGGTTTTTATTTTTGATTTGTCATTTTTAAGTTGATTTTATACAAAAACACAAAGTTACTGTATTGAACAGGTTTGGTGAATTTTTTTGTACAGGAGATTAGCACAGTAGTTTAGTAGACTGAAAATAGGATCCAGGTTCATTAAAAACATACAGTATAAATACACAATCATGAAAGTTGTGGCATCTTCACCGCATGAAATATGACACATTTACTGAAATATAATGGCCATCTATTTCAGAGATAGATATGCTATGAAAAAGTCTGTGACAGAAATTAAGAGAAATAAAGACATCACATCACTGTAACATTTGCTTGTCCCTTGAAATTAGACCAATAAACCCCCTTTCCACAAACAGGGCATAGACTCATAGAGATGCTCTCAATGGTTCAACCATAGAGTAGGTAAGTATTCCTGCATTCCCGTTCTCTAGTCTACCCTTGCTCAATAACTGTTTCCTTTGTGCTTTCATTCGTTGAAAAGCATGGACCTGCTGTTGTATTGCATAAAAAGCTACTCAAAGTTCATTCTTTCTCCAGGAAAGGTCTCTGTAGTTTTATTTGACTGACCAGAAGCTGGAGGTGGGAGTAGTGGTACTTTGAGACTCTTTGGGAGCTTGGCTTGGGCTGTGGCTGTAGCTGGGGGAGTGAGTGACACTTGGGCTGCTGGGTGGTGAGGATGTAGACGAGGAGCACGAGGAGGATTTAGATTTGATCTCAAGCCACTTCCCTCCCAAGGCTTTGGCAAAGTGGTCATCCACAGAAACGCTGATGGAGAGTTGGCGGGAGCTGGCCCTTTGGTAGTCCATCCCCAGGCTTCTCTTGAAATGCTCCTCCACCACATGGTCATAGCTGTGCTTATATAGCACTGCAATGGAGAGAATACCAAACAAAGGTCAGAGGCATAATTCTTAACAAGTCTGCAATACAACAACAGCATTGTAGCACTACAGTTTTTATTGAGATAAAGGAGAATGATACTGACCTGTGGAGGAGTGGCTGCTGCTGCGGATCTCAGATCTGCAGGTGGGCTTTCTTGTGGAGGAGACACAGGTGATCACAGAAGGACGCATCTGAAAGAGGCAAAACAATTGTTACATTTTAAAAAGTGTTTAAACATTATAAGATTCCGTACAGAACAATGTTTTCGAAAACCTAATTCCCCCCAGAACAATAGGATGAACATGTCAATGTAAACATAGCACATTAAGCCATCACTAACTTTTTGTTGAAGGCTCAGTTTGACTTTAGGATAGAACATTTATTTGGTTAAGGATGGGGCCTGAAAGCTGTTCACCCTCATCAGGTTGGCACAAACAGGTCAAAGAAAGAGATGTCTGTTTAGTCATGTTGAGGACATTCCTCCCACCATTGCTCACATTTTCTCCCGAATCCGGCTCAATTGCATATCTTGGACAAGCAGAAGCCTGTAAAGGCTCTTGGGAATAGAATGTGCCAATGAGCGTTTATAATCACTACAGAGATCGCAGAGATACACTATATATACAAAAGTATGTGGACACGCATTCAAATGAGTGGATTCGGCTATTTCAGCAACACGCGTAGCTGACAGGTGTATAAAATTGAACACATAGCCATGCAATCTCCATAGACATACATTGGCAGTAGAATGGCCTTACTGATGAGCTCAGTGACTTTCAACGTGGCACCTTCATAGGATGCCACCTTTCCAACAAGTCAGTTAGTCTAATGTCTGCCCTGCTAGAGCTGCCCTGGTCCACTGTAAGTGCTGTTATTGTGAAGTGGGAATGTCTAGGAGCAACAATGGCTCAGCCGCGAAATGGTAGGCCACACAAGATCACAGAATGGGACCGCCAAGTGCTGAAGTGCATACCATGTAAAAATCATCTGTCCTCGGTTGCAACACTCACTACCGAGTTCCAAACTGCCTCTGGAAGCAACGTCAGCACAATAACTGTTCATCGGGAGCTTAATGAACTGGGTTTCCATGGCCAAGCAAGCCTAAGATCACCATGCTATGCGCAATGCCAAGCTTCGGCTGGAGTAGTGAAAAGCTTGCTGCCATTGGACTCTGGAGCAGTGGAAACATGTTCTCTGGAGTGATGAATCACGCTTCACCATCTGGCAGTCTGATGGACAAATCTGTGTTTGGCGGATGCCAAGAGAACACTACCTGCCAACGGTAAAGTTTGGTGGAGGAGGATGGTCTGGGGCTGTTTATCACGGTTTGGGCTAGGCCACTTAATTGCAGTGAAGGAAAATGTTTACGCTACAGTATACAATTACATTCTAGACGATTCTGTGCTTCCAACTTTGTGGCAACAGTTTGGGGAAAGCCCTTTCCTATTTCAGCATGACAAGGCCCCCTTGCACAAAGCGAGGTCCATACAGAAATGGTTTGTTGAGATCAGTGTGGAAGAAATTGACTGGCCTGCAGCCCTGACCTCAACACCATCAAACACCTTTGGGATGAATTGGAACGCCGACTGAAAGCCAGGCCTAATCGCCCAACCTTAATGCCAGACCTCACTAATGATCTTGTGGCTGAATGGAAGCAAGTCCCCGCAGCAATGTTCCAACATCTAGTGGAACACCTTCCCAGAAGAGTGGAGGCTGTTATAGAAGCAAAGGGGGGACCAACTCCATATTAATGCCCATGATTTTGGAATGAGATGTTCGACAGGTATCCACTTACTTTTGGTCATGTAGTGTACGTAGGCTCTGACTGCCTAGGGCTACACTGGAAGATTACTGAGGCACTCATGACTGAGACAAACCAGAAAACCCATCCTTCATGTTGTTAGCACCTGGACCCACTATTATAATTGTTCCTCTTGAAATTACCTGTATCTGATCAGTGGATGTAGTGCTTTTGGTTTCCTTCTCTGTCCCCTCAGGCTCTTTCCTTGGTTTCTTAATTAGGTCCAGTGGTTCATCCATAGGGGGTGTGGGATACACATGATGGGGAAGATGACCTGTGGGGCTGGGGGTTGGGCTCCAGGAGGATGTGGGGCTTGGGGTTGGGCTCCAGGAGGATGTGGGGCTCTGGGGAACACTAAACACAGCTGGCCTCTGAGCACTTCTCATGTTGCTTTTGCTCTGTGCCCTCTCTCGCCTGAAACACAAAATCACATGCTGAAACATGGAATCATACACTGGACATGGCGTTATGAAACCAATGGTTGTCAATTATGAAGTTATAGAGGGGGATTAAGGCATGTGCAGGTTTCACAAACCTTTCTTCCAATGTTAGGCCACGCTCAGAGCTGTGTTTGCGCTTGACTGGATGCACTGGTGGTACTCGAACTCTCTCATTTGTCATATGCCTGAATCTATCTTCACTTCTTAGGTTCGGCTGACCTACAAAAGGAAAGATCAGGCACACATAAAGCTAATGGTTACTATTTGAAATAATATACACTATACTTATTGGCAAAGATTTTGGCACAGATAAGGATGGCTTACACCTAACTAACCTACTGAACAGACATTAGGTGTGGCAATGAGTAAATAGGTGACGGGTTGTTTTGATCCGTGGAACTGTGACATACGGTTCATCACCTGTATGAGTAGTTTGTGGCCGTGGGAAAGCTTTCATGCCACCGTTAATTGTAAACTCTGTTAAGCTGTGGAACTAGACATACCAGATTGGTGAGTGTTACAAATCTTCTTGATTCAATGTTAACTGTAAATGTTGTATTTCAACATACAGTGATGATGACACCTATCTTATTTACATATATAAGAGAGGAAGATTAGTTTATATTCAAAAGGTGGATTGAGCTGGACAAACTTAAGATAACTAATGTCTCACCATCATTACAATACACACATCACACAGAAGCATTCTCTTCATTGTGAGAAACTAACAGAAACATCAACAGGTGCTAATATCCTTTGTGTTATTCACATGACATTTGAGTCACTTAGCAGACACTCTTATCCATATTGACTTACAGGTAGTGCAGTCATCTTAAGATAGCTAGGTGGGACAACCACATATCACACTCATAGTAAGTACATTTTTCCTCAATAAAGTAGCTATCAGAGATAGTAAGGGGGGAAATGGGGAGGAGGTGAGGATGAGGTGCAAGGGGGGGTGCTGTGGAATTATTTAAGATACTATTTGAAGAGGAAGGGTCAAGATGTTTTCGGAAGATGGACTGTCCTAGGTATGTTCAGATGTAAGCTGGTTCCACCATTGGGTTGCCAGGAGAGAGAAGAGCTTGGACTGGGCTGAGCAGGAGCTGCCCTCCCGTAGAGGTGGGAGGGCCAAGAGACCAGAGGTGGCAGAATGTGACGTTTGCCAATGTCAGTACACTGGCATTTGTTTTTCATAAAGCTGACACCAGTCCTCTTCACATTATGTTGTTTCTTTAAAGCTAAATTCCTTGAACTATATTCAAATTGGCATTGTCAATATACCTAAAGAAATGCACTACATTAGCATGCAATGCTCCACTACCACATTGAGATACAATGCTGAATGATTAGGTCATGTTAGTACTGTACATGAATGGTCCCCTTAATCTCAAATACTCCCCCATTCCACAATCGTCAGTCCAATCCACATCTCAAACAGTCATGTCCCTCAACCCCAACCTCTCACCTATGACCTCCCATTCTGTCCCTCAGACAGCATAATGTCACAGTGGATGCCCGTGGAGGGTGACTGGGAGAAAACCACACCTTGCCTGACTGACGTTATGATGCCTGAGGCATGGTTATTTGTTCCCTATCAGTAGAGGAAACAAAAGGGCAGTATCTTCAGATCCTCTCCATCTGCCACAGTTATTCCCATCATCTGACATAAACCTATCTGAAGTAATGCTTGAGAGCAAGACATTTAGAAGCAAGTTGACATTTTACCAATGGAGGGACTCATTTATAGTTGCTGACTATTCTTAAATGTTGTTATAGCCTTAAGTGGATATAGTGAGGCATTATTATCACATTCGTCAACGTTATCTTAAACTCAAAACCTTGAAAAAAAAAAAGAAGTTAAAATATGTATTGGTTTCTTAAATGATATTGTTAAAGTTGCTGGATTACATATTGTTTTTATACAATTCAAACAGTTAGCTACAATGTACTCAATGACATTTACTCGGACTTAGTAAAAGTTATTTTATAATGACCCTAAACATTTGCATTTCTAATGACTTTAGTTGAACTAGCTAAGCTAATTACGAAGTAATAATTAACTAATAACAACTGTGTCATCATACATGATAACAATGCATGTTGCAGCAATAAATACTACTATTTAAAGTAGCAGGGATCACAGCAGCACAATTCTATTTTGTGAAACAATAGTAGGCTTATAAGAAAATAAATAAGATATATTACCTTCCAAGATGTAGACTTTGAAGCCACTGCTCATCCGAGTTATGTATTGCAAGTTTGCAACAGCCATGTTTCCTTGTCTTTGTCTGTGAATAAAGCAAACTGCAGAGGATCACCTTGACTGTTCGAGCTAAAAGGACACAATGAGCCTAAATTCTGGTTGGAAATGGAAAGTCAATGAGATGCTGGGCTTGATCTTGGCCAGGTAACGTATCAGGAGGCTGCGCAGAGCTGCTGTGTCTTCCAGGAAACCCTATTGCTGCAATGTCATTGGTCGCTCTCAAGCCAATCACAACCTCCTCCCTTTTAGATGTTTATGTTATTGTTGCAGGAAAAGTGGGTTCACAGGTAGATACCTCAAATAGGAAAAATTATATTAAACTGTTCCCTGACTGTCCCTGCACCACCCAACCATACGTTTACTTCACTTTCAGGCATAAACATGAATGTAACATAGATTACTTACCATTCAATTCAACGGAGACTCAAAACAAGAAAACACTGATAATGTCACAAAGCACTTTTTTCCATGTTTTGTACTTCTCCCAGAATCCACTGGGAACTTCAGGTGTATCTTTTGTCTCCACTCTGGAAGTCAGCACCTGTCCTCTGCCCTTCCCTCGATCCTAATCTACAATCTCACCAAACTGCATTTTTTCGAGTGCTTAGCCCACCAGAGCTCCAGTCATTCCACTGACCTGCCCATACACGTACACAGCTGTGCTGTGAGCCAGCCTAACCATTAATGAAAAAGGCTATTGTTGATGGCCAGACAAAGGCCCCTAAATCCTGGAAAAACTTCTGCACAGAGAAACAATCTTGTCTGAGCATGCTGAAGAGTCTGGACACACATGAGCATACTCTCAGCACACATGTGACCACAACAACACTCAGGACCTGACACATTTACAGGCACTTATAAAATACATACAAAAATTACAACATTTAGAATGTGTGGTGACTGATATGCTTTTGAAGGACTGAAGGACGAGAGGGACTTATTATTAGTTGCTTACTGTTCTTAAAAATGTGGTTATTGCCTACTTTTTTATGTTCCTTTTGTAACATGATTAAAGGGTAAAATAAATGATTTAAATATCTTATCTGGTTTATGTTTTAAGAACGCCCTCTCGAGTTATTGATAGGCCTATATTCTGTTGTATATACCTGTTGAATATATATATATATATATATTTTTTTTGTGTGTGTGTGACCCAGCTCTGTGAAAGCGCTCAACAAATATGTAGACTACTCCTGTCAAAATAGGATAGGTGCCACTTTGAAGCAAGTCAAGCTCAACAGTGACCCCTTGGGGCACACACTGGCATTTCTAACATTTTATTCCTTGGACTTAGTTGGTTACGATTTATCTAAACTTCATGAATAGGGGAGAGTGGGGTAATTTGAGCCAAAAGGGTAAGTTGAGCCACCGTCGTTTCTGGGAAACCATACACACAATTAATAATTTTACATATTTTGAAATATTTAGGAAGAGGTTATAATTTCATGGAGTCTGTCAAGGAAGAAAAAAATAAAATGATTTTCACAAAGTCTAATTAATTTATTGTGTTACAAGTTTCATGATGCTTGTATCTAAACCAAAGCCGCTAATTTTAAGATTGTTCTAAACATCAGCTGGGGTATTTATAAGCTTCAATATGAAGAAAGAAATTGCTTTTCTTTAAAAAACAAGGACATTTCTAAGTGACCCCAAACTTTTGAACGGTAGTGTAAGTATTCAGACCCTTTACTCAGTACTTTGTTGAAGCACCTTTGGCAGTGATTACAGCCTCAACTTTTCTTGGGTATGATGCTACAAGCTTGCCACACCTGTATTTGGGGAGTTTCTCCTATTCTTCTCTGCAGATCCTCTCAATCTCTGTCAGGTTGGAAGGGGAGCGTCGCTACACCGCTATTTTCAGGTCTCTCCAGAGATGTTCGTTCAGGTTCAAGTCTGGGCTCTGGCTGGGCCACACAAGGACACTCAGAGACTTGTCCCGAAGCCACTCCTGTATTGTCTTGGCTGTGTGCTTAGGGTCATTATCCTGTTGGAAGGTGAACCGTTGCCCCAGTCTGAGGTCCTGAGAGCTGTGGAGCAGGTTTTCATCAAGGATCTCTTTGTACTTTGCTCCGTTAATCTTTCCATCAATCCAGTCTCTGCCACTGAAAACATCCCCACAGCATGATGCTGCCGCCACCATATTTACTGAAGGGATGGTGCCAGGTTTCCTCAAGACATGATGCGTGGAATTTCAGCCAAAGAGTTCAATCTTGGTTTCATCAGACCAGAGAAACTTGTTTCTCATGGTCTGAGAGTCCTTTAGGTGCCTTTTGGCAAAGTCCAAGAGGGCTGTCATGTGCCTTTTACTGAGGAGGGGCTTCCATCTACAAACTTTACTATGAAGTCCTGATTGGTGGAGTGCTGCAGAGATGGTTGTACTTCTGAAAGGTGCTCCCATCTCCACAGAGGAACTCTGGAGCTCTGTCAGAGTGACCATCAGGTTCTTGGTCACCTCCCTGACCAAGGCCCTTCTCCCCCGATTGCTCAGTTTGGCCAGGCGGCCAACTCTAGAAAGAGTCTTGGTGGTTCCAAACTTCTTCCATTTAAGAATGATGGAGGCCACTGTGTTCTTGGGGACATTCAATGCTGCAGAAATGTTTTGGTACCCTTCCCCAGATCTGTGCCTCGACACAATCCTATCTCAGAGCTCTACAGACAATTCCTACGACCTCATGGCTTGGTTTTTGCTGACATGCACTGTCAACTGTGAGACCTTATGTAGACAGGTGTGCGCCTTTCCAAATCATGTCCAATCAATTGAATTTTCCACAGGTGGACTCCAATCAAGATGTAGAAACCTCTCAAGGATGATCAATGGAAACAGGATGCATCTGAGCTCAATTTAGAGTCTCATAGCAAAGGGTCTGAATACTTATGTAAATAAGCTATTTCTGTTTTTATTTTTAATACATCGGCAAAAAAAACTAAAAACCTGTTTTGCTTTGTCAGTATGGGGTATTGATGAGGAAAGCAATTAATTGAATCAATATTAGAATAAGGCTGTAACGTAACAAAACATAGAAAAAGGGAAGGGGTCTGAATACTTTCTGAATGCTCTGTAGTTATACATTCCAGATGACAATACTAATGCTAGCGAGAGTACGTAAGCTAGCTAGGTCGCAAGTTTAATGTTGAGGACAGAGGGCGCTGTTTTCACTTTGGGGGTAAATCGTGCCAATTTAAACGGCCTCGTACTCAATTCTTGCTCGTACAATATGCATATTATTATTACTATTGGATAGAAAACACTCTCTAGTTTCTAAAACCGTTTGAATTATATCTGTGAGTAAAACAGAACTCCTTTTACAGCAAACTTCCTGACAGGAAGTGGAAAATCTGAAATTGATGGACTGTTCTAGGGCCTGCCTATTAAAGTCCTTGATATTTATTAGTTTAGATGCACTACATACGTCTTCCACTAGATGTCGACAGGCAGTGAGAGAAGAAATGGAGTGTGTAACTTGATCTGGGGTCGCATAATAGCTTTCGGCATGACGTGTCACCAGTTTCCTGTTTTCTGGAGAGTGTGTGACGTTATGGACGACTAATATCTCCGGCTTTGATTTAATTTGATACATGTGACAATATCATCGTAAAGTATGTTTTTTCAATATAGTTTTATCAGATGATTGAATTTTTTTCGGGAGTTTTGCCGTGTTCCGTTCTCTGAGTTTGTTGACGATGGAGAGATTCGCGCCACTTGGCAAGTGTGCTTGCTAAATCGAGAGGGAAAAAGGCTGTTCTAAAACCAAACAACGATTGTTCTGGACAAAGGACCCCTTGTACAACATTCTGATGGAAGATCAGTAAAAGTAGGACCCATTTTATGATGTTATTTCATATATCTGTCGTACATGTGAACTAGTCGTTTGCGGCCAGGTTTTGGGTACTCTCTCGCCATAACGTAAACTGCATATCGTAATGAAGTTATTTTTAGAATTCTAACACGGCGATTGCATTAAGAACTAGTGTATCGGCCTCCCGGGTGGCGCAGTGGTCTAGGGCACTGCATCACAGTGCTAACTGCGCCACCAGAGTCTCTGGGTTCGCGCCCAGGCTCTGTCGCAGCCGGCCGCGACCGGGAGGTCCGTGGGGCGACGCACAATTGGCATAGCGTCGTCCGGGGTAGGGAGGGTTTGGCCGGTAGGGATATCCTTGTCTCATCGCGCTCCAGCGACTCCTGTGGCGGGCCGGGCGCAGTGCGCGCCAACCAAGGGGGCCAGGTACACGGTGTTTCCTCCGACACATTGGTGCAGCTGGCTTCCGGGTTGGAGGCGCGCTGTGTTAAGAAGCAGTATGGCTGGTTGGGTTGTGCTTCGGAGGACGCATGGCTTTCGACCTTAGTCTCTCCCGAGCCCGTACGGGAGTTGTAGCGATGAGACAAGGTAGTAATTACTAGCGATTGGATACCACGAAAATTGGGGAGAAAATGGGATAAAAAAAAAAGAAAAAAAAAAGAACTAGTGTATCTATCATTTCCTATACAACATGTATTTTTAGTTATGTTTATGAATAGTTATTTGGTCAGAATATGTGTGTCAGAAAAAGTGTCAGAAAAATATCCGGACGTTGTGGGAAAAAGATGCTACGTTAGCACAATGTATAACCACTGATTTCAGCTCTAAATATGCACATTTTCGAACAAAACATAAGTGTATGTATAACCTGATGTTATAGGACTGTCATCTGATGAAGCTTATCAAGGTTAGTCAAAAATTATATATCTTGCTGGTTTATTCGCTATCGCTAACGTGCCTATTGCTATCGCTAACGTGCCTTGATGAATGAATGCGGTAGTGTGGTAGGCTATTGTAGTAAGCTAATATAATGCTATATTGTGTTTTCGCTGTAAAACACTTAAAAAATCGGAAATATTGGCTGGATTCACAAGATGTTTGTCTTTAATTTGCTGTACACCATCGATTTTTCAGAAATGTTTTATGATGAGTACTTAGGTATTTGACGTTGGTGTCTGTAATTACTCTGGCTGCTTCGGTTCTATTTCTGACAGTAGCTGTGATTGTAGCTGCAATGTAAAACTGATTTATACCTCAAATATGCACATTTCTTGAACAAAACATAGATTTATTGTATAACATGTTATAAGACTGTCATCTGATGAAGTTGTTTCTTGGTTAGTTTGGTTGGTTCTTGGTTAGTTAGGTTGGCTTTGTGCATGCTACCTGTGCTGTGAAAAATGTCTGTCCTTTTTTGTATTTGGTGGTGAGCTAACATAAATATATGTGGTGTTTTTGCTGTAAAACATTTTAAAAATCGGACATGTTAACTGGATTCACAAGATGTGTATCTTTCATTTGCTGTATTGGACTTGTTAATAATGTGTGAAAGTTAAATATTTCTAAAAAATGTCTTTTGAATTTCGCGCTCTGCCTTTTCAGTGGAATGTGGGAGGAGTTCCGCTTGCGGAACGCCAGAGCCAGACAGGTTAACACAAATGGTACGTATTTACAACAGACACTATTTACCTCCAAACAACAAGACATCAGGATTTTGGCAATTTCATTTAGCTGCATGCACAATAAACATCAGAAAAAAAGCAAATTCTTCTGAGGTAGAATAAGCAGGAGGGGAAAAAGCGGTTGGTCATCATTATAAGCATTTCGCTACACCGCAAGCATTTCGCTACACCCGCAATAACATCTGCTAAATATGTGTATGTGACCAATTTATTTGAGAATGGAAACTACAGACTGACTGAGGACCTGACTGGGTCGGTTCCTACACTGGCCCGGGAAAAAAGGCTGCTGATAAAATTATTATGACCTTATTTCAATAAGAAAACCAAAAGAAAGCTGGGGTCTTGGAAAGGAGTTGAGCTGGCCGTTTTTACAGCCGCCCCCAAATGTGTTGTGCATATTTGTTCCAGCTGACAAGCCAGCTAAGGGTCAGTAGGAGGAAGGTCTGGCAGCTGTATGAGTCGAGCAACAGACCTGACATAGGTTCTGTCCTTGACTTGCATCTCTGCTGTCCTCCCTTTCCTGTCTGCTCCAGGGATAACTGACTTGACAGTTCCAACTTGCCAGAGTGCCGTAGGAGTCTAATCGTCCACGATCATCACAACAGTTCCCACTACAATGTCTTCCTTATCCTTGTGTCACTTCTGGCGGCCTTGAAATGCAGGTAAGTAGTTCCGAGTGAAGCAGTGCCAGAAATGGTCGACTAGAACCTGGCTGTGTCTCCATATTTTGCGACTGAACAGTTCAGACTCTGGGTAGACCACCTGTGGTAGTAACGAGTCTGGCCACCCCATGAGAAGAGAGTTAGGAGGGATTGGATTCGGATCCATGATGTCCGACGACACATATCCCAAGGGTTTGTAGTTCAAGGTCCCTTCTATTTCGATTAGGACAGTCCTCAGCACCTCTCCGGAAAGGGTCTGCATGCCAAGGATGGTTTGCAGGGCAGTCTCGATGGATCTGATCTCTCTCTCCCAGCTTCCTCCAAAGTGTGGTGGACTTGGTGGGTTGAAGATGAAGTGAATCTTCGGGCTGGCTAACTGTTCCTGGAGCTGTGGATGGAGAGCCATGAAGGCCGCCTGTAGCTCTCGCTCCCCTCCCTTGAAATTTGTTTCTTGATCGGACAGGATCTCAAAGGGATTTCATCTTCAGGAGATGAAGTGTCTCAATGCCATTAGGAATGAATCAGAATCCATGTTCGTCAGTAGATCCACGTGTACAACCCGGGTGATCATGCACTTAAAGATGATGCTCCATCTCTTTTCATTTCTTTGGCCAATCTTGATGAAATATGGTCCAAAGCAGTCCATGCATGTAGAATATAATGTGGGCTTGTGGAGCCGCAGTTGGGCTGGAGGATGGTCAGCCATCCTCGGCACATCTGGCTGGCCTCACCACTTCCTGCATTCGGCGCAACCAAGCTGAAGATTACGAATAGCTGCCCTCCCTCTCAGAATCCAGAACCTTTCGGCACTACTGGCAGCCCCTTGTAACAACTGCACTGTAGCTTCCACCAGCTCCTGGAAAGTGTTGAACTGGGTAATATCAGGGAGAGACAACTTGGTGTCCACTGACAGGGGTCCACAGAAGGTAGGCTTCCGCAGCTCCTGTGCTTCATCAGGAAGTACATTGTCTGGTCTTCTCGACCAGGATGACTAGGCTTGCCACAGGAATGGAGGACCTTGACTCCAACGGTTGTGTTCTGAAAGCTGAGACAGTGTCTTGCCGTGTGTGATATCGTGTGATATCGTCAACCGGATTTCTCTCTGTGTCCACGTAACATCAGGCCTGGGGGTGCATGAGCTCCTTTATTTCTGTGACTCTTGATCTAGCTGCAAGGAATGCTACTTGGATCTGTCCATTGGTGTCTTCAGTATGGAGGTACACGACGGCACCGCACGCATGTTCTGAGGCATCACTGAAGATGTGAACACTTCTTGTGCTGGTTGAGAGATCCATGTCGGTGCTGACATAACACCTTGGCAGTGTGACCTGAGATAGCTGTAGAAGTACTTTCTCCCAAGTAAGCCACGCTTGGAGAAGATATTCAGCTAGGTATGAGACGATGAAGCCGAGTGGATCGTACTGGCTGGCAAGAATCCAACATACGTTGCGCATGATGGGATAAACGTTCTTAATTTGACCGTGCTTGTAGCCGAGAGTGTCAGACAGACATTGCTATCATAATCCAAGTGTGCACTCTTGGGGTTCCACGCCACCCTTGTTCGTTCAAGCTCAAGCCCCTGTAGTTGAAGGAACAGCATGGCGGAAGAATCAGAATTAGCTCGGTAACATAGATAATTAAGATGTCTTATCTGCATAATATGCTTATATGATTGAACTGTTGAACTCTTGTTATTAGAATGTATCCCTTCGGACTCTGGTGTTGGCAGATGCATTTCCTCCTTCATATTGGCCTCAGTCACCTGGGGCCCAGAGAGGGGAGAAGTCAGGCTTGTCTATCACATGTCCCTGGTGCTATGCAGAATATCAGAAAGAGAAGAGGACAACAGGGAACATTGTCTTCATATGTGAATATGTGTCTTTACCCATTTTAAAGCATGTGAAGGGATGGCGTGATTAATGGGGAACCAGTTATTTGTCTCCACAATGTCTGTGCGCCAGTCACTCCCTCCTTTGGCCTTGGGGGAGATAAGGTCTGAGACAAGATGTCTCGAACCATTGTACTGATGTTGCAGCTATCCTGGGATAGTGTATGACCCAGAGGCTCATTCCCTTCAGGACTTTACAATTGATTTATGCCATAGAATGAGTTGGTATTTCTGTACTCTGAAGGGTTAGGGATGAGATCAGAGCCTCTTCTTAGGGGCCAAACTCTGTACAATAAGAACAGTCTTCATAACAAATGCTATCTGGCTGGGAGATACTCCTTTCTCATGTGTCACCTTGTGACCCATTCCATACATCTGTTGTTTGTCATGTAGACTACGAGGGTGTATCTTTGCTATACAATATATTTTGTATACTTTGTATGTCAGAGCTGCTCGCCACAACACTTGGAAGTGTTGAGTCAACCAGCCTCATTATTGTAGAAGCATTTACTCTATGCTCCCTTATTAATAAGGTTTGAATAAAGTAACATCCTGATTGGTGATTGACCTGGCCTCTCCTCATTGTTCATTAGGATTTCCACAACAATTTTGGCGACGAGGAGGTGATCTGCAACTTCACCTGTTGATCGCTCCTGAAGACCTGGGTAAATTGTGCACAGGGGATCTGAAATTGGGATCACAGGGAAACCACACTCCGAAGGAGCAGCTGTACCCGCCTAAGATCTGAGAGGAAGCGTGCACGGTTGGACACCAGATCCCGAACTTAGTACTGAGAGAGGTGAGCTTGGACAATCTATCAATAAGTGATGAAAGATTAAAAAAAAAATATATTTTTAAATATATAGATATAAAATTACAAAATCCCCTGTTGAGGATATGCTCAGGGCGAGGTCTTCCTAAAGAGGGCCACAGCTGAGGTAACTAGCAGGACTGAGTTGGGTTGATAAGAGTGTTTTTAAGTGAGGTATCCTTCAACATGATTGTTAATTAGCCAGTTGCGGGCTACTAAAAGTCCAGATCCGTGGTACTGGGTTGATCACAGTAGGACTGGTGAGGTTAATGTATTGAAAGAGAAACTAGAGTGCAGGTGACGCCTTGTGAGGGCATCTAGCTTGGTGAAGTTCAAATAATAACGTGCAATGTTTTTATGTGTCACGTTCCTGACCTTATTTCCTTTGTTTAGTCTTGTTTAGTTGGTCAGGACGTGAGCTGGGTGGGCATTCTATGTTATGTGTTTCTATGTTGGGTTCATTGCATTAGCCTGATATGGTTCTCAATCGGGGGCAGGTGTTTGACGTTTCCTCTGATTGAGAACCATATTAAGGTAGGCTGTTCTCACTGTTTGTTTGTGGGTGATTGTTGCTGTGTCTGTGTTTGTTCGCCACACGGTACTGTTTCGTTTCGTTTCGTTTCGTTCGTTCGTTCGTTTGTTCCTGTTCGTGCGTTCATGTTTTATGTTCTCAAGTTCAGGTCTGTTCACGTCGTTTTGTTATTTTGTATTTTGTCAGTGTTCTGTTTAGTTGGATAATTCCTTAAAATTCAACATTATGAACATTCACCACGCTGCGCCTTGGTCCTCCTTCCTTCCACATAAAGACGAGCGTTGCATTATGAAATGTTTTGATGAACGAAGTTAACAGGTATGCCCTGGGTTACTATTGTTAGATATTATTGTGAGTGTTTGTTATTCCCGGCACTTCACCGGAGGGGGAGGTTAGAATATACGAGGTAAGATTGGATTTGAGGATCGTATTACACAATTAGATAGAAGAAACAGGTAATCTGTAGGTAGTTTTGCACATTTGGATAGACATAAGAGAATCTATACCACAGTAATCCCAGTAGGCAATATCCCAGTGAGGAGACAACACCCTGTTTTGAGACCACTAAGGGTTACCCTGTTCAAATAGACAGGGTTTGAAATCTAAAAACAGAGCCAAACGGTTTTCCCTCTTGTCTGTCTCATCCCATGTGTGTCCGTGTTTGTGTTTTCTGTGAGTGTGTATGAGTGAATGAGCAGGAACCATGGGACCACACGGGAGCAAAGGACACGGCATTCCAGATCCCCCAACATGGGCCCTGAAGGTTATGGCTGATAAGTGGGGGGGACATTTCGGACCAGGTGAAATTGTGGCTGGCATATCGAAGGAGGTTTCCTTTGACAGGGACACTGAGTGTGACACTGTTGGATGAGGTTAGGGAGAGGTTTTATAGGGGGCAGCATTTTCACTTTTGGATGAATTGGTGCCCATAGTGAACTCCCTCCTACTCTGTCCCAGATGATAATATATGCATATTAGTATTACTATTGGATAGAAAACACTCTGAAGTTTCTAAAACGGTTTGAATTATGTCTGTGAGTATAACAGAACTCATATGGCAGGCAAACTTCCAAACAGGAAGTGAGAATTCTGAGAAGGGTCGATGTGAAAGTCATCGCCTATTCAATTCCCTGTAATATATGGATCTGTTTGCACTTCCTACGCCTTCCACTAGATGTCAGCAGTCAGTAGAACGTGGAATGAAGCCTCTACTGTCATGTGGGGCCGGATGGGAGCTATTTGAGTCAGTGGTCTGGCAGAATGCTAGTTCCTGGTCACGCGCGCCAGTCATGGAATGGCCATGAGTGCCATTACTTATACAGACATGAAGAAATGTTCCGGTTGGAACGTTATTGGATATATATGATAACAACATCCTGAAGATTGATTCTCTACTAAGTTTGACCAGTTTATTCAACTTGTAATATAACTTTTTGAAGTTTTCGTCCCACGTTTGCCTTCATCTGCGCCAGTGTTTGGACAAGTGTACTACACATGCTAGCTAAAGTTGCTAATTTGACATAAGTAATGGACATTATCGAACAAAAAAAATGATTTATTGTGGAAATAGGATCCCTGGCATTGCATTCTGATGAAGATAATCAAAGGTAAGGGAATATTTATGATGTAATTTCGTATTTCTGTTGCTCCAACATGGCGGAGAAATTTTGTTAAATCTGAGCGCCGTCTCAGATTATTGCATGGTGTGCTTTTAAAGTTAAAATGCATGGTGTGCTTTTTAGGTAAAAAAATAATCTGACACAGCGGTTGCATTAAGAACAAGTGTATCTTTAATTATACGTAAAACATGTATCTTTCATCAAAGTTTATGATGAGTATTTCTGTTATTTGACGTGGCTCTCTGTAATTACTCCGGATATTTTGGAGGCATTTCTGAACATGGCGCCAATGTAAAACGAGATTTGTGAATATAAATATGCACATTATCGAACAAAACATAAATGTATTGTGTAACATGATGTCCTATGAGTGTCATCTGATGAAGATTATCAAAGGTTAGTGATTAATTTTATCTCTATTTCTGCTTTTGTGTGACTATCTTTGGCTGGGAAAAATGGCTGAGTGTTTTTTGGATTTGGTGGTGATCTAACATAAATATATGTTGTGTTTTCGCTGTAAAACATTTTAAAAATCGAACACGATGGGTAGATTAGCAAGATGTTTATCTTTCATTTGCTGTATTGGACTTGTTAATGTGTGAAAGTTACATATTTCTAAAAAAAAAATTGAATTTTGCGCGCTGCCTTTTCAGCGGAAAGTTGGGTACAGACTGAGGAAGAAGGGAAAACAGACAAAGATGAGACAGTAAGGAAGAATATGAAAGACGATGAGAGAGATTTCTCCCTCCTTATTCTTCTCCTCACAATGTCTATTCATTGCTGCCGGTGCCTGTGGCTGCGGTGGTCGTGTTGGGAAGAATAGGAGCACTATATCCCACCAAGACTGACTGGACGACCATCAGAGAATGCACCATGATGAAGGATGAGAGCTTGGAAGCGTATCGAAGGAGACTGGAAACCTGTTTCAGGCTGCACAGCGGCATCAGACCTAATGAATTGAAATATGGAGCTCTGTTGAAGGACGTCCTGGTGAGGGGCCTGACACCAGACCTGGAGAAAGCAGTGAGAACCACCTGTATCAGTTGGGAAACTGAACCCCTGGCCGCTGTGGTACAACTTTGCAAACATGCTGAGCGACAGCAACGTGCTCAGAAGGAAGAAAAAAAATAAAAATAAAGTGAAGCCTCAGAAATTGCAAGCTGCCCAGTAAACATTCTACCAGTGGCAGGTGCCTGCTGGAGTTGGAGGTGGTGGAAGTGGAGGAACCCCCAAACTTGGAAGTTGCTTCCCCTGTGGCAAGGCAGGCCATTTCGCTGCACAATGCAATCAAGCCCAGCAGCCGAGGGGAAGAGCCAGGGGTGAACCAAGAGGCAGAGGAGCCCCAAGGAGTGCCTGTACAATCCAGGACAAGAACAGGAGGAAGAATATTGACATGATGAAGAGACAGGGACAGATGAGGTAGAATCGTCAGAGCAACCCGAGCTTTTGTTTAAAGAGTCACACCCTTACCAGAGTAGAGCCAACCGTGGAGGCTTGCGTCAATGGTGAGTCAATAATATTTCTTGTTGATACTGGGGCTGACAAAACCTCCCATGTCTAGTGAAACAGTCAAAACTGTAGGGGCTTCAGGCCTCCCATTCACAGAGCATGTAACTATGCCTCTGCCTGTCTCCTTTTGTGAGGAGAAGTGTCAACATCAATTTCTCTACTCTGGCCACTGTCCTGTCAAACTGATGGGCAGGGACATCCTGCGTAAACTGGGCATCAACATAACATGTGGCCAAACCGGTTTAACCGTTATTCATGAGGAGGAAGAGGGGGAGCAATTGATGTTAATGTCTGAGTTTTGTGACTGGTATTACACATGGGACATTGATAATGAGGTGCCCAATATTGTTAGTGTTTTCTCAATGACTAAACCCCATTGGGGCCACGAGGGCAGTTTCATGTCTGAAGCAGGCTTACATTGCACCTCCCATTTTTCACCATTGACAAGAGATCTCCATTATTAGAAGCAATGGCTGTGTGCTACATTACAGGATGAGTCAGTGCAGTGTGAGGGTTTATACTGTAGCCGTGATTTCTGTGCTTTAGGAGTTAATCTAACCCCTGCACAGAAAGAGTGCTACCTGTTTGAGGAAAGCACACCACATGTGTCCCTGGCAAAATCAGATTGAGTAGAATGGGCGGATATTGATGCTATTGACTGGAAGATGCGCCTTGATGGGTCAACTTATTCACACAGCACACTGACAAGTTGTTACCCATTCAGTTGGGAAACACCAACTGAGAGGGGTGTGCATGGTGTTGATCATGTTTATTTTTCTACCAATATTTTGTTGAGTGAAGACTCACCCCTCCTGAGAGGGGTCCCTGAATGCTTATGGGAAATGGACAAGTATTTATTTTGGGAGAATGAAGGGAGCAGGGCCAATGGTGGTCACTCCTAAGGATACCAGGCGCCCATCTAGAGCACAGTATCCACTCAATAGGGAGGCAACAGCAGGTATTACTCCTGTTCATGCATCCTTGTTAGCTAATGGCGCTTTAATTCCCCGTCCAGAATCACCCTGTAACACCCCTATCTTGCCTGTTAAAAAGCCTTCAGGTGATTGGAGATTTGTCCAGGATTTAAGGCTTGTGAACGATGCAGTTTTTGCCCGTGCCCCTGTGGTTCCCAATGTTACTACTCTGTTGGGGTGTTACCACCCACAGCACAGTGGTTCTCTGTGATTGATTTGGCTAATGCGTTTTTTCAGTATTCCTGTGGCACCAGAATCTCAGTTCTGGTTCGCCTTCACGTTTCTTAGTAAGAGATTTACGTGGACGGTGGCACCTATGTGCTATCCCCCCCAATGTTTTCAGCGGCTTTAGTGCAAAATCTGGAGGGTTTTATAGCCCCTGAGGGCAGCACTCTGATTCAGTATGTGGATGCTTTGTTGTTGTGCTCCAGCTCAATGGAAGCTTGTGAAACTGATACTCGTGCTCTGTTGATATTTCTTGCTGAGAATCGTCACAAAGTTTCAAAGAAGTTACAGTTGGTTTCACAGACAGTCAAGTATCTAGGTCATGACGTCATGACATCACTCCAAATGGCAGGCAGCTGGGTACAGAGAGGATACAGGCTATTCTCTCCGTCGCACAGCTGGTTACTAAACAACACATGATGTCATTGACTGATATGATAGGGTATTGTAGGACGTGGTTACCTAACTATGCTGAGGTGGTGCAGCCGCTTTCTGACCTTATTTATGGCCACAAAATGGCTATGAATGACACAATTAAGTGGACACCAGAGGGACTGACTGCTCTGACCTTACTAAAACAACTCATGACTACCTCTCCCTGTTTGGGGCTCCTTGACCATTCTAAACCTTTTAACCTCTCTTGGGTATGTGAGACGTCTTCAACAGCCAGTGAAACTGCTGGCCGCCAAATTGAAATACAGAAATACTCATTATAAAAATTCTGAAAACAAAACATATTTTACATAGGTTTAAAGATTAACTTCTTGTGAATCCAAACACAGTGTCAGATTTTAAAAATTGCTTTACGGCGAAAGCATACCGTACGATTATTTGAGAACATAGCCCAGCAGACAAATAATTACAAATAGTAACCAGCCAAGTAGAAGAGTTACACAAGTCAGAAATAGAGATAGAATTAATCCCTTACCTTTGATTATCTTCATATGGTTGCACTCAGCAGACATTAATTTACTCAATAAATGTTCCTTTTGTTCGATAAAGTCTCTTTATATCCAAAAACCCCCGTTTTGTTCGCATTTTCTTCAGTAATCCACAGGCTCAAACGTAGTCAAAACAGGCAGACAAAAAATCCAAATTGTATCCGTAAAGTTCATAGAAACATGTCAAACGATGTTTATATTCAATCCTCAGGTTGTTTTTAGCCTAAATAATCGATAATAGTTCAACCGGACAATAACGTCGTCAATATAAAAGGTAAACAAGAAAGGCACTCTCTCGGTCTCGCGCATGAAAAAGCTCTGTGACACTTTAGGGTCCACTCATTCAGACTGCTCTTACTTCCTCATTTTTCAGAATACAAGCCTGAAACAATTTCTAAAGACTGTTGACATCTAGTGGAAGGCATAGGAACTGCAATTTGAGTCCTAAATCAATGGATACTGTAATGGCATTGAATAGAAAACTACAAAACCAAAAAAAACAACAACTCCCGAATGGATTTTTCTCAGGTTTTTGCCTGCCAAATCAGTTCTGTTATACTCAGACACTATTTGAACAGTTTTGGAAACTTTAGAGTATTTTCTATCCAAATCGACCAGTTATATGCATATCATATCTTCTGGGCTCGAGAAGCAGGCAGTTTAATTTGGGCATGCTTGTCATCTAAAATTCCGAATGCTGCCCCCTACCCTAGAGAAGTTAACCTCTTTGTTTGTGAGAAGAAATGGCTTTATGTCATCTGTTCTTACAGGATCATGGAGTAAAGCAGCGCCCTGTCGGGTATTTTTCCAAACAGCTGGACAGTGTGTCAAGAGGCCTGTTTTTTTGTTTGAGAGCTGTGGCTGCTGCTGCTGAAGCTGTGCTGGCTTGTGCAGACATTGTTGCCATGTGTGAACTCACTGTACACGTGCCTCATGCTGTACATGCTCTTATTTCACAGGCAAAGACGGCCCATCTAACACCAGCTTAACTGCTCCATTATCAGAATGTTCTTCTGACAATGTCTCATGTGACCCTGAAGATGTGCACTGTGTTAAATCCTGCTACTTTGTTGCCTACCCGAGGAATGCATTAATGGTACTTTGTCATCAACAAAGAATTTACGAGGGGGATTTTATAAGGGCGAGACCCAAATGCAGACACAGGAGGCAGATGGTTGAGTTCAGATATTTATTGTACCAAAAGGGGTAGGCAAAAGGCAGGTCGGGAACAGGCGAGAGTTCATAAACCAGGTCAGAGTCCAAACAGTACCAGGGGATAGGCAGGCTCGAGGTCAGGACAGGCAGAGTGGTCAAGCAGGCGGATTCGGCGTCAGGGCAGGCAAAGGTCAAAACCAGGAGGGCTAGGAAAAACAGAGACTGGGAAAAATAAGAGCTAGGATAAACGCTGGTTGACTTGGCAAAACAAGACGAATTGGCACAGAGAGACAGGAAACACAGGGATAAATACACCGGGGACTAATGGGGAAAGCAGGAGACACCTGGAGGTGGGTGGAAACAATCACAAAGACAGGTGAAACAGATCAGGGCATGACAGATTTGATTGTTCACATTGGTGCGGTAGAATCATCTTAGAACCTAGATCCCGTGTACCAGAACCTATTCTAATCCAACCCCGGTGAACCCCATTCCGAACCTGTCATTGTCAGAACCCAATCAATATTTCCATACCACAATTTAATGAATCCTATCTGGGAATATCAACATGTGTCAATTATAGTGTCTTCCCAATATGCTGTAGCTGGAAGAATGGAACATGCAGCTGGAGACCCGTTAGACTGAAGGTGGGGCACACTATTGTTGACGGGAAAACTGACAATCGCTCTCCTCATCAATTTGGTTAGGCAATGTTTACTGATCATTATTGGATTTGTGGTGATAAAGCCTATTTCTACCTACCAACAAATTGGTCAGGGTGCTGTATTTTTGGTAAACTAATGCATAAATGTGGTAATGTGGTAATGCATAAAACAAACTCCTCTATTCCAAGCAGGTTAAGACGAGTTAAGAGGGGCATCTCGCAATCAAATGATGTCCCCAGTGACTCGCAACGATCCTCGAAATTGGAAAAGTTAATGGCGCAGGTTAATCCCCTGGTATGGGGCATCGGAGAATGCCCATGCATTGGATCGGCTCGGATATAATTTGGAATCCCTGGCAAATTTAACCACTTCAGGGTTTTCAATTATAAGACCAGAGTTGCAAGGAACTCAACTCATGGCCACACAAAATAGGGTGGCACTTGACATGTTGCTAGCACGTTAAAGGGGGGGGGGGATCAAATTATAGAAAATCACTGCTGTACATTTAAACCCAGGGAGACAAAAATTTGACTATTGTAGTGGAACATTTGAAGGAGCTTAGCGGTGTTTTCGAAAGGGAACACCAGCCTGACAACGACTGGAATCCATTTGGGTGGGTTCAGTCATTGTTTGGTGCTTGGGGAGCGACCGTCTTCCACTGGCTCATCTATGGTTTAATTTGCTGATTGCTCAGTTGCTGATTATCACTTGTGTGAAGAAATTGTGTAGTAAAGTGGTTGATGTTGTTCTTACTATGCCCTTGCTTGCAAATGAAGACGGTGTAGATGAAGAATCTGAGATTGATGGACAACAATCAGGTGAACCTAGTGAAGTATCCTCATTGGCCAGTGCAGATAGAGGGTTCACAGTATATGAATGATTTCCCTGACCTATTCTCTACTCCTGACTACATCTCTGACGGTGGGGACCCCAATCCTGACCATGGGAACCCAGATGTGGAGCTCATACATTTACATTTTGGTCATTTAGCAGACGCTCTTATCCAGAGCGACTTACAGTAGAGTGCATACATTTTATTACATTTCATTACATTTTACATACTGAGACAAGGATATCCCTACCGGCCAAACCCTCCCTAACCCGGACGACGCTATGCCAATTGTGCGTCGCCCCACGGACCTCCCGGTTGCGGCCGGCTGCGACAGAGCCTGGGCGCGAACCCAGAGACTCTGGTGGCGCAGCTAGCACTGCGATGCAGTGCCCTAGACCACTGCGCCACCCGGGAGGCCATGTTCCACACTGTGTGTACAAAGTGCCCAGGGGGGGTCTCTGTCATTGGTGTGGGAAGGGGTGGGCAAGGGGAACTGATGGGCATTTCCACCATGTTGATCCGTATCACTGTGTCCGCTGTAAGAGGGATGACTGTCCTATCTGTTGTGATGAGGCCAGTGTTTAGACACTGGTTCTCCTGTGGCAGGGAGCATTTCTAATTTCTGTATTTTCCTCAACAATGTATTATTCTGTATGATTAAACATGTGCAAGTATGTCTTGAGGAATAAAGGTTGTAAACTCAGTTTCCCAACGGAGAAAGCTTACATGGAAATGAGGTACATGACATTGAAGGGTTTTGATTCTCTATTTTTTTATTCATATATTCTGCAACAAATGTTAGTAAGATAACATGTTACTGTTCTGATGTCTCTGGAAGGGACAGAGTCCCTTGAGAGGGGAATGTGGAGGAAGAATCAGAATTAGCTCGGTAACATAGATAATAAAGATGTCTTATCTGCATAACATGCTTATGTGATTCAACTGTTGAACTCTTGTTATTAGAATGTATCCCTTCAGACTCTGGTGTTGGCAGTTGCACTTCCTTTGGAGTGTTGAGTCGACCAGCCTCATTATTGTAGAAGCAAATACTCTATGCTCCCTTATTAATAAGGTTTGAATAAAGTAATATCCTGATTGGTGATTGACCTTGTCTCTCCTCATTATTGATTAGAATTTCCACTAAAAACAGTTGAAGATGACTCTGTTTTTCCCATTGTGAGGGACCATATGATGGGGAATGTACCAACCTTGGTAATCTTCGGCTGCTACTGGGGGTACCTTCTTGTTGTGGCCGGACTCCAACAACTTGTGAACCTCTGCGCTGTACACTGCTGCTTCCTCTGGATCCTTGGAAAGACGCTTATCTGCCTCTCACTCACTCTCTTCGAAGCCTCCAAAAGAGCAATGTTCTTCTTCCACAAGAGGGGAGTGACGTACCTTTGAACCCTGCCCACTTCGACCCTGGCTGTCTTCTCCTCCAGTATATCATTGGCTTCTACATCTTGTCTGGACTGTCTGATAAGCTACTGAATCCTGTATGGTAGCGTATCCAACCACCAGAGCTTCTCTACATGGCTGAAGAGCTCTGCAGATGGAGAGACGAGGGATGTATGAATCAAATCAAAATCAAATCAAATTTTGTTGGTCACACACATATTTAGCAGATGTTATTGCAGGTGTAGCGAAATGCTTGAAGGCACTGTTGTGGAGCAAGACTTTGCTGTAGGAACGGTCTTGAAGGGTCCATCCGAGCTGAGACTTGATGGCGGCAGGTCTGCCAGGGGGACCCAAATGCATTGGCTCTGTCAGGGTGATCAGATGGGGATAGTCTGACTTGATGCGCAGTAGCGGCTGCGTCTGATCCAGCAGTTGAAGGGGAAGGCCTGATGTGCCGATACTTTTTCTGAAGGGCTTCAACAGGGTAGCTATGCGGTGCAAGGCCCAACTCGTTAGCTGTTAAGGCTCTGTGGATGTCAAAGGAGCTGTTGAGTAACAGGGGCAACAGAGAATGACACAGGAGCTCTATGGATGAATCTGATATCTTGACGCACCGTACGAAGTGCCAAGTCCTCAGTATTGCCGAGGAGGACTCGCTGCTCTGCTGCTTCGTGTATAAGTATAGTGTTCTCAGACCCGTCTTCGAACAGGGCGTACATGTCAAGCGACTTGTTGCCGAAGACTCAACTCATCTTCAACAACACCTTGCTGACAGAAGGTTGAGCAACATAGAAGGTCTCTGCAGTGGAGCTCACCAGGCAAATCCTCTTTACTGGCACCTTTGTGATGGAGGTCTTCATAGCGTTTATGTTAGCATTCTTCATAGCAGTCGGGCTAGTGTTGACCTCGTGGAGAAACTCATAATGCTTTTTCTCGCACTTAGGCTTGAGAGTACACTGAGCTGCTTGGTGTTCGCGTCCACACTTCCAACATCTTTCATTTGTCTTGATCCAGGATTCTTTCTGTTCTTTGGTTCATGTAATGCTGTGTGGTGTTACAGAACGGACAATATTTCTTTGGCTTCTTCCGTGACCTTTCCTCTCGAGACTGGTTGTGTGCAGAGACTTTGGCTTTGTCCTTTCTCTGCTCACCTCCATGGAGGATGGTGGTGGTCTTGGGGAATGTCTTTATGCTGATCTCGGTGTGAGCTAGGGTGCTCCCTGCTTTGGTCGCTACTGAATTGCGTGCCATCTACTTGCACCCTCACCTTGTACTCGAGCTACTCTGCCATGTGAAGGAGGGTTGGAATGGGTGTCTTGATGGGGTTCACACATCTCATGAAGCTGGCTCTTATGTTGTGTGGTAACTTAGCTAAGAGGTGGGAGACGTGTGAGGCACACCTCACTTTTGTCTGTCCATTACTCCCTAGCTGATCCAACATGCCAAGCAAGGCACACACCCTCAGAACGAATCTTCGGAATGACTTGGTGTCACCACTCTTGATGTTGGGGCCATCCATTAATTCTGCAATGTGTTGGAGGGCAAGCTGTTGGGGCTGGCCATACAGTTCTGTGAGGGATTGCATGGTGTCACTGTATGGGTACATGCTGTTGCTGTAGGAGTCAGCAATTAGCAAAGCCTCTTACAACTTCAGGTTGTCCACCAATATCTGAAACTTGAAGGACTCTGTTGCAGCTACAGGCAGCACATTGTCGAGGGCCACAGTTGAAGTTGGGGATGGTAGGAGTTCGTCCACAGTAGGAATGCTCCCGGCTGGGTGGAGAAGGTCTGTGTAGTGGACAAGTGAGTGCCAACGATGATCAGGTGAGTAGGCTCGGCGGCGATGGTCAGGCGAGTAGTCGCAGCGGCGATGGTCAGGTGAGGGCTGACAACAACGGCCAGGTGAGTAATTGCGGCAGCGACAGGCCGGTGCGAGCTGGCGATGGCGATCAGGTGTAGGCTGACCACAGCGGTCAGGTAAGTAGTCGTGGCGGCGAGGATAAAGTGAGTAGTCGCTGCGGCGCCAGTCAGGTGTGACCTGACAACAGCAATCATGTGTAGGCTGACCGTAACGGTCAGGTGAGGGCTGACATCGGCGATCAGGTGAGGCTCGATCCTCACAGTTGCGAGTCAGCCTGGGTAGTGACTTGAACTGTACGAGACCCATTGAACCAGATGAATTTAACTCTTCCGAAAGCTCAAATCAAATTAAATCTTGTCAGTCACATGCGCCGAATACAACAGGTGAAATACAGTGAAATGCTTACTTACAAGCCCTTAACCAACAATGCAGTTTTAAGAAAATCCCCCCAATAAGTAAGGGATAAGAATAGCAAATAATGAAAGCGCAGCCATAAATAACAATAGCGGGGCTCCAGTATCAATAGTGAGAGCTAAAGTATCTCCTGTGTCAACTTCTCAGTTTCCTCTCCTATCAGCTTCAGGCACATTACGACTGTTCTGGAAGAAGAACGGGTTTCTCTCTCATCTCGTACAGGAGGGTTCTGTGAGGGTTCTGCTGCTGACCTTGTTGTGAGAGGAATTAATTCAGCGCCCTCTGCTTGTGGTCCCTCGTTGGAGTGGTATGTTGTTGTGTGTGGTGTTGTCTGCCTTGACTCGTACCTTACCTCATAGTCGACCAGACAATGTGGGGGGCGAGTCTGATGGCGGGGACGAACCACAACTTGTGGAGGATCCTCTCTGGTGACTGGCATCCTTAGGATCTGGCAGTTACTGCAAACGGCTCAAAGGACCATGAAACATATGGGTTGTTTATGAATTCGAAGGACCAATGAAAAGGGATAAAAAATGTAGGTTCTGGATTTTAGGCCGGTAGCAACCACCACAGGGTGTCTGTTCAGAACATAAGGAAGCTGTAGTTCCAGTTCAAGGGTTTAATGAAGATCCACACACACAACACTACTCTCTCTGATACTAATTGTGGTTCTGTAAAGAAAAGGGAAGACCTTAGGCTATAGCACAGTATGGGAAAATATGCATAAATATACCTATTTGAATGTCAACAAACTAAACAGGCTATGTGGACCCAAAAACATGCTGGATGCACAAATTTAAAAAATTGAGAAATGTAGAAATATATGCATGTTATAAAAGATAATAAGCATGAGCAATCTACAACCGAAAATAGCTTAGCGCCACAGAGAAATGCAAACAAATGCTAATCACGAATAAGCATGCTAACTAGTAATGTATTCCGGATGACAATGCTAATGCTAACGTTAGCGGGGGTGTACACTAGCTAGCTAGCAAGTTTAACACAAATGGTACATATTTACAAGAGACAGTATTTAGCTCCAAACAACAAGACATCAGGATTTTTGCACTTACATTTAGCTGCACACACAATTAACATCAGAAAGAAAGGCATTTTTTTCTAAGGAGGTAACGTAAACTCACCCCATTCCGTACAAATGTGCGTAACCGAGGCATTCAAACGAGGCTGCAATGAAAACGAATGGGACTGTAGTGACTGTGTTTGCATCAAAATCCGGGGTGTGAAACTACGTTTTGATTCAGCGTTGATTGACATGGTAATGGGCTAAAAGTATTGGAGAAAAGATGAAAAAACGAACCCCTCTGATGCTGTACGTTATATGTACTCATTTTGTGCCGTACAGCCTTTTTCCACCGGGGGTAGCCCTTCTCTCGCAGATTAAAATCATGCGTAACCATATACACTTGTAAGAAAACTTCATTATTTTTGTCTAAATTAATATAATTATTGCTAATATTAAAATAATATTTCATGACTAGGGTGCCAATTGCATTTTTTTGCACGTCATTACTGCGAGCCATTATGACACTCAAAAGCCGGAACAGCTGCAGTTCACTTGTGAGGCTAACGTTAGCGCAGCCCTAAACCCCTCTTCAAATTCGACACAAACCTTCAAACAGGTATATGATGAGACATTACATAAACTCTTTACGTTTTATTTACATTTTAAAGTTGATTAGTTGGACAAATCGGGTGAAAAAAACTGTTTTCTTCACACAACATATTTCCCCCTTTCAAGATCACTTCATAGCCTTCACCCACCATTTTTAAAAAGACCCGACGGAGCTCATTGCCTTCTTGAATTATGCAGAGATGGGCATCATGAAGGTCTCGTCATTAATTTAGTTGGAAACGGGAGAAATTGTGCTTTACATTGGTATTGATATTACAGTTGATCTGGAAGTATTACGTTTTTTGGGCGCAAAAATAAGGTAAATTGTACGAACCAAGGCGATGTACAAAAGTGAGTGAGTTTACGTTAGAATAAGCAGGAGGGAAAAAACGGTTGGTCATCAGAATGGAAACTACAGACTGACTGAGGCCCTGCCTGATCAGGTCATATGTTAAGTCCCGTGAAAAAAGGCTGCTGATTGGCTAATAAAATTATGATGATTGGCGTGATCTTATATCGTTTATACAATTACCATGGCAGGAAAATGCCATGGTACTGGTGCAAATACCATGGTGTTTTCCTGCCATGGTAGAGACCAAAAAAACATGATGTTTTTTTTCATTGTACTAGCTACCATGGTACAAAAATTAACCATGGTAGTACAATGAAAGAAATACCTTGGTTTTGTACTAGCAGCATGTAGTTAAACATGAAAGTATGGTAGTTGTTTCCAATGTATTATGATGGTCTGTGTCCCACCGTTTTTCAGGTAAAGTGACCAAAAGCATAGTAATTTATGGTACTACGTTGACTACTCGCTCTGCAATGGCAAAGCAGAGGCCTAGTATCCTCTTAAACCCCTTTAGCTCATAGTGAAAAACCACAATACATATTTATTTATAATGAACCTTTATTTATCTAGGCATGTCAGTTGAGATTAAGAACATATTCTTATTTACAATGACGGCCTACACCGGCCAAACCCTAACCCGGACGATGCTGGTCCAATTGTGTGCCACCCTATAGGACTCCCAATCACAGCCAGTTGTAATATAGCCTGGAATTGAACCTGGGTCTTTAGTGACCCCACTAGCACTCAGATAAACCTCCCTTCATTCTTCTCACCATACCCTATCCAGGTCCCAAGGTTTAAGAGGGTACACTACACTACTAGACCATGGACTAGACCACTGAGCCACTCGGGAGCCCCAAGTCCATGGTCTAGTAGTGTAGTGTACCCTCTTAAACCTTGGGACCTGGATAGGGTATGGTGAGAAGAATGAAGGGAGTCTGAAACCTTGAAGATTTCAAATAGTTAGTTTGTGGTGCTTTTCTCTTCAGTGCAGTTTTTAGCTGTCTCTCACTCATTAAACTGACTTGGCCACTCTTATATAAATAGCCAACATTTAAAGTATGAATATCGCATAGATACATTTTCATCATATAATTATCAACATATCCCTCAAAACAGCAAGTTACAATGTTTCCCTTTGTTTACACCGTGTGAACGTTCGTTTGTCATGTCGCCATGAGGACAAGCTAGCTTGACTGGAGCTAACTTTAGCCAATGTTAGCTTCTATGCTAACAGACATTTATAAATGAATTAAACTATCAAAACGTCATCAATACATAACAACAATGATATAATTACAATCCATTTAACTTGGTGTTTCATATCCAATGCTTTTTAACTCGCTCACCGTGATGATAACGTTTAAAATATTTTGTTCATCTGGCGCTTCTCTATTCAGTTTTGAGTTGGCTTAGCTCTCTCATTCAACTGTCTCACTGACTAGGCAGGCTAGTGCGAGAGCCACTGTAGAGTGATCGAGTGTGAAGCAACCAAGAGATGCAACGACTCCCTCTGCGGGCCGAAACAAGCACAACACCCCTTTACTAAAAATACTATAAATGATTAAAAGATTAGGCCAAAGATTAGGCTACCATATATCTCACATTACCCCACATTTCAGGTTGGCAACACTGGGAACCTAAACATGAACAAAAAACGGTACTAATAATACAGAAAGTATTATCTCTTTTCACAGCAACTATTTCCCTTTAACTTTGATGTTACGGACAAACTAGGACCAACAATTGCAGCCTTAAGTTTCTGACTTTATCAGAAACTATAAATAAATGAATCAATATAATACCAACCAACCTATTTTGACCTTACGGGCATTTATTTATGAAATACATTATACTGCCATTGTACTATGGCAACACACAATTAATATAGATATTCGTGCGTTACCATGGTAGAATGTATAATACAGGTCAAAACCATGGTATTTTTGTGATCCACATCTATACCATGGTAAAAATGAGGCAATACCATGGTATAATTTAGGTAAATGACAGTACCATCATACTTCAAGACTAAAACCATGGTACATTTCCATGATTCAGACTATACCATGGTATAAGTGAAAGTACCGTGGTACATTTTTGTAAGGGACGCTAAGAACAGGATAAAAGACAATGTATGCTTGATCCGAAAATGTGGTCGGAATCGTCATATGGATGGTGTGATGCAATTGCGGAGCCTCCAGAAGCAGGCAAAGGCCAAATTAAGCTATGTACCGTACGGCGTGCGCCTGCCAAATTTTGTAACAATGCGGAGGGTTCCATGTAGCTCCGCATTGACATGATTGGTTGACAGTAGGTGGGGGCGGGAGGTCCAGTATAAGCACAAACTCACTTCCTTGACAACTTCCTTCACAACACCTCTGCTCTGCTCCACTAGGCGCAAGAAGTATGAAAGTCCTGACATCTGCAGAGGCTGCATCGCAGTAAATACTGTAATTGAAAGTAACAACATCAGGAAAATGAGTGCTTTGCTGGAACTGTATTTATATAACATGAATCCACAACTAAGAAGTTCAACCAGGGAACGCAGTATAATGGAAGAGGTGAGGATGCTGTACAGGGTTCTGAGCTGGCAATAATTTAACTCAGAGCATCATGGTCTCAGCGCATTTCGTATTATTCTGTATGTAAATCTGTGACAACACATTTAGTATGATATGTTACGTTTTGTATGGTATGTATTAATTTGTGACTATCCATCACCCATTTTCTACAACATTTAACAAATTACAAGTGGTACTATATGTTATGAATTAGCAAAACGTAAAATACAGTTGAAGTCAGAAGTTTACATACACTTAGGTTGGAGTCATTAAACCTAGTTTTTCAACCACTCCACAAATTTCTTGTTATTAACAAACTATAGTTTTGGCAAGTTGGTTAGGACATCTAGTTTGTGCGTGACACAATTAATTTTTCCAACAATTGTTTATAGACAGAATATTTCACGTATAATTAATTGTATCACAATTCCAGTGGGTCAGAGGTTTACATACACTAAGTTGACTGTGCCTTTAAACAGCTTGGAAAATTCCATAAAATTCCATAATTGACATAATTTGAGTCAATTGGAGGTGTACCTGTGGATGCATTTCAAGGCCTACCTTCAAACTCAGTGCCTCTTTGCTTGACATCATGGGAAAATCAAAAGAAATCAGCCAAGACCTCAGAAAAACAATTGTAGACCTCCACAAGTTTGGTTCATCCTTGGGAGCAATTTCCAAATGCCTGAAGGTACCACGTTCATCTGTACAAACAATAGTACGCAAATATAAACACCATGGGACCACGCAGCCGTCATAACGCTCAGGAAGGAGACGCGTTCTGTCTCCTAGAGATTAACGTACTTTGGTGCGAAAAGTGAAAATCAATCCCAGAACAACAGCAAAGGACCTTGTGAAGATGCTGGAGGAAACAGGTACAAAAGTAACTATGTCCACAGTAAAATGAGTCCTATATCGACATAACCTGAAAGGCCGCTCAGCAAGGAAGAAGCCACTGCTCCAAGACCGCCATAAAAAAGACAGACTACGTTTTGCAACTGCACATGACAAAGATCGTACCTTTTGGAGAAATGTCCTCTGACCTGATAAAACTACAATAGAACTGTTTGGCGATAATGACCATCGTTATGTTTGGAAGAAAAAGGGGGAGGCTTGCAAGCCAAAGAACACCATTCCAACCGTGAAGCACGGGGGTGGCAGCATCATGTTGTGGGGGTGCTTTGTGCAGGAGGGCCTGGTGCACTTCACAAAAAGGATGGCATCATGAGGAAAAGAAATTATGTGGATATATTGAAGCAACATCTCAAGACATCAGTCAGGAAGTTAAAGCTTGGTCGGAGAATGGGTCTTCCAAATGGACAATGACCCCAAGCATACTTCCAAAGTTGTGGCAAAAAAGGACAACAAAGTCAAGGTATTGGAGTGGCCATCACAAAGCCTTGACCTCAATCCTATAGAAAATTTGTGTGCAGAACTGAAAAGGTGTGTGCGAGCAAGGAGGCCTACAAACCTGACTCAGTTACACCAGCTCTGTCAGGAGGAATGGGCCAAAATTCACCCAACTTATTGTGGGAAGCTTGTGGAAGGCTACCCGAAACGTTTGACCCAAGTTAAACAATTTAAAGGCAAGGCTACCAAATACTAATTGAGTGTATGTAAACTTCTGACCCACTGGGAATGTGATGAAATAAATAAAATCTGAAATAAATCATCCTCTCTACTATTATTCTGACATTTCACATTCTTAAAATAAAGTGGTGATCCTAACTGACCTAAGACAGGGAATTTTAACTAGGATTAAATGTCAGGAATTGTGAAAACTGAGTTCACATACACCTTAGCCAAATACATTTAAACTTCTGACTTCAACTGTATGTTAAACATTTTTTAAATGTATGATACGTTACGAATTCTAGCTAGGTATGTTACCTAGCTGGCTAACGTTAGCTAGGCTAGGGGTTAGGATTAAGTTCAGGAGTTAGGTTAAAGGCTTGGGGAAGGGTTAGCTAAAGGGGTTAAGGTTAGGTTTAGGGGAAGGGTTAGCTAACATGCTAAGTAGTTAAAAAGTATCTCAAATGTAGTAAGTAGTTGAAAAGTTGCTAATTAGCTAAAATGCTAAAGTTGTCTGTGATGAAATTCGAAATTGGGTTGCTAGACATTCACGTTATATGCCTACCCATCCACCCAGACCAACCACCCTACTGGCTTAATTAACATTACCAATAGTAACATGACATACTAATATGGTAGTCCCGGGAATTACGTTTACTATGTTACGTCTAGTCTATGGGACCAGGCTGCTTAGAGAAGTCCAGCTCTCAGCAACAATCACTCTTTGCTTTGTCTATAAATGTGCAGCCTATGATAATGCATCACACAATTTTTTTAAATCCACTACTATCCTTGAATATCAAAATCTGAACAGCTGCCTAAACCTATGGCTATTAGGCTATTACTTCTTCATTAACTTTTTTTAATTCATCACGAGCATAGGCAACATATGGCGCATTTCCTGTATGGGGGGTGCCCGCAGTCATTCTCCCCACAGGAGAGCAACGCCCCTCAGTCGTCTCTCCTCAGCACCACCCCTCATCCCAACCTGCCCCTCTCCTCTCAAAGGGATGCAAGGGAGTGACGCAGGATAGACGGGAAAACTGCGCCGAACCTCGAAGGAAAGATTGGATAGGGGTGATGCAATAAGACAAATTCTGGAAACCCAAGTGTAAATCACGGAACCTCCGTTCCCTAGAAAAGAGACCGAAGCACGGCCTGTATGGTCAGTGGACGTGGATGCCAGACTCACATGTTATCTATTTTACGCAGCCACTCATTAATGTTTTGATGGATGCGGCTCGAATTTGGACAATTGGTTGAGGTAGGCGAAGCTTAGATATTCGTGTTGACTGTGTTTTCTCATCGTGACCGATAATCCTTCTTCGAGTCAATTGAAGAGGTCTAAACCTTGAAGGGGATACAGGCCAACCAATCTATAGATTTGGAAATAAAATAATTTTATGGGGATACCTATTTTAACGACTTAACTTGTTTTTTCTTCTGCGACTCAGGGTTGATACATTTCCCACTGATCCTTCGATTCAAATGTCAAAATAGTGTTATAGGCTATTGGTAGGATAATTCATACATTTGCATCAGAGAGGAGGATTCACCATACACCTTTTCGTAGCCAAAAAAATTCAACATGAATTACCTGCGTCGTCGGCTGTCGGACAGCAATTTTATGTCCAATTTGCCCGATGGGTACATGACTGATCTACAACGCCCTGACCCGCCGCAGCAAGACCCTGCAGTAGTGTCGCCTGGACCACCGGAGAGGCGTGTGTCTACCAGCCAGCAGTCGGAGGGCACTGGCAGCGGAGCCGGAGCTGGATTTTTATCTTCCTTTACTAAAGCTGTCAAACAAACCACTGCTGCTGTTGCTGAGAAAGTCACCGAGGTAGCAGACAAAGCAGGCGTTGCCTCTGGTGCCAAGATACTCCTGGTAATTGATGAGCAACAAACAGACTGGTAAGGAGAGTGCTGTGTAAGGTTACACGTTATGGCCCCTGTCTAGACTCAAATGGGTGTCAGTATGCTACCAAGAAACACAACGTCATTAGGATATAATTCATCTTTACTATGGTCATAACACACGCACACATATCCTCACAAGGATAGTAAAACAAGGAATATTCTGACAAGTGGGGACATTTCGCCAGTCCCCACAAGGAAAAAGGTTATTTTAGGCTTAGGGGTTAATTTTAGGGATAGGGTTACAATTAGGGTTAGGGTTAGAATGTGGGGTTAGGTTAGGCGTTATGGTTGGGTTAGGGGTTAAGGGTTAGGATTTTGAATGCGAATCAATTGTTTGGTCCCCACAAGGATAGTAACACACACACACACACACACACAACGAGACCACATTTTACTAATTTAGCAGACTCTTATCCAGAGCAATTTACAGGAGCAATTAGGGTTAAGGGCCTTTCGCCTAGTCGGCTCAGGGATTCAAACCAGCGGCCTTTCGGTTACTGTCCCAACGCTCTTAACCGCCAGGCTACCTGCCGCCCAACTGCTGCAGACTACAGTGTACACCGAGTGAATAAAACATTAGGAACACCTTCCTAATATTGAGTTGCACCCCCTTTTGCAATCAGAATAGCCTCAATTTGTTGGGGGATGGTCTCTACAAGGCGTCGAAAGCATTCCACAGGGATGCTGGCCCATGTTGACTCCAATGCTTCACACAGTTGTGGATGTACTTTGGGTGGTAGACCATTTTTGATACACACAGGAAACTGTTGAGCGTGAAAATCCAGCAGGGTTGCAGTTCTTGACACACTTCAACCGGTGCGCCTGGCACCTACTACCATACCCCATTCAAAGGCACTTAAATATTTTGTCTTGCCCATTCACCGTCTGAATAGCACACATACACATTCCATGTTGCAACTGTCTCAAGGCTTAAAAATCATTCTTTAACCTGTCTCCTCCCCTTCATCTACAATGATTGAAGTGGATTTAACGAATGACATCAATAAGGGATCATAGCTTCACCAGGATTCCCCTGATTCACCTGGTCAGTCTATGTCATGGAAAGAGCAGATGATCCTGATGTTTTGTACAATCATTGTTGATCAATGTTATCCACAGTTATTATCATACCTACATAGGCCACTGATATAATGAAGATGTCTTGGGCAATGCAAATGGTGCAATTGCCCTTTTGTACCACCAGCACATTCCAGATAGCCTCACTTGTGCCAGGCATGGTAACTAGACTGGGCTACATATTGAAATGGTTCTGTCAGGCCAAATAAGGGCACATTCAGAATGTACATTTTTTTGGTCTGCTTATCAGCCCATATGAGAGCCCCAAATGATTCAGTATTTACCTTAGGCAAAATGTGTAAGATGCCATGATGATTTCTTGGTCCATGATAGTTCATGTTCCTTTCCAGTGTGTTAAACTGGGTTCGTTTCATTTGATAATACATGTATATCTACAGTTACTTCAGAAAGTATTCATACCCCTTGACTTACTTTACATCTTGTTGTGTTACAGCCTGAATTCAAAATCGATTAAGTCGATTTTCACCCATCTACACACAATACACCATAATGACAAAGTGAAAACATGTTATTAGACATTTTAGCAAATATTTTGAAAATGAAATACAGAAATATCTAATTTACAAAAGTATTCACACCCCTGACTCAATACATGTTAGAATCATCTTTGGCGGAGATTACAGCTGTGAGTTTTTCTAGGTAAGTCTCTAAGAGCTTTGCACACCTGGATTGTACAATATTTGTTCATTATTCTTTAAAAAATTCTTCAAATTCTGTTCAGTTGGTTGTTGATCATTGCTAGACAGCCATTTTCAAGTCTTGCCATAGATTTTCAAGACGATTTAAGTCAAAACTATGACTAGGCCACTCCGGAACATTCAATGATATCTTGGTAAGCAACTCCATTGTATATTTGGGCTAGTGTTTTAGGTTATTTTCTTGCTGAAATGTGAATTTGTCTCCCAGTGTCTGTTGGAAAGCAGACTGAACCAGGTTCTCCTCTAGGATTCTGCCTGTGCTTAGAACACTTTGTATTCAAGTTAGTTTCTTTGCCACATTTTTTGCTGTTTTACTTTAGTGCCTATTGCAACAGGATGCTTGTTTTAAAATATTTGTATTCTGTACAGACTTCCTTCTTTTCACTCTGTCATTTAGGTTAGTATAGAGTAACTACAATGTTGTTGATCCATCCTCAGTTTTTTCCTATCACAGCCATTAAACGCTGTAACTGTTTTACAGTCGCCATTGGTCTCATGGCGACGTCCCTGAGCGGTTTCCTTCCTCTCCAGAAATTGAGTTAGGAAGGACGCATGTATCTTTGTAGTGACAGGGTGCATTGATACACCATCCAAAGTGTAATTAATAACTTCACCATGTACAAAGGGATATTCAAGGTTTGCTTTTTTACCCATCTACCAATAGGTGCCCTTCTTTGCGAGGCATTGGAAAACCTCCTTGGTCTTTGTGGTTGAATCGATGTTTGAAATTCACTGCTCGACTGAGGGACCTTACAGTATCAGTGCCGTCGGAAACTATTCAGGCCCCTTAACTTTATCCACATTTTGTTACATTACAGCCTTATTCTAAAATGTATTAAATTGTTTTTTCCTCATCAATCTATACACAACATTCACAATGACAAAGCGAAAACAGGTTTTTAGAAATGTAGAAATTAAAATTTGTCACGATCGTGTGGCGGATTAACGGACCAAAATGCAGCTTTTGGAAAATATGCCATCTTCTTTTATTTTAACACGAACGAAGATGAACACGACACAAAAACACTTTACAAACTAACAAAATAACAAAACGACCGTGAAGCTACAAACGTTGTGCACAAACATACATGCTACTAACGTTCTTACATAGACAATTACCCACAACCAATGAGAGCCTATGGCTACCCTAAATAAGGCTCCCAATCAGAGACAACCGAAATCAGCTGTCTCTAATTGGGAACTCATTCAGGTAACCATAGACTCTCCTAGATGACTAACCAACATAGACAACGCTAGACATCTACACTCAACACAAAACCATATACTTCACCCCATAACCCCTTTACCAAATAAACACCCAAAACCAACAAAACATCAACATTCCCCATGTCACACCCTGACCTAACTAAAATAATAAAGAAAACAAAGAATAATAAGGCCAGGGCGTGACATAACCCCCCCCTTGAGGCGCGAACTCCGGGCGCACCATACACAGTCTAGGGGAGGGTCTGGGTGGGCTCCCCTCCACGGTGGCGGCTCCGGCTCTGGTCGTAGTCCCCACGTCACCACAGTACCTAACCACCTCCTAGGCTTCCTCCAAACGACCCCCCTCCACATTAACCCCATTGCATTAAGGGGGAGTTCCGGACTAAGGGACAGCTCCGGACTAAGGACCAGTACCAGGGTAAGGGGCAGTACCAGGGTCAGGGGCAGTACCAGGGTCAGGGGCAGTACCAGGGTCAGGGGCAGCACCAGGGTAAGGGGCAGCACCAGGGTAAGGGGCAGCACCAGGGGAAGGGGCAGCTCCAGGGTAAGGGGCAGCTCCGGACTGAGGAATGGCAGCTCCGGACTGAGGGACTGCAGCTCCGGACTGAGGGACTGCAGCTCCGGACTGAGGGACTGCAGCTCCGGACTGAGGGACGGCCCATGGCTGGCTGACAGATCTGGCTGCTCATGGCTGGCTAACGGATCTGGCTGCTCATGGCTGGCTGACGGATCTGGCTGCTCATGGCTGGCTGACGGATCTGGCTGCTCATGGCTGGCTGACGGATCTGGCTGCTCATGGCTGGCTGACGGATCTGGCTGCTCATGGCTGGCTGACGGATCTGGCTGCTCATGGCTGGCTGACGGATCTGGCTGCTCATGGCTAGCTGACGGATCTGGCTGCTCATGGCTAGCTGACGGATCTGGCTGCTCATGGCTAGCTGACGGATCTGGCTGCTCATGGCTAGCTGACGGATCTGGCTGCTCATGGCTAGCTGACGGATCTGGCTGCTCATGGCTAGCTGACGGATCTGGCTGCTCATGGCTAGCTGACGGATCTGGCTGCTCATGGCTAGCTGACGGATCTGGCTGCTCATGGCTAGCTGACGGATCTGGCTGCTCATGGCTAGCTGACGGATCTGGCTGCTCATGGCTGGCTGACGGATCTGGCTGCTCATGGCTGGCTGGCGGCTCTGGCAGATCCTGTCTGGTTGGCGGCTCTGGCAGATCCTGTCTGGTTGGCGGCTCTGGCAGATCCTGTCTGGTTGGCGGCTCTGGCAGATCCTGTCTGGTTGGCGGCTCTGGCAGATCCTGTCTGACGGACGGCTCTAGCGGCTCCTGTCTGGCTGGCGGCTCTAGCGGCTCCTGTCTGGCGGACGGCTCAGTGGGCTCATGGCAGACGGGCGGCTTTGCAGGCTCATGGCAGACGGGCGGCTTCTGCCGGCTGAGGCGCACTGTAGGCCTGGTGCGTGGTGCCGGGACTGGTGGCACCGGGCTGGGGACACGCATCTCAGGGCTAGTGCGGGGAGCAGCAACAGGACGCACAGGACTCTGGGGACACACAGGAGGCTTGGTGCGTGGTTTAGACACTGGTGGTAAAGGGCTGGAGACACGCACCATATAGCTAGTGCGTGGAGGAGGCACTGGTGGTACTGGGTTGGGGCGGGGAGGTGGCGCCGGTAATACCGGACCGTGCAGGCGTACTGGCTCCCTTGAACGCCGAGCCTGCCCAACCTTACCTGGTTCTATGCTCCCCGTCGCCTGACCAGTGCGGGGAGGTGGAATAACCCGCACCGGCCTATGTAGGCGAACCGGGGACACCATGCGTAAGGCTGGTGCCATGTACGCCGGCCCGAGGAGACGCACTGGTGACCAGATGCGTTGGGCCGGCTTAATGACATACGGCTCAACGCTCAGTCTAGCCCGGCCGATACGTGGAGCTGAAATGTACCGAACCGGGCTATGCACGCGTACAGGAGACACCGTGCGCTCTACTGCGTAACACGGTGTCTGCCCGTACTCCCGCTCTCCACGGTAAGTACAGGGAGTAGGCGCAGGTTTCCTACCTGACTTCGCCACACTCCCTTTAAGGCCCCGCCCAAGAAATTTTTGGGTTGTACTCACGGGTCTCCAGCCTTGTCTCCGTGCTGCCTCCTCATATCGCCTCCTCTCGGCTTTCGCTGCCTCCAGCTCTTCACGAGGGAGGCGATATTCTCCAGGTTGATCCCAATGTCCATCTCTTTCCAATTCGTCCTCCCAACTCCAGAGATCCTGTGTAGGTAGGTCCTGTTGCCGCCTTCCATGCCGCTTGGTCCTATGGTGGGTAATTCTGTCACGATCGTGTGGCGGATTAACGGACCAAAATGCAGCTTTTGGAAAATATGCCATCTTCTTTTATTTTAACACGAACGAAGATGAACACGACACAAAAACACTTTACAAACTAACAAAATAACAAAACGACCGTGAAGCTACAAACGTTGTGCACAAACATACATGCTACTAACGTTCTTACATAGACAATTACCCACAACCAATGAGAGCCTATGGCTACCCTAAATAAGGCTCCCAATCAGAGACAACCGAAATCAGCTGTCTCTAATTGGGAACTCATTCAGGTAACCATAGACTCTCCTAGATGACTAACCAACATAGACAACGCTAGACATCTACACTCAACACAAAACCATATACTTCACCCCATAACCCCTTTACCAAATAAACACCCAAAACCAACAAAACATCAACATTCCCCATGTCACACCCTGACCTAACTAAAATAATAAAGAAAACAAAGAATAATAAGGCCAGGGCGTGACAAAATTGTAAAAATACCTTATGTATATAATTATTCAGACCCTTTGCGATGAGACTCGAAATTGAGCTCAGGTGAATTCTGTTAAAATGTATCATCCTTGAGATGTTTATACAACTTGATTGGAGTCCACCTGTGGTAAATTCAATTGATTGGACATGATTTGAAAAGATGCACACCTGTCTATATAAGTTCCAACAGTTGGCAGTGTATGTCAGAGCAAAAACCAAGGCATGAGTTAGAAGGACTTGTCCGTAGAGCTCCGAGACAGGATTGTGTCGAGTCACAGATCTGGGGAAGGGTACCAAAAAATGTCTGCAGCGTTGAAGGTCCCAAAGAAGACAGTTCTTTGATTCACAGGATTCTTAAATGGAAGAAGTTTCAAACCACCAAGACTCTTCCTAGAGCTGGTCGCCCAGCCAAACTGAGCAATTGGAGGAGAAGGGCCTTGGTCAGGGTGGAAGCCACTGTTTTTCAAAAATTTAAATACATTTGCAAACATTTCTAAAAACCTGTTTTCGCTTTGTCATTGTGGGATAATGTGTGTGGATTGATGAGGAAAATCTTTTATTTGATCTATTTTAGAATAAGGCAGTAACGTAACAAAATGTGGAAAAAGTCAAGGGGTCTGAATACTTTCCGAACGTACTGTAATTGTATGTGTAGTGTACAGAGAAGAGGTAGTCATTAAAAAATCATGTCAAACTTTATTATTGCATACAGAGTGAGTCCATGCAACTTATGTGACTTGATAAGCACATTTTTACTCCAGAATTTATTTAGGCTTGCCATAAAAATTGGGTTGAATACTTATTGACTCAAGACATTTCAGCTTGTCATTTTTGTATTAATTTGTAAACAGGCTGTAACACAACAAAATGTGAAAAAAGGTCAAGGGGTGTGAATACTTTCTGAAGGCACTGTACATCAAGTATGCTTGTGAGATAGCATTACAAAACTACTCTCTAAAGTAGTCCTAGTTTTTATGCAATTCAAATATTTTCTCTTGCCTTTCTTCTCTAGGGTAAAGGTCTTCAAAGGTAAAAAGATTCATGGTGAATTTGACATTAAGGTGGAACAGGTGGGTTGCTTGTTCACCTTTGTTATTTTAATTGTCTATTTTAAATCAGAGATGGAGAGAGGAGATTTGAGGTTATAGAACAGCCAATGAAACTCACAGGTCACCTCATGATGGGTGTTATTGAGTACAGGGCTTGAAGCACACAGATAGACAACCCCTGCATCTACATCTAAAAAAAAGTAGTATCTAGAACCTAAAATGCTTCTTCAGCTGTCGCCATAGGGGAACCCTTTTAAAAATCATTTTTGGTTCCAGGTAGAACCCTTTTGGGTTCCATGTAAAAACCCTTCACACAGAGGGTTTTACATGGAACCCAAAATAGTTATACCCGGAACCAAAACGTTTTTTTCAAATGGAACAGCTGAAGAACTCTTTTGAAACCGTTTTTTCTAGGAGTGTACATGGGTGCTGCAGACCTGCACTTACTGTATGCAATAAACAATGAATCAAAGAAATCCCAAGACATGCACATACTGTATAGTTGAACTATGTTAAGCGGACTGACAGTTGGATAATTATCAAGTGTGATAATAATGTTGTCATATTTGTCAAATATATTAAGGAAATAGGTCACTCTGAATCTGCTAACAATATCCATGGAAAATAAAATGATCTCATGGACCCCAAAACATTTATACCCGGTGGTGGCTTTATAGAACAATGAAGTTGCTACCCTCTGTGCTTTGTAAATGAAGACTTGAAAATGCTTCTGGATTATTTTCTCTACCGGCATTTTCAATGTCTCCTATTTCTGTCTGCTCCTTTTATGTTGCATTAGAGTGTTTCCACTATGCACCCCATGAGTCTCAGCATGTCTCATTATCTGTGGAGGTGATAATGGCTACCTTCTGCCTCAGTTTTTGGGGACAAAGCCATTGAAGTAATACAGTAGTTCACCTCAAAATCAAAGTCTGTCAGACAATTCTGATCTCTTAAGTGGGCTAATGTGAAGATGAATCAATGTTCCACACCATCTATTTTGTAGAGCCACCTGTCTCAACTCCAAAGAAATGGAAAAAATCTAATTTCATCACGCCTGGAAAACGTTGATTTTGCAGTGAACTACAACCGTAACATGTCCCTGTTATGATCACATTGAGGTTTGACTTGGATTAACACGGATGTTGTCCACTCAGGCTGACTTCTCTGAAATCAACCTAATAGCGCATGCTACAGGGGGCTATAGTGTTGATATCGAAGCAATCCGGAATGGAACCATGGTGACCAAGTAAGTCTACTGTACATCCTTTGAATACAGTGTTCTACATGATGTTTAAGATAATCAGACACAAATATCTATCATGACACAAGGCGAGACCCAGATGCAGACACAGGAGGCAGATTGTTGGAGTCTTACAATATTTATTAATCCAAAAGGGTAAGGCAAGAGAATGGTCGTGGACAGGCAAATGGGTCAAAACCAGTTCAGAGTACCAGAGGGCAGGTACCAGAGGGCAGGCAGGTACCAGATGGCAGGCAAAATCAAGGTCAGGGCAGGCAGGATGATCAAGCAGGTGGGAAAGTAGTCCAGAGTCCGGCAGGGGTCAAAACCGGGAAGACTATCAAATAGAGAATAGCAAAAGGAGAATGGGGAAAAAACCACTGGTTGACTTGACTAACATACAAGACGAACTGGCACAGAGAGACAGGAAACACAGGGATAAATACACTGGGGAAAATAAGCGACACCTGGAGGGGGTGGAGACAATCACAGGAACAGGTGAAACAGATCAGGGCGCGACAATATTATAAGTGTGTCCTGATTGCTTATGTTACAAGATATGCATGGTTTCTTGTTATTTTCAAGTGCAAAATGCAGAATAAAATGTTGACATGTCTGTTTGAATATAATGTATTGGTAATGTGTGATTTTAAAATTTTCCAAGGTGTTTCAGGCCAGACTTTGTGCTGGTTAGGCAGCATGCCTTCAGTATGGCCAAGAATGGAGACCACCGACACATAGTGATTGGGTTACAGTATGCTGGTCTCACGGGTGTAAACTCTCTACACTCTGTCTACAACTTCTGTGACAAACCATGGGTGGTAAGCGTGGCAATTTAAAGCAGATTCAATTGTGTGTTGTTTGCTTTCTGAGCCTAATCTAATTCAAGTAAACAGCCATGACTGCTAGACAGATCATGACTTTTGATTTAACTGAAAAAGTCACCTCTTGTGTATTATCGCGTCTCGTTTCAGTTTGCTAATATGGTGAGATTGTACAAGCAACTGGGACCAGAGGAATTCCCACTGATCGAGCAGGTTTACTATCCCAACCACAGAGAAATGGTGGGTGTTTTGCCATCTGCTTCCCTCTACTCCTCCCCCCACCACGACATGGCCACGTCTTCACACTAAACAGACCTAAGCAAAGACTATTAGGTGGCCCTTCTGTTAGAATAACACATTTCTGTGTCCAGTAAGAAAAAGACAAAGCTAGCACACATCAATAATCCATCTCAGATCTATCACAACAATCAATCTTAATATTGTCTCTGATTAGACTGAGGGTTCATGTGTACAGGTCGCAGTAGAGCCAGAGTGGGTTTGATTATTCCTGCGCCCTATGGATCCCCTCAGTAGCACTGCAATGAGATCAGTGTCTGTGCTGCCGCAGTGTTGCCCCCCTCCACACCCGCAGTCGCGGGTCTGCTCTCGGCGCAGCTCCCCTCAATGATCAACATGAATCGCTCCATAACTCTGAAAGTTTTACTGCTGCTGTTTGGGCTCATGATGCCCTCAGCATATTCACACATATTCTAACATTTACATAGGTATTCATACCCTTTACGCAGTACTTTGTTGAAGCACCTTTTGCAGCGATTACAGCCTCGGGTATGATGCTACAAGCCTGGCACACCTGTATTTGGGGAGTTTATCCCATTCTCTAAAGATCCTCTTAAGCGCTGTCAGGTTGGATGGGGAGCATCGCTGCACAGCGATTTTCTGGTCTCTCCAGAGATGTTCGATCGGGTTCATGTCCGGGCTCTGGCTGGGCTACTCAAGAACATTCAGAGACTAGTCCCGAAGCCACTCCTGTGTTGTCTTGGCTGTGTGCTTAAGGTTGTTGTCCTGTTGGAAGGTGAATGCTTGCCCCCAGTCTGAGGTCCTGAGTGCTCTGGAGCAGGTTTTCATCAAGGATCTCGCTGTACTTTGCTCCGTTCATCTTTCCCTTGATCCTGACTAGTCTCCTAGTCCCTGTAGCTGAAAAACATCCCCACAGCATGATGTTGCCACCACCATGCTTCACCCTAGGGATGGTGCCAGGTTTCCTCCAGACGTGACATTTGGCATTCAGGGCCAAAGAGTTCAATCTTGGTTTCATCAGACCAGAGAATTTTGTTTCTCATGTTTCTCATGATCTGAGAGTACTCCAAGCGGGCTGTCATGTGCCTTTTACTGAGGAGTGGCTTCAGTCTGGGCACTCTACCATAAAGGCCTGATTGGTGGAGTGCTGCAGAGATGGTTGTCCTTCTGGACGGTTCTCCTGCCACAGAGGAACTCTGGAGCTCTGTTAGAGTCACAATCAGGTTCTTAGTCACCTCCCTGACCAAAGCCCTTCTCCCCCGTTTGCTCAGTTTTTCCTGGTGGCCAGCTCTAGGAAGAGTCATGGTGGTTCTTAACTTCTTCCATTTAAGAATGGGAACTGCAAACATTTTACCGCAAACATTTTTTCGGTACCCTTCCCCAGATCTGTGCATCGACAAAATCCTGTCTCAGAGCTCTACGAACAATTCCTACGACCTCATGGCTTGTTCTTGCTCTTACATGCACTGTCAACTGTTTGACCTTATATAGACAGGTGTGTGCCTTTCCAAATCATGCCCAATCAATTGAATTTACCACAGGTGGACTCCAATCAAGTTTTAGAAACATCTCAAGGATGATCAATGGAAACAGGATGCAACTGAGCTCAATTTCGAGTCTCATAGCAAAGGGTCTGAATACTTATGTAAATACGGTATTTCTGTTTTTTATTTGTAATAATTTGCAAAATTTTGCGAAAAACTGCTTTCATTTTGTGATTATTGGGTGTTGTGTGTAGATTGATGAGAAAAATTAGTAATTTAATCCTTTTTAGAATAAGGGTGTAACGTAACAAAATGTGGAAAAAAGGGAAGGGATCTTAATGCTTTCCGAATGCACATTAAAACGTGATGATACTTTGTTATTTAACTGCATCCTGGCACATTTAACAAATAACAGCAGCTCAATTTGACTTTACAGTTTACTCAATTAGCAATTTACTAAGAAATGCTGTGCTATACATTCTCTTTAGTCAAACAAACCTACCTGGCCACAAACCTACCTGCATGTCTGGAGCCTGTGTAGTATGATGTTTTCCAATGGGGATGTTGTGTTGTCTTTTGCTGCAGATTACCACTCCTGGTTTCCCTGTGGTGGTGAAAATGGGCCATGCCCACTCAGGGATAGGGAAGGTAGGACTGGACTGCTCTTGTTTCTGATTTTAAATGATACAAAGTAGGCCTGGATTAGTGTTTATGCTTCACAAATCAATACTATTGACATAATCTTACTCAACCATGACTCTACCCTGCAGGTGAAAGTGGACAATCAATATGACTTCCAAGATATTGCCAGTGTTGTTGCCCTGACCAAGACCTATGCCACATCTGAACCTTTCATCGATGCAAAGTACGATGTCCGCATCCAGAAGATCGGAGACAATTACAAGGCCTACATGTGAGTGAAAAAAATAAGCTCCTTGTTGTAGTGACTGAGGTCAATCCATTCTACAAATCCCCAAGCTATTCAGCACAGGCTACAGATAATTTATTCTGCATATCCCAACATTGATGTGAATAATATGATCAACAGAGAACATGCTAAACGGTAGATCTTGTCTGTTTATCAGGCGGACATCAATTTCAGGGAACTGGAAAACAAACACTGGTTCAGCTATGCTGGAACAGATAGCCATGTCAGACAGGTGAGTGTTAACACAGACTGGGCTTTTGTGCATCAGACAGACAGCAGTGCGTTTAGTAGTTACTAGCAGTGTTCTCCAACATCATAGGTATCGGATGTGGGTGGACTCCTGCTCTGAGGTGTTTGGCGGTTTGGATATGTGCGCTGTGGAGGCTCTGCATGGAAAAGATGGCAAGGATTACATTATAGAGGTAAAAGGATTAGAAGTATTGTTAACAATTTTGCTCTTATACTTATTATATAGCTTACACTCTCCAGTTTTCTTTCTTATTTCGCATGTTTTTTTATTTAAAAAAAATATTTATAGTATTTTACGGAAGCCCTGAAGCCCAAGACCCCCAAAAATAATAATACGTAGACTCTTGGAATTATCTCGTTTGAATGGGAGAATATCTTATTTGAACATCTTAGTATCTCGTTCGAAACAACTTCATTGTTCCTTTGTCTAATTAGGCCTAATTTGTTATGCAGCTTGTCAGACCATGTAATGGTTGCTGCAGCCATTCATTCACTGATTCCATCCACTGATATGATTATTAATTGACAGTTTTCTGATAGCCTAAAGCAGGACTGAAGGCCAGAGCATGTAAGTGGGTGAGTGTGGAGCAAGGAGCAGAGAGTAATTGAGCAGCTTCTCTCCCGCTCCAATTTCACTCTGGTACTGCTCAGCCACAAGCTCTGGGCGTGCTTTGTCTAGCATTTTTGTTTCCTTTATCAGTATTATTTTAATTAGGCCTATTTGGATGTAATTATTTAGCCTACCCCGCCCAGAGTAGCCTATATCTAGTTTATATTCTACTTTCTAACATTAGGATATGTAGTTTCTATTTTGAAGAACTTCTAATGTATTGACAGATGTTTTAGGTGGGCAATACATAGGCTACTGTACAATGTATTTACATTTTTCTTGGAATAGAAACACCACAATATAAATCCATTTAGTTAAGCTAAAATAAATAATAAAGGCCAGTATCAGTTTATTTTCATTAAATAAAGGGAATAAATAATCTAAAACACCAATAAACTCTACAAATGAATTATTATTATTATAAAGACAGAAAAATATGCATGTGAAAGCTTAATTACATAAATAAATGTTAGTGGGAATAAAGCCACAATATAAACAAGAGGAAGAATGGAATATATTTTAAAAGCTTAGAATTAGGTTTGACTGGAGAAAGAAAACAATTAATACTGCACAAAACGTGGTTGTTTTCCCTGTTATTTGATCAAGAAAAATATTTAATTTGGATATTTTGTGGCTTTGCCCATAACTTTTCACCTTTTGATGTAAATGTTTGAGGAAAGGGTTTTATTCTTTCTGGATACCATTAGAATGACAATCGCAGGGAAAGGGACAGGCAACAACTATATCTACTATATTGCTCCACTAATACTAGTAAAAGGCCCAATGCACTTATTTTGTAGTCAAATATTTATATACAGTTGAAGTCGGAAGTTTACATACAACTTAGCAAAATACATTTAAACTCAGTTTTTCACAATTCCTGAATTTTAATCCGAGTAAAAGTTCCCTGTCTTAGGTCAGTTAGGATCACCACTTTATTTTAATAATGTGAAATGTCAAAATAATAGTAGAGAGAATGATTCATTTCAGCTTTTATTTCCTTCATCACATTCCCAGTGTGTCAGAAGTTTACATACACTCAATTAGTATTTGGTAGCATTGCCTTTAAATTGTTTAACTTGGGTCAAACGTTTCGGGTAGCCTTCCACAAGCTTCTCACAATAAGTTGGGTGAATTTTGGCCCATTCCTCCTGACGGAGCTGGTGTAACTGAGTCAGGTTTGTAGGCCTCCTTGCTCGCACACGCTTTTTCAGTTCTGCCCACAAATTTTCTATAGGGTTGAGGTCAGGGCTTTGTGATGGCCACGCCAATACCTTGACTTTGTTGTCCTTAAGCCATTTTGCCACAACTTTGGAAGTATGCTTGGGGTCATTGTCCATTTGGAAGACCCATTTGCGACCAAGCTTTAACTTCCTGACCGATATCTTGAGATGTTGCTTCAATATATCCACATCATTTCCTTTCCTCATGATGCCATATATTTTGTGAAGTGCACTAGGCCCTCATGCATTTTTGTTTCATCGAACCAGAGGACATTTCTCCAAAAGTACGATCTTTGTCCCCGTGTGCAGTTGCAAACCGTAGTCTGGCTTTTTTATGAAGGTTTTGGAGCAGTGGCTTCTTCCTTGCTGAGCGGTCATGTCGATATAGGACACGTTTTACTGTGGATATAGTTACTTTTGTACCTGTTTCCTCCAGCATCTTCACAAGGTCCTCTGCTGTTGTTCTGGGATTGATTTCCACTTTTTGCACCAAAGTATGTTCATCTCTAGGAGACAGAACGCGTCTACTTCCTGAGCGGTATGAAGGCTGCGTGGTCCCCTGGTGTTTATACTTGCATACTATTGTTTGTACAGATGAACGTGGTACCTTCAGGTGTTTGGAAATTACTCTCAAGGATGAACCAAACTTGTGGAGGTCTACAATTTTTTCTGAGGTCTTGGCTGAGTTATTTTGATTTTCCCATGATGTCAAGCAAAGAGGCACTGAGTTTGAAGGTAGGCCTTGAAATGCATCCACAGGTACACCTCCAATTGACTCAAATTATGTCAATTAGCCTATCAGAACCTTCTAAAGCCATGGCATCATTTTCTGGAATTTTCCAAGCTGTTTAAAGGCACAGTCAACTTAGTGTATGTAAACTTCTGACCCACTGGAATTGTGATACAGTGAATTATAAGTTAAATAATCTGTCTGTAAATAATTGTTGGGAAAATGACTTGTGTCATGCACAAATGTATTGTTTGTTAACAATACATTTGTGGAGTGGTTGAAAAACAAGTTTTAATGACTCCAACCTAAGTGTATGTAAACTTCCGACTTCAACTGTATATTTTTATTAATAAATATTTTTTACTCTGATTTTGCAGGGGGTGATGCAGCACCTTCAGCACCCTATTTCCTGCGGCTATGCTTGATTGTGAGCTATAATCAAATGTTGAACTAAATGTGTGCGACACAAGAGGTAAACAAGTTTTCCATCAATAGAATTACTAAACTTACAGTTAAAGTATCCATCACCAATAAATGAATAAACTTCTGAAATTATAGGCTGGTATATGCTGCGAACAACATGCTTTTATTAGCCTATCAGAATCTCCTCTGATAGGGCTTCAATTGAAAGGGGTAACTTTTTATAGACTACAGTTCACAATAACAAAAAAAAAATACATTTTATCACCAAAATAAAATGAAGCGATAATAAACTTTCACGATGACAATTAATTTAATCTTTGAATTGTTGGCTAATGGTTTACTGAAACATAAATAAGCTATCCAATTTTCAATAGCACCGATGACAACAACCTATTAATTTGGTGATAAGGCAAAGCTCCTAAGAAGGAGCGCTTGAGAGGGAGATCTGTGCGTAATGGATGGATTTGGTGTTTTTATTAGCAGGAAGAAGTTTAACTAATGTCTAATTGTGGAGTATTTGGTAAACGAAAGTGTCACAATACATAGGGGCATATTTATCAATCAGGGAATTTGACATTGAGTAGAGATCTTCATGCCTGCTGCCAAATCTGGTCTGACATTGCAAAGAAGATTCGTCCTGTCCCTTTGGGGATTAAGATAATTAAGTATTTTAGGGACTGCCGATTGACAGCGTGGAGCTGTTTTTTACACACCAATCTGTGTTTTCTTTTGGTGATATGACCATTGTGCATGCCCTCAATGACAGAAGCTTTTTTGTGGGGTTTTGTAGTGAATCTTTTATAGAACGTCTGATCATTCAGTTGCCTGAGTACTTCAGTCTTTTAGACAGTGTAGTCTTGTACAGTAACAGCGCCTCCCTTGGTCACTAGGCGGATGACTATAGAGGGGGCATTCTGGACATTTAAGACCTGTAGCTTGGATATGTCTTTATGCACCAGTCTGTAGTACATATCCAAAGCTGGGTCAATAGGCCCAGGTGGAATGAACTTAGATGGACCCCTAAAAATAACAGTTTCAGATGCAATGTGCATATGAATTAGTAGTCAAAACGCATTGCTGTTGTGCGTCCTGCTATTCAGGCTGATTTGCCCCTATGTATTATTTTGTATATCTTTTCTGTAAATAGTTCACTAAAGTTTATTGCACCATACTGGCGTTCTACTTATTTTCTTTCTCCAATCAAAAAAAAGTAAAAAAAATAGCACAAAGCACATTGTCTCATTGTATTTGTACATTTTAGGATTTTCAAATGTATTCCATTCTCCTTTCTCTTGTTTATATTATGGCTATATTCCCACTAATAGTCCTTTATGTAAATAAGCTTTTACATGTGTATTTGTTTGTCTTTATAATAATAATATTTCATTTGTAGAGCGACTTTCCCACTTTCAATCCACATGTGAAGCTTATTGGTGTTTGCTTGAGTTTATTTCTTCCCTTTTATTCATGAAAAGAAGTTGATACTGGCCTTTATTATTTACGATTTATTTAAGATATTTTAGCTTAATTAAATTGATTCTATTCCAAGAAAATCTCAAATAGATTTCACAGTAGCCTATGTATTGCCTACCTAAAAACATGTGTGAATACATTTGAAGTCCTTCAAAATAGAAATGACATTTCCTAACATTAGAAAGTAGAATATAAACTAGATATAGGCTACTGTGGATGGGGGGGGGATAAATAATTACAACCGAATAGGCATAATTAAAAGACTAGTGGTAAAGGAAATAAAAAATGCTAAGCAGAGCAGGCCCAGAGCTTGTGGCTGAGCAGTACCAGAGCAAAATTGGAGCGGGAGAAGAAGGCACCATTTGTTTCTCGCTGCTCCACACTCAACACACGCCCACTTACATGCTCTTGCATTCAAAAGCAGCCCTGCTTTAGGCTATCAAAGACCTGTCAATGAATAATCATATCAATGAATAGAATCATGAATGAATGGCTGCACCAACCATTACATGGTGCAACAAGCTGCATAACAAAAGAGGTCTAATTAGGCAAAATAACAATGAAGTAATTCAAATGGGATACTAAGTTGTTCAAACAAGATACTAAGTCATTCAAATGAGAATTCCAAGAGGCTAAGTTGTATTTTTTTGCCTTGGGCTTCATGGCTTCCGTTACTATTTTGATATTGAATACTGCATTATTGGGAAAGGCTCGCAATTTAAGCATTCTTAAACTGTGTAGTAACACTGTAATTACACTGGTAACAACATTGTAATACCTTGTGGCTACCTAGACTATTTGCATTGCCCCCCCCCCCCTCTCTCTTTTACGCCGCTGCTACACTCTTATTATCTATGCATAGTCCCTTTAATAACTCTACCTACATGTACACATTACCTCAGTTACCTCGACTAATCAGTGCCCCCGCACATTGACTCTGTACCGGTACCCCTTGTATATAGTCTCGCTATTGTTATTTTACTGCTGCTCTTTAACTACTTGTTACTTTTATTTCTTATTCGTATTTTTTAAACTGCATTGTTGGTTATGGGCTTGTAAGTAAGCATTTCACTGTAAGGTCTACAGCTGATGTAACCGCATGTGACTAATACAATTTGATTTGTGTTTCCCCATCTCGGTCTCTCAGGTGGTGGGTTGCTCCATGCCTCTGATTGGAGACCAGCAGGATGAAGACCGTGCTCAAATTGCAGACCTGGTCATCTCCAAAATGAACCAGACAGTCCCACGCACTGCAAGTCCCTCTCCTGTCCGTCCCACAGCTGCACAGCCTGCACAGGTTACACTATTGCTAACCACCACTCAGTCTAATAGACTTAAAATGAGTCAATATTTGTCAAAAGGAGTATGTTTAGATGAGTGGTATGTGTAACCCATTAACTTTGTGTCTCATTGTAACATGTTGGCCATGCAGAAAGCTGCATCCTCTCAGCCTATCTCACAACCCAAAGTGCCACAGGCTCAGCAACGCCCTTCTCCACAAGGTAAGAAGATGGCTCTGTAATATTAAGGCCCAAAAATTCCAATGGACACTTGCTTTTGTTCTTTAGCTGGTAACATGATAGCTAAATTGTTTAAAAAAAAGATTGCTTAATAGGTACAGGATAAACAGTGCTCTGTCTCCTTCAGGTGGCCCACAACAGACACCCACCGGCACTGCCACCCCTCGCCAAGGAGCCCCCTCCCAGCAGCGCCCCTCTCCCCAAGGCCAGGCCCCTGCAAAAGCCCAGCCCCCTGGTCAGGGATCCCCCCAGCGATCCATGAGCCTGGGGGGCTCCCCTCAAAACCAGAGGCCACAGCAGTCAGGTCCCCAGCTGCAGCAGAGCCCCCCCCTTGGAGGCATGGGCCAGAAGTCCACAGGGGGCCAGCCCCAGCAGAGGCCCCAGCAGAAGCCAGGCCAGCCTGCCAGGCAGCAGTCCCAGGGAGGAGGCCCCCAGGGCCCCCAGCAGCAGAGGGCTCCAGCCCAGCAAGGTCGCACTGGGGCCCCCACCACTCAGCAGCCCCGCCTTAGTGGCCAGGGCCAGGGAGACCCGGGAGGGAAACCTCCTTTGCAGCAGAAGCCTCATCCCCCACAGAAGCCTAACCAGGACCCTCCTGCTATGGGAGCCACCCCTCCACTGAAGTAAGCAAAACTTTCATAAAGCTTTCCAAAACATTCAATGCCAATATACTTTTTGCTCAGTGTATCCCAACTGTATTACTCAATAGCTCAATATTGGATGTAACATCCTCCTATTGTTTTTGGCTGTTTTTGTGAGCCACACAGGATGCTCTGTCTATCTCATTCTAGATAAGGATGAGTAATTAACTGACGAGAGGATTCTGTGTTCTAGATTTAGCTTTCATTTATTTTTATCTCATCAAGGGGATTGATGTGCATGATGGTGTTATATCTGTACTGTAGGCTAGATATTGAGTTTGCAAATCAATGTAGCTATAGTTTGTCATGGGATATGTTATCAGATGTTTACAGTGCGTTTTGTTATTTGATCCAAATGTTTGGACTGAGTGTGCATGAACAAGTCTTTTCAAGACGATTCCAATGGAATGTTCACACTTTTCCTGCTCATTATTCATTTTCATGTTGCACTTGAAATTACAAGGACTTATTTTGGATAATGCTAGATTTCATGGATGAGAGGTTGGTCAGGGCCGACCCTAGGCATATGCGACATAAACAACCACTTAGGGCCCCACGGCTGCTAGGGTGTCCCAACCACTCAAAAATAATAATGATAATATATAGTTTTGTAACTTAGTCAGGGTCTCAACTTACTGATGAGCATCAGAATAGTAGAATACACAAGGTGCAATTTTCCAACAACTTTTCGTTTAGGGCCACCAAAAGGCTGGTTGACATTTTATTAAGTACCATTGACCATGTTTAATGTCCTGGTAATTCTCTAGTGACTCATGGAAAGGAGAGTTTAAATAACACTACATAATTTACAACTAAAGCAGTGTTCCTTAAAACATGTGATAGAGGGCAATGTGGAAAGGGTCAAGGAAAGGGTTATGCAGGTTTCATTATGTAGTAAATGATGTACGCTTCTAGTGTATATTGCATAGAAAATATGGCTTTAAGAAGCTATTAACAGTCAAAATGTAATGTTATGAATTTAACTACTGTTCCCTGAAGGAAGGAAATGAGGTACAACATACTATGGGGAGTTGCACTTTCGCGGATCTACAATCACGCCTGACAATGAAATTCGCGCCTCGCTGGAAGCACCGCCTCCACAGGTGATAAGCGTGAGGCAAAGGATTAATTCCTTCAATTTAATACTACTCTTCACTGAGCCCAGGAACGGGTGGCACGGGGCCAAACAGGTGTTGTACCTCGTTTCCCTCCTTCAGGGAACATTAGTTATAATCCTAACGTTATGTTCCCTTTCAATCAGTCAACTTCGGTTCAACATACTATGTGGAAATATAATCACGCCCTAAGTTGATCCTGATTGATACTAAATGAAACGGTCCATGGCAGACCACCCAGACCTGACCCCGCCAGATGCGGCAGTCTGGGTATTGTGCAAACGGCGCGCTGCATAGTGACTTTCCCCTGTTCCAGCGGTAAGCACCCTATGGGCTTTACTGGGAGCAGTGACATCCAAGCGATAAAACCTCACAAAAGTGTGTAGTGATGCCCAACTTGCCGCAGGACAAATATCTCCTACGGTCAACCCTTTAAACAACGGCCAAGATGTAGCCACACCCCTGGTAGGTAACCCTTGCCACTTTCTGCTATATGCCAGCGTGATAGCCTCCGCAATCCATTGGAAGAGACACTGCTTAGAGAGCGTCCTGCTGCGAGCTGGATTAGCAAACAGACAAAAAGCTGGTCACATAACCGGATATCCCAGGTCAGTTCAATGTACTTGCGAAAAGCTTGCACCTGACACAGGGCATGTAACCACTGTTGCTCTTCAGAAGCAAAAGGAGGAGGCGAAAATGGAAATTGCTCAAAGCTAAGGACCTGTAGGACACAGTCATGACTTTCAGGGCGAAGGCCGTATTTGGACATAACATCACCGTAGAGTCGCCCGGGGCGAATTGAGTACAGGAAGGGTGTACGGATAACGCATGGAGGTCCCCAACATGTTTAGCTGATGCCAAAGCCATGAGCAGGGAGGTTTTTTGGGAGAGGATCTTCAGATCCATCAACTCCAGAGGCTCAAAGGGGTTGCCTCCAAAACCATCATCAAGCCCCATAAAAGTACACTTTTCAGGAATCGCACAATCAGTGATAGCAGCCATGTACACGTTTAAAGTGGAGAATGCCCGGACTGAAAAGGAACCAGCCCTTCATCTTGGCACCAGAGCTCAACCACTTATACACATACAGCCCTCTTGTGGAGGGCGCCCTTGCGGACTGAATGGTAGAAATAACATTCAGAGGTAAACCTCTAGCCATCAGATTGGCCGTCTCAGGGGCCAGGCCCATAGGAATCAAATCTCCGTCCTTGCATTCCAAACCTGCCCGTGTGCGTGGGACAACAGGTTGCTACGCAACGGGATTTGCCACGGGTCTCTGCCTAAAAGGCAAATGATCTCCACAAACAAAGACTGCTTGGGCCAACGAGGAGCCACAAGAACCAATAGTAAGCCCTCCCGGCACACCCTCTCCAGCGTGAGCTGAATCAGAACCACTGGCAGAACGTGTAAAGGGGGGTCCGTAGACACTGTTGCGCTAGAGCGTCCATTCCCAACAGGTCACGGGTCCCTCATCGAGAACAATAGACATCACTGCGCATTTCTGAGGCTGGTAACTCTAGGTCTTCCATTCCTGTGGTGGTCCTCATGAGAGCCAGTTTCATCATAGCGCTTGATGGTTTTTACGACTGCACTTGAAGAAACTTTCAGAGTTCTTGAAATTTTCCGGATTGACTGACCTTCAAGTCTTAAAGTAATGATGGACTGTCGTTTCTCTCTGCTTGTTTGAGCTGTTCTTGCCATAGTATGGTCTTTTACCAAATAGGGCTATCTTCTGTATACCACCCCTACCTTGTCACAACACAACTGATTGGCTCAAACGCATTAAGAAGGAAAGAAATTCCAGAAATTAACTTTTAACAAGGCACACCTGTTAATTGAAATGCATTCCAGGTGACTACCTCATGAAGCTGGTTGAGAGAATGCCAAGAGTGTGCAAAGATGTCATCAAGACAAATCAAATCAAATTTTATTGGTCACATACACTTGGTTAGCAGATGTTAATGTGAGTGTAGCGAAATGCTTGTGCTTCTAGTTCCGACCATGTAGTAATATCTAACAAGTAATCTAACAATTTCACAACTACCTTTTACACACAAGTGTAAAGGAATGAATAAGAATATGTACATATAAATATAAATATATGGATGAGCGATGGCCGAACGGCATAGGCAAAGATGCAGTAGATGGTATAGAGTACGGTATATACATATGAGATGAGAAATGTAGGGTATGTAAACATTATAAAAAGTGGCATTGTTTAAAGTGACTAGGGATACATTGATTACATCCAATTTTTTATTATTAAAGTGGCTAGAGATTTAAGTCAGTATGTTGGCAGCAGCCACTCAATGTTAGTGATGGCTGTTTAACAGTCTGATGGCCTTGCGGTAGAAGCTGTTTTTCAGTCTCTCGGTCCCAGCTTTGATGCACCTGTACTGACCTCGCCTTCTGGATGATAGCGGGGTGAACAGGCAATGGCTCGGGTGGTTGTTGTCCTTGATGATCTTTTTGGCCTTCCTGTGACATCGAGTGGTGTAGATGTCCTGGAGGGCAGGTAGTTTGCCAAAGGGTGGCTGTTTGAAGAATCTCAAATATAAAGTGTATTTTGATTTGTTTAACACTGTTTTGGTTACTACATGATTCCATATGTCTTATTTCATAGTTTTGATGAAAATTGTAAAAATTAAGAAAAACCCTTGATTGAGTAGGTGTTCTAAAACTTTTGACCGGTAATGTATGTTTTGTAGTAAAAAAGATAGAGGAAGATACGTGTTTCCAATGACATCATTGGTGTGTATTGTGTGCTTTTTAACCAATTATGCGTAGGCATTGCTAACTAATTGTCTACTAATTGGTTGATGATGTCATTGGAAACACTTATCTTCCTCTTTCTTGTTTACTACAAAGCAAAGAAACGTGCCATTTTCACATGTGGTGCTGGAGATGCTGAATATGAAGTAGAACCTTTTTTAAATGTCTCTTTAAACATTGACAAGCTTCCAAATGTAGTTGTGATTCCGTGACTGTATTGTCTTGGATTAAGCCCAGTCCCTTATGGACACAGGGGGCTCCGGCAATGGCTGCGGTAGCACCGCCCATTTAGAATAACCAAGCGACTTAATGGTAGATAGGTATACTAAACAAGAGTTACCCAAGCAATTCCACCGTTAGGAAGCCGGAATAGCTAGCAGTAGCTAGCTCACCTCTGCAATTTATCTAACCTGGCTAGCACGCTATGCAGTGCTTGTTAGCTGGCCTGGTCTCAAAAGTCTACGTAGAACCGGATCACAGAGGTGGGACCCAGACCCTTCTGCGATAAGAGGCAAGCGGTGCTTAACCAAGGCAGACACAGGCGGTAGGGGGATATTCACATAACCTGGTTGCCCTCTCTCTTTGAGTAGACTCCCATAACTGTCGACAGAGCGCACAGGATCCGGTAGACATTCTAGTTGACCAATCACCCGATCCATCTCTGCGTTCCGCAACTCCGACTCAGCCAAGGTACGGGTACCCAGGAGAGGAAGTCACTATTGGAAACACCAAGCTCCGTAAGGAATGCTACATGATTGTCAAGAGAACCTGAGCCGTGGACTAGTTGGGGAACAGTGCAAGCCGTCTCTTAGTCTCGCACACAAACTGATTTGAGCGAGAGCATCCTGAGCATGCACCGAGCTGAGACATACAAGACAACAAACATTATCTTTTAATGTTTCTTTTTCTTTTCGCGAATCCGGCTTGTTAGTAGTTTTGTCTTAGTTATTGCTATAGCCAGGCCAAGCCATTTGAAGAATAATTCATTGTTTGTGATTAGGAAACTTATGAGAACAAAGTACAAACATCAGCACTGTCACGGCTGTTGAAAGGAGAGGACCAAGGTGCAGCGTGGTGAGCGTACATTTTCTTTTTTTTAATCAAAATGGCGCCAAACAAAACAATAAACAATACAAAAACAAACCGTGAAGCTCAAAAGCAAAGTGCCCTAAACAAAGTCATCTTCCCACAAAACCAGTTGGGGAAAAAGGGCTACCTAAGTATGGTTCCCAATCAGAGACAACGATAGACAGCTGTTCCTGATTGAGAACCATACCCGGCCAAAACATAGAAATAGAAAATCATAGAAAAACAAAACATAGAATGCCCACCCCAAATCACACCCTGACCAAACCAAAAAGAGACATAAAAAGGATCTCTAAGGTCAGGGTGTGACAAGCACACAACGTCCAGGGGGTGAGCACGCTCTACTATTAACAGACAGTTTAGTTGACGTGAAAAGACAGTCTCGTTTTCCAATTGTTTGTTTTAGTAGCGTGAATTGTTCCTGTTCACACCGAGGTAAATAGTGGAATAATTGAGGGAATGAATCCGAACCTCACACTTATCACCTGTGGAAGACAGGGCTTCCAGTGTGGCGTGGATTTCATTGGCCTTGTCAGGCGTGATTGTAGCTCCTCCAACCGAAGTCGTGAGAGTGCGACTCCCCATAGTATGTTGTACCAAAGTTGACTGACTGAAAGACAACTGCAAGCAATTTCTTCAATTAATTTATGTTTGTGGCGTCGCCTCCAGAACATGGAACTAGGAACACTGGTCAAGGGGAGGGGGGATGGGGGATGATTAAAAAAGCATGCCTTTGCATCCAGATCAATGATTCAGTATACATATAAAGTTGAGCTGATCAGTGCACTGAATCAGTTATGTAAGGAATGTCCATACATACTGAAGGAACTCTGTCTATCCCCTATGTATGGTCTCTCTCTTTCTTTCTCCAGCCATGCTCTACACTTCTTACCATTACACCCTACACTTCTTACCATTACATGGGTTTGCTGCATGACTTTAATAGCCTCTTCCTCTCCTCTATTGCCATTTCCTCTCTTTATAGCAAATCCCAGTCTCTTACCAATGCCTTCAACATTCCAGAAACCCCAACGCCACGGGCCAGCCTTAGCCAGGATGAGGTGAAGGCTGAGACCATACGCAACCTACGCAAGTCTTTTGCAAGTCTCTTCTCAGACTGAGAGATGGAGTAAGCCCCCTCCTACGCCGACAGACAGACTGAAAGGCAGACCCTCCCCCTTCCCCTCCCCAACACACAATGGACCAATAGGACTAACACCTCCCTATCATGGACATTGATGTACATTGATGTGAAAATGCACATATAAAACATCCACTGCCTATACAGACATAGGATCTTAATTTGACCAGTATTGTCGCAGCAAAATAATCCTGCAGCAAAGGATTTTAATTTGGCTATGTGAAAAGTACAATACGCCAAGAGGTTAATATAACCCAGGCTGTATCGCAACCGGCCATGATTGGGAGTCCCATAGTGCGGCGCACAATTGGCCCAGCGTCATCCGGGTTTGGCCGGTGTAGGCCGTCATTGTAAATAAGAATTTGTTCTTAACTGACATGCCTAGTTAAATAAAGGTTAAATAAAAAAATAATATTTAAAACCGTGTGCTAGTGTGGGTTTTCAGTGCATTTATGTAAATCACAAAGCTCATCTGCATTTCCTGTGGTGCAGGAAAAATCTCCACAACAAAAGAGTGATCAAATTAAGATCCTACATCTGTACATTTGAAGACCACACATAGAATATAATACAGATAGCTCATGGTAAAATCATGTTGTTTCCACTTTATTTCAAACAGAAAAATCTACGAGATGTCGTTGAATCAACGTGGAAAACTGATTGGATTTGCAAAAAAGTTATCAATGTAAGGGCATTTTGTTTTTTTTCACCCAACTTTTAACTTAAATCCAATTACATTTTTTTTTTTACTCGACCAAATGTAAATCAAAACCAGATGTTGAACTGACATCTGTGCCCAGTGGGAGGTTTGTTGCTCTCAGTCTGAAACATTCCCTATCACCTTCACATTCCAAATGATTCCTACAAACACACACACATACAGTACACATCCACTTCTCTTGTTGTTGCACGTGTGTTTAAATTTCAGATAAAAGGGGGAAGATTCTTACCCCATCAATCATCAGTCCCTTTTTAAATGGTGTTGTTATATATTACATTTCAGTAGGTGGCCTATGTTGCCACAGTTTTTATGTATTGGGAGATATTTACTTGGTCACGATTTGATCATTTGGAATTGTTTTTATGCTAGTATACTGGAAACAATACACTGGTAATCGTCATGATAGTGTTCCCAGTTAAATTAAATTAAACTTGTCGGCACAGTGTTGTTCACACTACAGTGGGTCAGTTCAGTGTACAGTAAAGCAACACTACAGCTGTTTGAGTTGCTCATTCATTCTAAGTTATGATTTTTTAGATGCATGTCAATAAAGGAAATATGGTTGCAATTTCAATCACTCACATCGCCGCTTGTAACTGTGTTGTCACATGTAATTAGCTAGCGTAATTAGCATAACAAAAGTATGTGTTGTTTTTGTGAGAATGCCATTCCTGCCTCCCTCTCCCTTCTTCTGTTAGATTAAGACAAAATCTCAATAGCTCTCAATTTGGAAACATGCCTTACACAGGCACACAGTTCAGTCAGATAGTATTGTCTCAGGGATGTCCTGGTAAGTGACACACTGGTGTCAGGGGTCAGGTCTTCCAAACGTTGCACTGAAATGAGGATGATGAGCTACTGCAAATGAAAGCATGTGTGTTTATTGAGGTAGAATGTATTTGTTCTTTCAAATGTATTTGCACATGAATTATAACAAAATCATACTTGAAGACATGAGTCAAGTGATATTTTTGAGATTTTAATGTCAGATTGTAGAGACACAGCCAGCTCAGTGCTCTATTTTACCAGCCATCACAAGGGCCTGGGATGCTGCTGTTTCTGTGAGTGGAGAGTTTTGGTGCCTGTCCCGTCTGTCCCCTGTCTCCCAGCAGGGTCACAGCTTGTGAGCAAGGGACCTAGTCCAAATAAATGCTCAGCCAAGGAATGTACCATGGGTCATGTAGGCAGTGTAAAATAAATGTACTGGTATGTCCCCAGTGGGATATACAGTACCACTGCAGTATACTTCTGTTTGTTCTCTACACGTAATACTTTCTCCCCAAAACATTAATGACCCCTTTGATCATTGGTCAGAAAACAATCCCTAAATATTCCCTGAGCCCAAAGCTGAAACCTTCTGTTTCTAGGGCACTGAATATGTCTTCCAAAAAGAGTGTGTTCCAGGCAATCTGTTTTTTGGAGCTAATTCGGAAAGTCCCAATCTCCCTGCAGAACCCCTCTGCTTCCTCTACGCATCGGCCCTTGGTGTATCCACAGTGAACCCTTGTGATAAGTGGTGCATAAACGTGTAAATGTTGTTTTGTAAAACCAAATAGAAGTGTTGTACAGATCGTGACCTATGAATGATGCAGATTTGTCACGTTTCCCCCCTGTTGCTGGCTGTGCTTGTTGATATTTTGTGCAATGAATACTTGTGGATTTTGGTTTTGGATTTTTGGCATTTATACCATTTTTAAGCCCTTTTTCTGTACTGGCATTCACTATCATGAATTATGCATTATTTCTACTTTTTGAAAAAGCTTTTTTATCTTAGTTTCTCTTGTATTCAGGATTACATGTCTACGTTTGAAAATGTGTATTACACATCTTATCATGGGCCTCAATGGAAATCATAACTCAGCAAACAGAATTGTCAGGGTATACCGTTGAAAGAATGGATCAGAGAAGCCTCAAATGATACCTGCTACAAAAAAAATGACTTGTCTGGATGAACACGTGATTGGTATACATTTGTATTGTTTTACTCAGCTCTCTGCTACTGCCTGTAACAGAGAACATCCATCAGAGAACATCTTAGCTGTGTTTGGAGTTATAGTCCTCCGGGGGATTATACATTGGAGTGTCATGATAATTGAAACAATCTATATGAATCCTGTTTGTTGATATTCATAGACATGGGTTGAAATGTTTATTTAGTTGACATTCTTTTTGATGGATAGATTTGAATGTATGTTTACAATTTGTATGCCTTTTTTCTTTGCTTAAGTAGTTTTCCTAAATGCAGATGTAAGTATATTTTATTTTGTTATCTGCACTATGAATTTCTGTGAAATTGATGGTCAATATTGATGCCTGCCAGATGTATAAAACAAGAAATCTATATGTATCTAAAATAGACAAAAATTATAAATATGACATATCATCGTGGAGTATTCAAATAAATGTAGAAAAGTATATGTGATGTTATTCTGATGTTATTTGCAATGTACCTAAATAATTATGCTATCAACATGTGCACATATTCAATAAAGTTCAAGACCATTAGTAACAATGAGGAACCATTTTCTTCATAATGTTCAAATGATGATCAAAAATAACATTCTGAGCAGACATGATGACAGCAAGCCCAGTGGCAAACTGTGAATGGCCAATGGCTCATTTCCTCTGTGGAGTTGTAGAAGAGCTTTTCAGTCGAACAACTGTCATATTATGCTTTATTGGTGTAATAAGGTTTAGCTCTACCAATGTGACCACAAGGTGGTGCAGGGTTACAGTCTGACTGACCAACTAGTTGGAGACTCAAAGGCCTCTACAGTATACTTTACTGTGAACTTTATCACATCACAACCACCAATTCTTTTTATTTTATTTAACCTTTATTTAACTAGGCAAGTCAGTTAAGAACAAATTCTTATTTTCAATGTCGGCCTAGGAACAGTGGGTTAACTGCCTTGTTCAGGTGCAGAACGACAGATTTTTACCTTGTCAGCTCGGGATTCGATCTAGCAACCAATGCACCAACATGAGATCCTAACTTGGGATACTGTAGAGGGGAGTGACCTAAATTATTGGTGTATTTTCTGATGTCTTTCTTATCATATTGTTGTAAGGACAGATATAATGTTTTAATGCTTGGAGAACATGTAATAAGAGCTACAGAGATACAGCATATTATACCTAGGGCCCGGTGTTTTGCGTGATCATGTGACATGACTGGATTTGAACCTTTTTATTAAAGGTTTTTCATCAAACTGTTCCCTTTTCATTTTATGTCACATGGTCCAGCACCATCCTAAGACAATTGCTTAACTCTTTTGTATAATTCTTGTTTCTGTGTAAGGCTTAAACAGGATAAAATTGTGTTAAGTCACATGATTCTACAGAACACAGGGCCCTAATTATACAACAGGTGTGAAGAACCTTAAATGGAATGAGAAGTCAGAGTAGTCACATTGAGATTTACATTATTTTTCAAGTGAGCCGTGGCAGTAACAAAGTGCTACAGAGTAGATTATAAATGTCTGGTAATCTTTTAAGATTGTACCCTACTTTCATGCATAATATGCCAGCTATGCAAAAGGGATAATGAACATGGCATGAGGTGGAAAAATCTGGTGAATAAGATTTACTGTCAGCATTACTACAAAATACTACACACAAATGCCAATGTTGAAGTAATCCCATTAATTTAAACAGAGCATGCATAGAACATATCCAAAGATGATCAAGCCTTTTTTTAATCTGATTTTTTGTGCAACAAATGTGTTCATTCAAGGTTTATATACAGTACAACAGCCAAACACACGAGCTCTGTAAAGTTAATAGAAACTACTTGTCACTGTTGGAACTATTGTACCAGACAAAGGCACCCCATCCAGCCAAAGAGATACAGAGGAGACTGTTATTACTCCTTCCCCATCTTGGTCTCTTTACTTTCGTCAAAGGATTTGCTTCATAGCCCAACATTTTTTTTGTTTGCTTGTTTGTTTTTAGCTTTATTTTGTATATGAATAATCTAAGTATGCTCACTGAGAATATAAACTAACACAAAGAGTGCCAGTATTGGTTTTGCACCCAAATATCTGCTGCCTCCCTAGAGTTCTCTTGCTGTGACTTGGCCTGGAGAAAAGGTTGTTAAAGGTCCAATGCAGCTGTTTTTATCTCAATATCAAATTATTTATGGGTAACAATTAAGTACCTTACTGTGATTGTTTTCAATTAAAATGGTGAAAAGAAATAGTTTCTTAGCAAAGAGACACTTCTCAAGCAAGAATGTTGCTAGAACTGTCTGGGAGTTGTCTGAGCGGGGAGGTGGAAACTGGATTCACCTGGTCAGTCTATGTCATGGAAAGAGCAGGTGTTCATAATGTTTTGTACACTCAGTGTATATAAAACACAGGAAAATCACGTATTTGACTGCACTGAGCCGTGACTTGATCTTAAAGATCAAGTCATGGATGTGCTGCACTGCTGTCTTGTAAAAGAAAAGTCCCTGAGCTCTGTCAAAACTCCATAGTTGGCCAATGCAGCAGAAGGACATACTTAGCGAAGGATGAGGGAGGGAGAAGAGTTCGATATTTTATTTGCAGTCGATCACTTTCCCAGATTCCCCAGAACGTTTTTGTTATACTCTACTGTGTCTGGAGTGCACAATCCAATTTGCACAGGATGTTATATGGTTTCAAAGCTGCTAAATGTTCTGAAAGGTCACACTTGATTTTAAAGTTATGTCTGCCTGCATTTCTTATCTACATACTAAGAGTGCAGCTGTTTCCAACCTGACCATAAATCTTCAATAATATCTGATGACCAATAGAGACCTTCTAGACAGTGATGTACTTGCACAAAATCACTCTCTGATCTCCTGGCATACAAATGGCTTAGTGTCATTCACTGCTACCTAGCCACGTCACGAGTTGATATGACATGAGAATCACACTGACAGCCACTGACAACACCATGATGACAGTGACATATGAGATGTTGTCAATCTGTCAGAAGGAAGAAAAGTGTTTTAATATGACAAAATAACATACATTCCAGTGCAACTTTGTGTATTAGTTCAAGGAGCAAATACAGAAAACATATTTAAAAGCTTTTCGGAAGTAGTTCAGGTCTACAGCTCCACACAAGCCCTGACTGGTACTGTTAGTCTGCCATGCAGCATCGAGGGAAATGTCCTTAATGAGTTCAGCTCTCATTATCTTGCTGGAGATGAATAAAGGATTGAGGCATCTTTGTGATAACATTAGCCTTGCATTGTCACCGACTGGGAGCGAGGGAGATGGCAGAGATGGGGTCCGTGATGTCTCTTTCTCTCACTGAACAGAGATATTTCTAGAGCTGACCTACTTAAACAGCCCTGAGATGCTGTGACCACAGGTGCATCTGGTTCTGACTGTTTCTTAAACCCAGACAGACACAATAATTAGCAGGATTCACATGATAAGAATGGAAAATGACAACCTCAAACAGCACAGCTCATCAGCTGACATATCCATTAGGGAATGACTGACGGCTGGGCATGTTTGAGCCCTTCATAGATATTTACAAGACTTTACAGAAATGAAATGTGAAATTCAGTATTCACGGTTGTATTTAGAGAAATTAGCTGTCATGGTATAACTCAGTTCTTGTTGAAATAAAAACACTGAAAGTAAATCTGGAGATTTGATACTATTTTGCAAGTAGAGTGATTGCATATTTGGCAGCTGTGAAAAAAAAAAAATGTTGATCTCATAAGTTGTGATTGCTTTTTACTTTCTTCAATCATGTAGGCCTATCTTAGGCTTGTACAATCCCTTTGTTGAGGTGCTTTTAGCACTGATGGGAGCTGTCCTATTGTGGACGGCAGAGCAAAAGCATCATTAGAAAGAGCTCATTGATTCTATTAACTGAAGCACTGAAGATTTGTTGTCTGTCAAGTCATGTTGGCCTTTTTAACAGCACGGCATGAATGACCTCCCATTGACATCCTTACTCTTCAAAAATCAATCAATAAATTAACAAATGACTACATGTGTCATCTAAAAGCTCTAATTACATTTAAGTTAAACTTAACATGACAATGCATTTCTCTGTGTTTTAGAATCCATTAGGCTCAGAAATTGTGGGAAGTCAGAAGTTTTCTGTAATAGCTGTCGCTCTCCTCATCCTCGGATGAGGTGAGGAGAGAAGGATCTTCGGACCAAAATGCGGAGTCAGGGAAATAAGCCATTTTTATTACAAATACGACGTAGACTAAACAAAACAAAACACTTTCACAAACTACAAAATAAGAAAACGACGTACAACGGAACCTGAACATAAACTCACATCAACAAACGTAAACTCACGAACAGGAACGTACATCAAAACGAACGAACAGCTAAACAGCTCCAAAAGTGAATACATCGAACATAACGAAGACATCACAGGAGACAATCACCCACACACAAACAGTGAGAATGCCCTACCTAAATATGACTCTTGATTAGAGGAAAATGCAAACCACCTGCCTCTAATCAAGAGCCATACCAGGCAAACCGAAACCAACATAGAAACAGATAACATAGACTGCCCACCCAAAACACATGCCCTGACCAAAAACACATAAAAACTAACATAAATAGGTCAGGACTGTTACAGTACCCCCCCCCCCAAGGTGCGAACGCCGGGCGCACCAGCACAAAGTCCAGGGGAGGGTCCGGGTGGGCAGTTGACCACGGTGGTGGTTCCGGTTCAGGACGCTGTCCCCGCACCACCATAGTCACTCCCCTCTTCTTTCTACCCCTTCTACTGACCACCCTAACACTACCTTCCCCTAAATAAACAGCTAGCACCGGGACAAGGGGCAGCACCGGGACAAGGGGTAGCACCGGGACAAGGGGCAGCACCAGAACAAGGGGCAGCACCAGGATAAGGACCATCACTGGAATAAGGGGCAGCACCGGGACAAGGGGCAGCACCGGGACAAGGGGCAGCACCGGGACAAGGGGCAGATCCCGGCTGAAGGACTCTGGCAGGTCCTGTTTGGACGGCTCTGGCAGGTCCATGCAGGCTGACGGCTCTCGACGCTCATGGCAGACTGACGGCTCTCTACGCTCATGGCAGGCTGACGGCTCTCGACGCTCATGGCAGGCTGACGGCTCTCGACGCTCATGGCAGGCTGACGGCTCTCGACGCTCATGGCGCTCTGACGGCTCTGGCTGCTCATGGCTCTCTGACGGCTCTGGCTGCTCATGGCTCACTGACGGCTCTGGCTGCTCATGGCTCTTTGACGGCTCTGGCTGCTCATGGCTCTCTGACGGCTCTGGCTGCTCATGGCTCACTGACGGCTCTGGCTGCTCATGGCTCTTTGACGGCTCTGGCTGCTCATGGCTCTCTGACGGCTCTGGCTGCTCATGGCTCTCTGACGGCTCTGGCTGCTCATGGCTCTCTGACGGCTCTGGCTGCTCATGGCTCGCTGGCGGCTCTGGCAGATCCTGTCTGATTGGCGGCTCTGGCAGATCCTGTCTGGTTGGCGGCTCTGGCAGATCCTGTCTGGTTGGCGGCTCTGGCAGATCCTGTCTGGTTGGCGGCTCTGGCAGATCCTGTCTGGCGGGCGGCTCTAGCGGCTCCTGTCTGGCTGACGGCTCTAGCGGCTCCTGTCTGGCGGATGGCTCTGTAGGCTCATGGCAGACGGGCGGCTTTGCAGGCTCATGGCAGACGGGCGGCTTTGCAGGCTCCTGGCAGACGGATGACTCAGATGGCGCTGGGGAGACGGATGGCTCAGATGGCGCTGGGGAGACGGATGGCTCAGATGGCGCTGGGGAGACGGATGGCTCAGATGGCGCTGGGGAGACGGATGGCTCAGATGGCGCTGGGGAGACGGATGGCTCTGGCCGGATACGGCGCACTGTAGACCTGGTGCGTGGTGCCGGAACTGGAGGCACCGGGCTAATGATAAGCACCTTCCTACTAGTGCGTGGAGCAGAGACAGGGCACACTGAACTCTCAAAGCGTACTCTATACCTGGTGCGTGGTACCGGCACTGGTGGCACCTGGCTGAGGGCACGCACCTCAGGACTAGTACGGGGAGAAGTGACAGTGTGTACAGGACTTGGGAGACGCACAGGTGGCTTAGTGCGTGGGGCCGGAACTGGAGGCACCGAACTGGATACACGCACTATAGGGAGAGTGCGTGGAGGAGGAACAGGGCTCTGGAAATGCACTGGTAGCCTAGTGCGTAATATAGGCACTGTAGGTACTAGGCTGGGGCGGGGAGGTGGCGCCGGAAATACCGGACCGTGCAGGCGTACTGGCTCTCTTGAGCATTGAGCCTGCCCAACCTTACCTGGTTGAATGCTCCCGGTCGCCCGCCCAGTACGGGGAGGTGGAATAACCCGCACCGGGCTGTGTAGGCGAACCGGGGAAACCATGCGTAAGGCAGGTGCCATGTATGCCGGCCCGAGGAGACGCACTGGAGACCAGACGCGTTGAGCCGGCCTCATGACACCTGGCTCAATGCCCAATCTCGCCCTACCAGTGCGGGGAGGTGGAATAACCCGCACCGGCCTATGCACACGTACAGGAGACACCGTGCGCTCTACTGCGTAACACGGTGTCTGCCCGTACTCCCGCTCTCCACGGTTAGCCTGGGAAGTGGGCGCAGGTCTCCTACCTGCCCTTGGCCCACTACCCTTTAGCCCCCCCCCAAGAAATTTTTGGGAGTTACTCACGGGCTTTTCGGGCTTCCGTGCAAAACGTGTCCCCTCATAATTCCGGTTTCGAGCTTGATTCTCCGGCTTCCATCCACGTCTCCTAGCTGCCTCCTTAAACCACCGCTCCTGGGCTGTGACTGCCTCACTCTTCTCACGAGAGCAGCGATATTCCCCAGTTTGCGCCCAGGGTCCTCTACCAGACAGGATCTCCTCCCAAGTCCAAAAGTCCTTGTTGCTCCGTCGAGCATTCCCATACCGCTTGGTCTCTGTATTTTGGTGGGTGATTCTGTAATAGCTGTCGCTCTCCTCATCCTCGGATGAGGTGAGGAGAGAAGGATCTTCGGACCAAAATGCGGAGTCAGGGAAATAAGCCATTTTTATTACAAATACGACGTAGACTAAACAAAACAAAACACTTTCACAAACTACAAAATAAGAAAACGACGTACAACGGAACCTGAACATAAACTCACATCAACAAACGTAAACTCACGAACAGGAACGTACATCAAAACGAACGAACAGCTAAACAGCTCCAAAAGTGAATACATCGAACATAACGAAGACATCACAGGAGACAATCACCCACACACAAACAGTGAGAATGCCCTACCTAAATATGACTCTTGATTAGAGGAAAATGCAAACCACCTGCCTCTAATCAAGAGCCATACCAGGCAAACCGAAACCAACATAGAAACAGATAACATAGACTGCCCACCCAAAACACATGCCCTGACCAAAAACACATAAAAACTAACATAAATAGGTCAGGACTGTTACATTTTCATGGGTATTCTTCAAATGATGGTCTGGGTCATGTTTGCACACATGGTCTAAGCCCACTAAGTCTCCCTGGCCAACATGACAGATGATGAAGAATGAGAGACTGAAGTGTGTGGCACAGATTTAATTAAACCGCTCCCCAGGATGTCTCTCTGCCGCTCAGGAGACTAGCAGAGAAGAGTTTCTGTTTGCCGAACACAGTAGCAAATAGTATTGTCTATTCTTACATTATATAAGAATTGACAATACGAGCAGTGTACAGTATGCCCTAAAGACTGCTTTGAGGATCTGCTCTAAGGGTCTGGTTGGTAGGCTTCATCCAGTTTGGAAGTATACCGTATGGTTCCATAATATTCCCCTTATTGCACAGCATCCGGCATAATATAAACCTCTCATTGATCACTCTTGATAATATGGAATGGATGGGGAAGTGATTGGATTTTGTTTACCTCATTGCATTCAAAAATTTGGTAGAACGCTTTACCCCCTGGATCCACTCACGGACTGTTACATATTTACAACCAATTTTCGCCTTCATTCATCTCCGGATAGAGATAGATAGTAGTAGATTTTGATGGTCTCTATGGGCAGCTCCCATCAGCACTTTACTTCATTCCCTTTGAAATCAATTCAGCCTTTTATTTTGCTCCTACTCAATATGGGTTACCATGGATACTGCTCCCAACTGTTAGCTAGCTTCATGCATTTGTTTATGACTGTACGGTTTCTTGGTGTGGTATATACTGTATATCTATCAAAAACTACAAAACATAAATGCAATAAACCGAATGTCGTTGATGTTAACATGTAGCCTATGTTGTGAATGCATGTGTAATACTGTGATACCCACTGTGATACTCAATACCACTTCAAACTGCTTCAATTAGGGATACATAAGAACATCTCTGCTACACCATACAAAATGCCTAAGAAAATTCAGGGTGATGAGGATAAAAGAGACAAAGATGCCAAAGGGTCAGAAGCTCAGGCGATTTAATAGTTTATAATGTTTGTCACTCATGAAAAAGCCTAATCATCCTGTCTGCATATGAGCCAGCCTGACTCACTCCCCTCCAGGCCTGACCACATTCTGTGTCAGGGTGGGAGCTTCAGCTCCCTATTAGTCAGAAGACTTAACACTACTGCACTCTTGTCTAAATCCTCATCCCATACTCATGGATCATTTAAGCCCAGAGGCTGGTGCCCCATTGCAGCATGGTTGCTCAGGTCTGTTTGGGCAAAGCTGATGGATACATGGGCCTTAGAGTAGTTTGGTTTAATTTGTTGACTTTTTAATCCTCTCAGTCTTGACCAATGGATTTAGAGAAAGACTCTCCAAAGGATTCCTCAGATTCACAACACTGTTCTTCACTCAATCCCTAGAGTCTCAGCTTTGGGTTAAGCCTGGCCTGATTTAAAACATCTACATATGTTATAATGAACTTTCATGGACTGTAAGAACTCTTAGATAGCACACATACAGTAATAAAACAAAATCCACACATAATTCAAGACCCAAGACTGTGATCTGTATGTAAAATATTAACCACCAAGGGGAGCACAGACAACATCTTGAGATTCCCTGGAGAATATCCCTTGAAACATTCAAACTGCATACATTTGTTTTTACATGCACATAGGCTTACATTTACCCCCAACAACCTCCTCTAATGTATTTTCCTTTTTCCTTTATTTTTACTCCAAGGTGAAAGACTTTGCTTTTGATGGGCTGCTGAGTCTTCTATTATTGGCTGGCAATGTTGTAAATAATAGGTCTGAATGCCTTTGAGAGCTGTTATCTCTTATATAATTGTATAACAATCTATGGTTGATATAGAAATATCCATGTAAGTGTAACAGATGTCCCACAAAGACAAGAAGACTGGTCTCGACACCAGTGTAACAGATGTCCCACAAAGACAAGAAGACTGGTCTCGACACCAGTGTAACAGATGTCCAACGAAGACAAGAAGACTGGTCTCGACACCAGTGTAACAAATGTCCCACGAAGACAAGAAGACTGGTCTCGACACCAGTGTAACAAATGTCCCACGAAGACAAGAAGACTGGTCTCGACACCAGTGTTACAAATGTCCCACGAAGACAAGAAGACTGGTCTCGATACCAGTGTAACAGATGTCCCACGAAGACAAGGAGACTGGTCTTGACACCAGTGTAACAGATGTGGCGGTCCCAGTTGATCTGTAGTTTATTTTCTGACGATAGACACAAGGGAGCACATTAGATGTGCAGGACAACTGTATGTTGATGGCTGTAGATTCATAATTTGTCGCTTACATGTCAATATCAGACAATATCATAACATTGACAGTGTCACGACTTCCACCGAAGTCGTTTCCTCTCCTTGTTTGGGCGGCATTCGGCGGTCGGCGTCACCGGTCTTCTAGCCATCGTCAATCCACTTTTCATTTTCCATTTGTTTTTTCTTGTGGATTAAACTGCTCCGGCTACTACCTAGTTCTGCTCTCCTGCATCTGACTTCCCTTCCACCAGCTACGCACCCCTTTACAGACAGAGATTGTACAAAATACAATAAATGTAAGTATCTGAAGATAGACACAAGGAAGCACATTAGATGTGCAAGACAACAGTATGCTCATGGCTGTAGATTCGTGATTAGTCTGTTAGCATAGAAATAACTGTGAATTAGCAGGGGCTAATGTGACCATTACATCTCGAGCATGATAGCTAACTCGCTCTTACAGCAATAACATACAATTGCACATTCCAGGATGCCCTCAATATTTAACAGGTACTGTACACATATACAGTATACACATAAGGACATGTACATAGTGAACTCGTACACATTGTAAATATCAAAATAGAATATAGTATTTCAGAACGTGACCTAATGCTTGCATATCACTGTCACACTGGGAAGATTTGATGATCAACATCTTGTCACGTTCCTGACCTTATTTTCCTTTGTTTAGCTTTGTTTAGTTGGTCAGGACGTGAGCTGGGTGGGCAGTCTATGTTACGTGTTTCTATGTTTAGGTTCATTGGTAATTAGCCTTATATGGTTCTCAATCAGGGACAGGTGTTTGACGTTTCCTCTGATTGAGAACCATATAAAGGTAGGCTGTTCACACCGTTTGTTTGTGGGTGATTGTCTTCCGTGTCTGTGTATGTACCACACAGGACTGTTTCGTTTGTTTAGTCTGTTCCTGTTCGTGCGTTCTTCGTGTTATGTAAGTTCTCATGTCCAGGTCGGTCTACGTCGTTTTTGTAATTTATCAAGTGTGCTTCGTGTTCGTCTTGTTTAAATAAATTCATTATGTATTCCACAAAAGCTGCGTTTTGGTCCGATCCATGCTCCTCCTCAGATGAGGAGGAGAACGAACGTTACACATCTCCCCTATCTGCAAATGTAACCAATGGCCTAACACCGTATTGACATGTAAATTCATCCAACCAATAGGAATACCTAAACATCAAATATACATTTCTGCAGAGGCAAGTGGAAACATAACTAACCCTCTTACATAAGAAACACAGAGACTTATCAACATGTTCATGTTGGGGGCCACTCATCCACCAGGAGCACATAATCAACTCAGAGACTTTTACAAAGGTTTCCTCGATGACTTTGGCAATATGGCTCTTTGGAGAGTATACATTGAAAGTAGTCAAGTCAAGACCCAGTTTACAGACAGAGGGCAGAAGTCAAGCTTTGTTTGCGGTTCCATTTTGCTACTATATGGTGTTAGTCTGATTGATCCCTTTGGCAGGGGGCTCCAATCAACACAAGGACATTGATTTCCTCCCCCAAGGGCCTCTGAAGAGGCAGAGACACCTGCCATCACAGCTGACAGATATTAATGCCTACTAACAAACAGCTGACAGTATCTGATGCCAGAGTGTGGGGCAGGAGAAGGTGAGTCAACCATGCGCTGTTAGATCCCACTCTCAGGGATATTGGATGCTAAAACACATCACAGAGTGAGATTCTCAGTGCTATCATTCTAAATCATATCTTATACAGTACCAGTAAAAAGTTTGGACACACCTACTCATTCCAAGGTTTTTCTTTAGTTGTACAATTTTTTTTACTACATTGTAGAATAATAGTGAAACATCAAACCGATGAAATAACACATATGGAATCATGAAATAACCAAAAAAGTCTTAAACAAATCAAAATATATTTTATATTTGAGATTCTTCAAAGTAGCCACCCTTAGCCTTGATGACAGCTTTGTACACTCTTGGCATTCTCTCAACCAGCTTCATCAGGTAGTCACCTGGAATGCATTTCAATTAACAGGTGTGCCTTATTAAAAGTTAATTTGTGGAATTTCTTTCCTTCTTAATGCGTTTGAGCCAATCAGTTGTGTTGTGGCAAGGTAGGGGTGGTATACAGTAGATAGCCCCATTTGGTAAAAGACCAAGTCCATGTTATGGCAAGAACAGCTCAAATAAGCAAAGAGAAACGACAGTCCATCATTACTTTAAGACATGGTCAGTCAATCTGGAAAATGTCAATAACTTTTAAAGTTTCTTCAAGTGCAGTCGCAAAAACCATGATGATGAAACTGGCTCTCGTGAGGACCGCCACAGCAAAGGAAGACCCAGAGTTATCTCTGCTGCAGAGGATAAGGTCATTAGAGTTACCAGTCTCAGAAATTGCAGCACAAATAAAAGATTCATAGAGTTCAAGTAACAGACACATCTCAGCATCAACTGTTCAGAGGAGACTACGTGAATCAGGCCTTCATGGTTAAATTTATGCAAAGGACACCAATAATAAGAAGAGACTTGCTTGGGCCAAGAAACAAGAGCAATGGACATTCAACCGGTGGAAATCTGTCCTTTGGTCTAATGTGTCTAAATTTGCAATTTTTGGTTCCAACCGCCATGTCTTTGTGAGACGCAGAGTAGGTGAACAGATGATCTCTGCATGTGTAGTTCCCACCGTGAAGCATGGAGGAGGAGGTGGGATGTTGTGGCGGTGCTTTGCTGGTGACACTGTCAGTGATTTATTTAGAATTCAAGGCACACTTAACCAGCATGGCTACCACAGCATCCTGCAGTGATATGCCATCCTATCTGGTTTGCGCTTAGTGGGAATATAATTTGTTTTTCAACAGGACAATGACCCAACACGCCTCCAGGTTGTGTAAGGGCTATTTGATCAAGAAGGACAGTGATGGATTGCTGCATCAGATGACCTGGCCTCCACATTCACTCAACCTTAACCCAGTTGAGATGGTTTGGGATGAGTTGGACCGCAGAGTGAAGGAAAATCAGCCAACAAGTGCTCAGCATATGTGGGAACGACTTCAATATTGTTGGAAAAGCATTCCAGGTGAAGCTGGTTGAGAGAATGCCAAGAGTGTGCAAAGCTGTCATCAAGGCAAAGGGTGGCTACTTTGAAGAATCTCAAATCTAAAATATATTTAGTTGTGTAGATGTCTTAACTATTATTCTACAATGTAGAAAATAGTAAAAATAAAGAAAAGTCCTTGAATGAGTAGGTGTGTCCAAACTTTTAACTGGTACTATACATGTGGGATGAGACAGATGGAGGAGTCTGGCTCTCCAATAGGAGTTGTTTTTGCTCTGCCAATATAACTGTAAGCCCAGGCATGAGAAGAAATTCAAGTACAGTGTTAATGCTCTCTATTCTATTGCTATGGGAAACTGGTCTGGTGCTGTACTGTATGTTATATGTCCAAAGAGATTTAGAGGGCATCATTTCAATCTTCATGAGCACTATCTGTACCGTGTATCTCTCCTCTCTCTGTGTGAGACTGCTTTAGTAAGCAGTTTTACTGCAGCAGCTGGTGACTACTGCTTTGGGCCCCACATTGTGCTGTCACCATCATCAATTCAACTAATGCAGAAACTGTGTCTAGGTGAGATTGAGGAGCAGGTGCGGGGAGCTGGAGTCATTACCCTGTGCTGATGAGAGGTCACTGTTTCAGAGGTTTTGCTTTGCTATCTTGTTTTTTACTTCACTGAAGAGCCCCAAATAATTTTGACATGTATCCACCATTTTATCATCAGTAGCCTTTCTACTGTTGTGCAAGAGACTATTGTGAGTTAATCATATGTGACAAAATGAGTGAAGAACTTTTAGGTGTACATTTGAACATGCTGCCATGCCTCATCTCACATAGTACATTTTGGTGAGGAAATAATGTCAGTTTAATAAATAACATGCCATTAATAAGCAAATAATGAAGAGTTAATTTTCATTGACAGGATACCTGTGAGATCTCAGCGAAAATGATTGGAGAATTATCTTCCAATATGAACAGTGATGCAAAATGAGCCTTCATTTTTGTGTCTGCAGCTACTTTCAGGAACACAGAGAGTATGCAATTCTCCTCACAGACATGTATTTAATAAGCATGACAAAGTCCCTTATAAACGCTCATCAGCACGCAAGCATACGAACTCACATGCTAATGCACGCGAGCGCGTCATTTAAAGCCCATAAGCGCAGACTCAGACACACCCCCTTATTGCTACGAATGCTTCAGATAAACTATGAGGGCGCACTAAATCACTGTTAACTGTGTTGTCGATAACATGGAGCACTAAATGCGAAGATGGCATGATTTTTATAAAGACTGTATAAGAAATGTAGTAAAGCTGCACCTAACAGGAGCCAAGGATTGATCATGTAGCCTATATATGACGGAAGCGGATCATTGGCGTGAAGGGTAAGATGATATCCACTCCCATTTGATGATGGAATGAAAGGACGGGTTTCAAAATTCTCCGTTTTTCCTCTGAGTACGGCCACAACATTTTGGTCTATTTGAGCATGCGATTACCTCTCCTCGGATGATGTCTTCGATGCTCAAATACATTGGGTCAGCAATGCCGTGCCGCATCAATAAACGAGGACAAAGTGTGCTTCAGATCTTGGTGTGCCAAAATCACACCTTTGAAAATAGAAAAGCTAAATGATAACTGTCCTTTCAAATGCAGCCATCGGATCAAATCACGACACTGTTACAATAGCGCATATTAGACCAATTTTTTTCAATGCATTTTCCCAACAGTTGTCTCAGTGGATAAACTGTTTACTTTCTTATCAATTGTTTTGAGGGAATTTGACAATTTGCGACATGGACAGGTTGCCTATGTAGGTTAAGTTGGATTCGTTTCACGTAGAGAGAGTGCATAACTGTGGCCCATCGAGCATCTATTGAAAACTAGCCTATTTGAATGTTTCAGTGTGTGCTGAGTGTATCCAGGCGACATGGCATGTGGTATGTGAGTGTAGCCAATGTTATTTGTACTAGTTTACAGTGTTAAAGTGAAAGTGGTCCCGCTTGCCCCTTGATGCACTTCTGTAGCCTATGGCAAAATATTTTATTTTAACTCAAGTCTCTCTTCCATCGATGATATAGACCTACATAATCATGAACAAGTATTATATTGCCTATGCACAAACCAAATAAACGATGTCTGTCGCCTACTCTGTATACTGAAGACATTACTGTCAGGTAAATGGCTATTTTCTCCAGATTTCAATGATTTCCTAATTTTCAAATGAGACAATGCAAACAGAGTAGGGCTATCACGATTCAGCCATATAATGTTAATTCAGATATCTGGATTTTAGCAACATCAAAAGAGACAAAAAGTTACACATTCCAGAGATCCACCATAGTTCAGCTCAAAGGTGTGTTTTCTTATTTTATTAGCCTCTGGATAAATAGCCTTCTTTACCCAAAGGACATACAGTACCAAGGCCATAAATCTGCATCCTCTGTGACCTTTTATAAAAAATGCTGTCACTGATGACTTACCCTCTAAAAAGGACATTCAATGCCTTTATCAGCATGAGAGCAAATCAGGCGACTTTGTTTTGTTGGGCGATAGCATAATGGATTGCATGATGGTGGAAAGAGGGTATGATAGTACACACACACACACACACAAACACACATACGTCTGCACTTCAATGTCAGTGTTGTCAATTTACCTACTTTCTGAGTAATATTGTATATTATTAATCAATTCCATCCTCTTTGCTATTTTTGTAGCATGGCTGACACAGATGCCAGATTGATTAAATAATATTCATGCTTCAGTGGCATTTCAGTGGTGGCCATCAATTAGACAGCGACCAATGTAATGAAAAATAAATAGCCATAATTAAAAACATTTATCTTGTCAAAACATATTTGATAATGCTTCATCTTACAGTCTGCCACAATATTTACTGTGTATTTACTTAGAAATAACATTGTAAAATAGTAGTAACATAATAATAATCCAATAATTATATTGTTGACACAAACAAAACATTTCTAAATATTTTGATACCAGCTTGTTAGTTACCAATTGTGTTACACCCGACCCAATGGTGTAATATTTAAAAAGGACATATTTGCTGTATGTTGAAATCTGTTTTGAAAATTGTAATTACAAGATGAGTCAGTGACTGTACCATGGTACATTATTTAATAGTATCTGTAGGTCTGGTAAGGTTATGATGGTTGTGTGTAGATGATATTTAGGTGTGTTGTGGAGACATGACGGGGGAGACGCTTGGTCAGACCTCTCTCCTCAGGATGAACAGATGGTATCTCAGGGTTAGCTCATGGGCGAGAGCCAACAAGGGAGCCTCTATGTTTGTCTCTCTGTCATGAAAATATGCTTTAAAAGTCAAACGAAAAAGCATTACAAGCAAGGTCTATGTGCAAAAATATTGAAATGTTTGCACTATTTGAAACATGGATACTCAGATACACCCTTATTCTTGGTTTTAAACAGAGACACATTATTTATATTCCATTTCTTCATATAAATAGTGGTCAACTATACCCCTTTGTTTATTACAATGTATTGTTGTTTAAGATATGAATAGCAAGCTATGTACTAGTGAAATACTCTGTGTGTACTGAAAGCCACTATTCCACTGAATCTATTCTGTTGAAAATCTATTTATTGTGTGAAACAAAGAGTCAGTGATCTTGACTCTTGAAAACAAACCATTGGCATCTTACATAGCCTTTATTTTTTTTATTTTTTTTGGGGGGGGGATTGACTGTCGTCTACAATCAATGGAAAGGGACTTATTTACTGAGGAGTTGCCAGTCACTATTATACTTTTTGTATATAATGTCACGACTGCTCACGCTCCCCCTCACTGGCTCTCGAAGGCGCCAGGCTCCCCAGCATTACGCACTCCTGCCACCATCATTACGCACACCTGCCTTCCCCCGTCACGTGCATCAGCGATTATTGGCCTCACCTGGACTCAATCACCTCTGTCATTACCTCTCCTATATCTGTCTGGTTCCCCGCTCTGTTCCCTTCTTCAGCATTAATTGTTGTTTGTCGTTGTTTACCTGTGTGCTGACGCTGTTCCTGTTTTGTTACCTGTCTGTTCCTGAATAAATGTTGACTCTTCGTATCTGCTTCTCATCTCCGGCATCAGTTGTTACAGAATGCTGAAGCCTTCATACGAAGCATCGGGGAGTGCTGCCGATGGAACAGGGGGTGCCTGAACCAGCTCGTTGGGCTGTCACGCCCTAGCTGGTGCTAGAGGTTCTTGCCCCGGTTGGCTCGGAAGCCGCCCATCCCACATCGGGCCTCAGCCGGATCGTCAGGTTTTTACCCCCAGCCAGCTCGTCAGGCTGCTACGCCTCCGCCGGATCATCGGGCTCCCACGCCTCAGCGGGATCGACAGGCTTTCACGCCCCAGCCGGATCGTCGGGCTCCTATGCCTCAGCCGGCTTGCCATGCTCCCATGCTTTTGCCGGTTCGTCGGGAGTTTCCGCCCAGACGGCTTGTCCTGCGCCCGTGCCTCAGCCGACATGTCAGACTCGCCCAGGTGGGACGCCAGGTGGCACCCCTAGAGGGGGGTACTGTCACACCTGCTCCCGCACCCCCTCCTTGGTGCTCAAAGGCACCAGGCTCCCCAGCATTACGCACTCCTGCCACCATCATTACACACACCTGCCACCCCCCCGTCATGCGCTTCAGCGATTATTAGACTCACCTGGTCTCAATCACCTCTGTCATTACCTCAACTATATCTCTCTGGTTCCCCGCTCTGTTCTCTGCATCAGCATTAATTGTCATTTAACGTTATTTACCCGTGTGCTGACGCTGTTCCTGTTTTGTTACCTGTCTGTTCCTGAATACATTTTGACTCCCCGTACCTGCTTGTCATCTCCGGCGTCGGTTGTTACATATATACAGTGCCTTGCAAAAGTATTCATCCCCCTTGGCATTTTTCCTATTTTGTTGCATTACAACCTGAAATTTAAATGTATTTTTATTTGGATTTCATGTAATGGACATACACAAAATAGTCAAAATTGGTGAAGTGAAGTGAAATGAAAAAAAAGAACTTAAATATATATTTTTTTATATATATATATTTTTTAAACTGAAAAGTGGTGCGTGCATATGTATTCACCCCCTTTGCTATGAAGCCCCTAAATAAGATCTGGTGCAACCAATTACCTTCAGAAGTCACATAATTAGTTAAATAAAGAGGGCTGCCCACCAAAAATCATGGCCCAGGCAAGGAGGGCATTAATCAGAGACGCAACAAAGAGACCAAAGATAACCCTGAAGGAGCTGCAAAGCTCCACAGCAGAGATTGGAGTATCTGTCCATAGGACCACTTTACGCTGTACACTCCACAGAGCTGCGCTTTACGGAAGAGTGGCCAGAAAAAAGCCATTGCTTAAAGAAAAAAATAAGCAAACACGTTTGGTGTTTGCCAAAAGTCATGTGGGAGACTCCCCAAACATATGGAAGAGGGTACTCTGGTTAGACGAGACTAAAATGTTGCTTTTTGGCCATCAAGGAAAGCGCTATGTCTGGCGCAAACCCAACACCTCTCATCACCCCGAGAACATCATCCCCACAGTGAAGCATGGTGGTGGCAGCATCATACTGTGGGTATGTTTATCATCGGCAGGGTCTGGGAAACTGGTCAGAATTGAAGGAATGATGGATGGTGCTAAATACAGGGAAATTCTTGAGGGAAACCCGTTTCAGTCTTCTAGAGATTTGAGACTGGGACGGAGGTTCACCTTCCAGCAGGACAATGACCCTAAGCATACTGCTAAAGCAACACTCAAGTGGTTTAAGGGGAAATATTTAAATGTCTTGGAATGGCCTAGTCAAGCCCAGACCTCAATCCAATGAAGAATCTGTGGTATGACTTAAAGATTGCTGTATACCAGCGGAACCCATCCAACTTGAAGGAGCTGGAGCAGTTTTGCCTTGAAGAATGGGCAAATATCCCAGTGGCTAGATGTGCCAAGCTTATAGAGACATACCCCAAGAGACTTGCAGCTGTAATTGCTGCAAAAGGTGGCTCTACAAAGTATTGACTTTCGGGGGCGTGAATAGTTATGCACGCTCAAGTTTTCTGTTTTTTTGTCTTATTTCTTGTTTCACAAGAAAAATTATTTTGCATCTTCAAAGTGGTAGGCATGTTGTGTAAATCAAATGATACAAACCTCCCAAAAATCAATCTTCATTCCAGGTTGTAAGTCAGCAAAATTGGAAAAATGCCAAGCAGGGTGAATACTTTCGCAAGCTACCGTAGGTTTGGATCCTTACACAATCATTCCTAAAGTGCTTGAAACAAACCATTGAATTATGTTTTAGTGACTCTTTTTCTCTAGAGTGAATGATTACAGATACAGATATCTGTACAGATACAGTTTTGCACTATTTTCATGACCAGACTTTGTATGTAAGATCCCACTAAGACTGCGTCTAATTTGCCATTACAATACAATACTGATAATTTACTACCTCTTAGAAATGCAGTACTTTTTTTGAGGGGAACATCCACAGTTTCAGTATTTCTTGCTTTAATTGTTTCTCTCTTTTTAAATGTCAATCTATGGGCCTTGCCTATATTAGTACACTCTTAGAAAAAGGGTTCCAAAGGGGTTCTTCGGTTGTTCCCATAAGAGAACACTTTTTTGGTTCCAGATAGAATCATTTTTTGTTCCAGGTAGAACTCTTTTGGGTTCCATGTAAAATCCTCTGTGGAAAGGCTTTTACATGGAACCCAAAAGGGTTCTACCTGGAACCGAAGGGTTCTAGCTGGATCCAAATAGTGTTCTTCAAAGGGTTCTCCTATGGGGACAGATGAAGAACCCTTTTAGGTTCTAGATAGCAAATTTTTTCTAAGAGTGTGTTGTGTTTCTCAAGTGTTGATCTTGTGCAAGATATTAATCTTAGATTTAGATGCTGTGTAAAGCATCTTGGCAATATGATGGGCAGTAAAATCGAGATTTCCCACTCTCCTAAAACTCTCCTAAAATTAGAACAACCTTGTGCGGCACACTGCAGAAAAGCACAGAAAAGCGCATGATACAATTAAATCCTTCATCTGTTTCTTCTCAAGCTGTGTGAAAATCCACAGATTACAGGCTCCAAGTTTAAGACGCTTTACTAGATGTGAACTTTTCCTTCTTTTCATTAGATCTAGAATGAAATAGGCCTACAGTATGGAAGATACAAGTGCTGAATTAACCTCTCTGTGCTACGGATCCCTTTAGCGGGATGATTTTCCTAAACAACCGCTGAATTGCAGGGCGCAAAATATTACTAAAAATATTTATAATCATGCAATCACAAGTGAAATATAACAAAACACAGTTTAGCTTGTTGTTAATCCACCTATCGTGTCAGATTTTGAAAATATGCTTTACAGTGAAAGCAATCCAAGCTTTTGTGAGTGTATCAATCAATGCTAGAACAGCTAGCCCCAAATTAGCATGGTCACGAAAGTCAGAAAAACAATAAAATTAATCGCTTACCTTTGATAATCTTCGGATGTTTGCACTCACGAGACTCCCAGTTACACAATAAATGTTATTTTTGTTCGATAAGTATTACTTTTATAACAAAAAAACGCCATTTGGGTTGCGCGTTATGTTCAGAAAACTACAGCCTCGTTCCGTTCGACGAAAATTCCAAAAAGTATCTGTAATGTTCGTTAAAACATGTCAAATGTTTTTATAATCAATCCTCAGGTTGTTTTTAACATACATAATCGATAATATTTCAACTGGACCGTAACCTATTCAATAAAAGAGAGAAAGAAAATGGAGAACTACCCCTCTCGCGCGCAGGAACTAATCAAAGGACACCTGACTAGTTTTGAATAATCTCACTAATTTTTCAAATTAAAAGCCTGAAACTATGTCTAAAGCCTGGTCACAGCCCGAGGAAGCCATTGGAAAAGGAATATGGTTGATACCCCTTTAAATGGAAGAAAGACGGGAAATTAAACAGATTAAAAAAAAAAGAATCACTTCCGGGTTAGATTTCCTCAGGTTTTCGCCTGCAAAATAAGTTTTGTTATACTCACAGACAATATTTTGACAGTTTTGGAAACTTTGGAGTGTTTTCTATCCTAAACTGTAAATTATATGCATATTATACGATCTGGACCTGAGAAATAGTCCGTTTACCTTGGGAACGTTATTTAAAAAAAACTGACCCCTAGCGTCAAGAAGTTAAATAATCATTTGATAATTTATGTTGTTAATCTCTGTCATCATAACATGTTAATGTCTGTGTAGAATCACTTCTACATTTTTAAAGAAAATGTGTGTATGTTTTAATATGGATATAAAAGGCTTTTATATCTTTCTTTTCTCAGGCCATATTGATCTTGAATCAATCTGAATGGGGAGATCGGAGGAGTCCCTATAAGATGACACGCACAGATCCCCCTGATATATTGGTATCTACTCTGTATCGGGACATCAAACTAAATCCCATCACTGGGCACTCCATTTCGCTCAGCCCCTTCCAACAATGTGACTCGCAAATGATTGACAAACCTGAGCGACACACGGAAACCATTAACAAAAGACACTGCCGTAGCTTTGACTACCTTGAGTCATTGGACGACCCACAGCCCTTTTCTGCCTCAATGGAGTATCCTTACAAGAGGACTGAGCATCAGAGGGTGCATAAAGAGGTGACCTGGAATGGCCTGGATCATCCAGGACACCTCCGTTTCTCGTCCCCTGATCTGTTCAACACTAGACTACACCCACCACAGCATGCCAACCCAGACAAAACCAGTCAGGCCACGAGGTCAGATTCAAAGAAGAGGACAAGATCAAAAAGTGCTCCCAGAGTCAAGACCACCCTTACCCCTGTGCCTATGTCAGTCTCCCCACCGGTAACCAGGAGAGGACGAGATGTTCCACAGGCTGTACCAGACCCCCCTCTAAGGACATCTGAACCACACCGGGACTCTTACTCCTCTAACCAAGCTTTTTCGAACGAAGTACACCCTATAAAACTGCAACCACACTCTCCCCTCTACGTCTCAGACTGTTTCTCTGAGGAGAGCAAACAGGATGAGCCAGCCATCACTCCTCATGTCAGGTGTCGTGTGGATATCAAGCCAGATGCAGCGGTCCTGCAGCACACAGCCAGGAGGTCTCAGAGCATGAGGACTGAACATCCCTGGCAGAGATACTCCTACTTCAGTCAGAGCAGAGGTCTGTCTGTGCCACGGCAGGTACGGACACCCACACCAAACGACTGTTACAGTGGCGATTATAGACAAACATATCAGTACACTACCTGCGGGCCCCCCAGCTACATCCAGCCAGTAGACATGCGAAGGGTGCCCTCCACTATAATGCCAAGGGAATACTTGTCAAGGGAGCAGAGGACTCTTTCAAACCCCAATATACCCACTAAATTCTTCTACACTGAGGATCCGACCAGATACCCTGTCCCCCTCTCTGCTAGAGCGTACTATCAGGATGATAATTCAAGCCTCACCAGCCAAGGCAGTACTCTTAATGGTCAGTATATGCATGATCCACGGACTCGCTGGGTTCACACTGACCCAGTCCGGCCATATTACACAGAGCAACACATGTCCAGCAGAGACCCTTTGCAGGCTGTCTATACCAGGCCTTACTCCACAAGCGAGGTAGGGCCATACTTTGCTCAAACACAACAGGCAAGAGCATACTATGGGGAAGAACCCAGGGGCTATCCCTGTCAGTCTAATGGCTCCAGGATGTTATACAGCAAGCCGTACAACCCCCCAGCAGAACAGTATATTCCTTACAGGGCGTATCACACGGAGGGCCGTCGACGTACACAAATGTCCCAGGCCTATGCAGATGACTGGTATCGTTCAAGTATATCTGGATACTCCAACCAGTCCTCTCAGCTGACACCACAGAGAGTAAGACAAGAGCCAGTAATGTCCCCCTGGTTTGAAAACAGTCATGTGGAGCCAACCAGCCTGGGAGCAGAAGTCAGAAAACACTCAAAGTCCTGGGACAATATTCTTTATCCTCGTCATGACAGGGAGCAAGCAGTGCCGTGTGGACGCAGCTATGATAATCTGTTATACCAGGGGAGACATCCTCTGTTTCCTAATGATACACCAAAGCCAGTTATACTCAATCTATCTAGTTCACCAAGGCGCTATGCTGCCCTGTCCCTCTCTGAAAACTCCTTAGAGAAAGGTCCAAACAATCCTGGAAGGAACACTAAGGCTGGGCTATGGTTTGTAACTCCTGAGATCACGATAACCGACAATGACATACGCGCACGCAACCACAAACAGCAAGATGTGCGTTCAGCCACCTGGGATGCACTGGATTGTGAAAAGGTGCCAACTCTAAATGTTCTTCATCATCAAGAGCAGCCATCTGAGTCAGCGGAACTGACCAAAGACAGACAACACAAAGATTATTCACTGCAGCAGAGCCTAGAGCAACTGGACGAGCTGCTAGCTGATCTTGTCACTGATTACAAACCCTCAACCAGCAGGCGGCCTAGTCAGGATCTAATGGACCAACTAAAACAGTTGATTAGTGAGGATGATGAAAAAGGAAAGCTAATATCTTCAGGCCTAGAGAGTCTAGGAGGCCTAGAGAGTCTAGGAACTCTGAGCTCACCAATCGCCTCCACTAAAACCAGCCCTGACACCATCAAAGACCCAGACAGTGGGTGTGATGGCTTACAGAGCATACAAAGGAGTCCAGATGAGATCTCCCCAGACCAGAGCACAGACGACGATGACACCATGATGTGTGCCAACAAGAAGTGCAAGCGGACAGAGACCCTGTTCAATGCCTGTCTTTACTTCAAATCCTGTCATAGTTGCTACACCTTCTACTGCTCCCGGAACTGCCGTCGGGATGACTGGGACAGCCATAAAGAGAACTGTCTATATGGGCGTATCAGTAGTGTGTGCAGGCACATGCTGAAGTACTGCAGAGAGAACTCTGAGATCCATAAAGCCTTCTCTCGCATTGCCAAAGCTGGCTACCTTTCCAGAGGGAGAGGCATTCTTTTCCTGGGCTTTGCTAACCCAGGGACTGCTGACAACTTCCTGAAGGATGGCCTTGAGAGCCTTGTCATGTCCCCCACATATCTGTCTCTAAGAGAGCTGGACAGCTTCAAGGACAACCTGGGGGATTACTGTAAGGACCTGCAGCAGGCTGGCAATGAGTATGACCCCAATGAATGTTTTCTCTTGAATGTATCCATAGCTGTTGGTGAACTAGTGCCTAACAGACCCTCACCAAGAGTCCAAACACCAACAGTCCGAAAACATGCAAAGATTTCGTTGGCCTCCTCCAGCCCAGATAAAAAGGTCTTCAGGAAGGAAAGTGACATGGAGACACTCATTCTCACCCCGCCACCAGGCACACCTGATATTGACAAAGAGGGAAAGGAGGGTATGAAAGCCAGAGAGATCTGCTTTATCAATATCCAACGTGAGCTCAGGACCAGGGGAGTCTTCCTGCGTCATGAGTATCCCAAAATATACCGTCAACTCTGTGAATTTGTGGAGAGCAACAAGAGATTCACGCCCACTACCATTTACCCCATAGATAAGAGAACAGGGAAGCAGTTCATGTGTATGATCATGGCTGCTTCTGAGCCCAGAACGCTAGACTGGGTGGGCACCCCCCATCTCCTGGATGATATTATATAGTACTGACCTGTGCACCTCTGATGTCACCTATATGTACATGTATATACATATGATTTAACAGATATTTATGATGGATGTTTGTAGATACACATGCATTTTACATCAGAAAGGAAGATTGTTAAAGGGATACTTCAGGATTTTGGCAGTGAAGCCCTTTATCTATTTCCCCATTATCACATGAACTCGTGGATACTATTTTATGTCTCTAACTAGCACAATTACTAACTAGCGTTAGCGCAATGACTGGATGTCTATGGTAACTGCCAGCAAGCTAGTAGATACCATAGACTTCCACTCATCGTGCTAACGCTAGTTAGCATTGGCTCACGAAACTACCTCTAACTTCCTTCAAACTGGATGCAGAGACATAGAAACGGTATCCATGAGTTCATCTGACTCTGGGGAAGTAGATAAAGGGCTTAATTGCCAAAATCCTGAAGTATACCTTTAATAAGACTACCAGAAGTAATGTTTGCATATTAATCACTAAGAATTCGATATCATTTAGAAGTGATTCATACAAACAATGTGCAGGAAAGGTTGACTGACGTTGCACACACAAACAAACTATAATGTAACACTTTATCATTGTAGTTTTTGGTTGAAGTAGCGTTGTTTTGATCCTGTTACACTGAAATAGTATGATCTGCATGTAAAATGGTCATACTGTATTTTCAAGTCATTATTTAGTTTTAATCCCTGTTTAGACAAGGTACTGTCTGTGTTGATACCATATGAACTGGGTTGGAACAAGCACAAATAATTCAAAATGATCTATAAAAATACTACTATTAAGAGCATTTCTAAACTAAACTAGATTAAATCTTCAAAGCATAATCTCCACTAGTGTTCTACTTGTTGAAGCTTTTCTCAGCAGCTGGAATATATAAAACAAATACTGACCGTTGTATTTCTGCAGATGCTTCAATATATCCAGAAAGTTATTCTAATTTGAATATTAAGAATCTCTTGAAATTGCTGTGTTGTGCCAGGGTCTGGGTAGAAATCTTAGTTAATACTATTAATATCACTGCTGATAATAATACTTTCATTATGCCTACATATGGATAAAAAATCAGGTGTCTACATCTATGCTCTGAATCCTCTCACCCCTTGAGTTTCCCAGTTGTTGATTTTGTTTTAGGCATTTGAATTGCACCCTCTTTCATCACTTTGTTTAGATTTTGTACTGATTCTACACTGCTAAATTCATTGTAACACGCTTGATAACTTGTTTGATAGTGGCCTTCGGTAGAAAATGCATTTGACAGAAAGCAATGTGTGGATTTGTTTTGTAAGGCTTGACTCTTGACTGTAAATTAATGTGGTGCATTTGCTTGACATTGCAAATGAACATTTATTTTGCTTAAAGCACGTTATTTATATTCAGGTATTTTAATATTGATTATGCTCATCATAAGACTGACAATGGTTATAATAAACTGACATTCAATGCTTGGAAATTGAATATTATTTTCAAAGATATATGAAATGTTAGTACTACTATTTTTGGTTGAGGAAAAAATGTTGTAACTAACACATTTGTTGAAGAATATCTATTAATATCCTATTCCGCACAATGTATTTCATACCTGAAAATGAACACACAAATGAAATAAAAAGAAGAAACAAAAGAGCAACTTAACATTTAAACAGGACATATTGGTAATGATAAGTTGGAGCTTTGAGCTGCTATTAGCTTCTTTTGCACTTGAACATAAATTATACAGAATGTCTCCTAATGCATCTACACAGCACTGAAACAAGCATGTTATGTTTCCATTGATAGAGCCTGACAAATCTAAAGTTGCTATTTTTGTCCTCCTGCAAGATGTCACCCAATTTTCTATTTTGTGATGTTTATAACCCATGTATAATAAACCGAAAATAAAGACTGACCTTTCTCTTTGCATTTCTCTTCTAGAGTAAACCATGCAGAGCCTTATATTCAGACATATCAAGGCTCTTGAGTAAACCATACAAATCACTACATTTACATTTACATTTAAGTCATTTAGCAGACGCTCTTATCCAGACACTAAAACAATGATCATACAATGTGATACATAGACCAAGTTGAAGGACACACAATAACAACTTGGTATTTAGTCTTTCCCCTTTATTTTTGTTGGTCTTACAATTTAGGACCAAAATAAACACTATGTATATGGGAAGTCTGTAGTTATTCACACTTCTATCAGATAGCCCTGAAGGACAGTCGGAATTACTTGAAGACTGAATAAATTGAACATCCTCGTCTAACTGATGCATTATAAACTGTAAATCAAATCAGCCATGCCACGTTAAAGACCATTCTCTGCACTGCAAGCGAGAACTCCAGAAAGCCTACAGCCCAAAAACAGACCAAGACAATGCAGATAATCATTTAAATGTTATCTCAATATTACTTAAATATTGATAGTGACTCTGAATTTGCCAACAGACACTATCCCATCATGATAGTGCATCACCCTGCAATATGCAGGCACATGTGAGAAACCAGCACTACTTCTGCTGCTCCTAAAATAGACATCTCAATATTCTTATGTTAGACAGTGCTGTATCTTTGTTTTTCTATACAAATGGAGCTGGATGGAGAGAAAAACCTGGAGAAAAGCCATTTTGAAGAGTGTATATGAAATCATAGAACTTGAGCACCACCTATTGATGAAATCTAGACATTGCTAAAGTGGCAAATCAGAATAGTCAAAAACTGTCCCTTCATATTATTTGTAAACAAAGTTTGTAGCTTATAGCCTACAAATCTGTTTCATTCATACTCAGTCTATATTGAAAAATATTCTATGACTAGATACACACTATATTTTCTCCAGGAGGTATCTTTGCCACTGTAGGCCTAATATCCTAACATTTGAAAACAGATTGTTTATGGACTTAACAGACTGCAACTATGGCCCAAATCGGAGTCCAGGGTCCTCTATGGGTCCTTGAGGGTGTCCCAGGGGGGTTCTCAACAAGGTGGGGGGGAAATATAACATTTCTTTCACACCCATATTTCAATCACAGAGAGAGAGAGAGAGAGAGAGAGAGAGAGATAGTGGACTAGACTAGGCAGTTGGCCCCTTAATTTAATTGTGCAAGGAGTATACATAATTTGAACCATAGGGATGCCTCCAACATATAGTGAAAAAACATAAATAAATTAGGTGTGCTTGTCATAAACAAAGATTTTCTAGATTTTGCTTCTCCAGCCTTAGCCTTGAGATTAACCTTTTAGGGACCCACTTCAACATAAATACTTTAAGAAATAAGGAGATAGGTATCTCATTAGTCAATGAATGTAGAAATGTATAACGGCCAACCCAACAGACTGTCAACCAATCGGGTCACGCGGTTGCTAAACTAATCGTCACGAAATCCTTTGTAAAAAGACAGGGTTTGAGTCGAGAAAGTGCTTATCTTCGTCAAAAGTACGCATTGTCACGATTTCAAAACCATACGATATTACAAAGAACAAGTAAAATATCTCAGATCTCGGAAATGATAAGTAATGTTGTCCTTGTTGTTCACGTAATTCATTCTAATGTTGGATTTTTGAGCTAGCGTCCAATTCACTCCCAGAAGGAGTCTCTATGGGGGGTGATAAGGGCCATAATTAAGCCCAGGAAACTGTACCACTGTGTGGCTGCCTTACTAACGTCTGCATGTCACCCGCATGTTACGTTAACTAACATGTCGTGATACCAACGCCTTACTAACATCTGCGTGACTCCTGCGTGTTAATGAAAGTCATAAGGTGTGCAGCCTACACCAGTCAACCAATAAGAGTTGTGTCCGTGGCTTTCAGTCAAATAGAGGAGTTCATAGGCTTTCCCAGATGGAAATTTGGGATACTTGGGATGTCCCTACCTCAATTAAGTATACATGTAAAATGGTTGAGTTTAGTGTCAGTTAACCTGTCTAGGATCAGCGTGGCGCTAGCGGCACACCCCCCCCCCCCCACTGAAAAACCAGTGCCGCGAAATTCAAAACAATTTTTTTTTTTAAATATTTAACTTTCACACATTAAAGTCCAATACAGCTAATGAAAGACACAGATCTTGTGAATCCAGTCAACATTTCCGATTTTTAAAATGTTTTACAGGGAAGACACAATATGTAAAGATGTACATCTATTACCTAAAAACACATTAGCATAATCCACCATCTTTTATTTGTCCACCAACACCAGTAGCCATCACTAATTCGGCTAAACTAAGATATTTATAGCCCCTAACCAACAAAAAAACTCATTAGATGACAGTCTGATAACATATTTATGGTATGGGATAGGTTTTGTTAGAAAAAAGTGCATATTTCAGGTAGATGGCTAGTTTACAATTGCACCCACCATCACAAATGGACTAGAATAATTACAATGAGCAACGTGTTTACCTAACTACTAATCATCAAACATTTCGTAAAAATACACAGCATACACGAATCGAAAGACACAGATCCTGTGAATACAGACAATATTTCAGATTTTCTAAGTGTCTTACAGCGAAAACACAATAAATCGTTATATTAGCATAGCACATAGCACATAGCAGCCCAGCATTGATTCTAGCCAAAGTGGGCGATAACGTCAACATCGCCAAAAATATATTAATTTTTTCACTAACCTTCTCAGAATTCTTCAGATGACACTCCTGTAACATCATATTACACAATCCATATAGAGTTTGATCGAAAATGTTTATATTTAGCCACCAAAATCATGGTTAGACAATGTGAAATGTAGCTCAGCTGGTCAGAAAATGTCCTTGCGCCACTTAGACAGTGATCTACTCTTATACATAAATACTCATAAACGTGACTAAAAAATATAGGGTGGACAGGGATTGATAGACAATTTAATTCTTAATACAATTGCGTTATTACATTTTTTAATTTATCCTTACTTTTCAATACAGTTTGCGCCAAGCGAAGCTACGTCAAAAAACATGGCGTCCTAAGCCACTAAAATGTTTCGACAGAAACACGATTTATCATAATAAAAATGTCCTACCTTGAGCTGTTCTTCCATCAGTATCTTGGGCAAAGGATCCTTTCTTGGGAGAAATCGTCTTTTGGTGGAAAGCTGTCCTCTTGCCATGTGGAAATGTCAACTGCGTTCGGGATGAACTGAAAAGCGTGCCCAACTTTTCACATCGTTGCAAAAATAAATGTCCCAAAATCGCACTAAACGGATATAAATTGCTATAAAACGCTTTAAATTAACTACCTTATGATGTTTTTAACTCCTAAAACGAGTGAAAAGATGACCGGAGAAATATAACAGGCTAAACTAACGCTTGGAACAGGTGCGCGCCGGTGTCCTCTAGGCTCATGACGCAGCTCCCAAAGAATGACTAGCTTCAGGGTTTTTTCATTTGTAGGGCCTGTGAACGCGCAATCGACCCCGTTGGAATCGTCATCACGTAAAGGCATCCAGGGGAAGACGTAAGAAGTGTCCGTATAGTCATAGCAACGACAGTGCCCTTTTAAATGACTTCAGAAGAGTGGCCAACATTTCTCAAATCTGACTCCATGTCAGGGAAATTGCTGTAGAATGGGCTCTGTTCCACTTAGAGACAAAATTTCAACTCCTATAGAAACTATAGACTGTTTTCTATCCAATAATAATAATAATATGCATATTGTACGATCAAGGATTTTGTGGGAAGCCGTTTAAAAAATTAGCCAAATTAGCATAAATAGTCTAAACAGCGCCCCCATCCCGAACAGGTTAAGGGTTATAGTTTAGTATTCAGGGTAAGGACGTCCTAAGGAATCCGGATAGCAGTGACATTCACAGTGAGAAACGGGCATGGTATTTGAGAGCTTGGCGGTGACACAGACATTAATTTGGTAGTTTTTTTTACAAGCAGCAGAGGCGATTTTCCAGTGTCTGCCCCAGATAGTTTCCTTAGAGACGATGAATGTAATTACCAAGATGTCTGTCACGCCCTGACCTTAGAGATCCTTTTTATGTCTCTACTTTGGTTTGGTCAGGGTGTGAGTTGGGGTGGGTATTCTATATTCTATTATTTGTATTTCTATGTTTTGGCCTGGTAGGGTTCTCAATCAGGGACAGCTGTCTATCGTTGTCTCTGATTGAGAACCATACTTAGGTATCCCTTTTTTCCACCTATCTTTGTGGGAAGTTTACTTTGTTTATGGCACATAGCCTTTAGCTTCACGTTTGTTTTGTAGTGTTTATTGTTTTGTTCGGAGTCTTTTTCAAATAAAATGAAAATGTACTGCGCCTTGGTCCTCTTCTTTTAACGGCCGTGACAGAACTTCCCACCACCAACGGACCAAGCAGCATGGTAAAAAGGAGGAATAGACATGGGAGGACATCCTGAACGGCAAAGGATCCTGGACATGGGAGGAGATCCTGGCCGGAAGGGATCGCCTTCCATGGGAACAGGTGGAAGCATTGAGGAAGGCGGAGGCAGCGACGAAAGCCGAGCGGCAGCGTTACGAGGGAACACGGCTGGCAAGGAAGCCCGAGAGGCAGCCCCCCAATTTTTTTTTTTTTTGGGGGGGGGGGCACACGGGGGTGTGGCTGAGTCAGGTTGGAGACCTGAGCCAACTCCCCGTGCTTACCGCGGCGAGTGTCGTACTGGTCAGGCACCTTGTTATGCGGTGGAGCGCACAGTGTCTCCAGTGTGCGTGCACAGCCCGGCGCGCTACCTTCCAGCACCCCGACTCGGCCGGGCTAGAGTGGGCATCCAGCCATCTGGCCGCCAGTACGTCTCAGCGTATGTTCTATGTTTTCTATTTCTTTGTGTTTGCCGGGTGTGGTTCTCAATCAGAGACAGCTGTCGATCGTTGTCTCTGATTGAGAATCATATTTAGGTAGCCTGTTTTCCCACTATGGGTTGTGGGTGTTTATTTTCTGTCTAGTGTCTGTTCACCTTACAGAACTGTTTTGTATTTCTTATCGTTGTTATTTTGTGTAGTGTTCAGTTTGAAATTAAAATATGACGAACACTTACAACGCTGCATTTTGGTCCTCCTCTCCTTTCACCAACGAGAATCGTTACAGATACCCTGATGCCTGTTTATTCATAAAAGCAGATGATGTTAAATATCATTAATCACAATGGTTAGCCTATAAAAATGAATAGGAAAACAAAAGCTTTTTGATAGGACTACATTTTCCCAATTGGGAACAAATATAACGCGGTGAAAAGTCAATGTATCCTAGTCAATCTATTGTTTGTCAAAGCCAGTCTAAATAAAGGCCTTAATGTGTATCAAATATGTAGGCAATTGTGGGTTAAATCAATGACAAATATAGCTGAAATGTTCAGGCTTTATCATGATCTGTCATCATAACAGGCTGGGGTGTTTTCGGTTCCGTTTAGACTAAGGTTATGCGTTAGAACGCAACTGCACTGAAATGAATAGCCTGATTTAATGTGATTCTCCTGAGTAATAAAGTGTTTCTGTTAAACTGTTTTGTCTATGAATAGACCGATACTATCTTTTTGGTCTTTTGTGGTAGGTATAGCCTACCACTAATATTCTAAATTACAGAGCATTTAATTCACCATATTTTCCTGTGATGGTGACACTTGCTTTTAATTTTAAAATGAATGTTTTCATAAGCCTATTGGTCCACCAAGAAACCATGTTGATGCTGAGCAAGTCCTTCGATAGGCTAGTAGACTATGCGGGAATAATCGGGGAGGTAATCATTGTTATAGCCTAGATTGCTTTACATAATCTGGACCGCTGTTTTTTCTAAGGCTAAGCAAACAAGGGGTAACATATGCTTTTTACCCATCTCTATAACAAGGGTTAGCCCTATATCCCTCAATTCGAGCCCTGCTTTTAACCATAAGACATCTCCACAGAAATGTATAACCTAAGGATTGCATGGTGACAGTGATTGTGTCTGTTAAACTGGGAACTCTGGAGAAAAAACTATTGAAAATCGTTGAGTTTCAGGTCAGAGAAAGATGCCAGTTTCTGAATCTGATGACATTCAAAACTATTCTTCCCAGTCTGAGCTCTTGCGAGTTTCCAGTTGTCTTGAACACACTGAAGTCGAAAGTCAGAGATTGCCGAATTCCGAGTTCTTTTGAATGCGCCACTAGAGAACTAGGTTACCTCTTATTTCTGAATAGGGCTATCTCAAACAAAGAAGCCCCTGTGGCTGTATTGATGTGAGAAGTAGGCATACAGTAACTACACAGTAATGGTGGCTGGCTGCGATATCAACTAGCCTAATAAATGTTTGTATTGAGGTGATAAGCCTATTTTAGCTAAATCGACAAATGAAATTGAATTGATTACTCTGGCAATTAAATATATATTTTTTACAAAATCATGTACATGTCGACGTTTGTATGGCGTTCATGGTGAGATCTTTAATAATAAACTAAAAAGACACAAACTAACACGTGATGCATCACACATGTGGACGTTTTTAAGGCGTTCAAAATAAACTTACAAGCAAACTGACACATGACATGTCAGTGCCACGTTACACGACGTGAACGCTACGTCTACATGACGTGTATGTGTCAAGTGACGTGAACGCGTCGGCAATTTGACGCCTTAGAAAAATTCATGGCGGTATTTTATGGTGCTAGACAGACGTTGGGTGACTTCGTAAGAGGTATCAGTAGCTTCACGAGGCTTAATTATGGCCCTTATCACGCCCCTTAAGTCTCCTTGTCATGGGCATTTTCTCTATTGGTTTTCTCAACTCTTGCATCCTCTGTCCTCTCTCGCCTCCTTTTTAAAAAAGGTCAAAGGTTATTGACAAGAGGCGGTGAGGAGAGGGAATGTGGACGAAAATGTGCTTGTATGAAATCTACTCCACCCGTGCGTCATCAGGCAAAATATGTTTACAGGGATCTCAAAATAAATGTGTAAAGTGATAAAAACGAACTAAGTTAGTTGTGCAAAACATTTTATAGATACATTGATAATTAGCATATTGTTTTGAAACATGTATGCTTTTCTCCTCCGACAAAACAAAAACTAATTCAATGGGGGTGTGGCTGATTTCAAAACTTTTCTGCAGACTCATGTAGGATCACAGGAGGTTGGTGACACCTTAATCGGGGAGGATGGGCTCGTGGTAATGGCTGGAGCGGAATGGGTGGAATGGTATCAAATACGTCATGTATTTGAAAGGTGGCTATCGAGGAGGGAAGGACACTCTTCATTTTGCCTACTAAAGAATTGTTGTCTCCTTGACAACTTATTGGTTTCCAGGTCATGGAGGAGAGCAGACAAAGGAGAGAGTGAAGGACAGACTTTTCTAAATGAGAAAAGGCCCTGGTTACCTTGTCCCAGAATTACCCAGAATGCACCGCATGGCCCACAAATCACGGGCAAAGTATGTAATGGGCGTTAATAAAGATCAAATAGAGTTGACCTGCTAATTTCTTAAAGTATTTCTAACATTAACAGCCTTGAGTCTCCAAGAGGAAAAAGTCTAAACGGCATCATTGGGAGTCCAAACTCGGACGTCACCCTCATTGAAGTTGAAATGTAAAACAGTTAAGGTAAGGGTTAAGGTTTTAGGGTAGAGACATTCCAAGGACGCAAGAAAGCGCTGACCGCGTCCAAGAGCATTCTACGCCCAGTGCGCATGCGGGTGGAGCGCGTCTTCTCATTATGACAGCTAACGTTAGCAAGCGCTGTAACCCGAAAGAGGGAGTTCAGAAACGCTGTGGAATAGACGTATCGAGCTAACGACTTATTGCTTACTGCAATTATTTCACGGTTATAGGGATTCCGTAAACAACTGTTATACTAATCCACTTGTTTGGTAAGTCATTGAATTAGTGTTATAGTTATGTTTGCATGTTTTCCTCGCAGGCCTCCTCCATGCTAGTTTGCACAGATAGCAGGCTAGCTAGTAACGTTAGTAGCTGTTAGCTACTTCTTGATGTTTGAACACGAACGGTCCTCTGTGATTGTACCGGTTTGCCACCGCAACTGGCCTACCACGGCAACATTGGCCTAGGCATTCCCATAAAATTGTCCCACCGTAACTCGATTTTTGGCTAGTACAGTACTACCAACATTTAAGTTTAGCTAACTTACGTTAGATCGCTAACGTTAGTTACCGTAACTAGATAACGTTGGCTAGCTATCGTTGTTGATAGCTAGCGCGTCAGCCATTCTCTCTTCGATGGCTTGATATTTTGTTAGTTTAGGATATAACGTTAATAATTAGATAGCTATCTACCTATCCAATACTTGCTATCTCACTACTCAGGTTTGCCAGCATCATGATAGCAAACTAGCTGTTTACAACAACTAACGTTAAGTAGATGGTACGGTCGGGTTGTTGTAAACAGCTACTATAGCTTGCTATCATAATGCTTGCAAACCTTAGCAGTGAGATGCTAACAAACAAACCAAAAATTCCGCAAGATGCCGACTGTGCTGCCACAGAGTGAACAAGCTAGGGCCTTAACAAATCATAGGACTGGCTAGTTTATAACTACCTCAATGTCAGTTATCATAGATTTTTACATAAGAAATTCTGAAAGGGTCTGTAGTTACTATTTTCCAAGTTAAGGGTGACAAAGAGGGGCTGTTATATGGTTCTGGGCTGCTGGGCAACTACAGTTTTATCACTCTAAAGACAGCTGCGTGGCTGGCAAACGGTGTTCACCCCTTTCATTACCCCCCCCCCGATCCCCTAGTTAGGTGCACAGTTGAGCCCCACCCACTGCAGGGGCCATGACAGTAGTGCAGAATGATGAATGATAGAAAAAGGCATGTGTGTATCAAGAGGGGCTCAGTCTTTTTTAAAAACAGGATGGTCACTATTTATGTTGATTTAGGGATGCACTTGACATTTTGATTAGGTTCATTGTTTGAGCCAAAACACACACACCTCAATCCCTGCAAATTAGAAGTGTGCTCCTAGCTTATTTAATTTATTCTTGGGTTATAGTGATCTATCAGAAATTGGATATAATTCTGATTCCATTGAATCTCAACTGCCTCTGCCCATGCACTACTAGTTGTGTGTGTTCGGCAAGGTCAGAAGTTAGGAAGTTGAATACTCCAGAGGATGAGGATGTTGTGTTGAAGTGCACTGTCAGGCTTTGTCTTCCTGGCAGGCAGCATTTTGAACTACATTTTGCAAAATAAAATTTGTAGCATGTCAGTAAAGGTGTTGATTTAGGCCTATATCATTTCTCCTTTTCCTATATTTGGACGCTACTCCTTTGCATTTACATTTACATTTAAGTCATTTAGCAGACGCTCTTATCCAGAGCGACTTACAAATTGGATTTTTTATTTTATTTTTTTATCTAACATCTGATATTATCTTTATTTAACTAGGCAAGTCAGTTAAGAACAAATCCTTATTTTTCAATGACGGCCTAGGAACAGTGGGTTAACTGCCTTGTTCAGGGGCAGGACGACAGATTACCTTGTCAGCTCGGGGATTCGAACTTACAACCTTTCGGTTACAAGTCCAACGCTCTAACCACTAGGCTACCTGCCGCCCCCCTTTGCTCCCACCTTTGAACTTGAAGTCTCTAAATATTTCCTGCCAGCACTGCTCTTACCTACAGAATGCCCCCCTTTGGTTATGGTGTTTGTAAGAGGAAGCATTTACTAATTTGTCATCTCTGGGCTCAGATAGCTTAACTTAAGTTTCTAGGCATTTATGACACTACTGCACTGGATTATTCTGAACATGGTTGTGTAAGCAGAAGAGCTAGCCAAGCATCGAAATTACTCTCAAAGTGAAACTACTCACTGAAAACATCAATTGGGCTTGTAATGCCACACAGCATATTCTCCCCCAACATTGCCCCTCTATGGCCAGGGAGACACCAGTGTCAGTGTGATTCCCTCTACCTCTCCATCCCAGAATCAATAATCTGAACATAAACATGCTAAGCCTCCTCAGGGTACAGCAGTTGAGTATATTGTGTGTACGGCACATGTACTGTTAAACAGGGACATGTGCAGGAGGCTTTGCTCAATAATGAAAGTTGTTGTAGGACAGGCCTAGGCCTACTAGATGTGACAGACAACCTCTGTGGGGAATGAGTGAAAGAGTGCTGTATGCCTGAGCTTTTGTGATGTAGCCATTTTTATCAGATCTATGTTTTGACTGAAGTACACTCTCAGCTACCCTGCTCACCCTGGTTTTAATTTCATATTTTTAGTTCCCTAATCATCTACAACAGAGTATCTGACTATCTTATGTTGTCAATTGAATATGGGGAGTGGTGGGCCCAGATTGCTGGAATAGGCTAGGTAGAGTTTTGCTATGTCTCTGGTGTGTGAGCTCATTCTGAGAGGAGGTGATTGTAGGGAGGTGCAGTGTACACCCCAAGGCATTCCACACAGGAGCTGGTAAATGTCTGCAGTCCAATGGAAGAAGGCCTGGCGAGTTTCAAAGGGAGATGCTGCGGCTCAGCAGTGGTGTGGTGGGGACCATAGATTATGGTTTACTGGAGTTGTTAACTTACTCATGCAAACAGTCCTACTTGATCTGATGTGGAGGGGAAGTGAGAAGGAGACTTTGGCTGAGTTTCGAGTGCCTTTAGAAAGCGCAGTGTTCTCTTGGCCTGTGTTGTATGTTCATCTGAGGGGATGTTTGGGTTGTGTTCTAAACACCACGACTCTACATCACTGGTTCAGGTGCTGTTATGGTGTTTTGATCAGATGGATGGGGTGCTTCCTTGTTCTGAGCCTAAGGATCATGTACAGAGTAGAGGTCGACCGATTATGATTTTTCAATGCGGATACCAATTATTGGAGGACCAAAAAAAGCCGATTTTAATTTATTAAAAAAAAAACATTTTTATTTATTTATTTCTAATAATGACAATTACAACAATACTGAATAAATTTATTTTAACTTAATGTAATACATCAATAAAATCAATTTAGCCTCAAATAAATAATGAAACATGTTCAATTTGGTTTAAATAATGCAAAGTGTTGGGGAAGAAAGTAAAAGTGCAATATGTGCCATGTAAGAAAGCTAACGTTTAAGTTCCTTGCTCAGAACATGAGAACATATGAAAGCTGGTAGTTCCTTTTAACATGAGTCTTCAATATTCCCAGGTAAGAAGTTTTAGGTTGTAGTTATTATAGGAATTATAGGACTATTTCTCTATACGATTTGTATTTCATATACCTTTGACTATTGGATGTTCTTATAGGCACTTTAGTATTGCCAGTGTAACAGTATAGCTTCCATCCCTCTCCTCGCTGCTACCTGGGCTCAAACCAGGAACACATCGACAACAACCACCCTCGAAGCAGCATTACCCATGCAGAGCAAGGGGAACAACTACTCCAAGTCTCAGAGCGAGTGACGTTTGAAACGCTATTAGCGCGCACCCCGCTAACTAGCTAGCCATTTCACATCGGTTACACCAGCCTAATCTCTGGAGTTGATAGGCTTGAAGTCATAAACAGCGCAATGCTTGAAGCATTGCGAAGAGCTGCTGGCAAAACGCATGAAAGTGCTCGTAAGCACGAGCCTGCTGGTGCCTACCATCACTCAGTCAGACTGCTCTATCAAATCATAAACTTAATTATAACATAATAACACACAGAAATACGAGCCTTAGGTCATTAATATGGTCAAATCCGGAAACGTTAATCTCAAAAACAAAACGTTTATTCTTTCAGTGAAATACGGAACCGTTACGTATTTTATCAAACGGGTGGCATCCATAAGTCTAAATATTCCTGTTACATTGCACAACCTTCAATGTTATGTCATAATTACGTAAAATTCTGGCAAATTAGTTCGCGACGAGCCAGGCTGCCCAAACTGTTGCATATGCTCTGACTCTGCGACTAATGAACGCAAGAGAAGTGACACAATTTCACCTGGTTAATATTGCCTGCTAACCTGGATTTCTTTTAGCCAAATATGCAGGTTTAAAAATGTATATTAATTTTAAGAAAGGCATTGATGTTTATGGTTAGGTACATGTTGGAGCAACGACAGTCCTTTTTCGCGAATGCGCACTGCATTGATTATATGCAACGCAGGACACGCTAGATAAACTAGTAATATCATCAACCATGTGTAGTTATAACTAGTGATTATGATTGATTGATTGTTTTTTATAAGATAAGTTTAATGCTAGCTAGCAACTTACCTTGGCTTCTTACTTTATTCGCGTAACAGGCGGGCTCCTCGTGAGGCAGGTGGTTAGAGCGTTGGACTAGTTAACCGTAAGGTTGCAAGATTGAATCCCTGAGCTGACAAGGTAAAAATCTGTCGTTCTGCCCCTGAACAAGGCAGTTAACCCACCGTTCCTATGCCGTCATTGAAAATAAGAATGTGTTCTTAACTGACTTGCCTAGTTAAATAAAGGTAAAAAAAAAAAATCGGCTCCCAAAATTACCGATTTCCGATTGTTATGAAAACTTGAAATCGTCCCTAATTAATCGGCCATTTCGATTAATCGGTTGACCTCTAGTACAGAGGGTTGGAGTGGCTTTGGACTGAGAATTCTATTTCTAGCCTACCTGTAGCTACAGTTATTCTGTCTCACACATTCCAACCTGTGTCTTTCCCCACCACCTACAGTGTTTTCCGCTGCTTTCGAGTTCCCCTTTTCCATTACTTAGTCATTGGGTACAGTGCATTCGGGAAGTATTCAGACCCCTTGACTTTTTCCACATTCTGTTACGTTACAGCCTTACTCTAAAATGGATAAAATATATACACAATGGTCACTCTGACAGACCTCCAGAGTTCCTCTTTGGAGATGGGAGAACCTTCCAGAAGGTCAACCATCTCTGCAGCACTCCACTAATCAGGCCTTTGTGGTAGAGTGGCCAGACGGGAGCCACTCAGTAAAAGCTTCATGACTGCCCGAGTTTGCCAAAAGGCACCTAAAGGACTGACCATGAGAAACAAGATTCTCTGGTCTGCTGAAATCAGGATTGAACTCTTTGGTCTAAATACTAAGTGTCAAGTCTGGAGGAAATCTGGCACCATCCCTACAGTGAAGCGTGGTGGTGGCAGCAGCATCATGATGTCGGGTTGATTTTCAGCGGCAGGGACTAGGAGACTAGTCAGGATCGAGGGAAAGATGAACGGAGCAAAGTACAGAGATCTTTGATGAAAACCTACAGGACAAGTCTCTGAATGTCCTTGAGAGGCCCAGCCAGAGCCCGGACTTGAACCCGATCGAACATCCCTGGAAAGACCTGAAAATAGCTGTGTGGCAATGCTCCCCATCCAACCTGACAGAGAAGATCTGCAGAGAAGAATGTGAGAAACTCCCCAAATACAGGTGTGCCCAGCTTGTAGCGTCATTCTCGAGGTTGTAATTGCTGCCAAACGTGCTTCAACAAAGTACTGAGTAAAGGGTCTGAATGCTTATGGAAATGTGATATTACAGATTCTTATTTTGAATACATTTAGATTAAGGCTGTAACGTAACAGTGTGGAAAAAGTCAAGGGTTCTGAATACTTTACAAATGCACTGTAGGTCTACTCAACAAATCTCTAACGCAGAAATGGCTTTACTACCAGTACCAGGCCGCAGTTCCTACAGTACCGCCTGTCTGTCGGCCCTAGGCCTATACCCTTTCTCTTCCCCGCAGGACTATGACAAATGTAGTTATCTCTCATGAGTATACGGCACATGCATCATCTCATGGGCAAGTATACTAGTCATTCAATAATCGATTGATTAACCTTATAAACATTTGACAGAATTTGATTTAGCAGAGATCCCACAGTGTTCATGTTTCCAGAAAACTCCACAGTTGCCTGTCCATCATTGGATTTAGCATACTAAAGAAACACAGACTGCCTTGTGTATTACCCATGATGATAACCTTGCTTATTTGACATGTTTTAAAAAATGCTTCTAAGCCCCTACACAATATTTATGCCTCAAACCACATTAATTGATTCTGTTTAATAGTATCAAGCATTTGCACTTGTATGTTACTAGCTAGCAGGCTGTGTCCTCTGATAGCTGTAGCCTTCTGTCTGAGGCAGGGTTCTCTGGGCCGCTTTCACGGGCCTCCCAGCCTTACAATCTTGTCTGTTTTCCTCGGGAGCAGCCATCCACAAAGAGCCTTTTGTGTCATAGAATGCTCCAGGAAATCATTTAAATTTAATGTGTTCTGTCTGGTTTGTGTATTTGTGTGAAGAAAAAGGGATTTGCATATTATTTTGTGCTGTGAACAATACTACCAGACGCTTGTGTGTGCGAGAGTAGGAGTTTTCAATTCTTTAAAGGCCGTCCCAGTATGGGGCCAGCTGCTGAAGCTGGCTTGAAGCCCTCTTCCCCCCCCCCACCCCTCTTCTCTCTTTGCTGTCATTCTCAGCCAATGGAAGTAGTGTTTCTACCTTCTCTTGACTACTGACAATCCAATTCCTCTGTCCGTGTGTGAGCTAGGATTCTGCCAGCTATGCACCCACAGGAAATGGGTTCTTTCCTGCTCTTCATCTGAATTCCTCTCAGATATAGAAATGGTACATTGTCCACACTTATAAATTACTCAAACTGCCCTGTATGTTGCTCTGTCCTTAATGTCTAGGACTCATTCTCCCAGTGTGACTGATCCCTCTCTTCTTTCACTCTTCTGCAGTCCTTTGCCTCTCTGCGTGAGCTGGTAAAGATGAAGCCAGACATCCACACTCTGGCCCATCACCTGAAGCAGGAGCGGCTGTATGTGGCCTCAGAGAAGCAGCTGATCCAGCGGCTCAATGGGGACGTGCTGAAGACTGCTGAGAGGCTGTACCGTGCTGCCTGGATCACCAAGCAGCAGAGGATCAACCTCGACCGGCTCATCCTCACCAGGTCAGCATGGTGCCCCCACAGCTACTGTTACACCAGTGCACTTCATTGACATGGATCCAAGTGTAGAATAGAAACTGTTCTAAAAGGAACTCTCAATTAATGGGCAATTTAAATTGTCCTGCCCATTGTCCTGCATTTTAAATTGTACAGCAATGTGTGACCACCAAGTGACCTTTTAATGAACTAGTAATTTAGTAGTCCTGAAGTAGGATTCCACAGTGTTAACTGTCTTATCTTCCTGATGTGATCATCTTGTTTATGGTAGATCCTGCCAAATACAAACATGGTGCATGCCAGACCCAGCTGAGTATTATTTAGTTTAGCAGGTCAAAAGGGAAATTGCAAGGAATAAGAGGAGTCCTGTGGTCAGCAAGAATATCATACAATTACATGTCACTCCAACCACTAATCAACAGCCCATTGTGGCCCACTGTTGCCTAATTCCAGCTCCTGGTTTGTAGAGCCTTCTGCTCTTGTAATTAAATCTCTCTTTCCTACAGTGCTGAGGCTTCCCCGGCCGAATGCTGCCAGCATGCCAAAGTGCTGGAGGACACACAGTTCCTGGATGGTTACAAGACTCTGGGCTTCCAGGAGAGCATCTACGGGGAGTTCCTGGGCCGGGTGCGGGAGAATCCCCGGCTGGTGGCCTCCTGCCTGGTGGCTGGGGAGAGGCTGAACCAGGAGCACACACAGGGGGTCATTTACACTGTTTTCACCTCACTCTATGGCAACTGTATCATGCAGGAGGATGAGAGCTACCTCTTGCAGGTGAGCAGCCCAGACCTCTTCTGATTTATACTTAAACTATAAACATACTAGTCACACACAGCCAATAGTCAGTTGCACTCACAAAGTCCACAGCAGCCACATGTTACTAATACTATTACATATCCCCATAGGCAGTGTGATCAGGCAGTTATTTTCTAACCTCTGCACTGCTAAAACTAATGGTAACAGTGCTGCTGTTTCTATGAATTCCAGGTCCTGCGATACTTGGTGGAGTTTGAGCTAAAGGAGAGCGACAACCCTCGGCGGCTGCTGCGGCGAGGCACGTGCGCCTTCAGCATCCTCTTCAAGCTCTTCTCTGAGGGGCTGTACTCCGCCAAGCTCTTCCTCACCGCCACCCTCCACGAGCCCATCATGCAGCTGCTGGTGGAGGACGAGGACCACCTGGAGACGGACCCCTCCAAGGTGACAGAGCGCTTCACGCCGGCGCAGCAGGAGCGCCTGTTTGGGGAGAAGGGCTCGGAGGGCTACAGGCAGAAGGTGGCGGCTGCTGTGGAGGCCAATGAGGCCAAGCTGGTGACCCTGGTCAACAAGTTCATTGGCTACCTGAAGCAGAACACCTACTGTTTCCCCCACAACCTGCGTTGGATTGTGTCTCAGATGTACAAGACGCTGTCGTGTGTGGAGAGGCTAGAGGTGGGCGAGGTGCGGACCATGTGCACGGACCTGCTGCTCACCTGCTTCATCTGCCCAGCCATAGTCAACCCTGAGCAGTATGGCATAATCTCAGATGCCCCTATCAACGAGGTGGCTCGCTTCAACCTCATGCAGGTCAGTGGAGGAGCCAACAGACTCATACATCCACACTACTCTTATATTGACAGCTTAGAGTACAAATCCTGTTTTAACTGTTAGATTATAAGACAAAATATTGTTACCTTTGTATATATTCTAATCATTATCTTTGTCCTTTAGGTAGGGCAGCTTCTTCAACAGTTGGCAATGGCTGACGGTGATGGAGACCCCAGGAGGAAAAACAGTTTGGCCAAGTTCGATAAGGTAATATCTTCAAACACACATCTTAATATGGAACCAGTTTGCCCATGGGGTAGCTTTTATTACATTCTGAATACATGTTTTGCTTCTTGCTGTATTATTGAAGTTGACTGTCTGGTTGTCACCTCAGAGCTGCGTAGCTGCCTTCTTGGATGTGGTAATCGGAGGGAGAGCTGTGGAGACGCCGCCCATGTCCTCCTTGAACCTACTTGAAGGCCTCAGCAGGACTGTGGCGTACATGACACACAGTCAGCTGCTCTGCCTGGTACACTGCTGATCTGACTGTTTCAGTCTGAATGTTATATAGTTAGCCTAGCCTAAGAATTGTATACACCCATGTTTTATACAGGCAACCGTAGAGATTCCTATGTTACAGAACATTTACATGACATGCCCAAACTTGTCAGACCAGAAAGAGACATTTCACACAGGTTGTTGAGAGTGCTGTTATGTTTTAAGGACTGGTCTTACGGTTACAAAATTCTGGTAACTATCCCAGGTTCTCCAGAAATCCTGTTTGTAAAATTCCAGGAATCAGGAGGGAATAAGCAGGAACCCTAACTGGGATGTACCATACTCAAGTATACAAAGTGGTCTCACACATTCTTGGAGTTACAGTACAGTGTGTCCTCCCTTAGCTACCTTTCCTTATAACAGTGTGATAATCAACAATTACTCTAGCTGTATTCTGCACAGTAGCATGTCTCAAGCTCCACTTTTAGTTTCATTGTAAAGCAGAGCCTTGTACTTATCACCTGTGGCATAAGTTCTCCACCAGCTTAGCTATTCATGCATTATTAAAAACATCATAATTAGGTTCCACATAGAGACTAGGATGTGAGAGTATATTAAGTAAATTAATCGTATGGTGTTCAGGTGGACTTTGTACGGAGTGTGATGGCAGGGGACCACCTCCGGGAGGAGGAGCACATACTCCTGGAGACCCTAATGGCCAACGTGCCCCAGTCCCGCACAGTGAAGAGCAACAGTCTGGAGCTCACCCCCTCCAACACCCCCCAGCTTTCCCCAACTACCACCCCCGCCAACAAGAAGAACAGGAACATAGGTACCTACCTACCTCAGCTATTGTTACTGTACATGTGCAGCCACTGGCTCTCTGACAGATAGAATTACATACTGCTTAATGATGTACGGTGTTCATCTCCAGTACTTGTCATTCCCATTATAGGATGTCTTTTCAATAGTGTATTTTGCTGTAACTGATGGCACCAGTTGGAGTTCAGTTTGAATCTACACAGAAACCAGACTTGCTGTATTTATTTACTAACTATAGGTTTTCATTCATGGTAATAAATAACCAGGTTGCTGGAGTTGTAATGGCTGCCTTAGAAATCCCCTGTTATGTAGGAAGCTAATGAGGTTCTGGGACTGTTCTACAGGTAATTAGCAGCTTCTAGATTGGAGCTCAATTCCAGAAATGACAACCAATTAAATGACCAAATATAAATGAACCCTTTTTAATTGGTATGGATGGAGAAATGTATACCTTCCTCCATTAGAAATACATTCATTAAATGTGAGGGCACAACATCCTCTGCCATGAAATAAGCCGCATCAAGCTGCCCTAAAATATGAACCTTTGTCAGATTTTATACTGTTGCTACTAAATATTTGCCCTGTATACTCTTTCACCCTCAACCTTCTTCCTTCCTCCTTTGCTGCCTATGAACGATCAGGACAACAGTTAGCAACGTCCTGGGACTCCACAACCACCACCCTGTCTGCACACATTCCATTAGTTACCCCTTTTGGTGGGTAGCCTGGCAGCCCTGTGAGGCTGACTAGAACTAAAGCGTGTGTTTGTACTACTGCCAGTCAAAAACATACAGTAACAGCCATGCTTATAGCCATGTAGCTGCAGTCCCACTGCTTCACCACCAGATAGAGCTAGATATGCTCTTGTCCATGTTTTGACCATGCCTGCTTCGCCCTGTGCTTTCGTCTTGTTAACGTCGTTTATACCCGGTTGTCTGCTGAATGTTTTCAGACACATGCTTTTGGCTAAAGAGATATCGAAGTTGCTGATGTTGGGATCGTGCATCCCTCTGTTTGAAAGTATTGTACCATAACCATTCTGTTTACATCTGGCTCTTCCTTGGACACTGTTAACAAACATCCAAATGAGCTTCAATGCCATACAATACTCCTTCCGTGGCCTCCAACTGCTCTTAAATGCTAGTAAAACTAAATGCATGCTCTTCAATCAATTGCTGCCCGCCCACCTGGCATCAGTTCTGACTTACAATATGTGGACAACTACAAATACCTACAGCGAGGGGGAAAAAGTATTTGATCCCCTGCTGATTTTGTATGTTTGCCCACTGACAAAGAAATGATCAGTCTATAAGTTTAATGGTAGGTTTATTTGAACAGTGAGAGACAGAATAACAACAAAAAAATCCAGAAAAACGCATATCAAAAATGTTATACATTTATTTGCATTTTAATGAGGGAAATAAGTATTTGACCCCTCTGTAAAACATGACTTAGTACTTGGTGGCAAAACCCTTGTTGGCAATCACAGAGGTCAGACGTTTCTTGTGTGCAAACCTGGTGGCCAACTACATCTCAGGAGGGATTTTGTCCCACTCCTCTTTGCAGATCTTCTCCAAGTCATTAAGGTTTCGAGGCTGACGTTTGGCAACTCAAACCTTCAGCTCCCTCCACAGATTTCCTATGGGATGAAGGTCTGGAGACTGGCTAGGTCACTCCAGGACCTTAATGTGCTTCTTCTTGAGCCACTCCTTTGTTGCCTTGGCTGTGTGTTTTGGGTCATTGTCATGCTGGAATACCCATCCACGACCCATTTTCAATGCCCTGGCTGAGGGAAGGAGGTTCTCACCCAAGATTTGACGGTACATGGCCCCGTCCATCGTCCCTTTGATGCGGTGAAGTTGTCCTGTCCCCTTAGCAGAAAAACACCCCCAAAGCATAATGTTTCCACCTCCATGTTTGACGGTGGGGATGGTGTTCTTGGGGTCATAGGCAGCATTCCCCCTCCAAACACGTTGAGTTGATGCCAAAGAGCTCAATTTTGGTCTCATCTGACCACAACACTTTCACCCAGTTGTCCTCTGAATCATTCAGATGTTCATTGGCAAACTTCAGACGGGCATGTATATGTGCTTTCTTGAGCGGAGGGAACTTGCGGGCGCTGCAGGATTTCAGTCCTTCACGGCGTAGTGTGTTACCAATTGTTTTCTTGGTGACTATGGTCCCAGCTGCCTTGAGATCATTGACAAGATCCTCCCGTGTAGTTCTGGGCTGATTCCTCACCGTTCTCATGATCATTGCAACTCCACGAGGTGAGATCTTGCATGGAGCCCCAGGCCGAGGGAGATTGACAGTTCTTTTGTGTTCCTTCCATTTGCGAATAATCTCACCAACTGTTGTCACCTTCTCACCAAGCTGCTTGGCGATGGTCTTGTAGCCCATTCCAGCCTTGTGTAGGTCTACAATATTGTCCCTGACATCCTTGGAGAGCTCTTTGGACTTGGCCATGGTGGAGAGTTTGGAATCTGATTGATTGCTTCTGTGGACAGGTGTCTAATTATACAGGTAACAAGCTGAGATTAGGAGCACTCCCTTTAAGAGTGTGCTCCTAATCTCAGCTCGTTACCTGTATAAAAGACACCTGGGAGCCAGAAATCTTTCTGATTAAGAGGGGGTCAAATACTTATTTCTCATTAAAATGCAAATCCATTTATAACATTTTTGACATGCGTTTTTCTGGATTTTTTTGTTATTTTGTCTCTCACTTATAGTTATTGTTATAGTTGTCGCTCACCTACCATTACAATTATAGACTGATCATTTCTTTGTCAGTGGGCAAATGTACAAAATCAGCAGGAGATCAAATACTTTTTCCCTCAATGTAGGTGTCTGGTTAGACTAAACTCTCCTTCTAGACTCACATTAAGCATCTCCAATCCAAAATTAAATCTAGAATCAGCTTCCTATTTTGCAAACAAATCCTCCTTCACTCATGCTGCCAAACATACCCTCGTAAAACTGACTAGCCCCCAGCACTCTACTCAGCAAACTAGATGTAGTCTATCACAGTGCCATCGGTTTTGTCACCAAAGCCCCATATACTACCCTCCACTGCGAACTTTATGCTCTTGTTGGCTGTACCTCGCTACATATTCGTCGCCAAACCCACTGGCTCCAGGTCATCTATAAGTCTTTGCTAGGTAAAGCCCCACCTTATTTCAGCTCACTGGTCACCATAGCAACACCCACCCGTAGCACGCGCTCCAGCGGGTATATTTCACTGGTCATCCTCAAAGTCAACATCTACTTCGGCCGCCTTTCCTTCCAGTTCTCTGCTGCCAATGACTTTAACGAATTGCAAAAATCACTTAAGCTGGAGACTTATCTCCCTCTCTAACTGTAAGCATCAGCTGTCAGAGTAGCTCACTGCGCCTGTACACAGCACATCTGTAAATACTGTCTCCAGGTCATCTTTTGTTGCTCTTTTGCACTCCAGTATCTCTGCTTGCACATCATCTGCACATCTATCACTCCAGTGTTAATGCTAAATTGTAATTATTTCCCCACTATGGCCTATTTATTGCCTTACCTCCCTAACCTTACTTAATTTGCACACACTGTACATAGTTTTAAAAAAAATTGTTATTGACTGTTCGTTTGTTTATGACGTGTTGTTTTTGTCCTACTGTTTTGCTTTATCTTGGCCAGGTTGCAGTTGTAAATGAGAACTTGTTCTCAACTGGCCTACCTGGTTAAGTAAAGATTAAATAAAAAAAACCATACAGAGCACAATGTAGGAACAGATTGTCATCAGGTCAGTCATTAGAATGGTATGCATGCCATGTGCAGATTGTGATGAGTGTGGCTGCTTCATTGTATTTGGCATGCACTTGTGATTTGTGAACCTGATTGGATGCAGTCATTGACCTATATTACACTGCACGGGTTATACAGCACAGGTTATCTAAGCAGGGCCTAGCAAAATATTCACTCTCTATTAGGAGAGATTCATTGATTTAATGATTAAATGTGAGATATTCATGAGTCCAATATTTCTGTTCACTGCAATACTTCTTTCACAATGCAAAACTGAAAGGTTGGGAGCAACTAACAGGTAATCTAACTAGCAAAGCAGTCTATGTAGTTGTGTGTAGGTAGGTGAGTCTGTACGTTCGGTTGTTTTATAGATAGTATATTGCCTACTTTTTGCTTTTGTTATAATTGAAACCGATCCCAGTCTTTTGCGCACTCTTGAACTTCTGTTAATGAGTGAATATTACAGAGTAACTCCTTGTCCCCTGCTAACCCTGAATCTCTGTTATTTAGTTAGCCTCATCCCGTCTGTCTTCCTGCTACCCCAGCAGCCTCCCGCAGTCGCAGCCGTACTGAGCTGGCCCAGCAGGAGGAAGCAGAGGCCAGCTCCATGGAATCCCTGCAGGAGGTGATGCCAGAAGAGGTCCTAGTGATCTCACTAGGAAGCAGCCCGCAGACCATCCCCGGCATGATGTCAGAGAATGAGGTAACTAAGGAGCCTGGATCATGAAGATTAGTTCATTATGGAGATGTGCTCTAATACAGTTCCACACTATAGTGGAAATCAAAGATCAGTTACTTTTATATATACTTTTATGTAACAGATGTATTTGTCATTATTAGAAGCCCATATCAAGAGCCAGAATGGCAGTAACCAGTACTGTTCTCTCTCAGGTGTTGACCGTGCAGCAGACTGATGGAGCACAAGGGTACACTCCTGTAGACGACACCAAGCACCATTGCAAACCAGACAAAACCCTGCGTTTCTCCCTCTGCAGTGACAACCTGGAGGGTATCTCAGAGGGTCAGTGTGCTAACAGCCCACATGCCCTGCTAACTCAGTTGTTACTACAGCAACACAACAGAATGTGTTCAATGTTTGACCATGGAATTAGGTTTATAATAGATGTTATTACAGTGCATCTTATGTAAACCACAGTAACTGTTAATGTACCACAAAAAGAGGATTCAGAAGATGACTTTGTAATCTGATGCATTGTAGTTAGAGATGTCACAATGTAATTGTTTTCTTTGCACAGGTCCGTCCAACCGGTCTAACTCTGTGTCGTCTCTGGACCTGGAGGGAGAGTCTGTGTCAGAGCTGGGAGCTGGGCCATCAGGGAGCAATGGGGTGGAGGCTCTACAACTGCTGGAGCATGAACATGGTGTGTTGTGAGAAATCATCAGCTACACTACCGGTCAAAAGTTTTAGAAACCTTACTCATTCCAGTTTGGATATATTTTTTGCTTTGGCTCATGGTAGAGAAATTACCATTCAATTATCTGACAACAGCTCTGGTAGACATTCCTGCAGTCAGCATGCCAATTGCACTCTCCCTCAACTTGAGAGACATCTGAGGCATTGTTGTGACAAAATTGCACATTTTAGTGGCCTTTTATTGCCCCCAGCACAAGGTGCACCTGTAATGATCATGCTGTTTAATCAGTTTCTTGATATGCCACACCAGTCAGGTGAATGGATTATCTTGGTAAAAGAGAAATGCTCACTAACAGGAATGCGAACACATTTGAGAGAAATAAGCTTTTTGTGTGTGTGGAACATTTCTGGAGTCATTTCAGTTCGTGAAACATGGGACCAACACTTCACATGTTGCATTTATATTTTTGTTCAATGTAGTAAGGACCTCTGTGTCTATCTATCTGCAAAAAAAGTAAAGTCCCCTTTTCAGGACCCTCTCTTTCAAAGATAATTTGTAAAAATCAAAATAACTTCACAGATCTTCATTGTAAAGGGTTTAAACACTGTTCCCCATGCTTGGTCAATGAACCATAAATAATTAATAAACATGCACCTGTGGAACGGTCGTTAGACACTAACCGCTTACAGACGGTATCAATTAGGGTCACAGTTATGAAAACTTAGGACACTAAGAGGCCTGTCTACTGACTCTGAAAAACACCAAACGAAAGATGCCCAGGGTCCCTGCTCATCAGCGTGAATGTGCCTTAGGCATGCTGCAAGGAGGCATGAGGACTGCAGATGTGGCCAGGGCAATAAATTGCAATGTCCTTACGCCTAAGAAAGCGCTACAGGGAGACAGTACGGACAGCTGATCGTCCTCGCAGTGGCAGACCACGTGTAACAACACCTGCACAGGATCGGCACATCCGAACATCACACCTGCGGGACAGGTACAGGATGGCAGCAACAACTGCCCGAGTTACACCAGGAACGCACAATCCCTCCATCAGTGCTCAGTCTGTCTGCAATAGGCTGAGAGAGGCTGGACTGGGGGCTTGTAGGCCTGTTGAAAGGCAGGTCCTCACCAGAAACCGGCAACAACGTCGCTGGACCAGACAGGACTAGCAAAAAGTGCTCTTCACTGACGAGTCACGGTTTTGTCTCACCAGGGGTGATGGTTGGATTTGATTTATCGTCGAAGGAATGAGCGTTACACCGAGGCCTGTACTCTGGAGCGGGATCGATTTGGTGTGTCACAGCATCATTGGACTGAGCTTGTTGTCATTGCAGGCAATCTCAATGATGTGTGTTACAGGAAAGACATCCTCCCTCATGTGGTACCCTCATGTGGTACCCTTTCTGCAGGGTCATCCTGACATGACCCTCCATCATGACAATGCCACCAGCCATACTGCTCGTTCTGTGTGTGATTTCCTGCAAGACAGGAATGTCAGTGTTCTGCCATGGCCAGCGATGAGCCCGGCTCTCAATTCCATTGAACACGTCTGGGACCTGTTGGATTGGAGGGTGAGGGCTAGGGCCATTCCCCCCAGAAATGGCTGGGAACTTGCAGGTGCCTTGGTGGAAGTGTGGTGTAACATCTCACAGCAAGAACTGGCAAATCTGGTGCAGTCCATGAGGAGATGCACTGCAGTACTTAATGCAGCTGATGGCCACACCAGACACTGACTGTTACTTTTGATTTTGACCCCTCCTTTGTTCAGGGACACATTATTCCATTTCTGTTAGTCACATGTCTGTGGAACTTGTTCAGTTTATGTCTGTTGTTGAATCTTCTTACACATGTTCAGTTTACTGAAAATAAACGCAGTTGACAGTGAGAGTCTGTTTCTTTTTTTGCTGAGTTTATATATTCACACACATAAATATACACCCCCCCCAGAGGTCCCTACTACAACTGCACTTGAAAAAACTTTCAAAGTTCTTTAAATTTTCCGTTTTGACTGACCTTCATGTCTTAAAGTAGTGATGGACTGTCGTTTCTCTTTGCTTATTTGAGCTGTTCTTGCCATAATATGGACTTAGCCCTATTTGGTAAAAGACCCATCTTCTGCACCCCCCCACCCCCCATCTTGTCACAACACAGCTGATTGGGTCAAATGCATGAAGGAAATAAATTCCTCATGAAGCTGGTTGAGAGAATGCCAAGAGTACAAAGCTGTCATCATGGCAAAGGGTTGCTATTTTGAAGAATCTCAAATAAAAAATATATTTTGATTGAACATTCTTTTATGGTTACTACATGTAGGTACTACACTACATGTGTTACTTCATAGTTTTGATGTATAGCGTAGAAAATAGTAAAAATAAAGAAAAACCCTAGGTGTTCTTAAACTTTTGACCGGTAGTGTATATCAATGTCAGGGATTGTTAAATTGAGCTGTGATAACTTTGTCAATATTTCTAACCCCTAGCCACCACTCAGGACAACCTGGATGACAAACTGAGGAAGTTTGAGATACGAGACATGATGGGCCTGACAGATGACCGGGATATCTCTGAGACTGTGAGTGAGACCTGGAGCACAGACGTGCTGGGCAGCGACTTTGACCCCAACATAGACGAAGATAGACTGCAGGAAATAGCTGGTAAGACATACAGTACCAGTCAAAAGTTTGTACACCTACTCATTCCAGGGTTTTTATTTTTACTGCTTTCTACATTGTAGAATAATAATGAAGACATCAAAACTATGAAATAACACATATGGAATCATGAAGTAAACAAAGTGTTAAACAAATCAAAATGTATTTTATATTTGAGATTCTTCAAAGTAGCCACCCTTTGCCTTGATGACAGCTTTGCACACTCCTGGTATTCTATCAACCAGGTTCACCCGGAACGCTTTTCCAACAGTCTTGAAGGAGTTCCAGCATATATGCCGTGTGTTTATTTATATATATTCACCTGACTGGTGTGGCATATCAAGAAACTGATTAAACAGCATGATCATTACACAGGTGCCACTCGTGCTGGGGAAAAAGGCCACTCTAAAATGTGCAGTTTTGTCACACAACACAATGCCACAGATGTCTCAAGTTGAGGGAGCGTCCAATTGGCATGCTAACTGCAGGAATGTCCACAAGTTATTTCCAGAGAATTTAACATGAATTTCTCTACCATAAGCCTCCTCAAATGTCATTTTAGAGAATTTAGCAGTACATCCAACCGGCCTCACAACAGGCTACGGACAACGAACGCAATTGTATTTTATCGGAGGCAATTTGAGAGGGAAAGGGAAAGTGAGGATACCTTACAACTGAATGCCTTCAACTGAAATGTGTCTTCCGCATTTAACCCAACCCCTCTGAATCAGAGAGGTGTGGGGGGCCGCCTTATTCGACATCCACGTCTTCGGCGCCCGAGGAACAGTGGGTTAACTCCCTTGCTCAGGGGCAGGACGACAGATTTTTTTCCTTGTCGGGGATTCGATCCACCAACCTTTCGGTTACTGGCCTAACGCTCTAACCACTAGGCTACCGTGACGAGATCCCGAGGCCCATTGTTAGGCCCATTTATTTATTTTTTTTAAAAAAATTTTATAAATATGTATCTGGCACCAATAAATGCAAAGCTGTATTCCCAGTCATGTGAAATCCATAGATTAGGGCCAAATTAATTTATTTCAATTGACTGATTTCCTCATATGAACTGTAGCTCAGTAAAATCTTTGAAATTGTTGCATATTTTTGTTAAGAAAATGTAGCACAATACTGTCATGTTGTGGTGTATGTTGTAAACGGCATGTTATGGTTTCCTCTCCATAAGCAGCCCTGTCCTATAAAGCACTCTATCCCTTGAGGACTTATCATTGCTATTTCTTAATTTTACTTTTTTCGAGTGATGTTTGGATGGGTGTGTTCTTGATTGAGGTCACTCTCTTGAATGCCCTTTAAGTTTAGCTATGGGTAGATGGTTATATGTGGGTAGAAAATGGGCACTTCGGGCTGAATCCCAACTTGAGATCCTTGTGCATAACTAGAATGTTCCCATTGAAGCATCGATGCATGATTTCAATCAAAGTATGAGTTCCATGTGTGCAGCTCATTATCATTATCTGCTATTCATCTAGCTTGTATTTCTAACTTTTGTGTTTGTTTTTTTAATAGTTCCGCTCATTATAGCCTATGGTCACATTTATTCTGGAGTATCCCATTTTATTTAGCTAATTCTGTAAATTAAGGACAACCTTTAATGTTCTTTAATGGCGTCCGCATACATCCAAGCCGAAACAGTTCGGTAGATTTCGTGCATATATTATGACGACGTTTTGGACTTAGCGAGTTTTTTGGGGTGGGTTGGTCGTTCACACCAAAACAGTTCTGGAGGCAAGCTGAAGGTTGAAGTCTACGCCCATTTATCGGTGATTGGTCAACAGTAGGGGTTCTTAAATAAAGTCTTATCATTCAATGAGAAATGTTTTCATGCACATTTTTTTCATTGAACAATAATGCACCGAACATCTTAGATGTAAAATCACGCAAATAAGATTTATTTGTCAAAAACGTCAAAATTAATGACAGATTTCTTGATTTAGATTAGTTCTGACTATTTTGGAGTGGCTACGGCGTCTCTAAATGGCCAAAAGTTACTATTGCTGCTTTTTTTCTCGTTTTTCAAGAGAAGGTCTTTTTAAGGGAGTTTACGAGCACACTTGTTCGGTTAGACAAGTTCAGCTTGGCACCAGCCGAACTGAAGCATGCTGACGCCTTAAGACATCAGAATTGTTCATTTTATTCCATGCAAACCTCTCTCTCTCGCTCATATATATATATATATTCACTCAGTCTCTGCAGTCTTATTGACCTTGGTTCCTTCTCATTTGCATCCACCATTTTTCATTGCTCGGAATATGGCGTTGGGGGACTTTTCCATCATTAAGTGAATTTACAACGGTTTCCTTATGTGTTTTCTCCAAGGGATTGGGTTATGAGATGCACATTAAATATCCATTAATACCTCATTATCCCACTGATAAGATTACCATGATAATGAGGCAGACATTCTAATTGTTTCACTTCTTGTTGTGCCACTCATTTAATCATCCACCTGAAAGACAAGTGCTCTGCGCCTCTACCTTGAAGACTGTAAACATGGACAGCAGGGTAGAGCTCCTGCCGCAAGGAAGGGCCCTGCCCCCGCCCTGCAGACTGTTGCCTGGGCGCTGTCACGCACGTGCGCCTGTGTGTGCTGTGAAGTGGAAACATGGCGTACCTGGGAGTGTGGGTACCACGGGTCGACTCATGATCCGCACCCCGGCCACCATACTCCCACTCACACCTGCTAGCTCTTTCCCCTCCTCCGCATTCTTCTGCCTTGTTAACCTGCCGCAGCATCCCAAATGGAAATGGAGGGACGTCGTGTGGAGGACTTTGTGGGAGGGTGGGTGAGGGGTAATTTGGTTGTGAGTAATGCCCGGCTTAATCAACAGCTCAAAGTCATGGCTCAGGGGGCGGCAGTGGGGTGAGATATTACCATTAACCTTTGACCTTTGGCACAGTTGTGTGTCTGTGTGTGTGCGCATGCCTTTGGGCCCAGCATGAAATGCCCGTGACCCCAGGCTTTCTCTCTCTGTCTGCGTGTGTGCTCAGGGGCGGCTGTAGAGAACATGCTGGGCAGCCTGCTGTGTCTACCAGGCTCTGGTTCAGTGCTGCTAGACCCATATGGATCCACCATCTCCGAGACCACCAGCGAGGCCTGGAGTGTGGAGGTCCTGCCCAGCGACTCAGGTGGGTTCAGTGTGGAGAAGGGGATTAAAGGGGCTGAAGGGTGTCTCCTGTCTATTTCACAACTTCCTACACACATTTTCCATGAGTTTCTATGTAGATTCATTTTCTTGTCTTCCTCCATGCACTGCATCTGCATGAGTCACTCCAGTAGGTGTGTGCACGGTATGAATCTCTGTGTGTGTGGGCGGACATGCCAGGTGTGGCGTCCCCCAGTTCCAAATCAAGGAAGTGGGTGCAATCTGTCATGTTTGTGTGCACTAGCCTGTCTATCAGGGCACATCTGCCTGTGACAGTATAAGGCAGCTCTGGGCTTCCCCAGAGGAACCTCCAGGTGTGTTTGCACCTGTAGTGAAGGAACTGTCGTGAGGAAATGTGCAAGGAGTGCTGTTGTCTGCTGGCGACATCCTCTCACAAATCTGTAGGCTTTGCAGTTCTCTTCGGACAGTGGTTCTATGTATGGACATGTGCTGAGCAGTTCCAGCACAGTGTGAATGTGGTCCCATTGCAGCAGTTACAAACCATACCTTGTGATGAACTGCAGGAATCATATCAATCTTGCACTGTCTGTTATTTAGTTAAAACAGGGTTAACCCTTATGTTAGATTACGTAAATTCCCTTGAAAGTCAGTGTTTCATGAATATCAATTGAGTGCTCTAATAAAAGCATACCTAGGGTTTCTTGGGAAAGCCCGGACTCTGTTAATTGAAGTGCACCATTGCAATATGTGCAGTGTTAAATTGACATGCATGAGTGTCTTGATTGCTTTTTGTTCCGTTTGCTGCCCCTGTTCTCCTCTGTAATAGGGCTATCTGATGCTCACCTGGAGTTGAGCGCTTGTTTCATGGCTAGGCAGCAGAAAACTACACTCCAAAGAGCACTTCACTAGCACATTATTACTAATGAGCATGCAAATGACTAAGCCTGTTACTATGGAGCCTCTGGGTTAAGCTGAACAGCTCCATTGGGCAGCCACAAAATGGGCTGGACTTGACTTTCTGTTTTTCTCTTTGTCAGTTGTAAATGGTTTGTTTTCTTTCGTGCATATGAGCTTTTCTTATCTATTACTTTGTCCTCCCAGAGAAGGGAGAGCAAACATACAGCAAGGTGTACATTGGCATTCATAGGCCTATTTTAGGCTGCCTACTGTATGCAAGAACAAACCACATTGACTATAACGGGATGTGACTGTGCTGTGTGTGTGTGTGTGTGTACCTCCCCCTAATCCCCTCCAGAAGCCCCAGACCTGAAGCAGGAGGAGCGTCTACAGGAGCTAGAGAGCTGCTCAGGGGTGGGCAGCACCTCCGATGACACAGAGGTCAGAGAGGTCAGCTCTCGGCCCAGCACCCCAGGGCTCAGCGTCGTCTCAGGTACCCTGCGTCTGTCAATCATTGAAGCTGTGCGGTTAAACCCTATACATCAGGTTTCATTACATATAAAACACATAGGTTGCTTTTACTTGATTTCCCACTAACCGGTCAGTTACATGGAATACATGCGGGCTAGTTTAAAACCACGTTGGGAGTTGTCTGTGTTAGTTGGAAAACCGTCAAATAATGCTAAATAGCCAGGACAATCAGGTTGGTGTGAGAGTTTGGCAAGGACACAGAGGTTAACCCTGGCACTCTGTACTGGTAGCTCAGGTGAACAAGCCGTGCTGACATGCTTGCCGTAGCATTCCAGATTAAGAGGACTGGGCTAGTGCCCATGGCTGAGCCCCTATAGGAACATGTCCCAGAGGGGCCGGGCCGATGGATAGGCTCTGTCTGATTATCACTCTTACTGCAGCTATCTGTGTCACCATCCCCACCCATGGGATCTCCCGCTACCATATTTAGAGGTCCCAGTGGGATCATTCGGCATATCCGTTCAATACACTGTGTATGGTGTCATAATGCTACCTTTCAAATGTCACACATTCAATCCCTCAGAATAGGAGCTAGTCAGCCAAACCAAGTCTTCCACCAAATGTAAACATCTCCTGGATGACAGACTTTTGAACAGACACTTTCTCTTCTGCAGCGACATCAGAAGACATCCCCAACAAGACAGAGGACCTGCGGTCAGAGTGCAGCTCGGACTTTGGGGGGAAGGACTCTGTGACCAGTCCAGATGGGGAGGAGTCATCCCATGGTAGGAGAGCGGGAAGAGTCACCTCAACCCTGGCCTGGCTGTGCCATCACTACACTGTCATCAGCAAGACCTATCAATCCCTGTCTGCTCTATAGCTGAGCTGCCACAACCTCTCCACTACACTAGAATGCTGCTGACCCTGTTGGAGTCTTTCTGCTATGTTTTCATATAAGATGTTTAGACCATATTGCTCAAATACAAAGCGTAGGTACATTGATTATGATGACTCTCTTTGTATAATACGAAGCACAGAATAGCCCATGCGCTTTTCAATGACATGACCAATTATAGCTGAAAGTGGCTCTCTGTTTAGTGTATGAATGTCATTCATAATTCTCTATTTCCCCTCTTGTTGTTTCAGGAGCACATCACAGTTTGGCCTCTCCACCCTCTCAGGCTGACTCCTTACTGGCCATGTTTGATCCACTCTCTTCCGGCGAAGGTAATTTCTGCTTCCACAATGCTCTGGGGTCTTTGCTGTGTCGAGTGTCCAATCAAACCCGGAAATGAGCATCATTAAGTCGTGTCTAATGGCGTGGGCTCACAGAACAGCTTGAGCTCTGAGAAATGAACCAAAAGAGTCTCGCCCCAATTACTGGACAAAACATTAGTGCAATAAAAATGTCTACTGCGTGGGAATGTCATTTCAATTAGCTAATTTGGTGTATAAAATTTCCATTGTGGTTTGCTCTTTGTTCTCTCTGCTCTTGGTAAATTGTGGCCCTGTCTTGCTCAGTGTTGTTGTGAGTGGAGGAGGAGATGGCTGGAGAGGGAGGGGAGCTGTGGCAGGACTGTGTGTCTGTGGCAAGGTGAAGGGATGACAGGTTGAGAGACCTCACCCCAGGCACTTTGGCACAGTCCCCTTGTCCCACTGTGCTCATGGCACCAGGCTGCCATTGGAAGCTTTTCAGGAGAGACAATCTACCCTTGGAACAGGTGGCCTACCCACACCTAGGGCTTGTCTCCCATCAACCTCTCTCTAGCACTGTCCCTTACGTTCTAAATGTATTGCTGTTCTTTTGTTTCTGGACAATCTGGGTAATTGAGAGTGTGATACACCCCTATGTATTAAGCTGTATGACCAAACTAAGCCATGTTTTTTCCCCCCACAGATTCCTCCACTGGTACCATCGTGAGGCCCAAGGTGCACTACGCCAGGCCCCTTCATCCTCCCCCTGACCCTCCCATCCCAGAGACCTGTGCCCTGGGCCAGGAGCCCCGCTACTCCCTGTTCACGCCCCACTGCCTGGCCCAAGCCGAGCTGGAGCACACCAAGCAGCGCCACTCCTACACAGACAGGCTGGTACGCAGCCGCAGCTCTGACATTGTGTGCCCAGGCCGCCGACCCACCAGCGACCCGGGCCTGAACCGCAGGGCTGCAGCCGAGGAGCGGGACCATGCCGGGGCCTTCTTTATGGGTCCGTTCTCGTCTCCTAGCAAGGACTCCCTGAAAGGAGAGGTGAGAGCTGCTGGTCATCGCTGCCTGTATCGTGTGTCAGTCCTGTATGCTGCTCTCCAAGCCTAGTTTTAGACCTACTGCTCTATAGCAATAGTCTAAGTTTGAACTCTACTGTAAGCCTTTCTTTCCTGTCCTACCGTACAGTATGTCACTATGGATTTTAAAACATACTTGAACGTCTGTTTTCCCAAAGGTTGAGGAGAGAAAGGACAGTGATGAGGAAAAGTCTGATCGCAGCAGACCGTGGTGGAAGAAACGCTTTCAGTCAGCCATTCCTAAAGGTAAACAATCACTTCAACTACTCTTTTCCCCTCCATCACTGTGTCATTTTGGCATACTGTCTGTTGCAAGAAATGCTTTTAGTGGGTTAAATTGTTACAATTCGTTAGAGAATTGCATGGTTCCTATGTATCGTACATTATTTTCATTCTTTCACTATCTTCTCTTAATCACATCTGTTGCAGAAAATGGAGTGTTTCAGACCTGTACTGTTTGTAACGTGAGAAAGGGAGTGATGATGCGTGATAGATTACACATCTCTTGTTGCAGTTAAACCCCAAACCATCTCTCATGGAAGTGTCAGGGAAATAATGAGCTGTGCCTACAAGAGATGACTGCGTATTACTCTTTTAGATAATGATGTTCCTTTAGGGAACATTAAAGTTGTATTAATAAAGCCAGATCTGCAAAGAGAAGTGTAAACCTGTGAAGTCCACATAAAGGCCCTTCTGTTGGCCTGGCCTTGCTGCTGCTGTGCTGTGAATACCATGGTGATGTGTAGCCCCTCACACAGAGTGGCAGCCAGGCAGACTGAGTGTGTGAAAGGCCAACCTTGTCTGTTGTGTTCCTCACACAGTGCTGTATTGGACGGCTGAGAGTGAAGTCCCAGGTAACACGTCCCGACACTGTAACTGTCACCATTGAGCTAGCGGCTCTGAAGTCAGTGGCTGAGTTCTGTAGGTCATGAGGCTTGTAGACGTGGCCCTTTGTGATAAAGCTGTGATGTGATATGGTGCCACCTGAGTTGATGTCTCTGGCTCAGCATTCATGCATTTGTTTTGGTTGTCTCCATTTTTATTTTTGCACTGTACTGTTTGCGATACAACATTGTGAGCCAATGTTAGTGGAGCGCACAGAATGGCAACCCATTTAGTCGAATCATTGCTAGTCCTCCACATTCTCTCCCTTTAAAAATCTGTCCTGTAGGATACGTCTTATCTGGACACATCCCGTTTGTCTAGTTGACATGTTATTAGGATGAACCTCACCTGCTTATTTGTACAAATATATACACTTACTGTATATATTGATATTTTATCATGTGTATATATCTATGATCTTATTTCTCCATTGCGGTCTGGCAGTCGTATTATTTCAGCCATGTTGGTTTTATTTACCACTTTTCCTTTGCTATTTTCATGCAGTAAAAAGATGGATAAATCTCCTTCGTTTTGTTCAGTGATATGATGCTATGCTGCGGTATGCATCTCTCCTCTGCATTGTTAGTCAGAAAATACCTTGTATAAACACATGCTGTTAATGCTGTAGTGAACCACTGCTGTGTGAAGTGAGTCATGATGGGACTGTGGTCCAGAGACGGTGAGAGGAGAGCGTAGCTGCACTTCTCCTAGCTCACTCATTATGCCCTCTCCACAGCTCCGATAGCAGCCTTACGGAAAAGGGACAAGCAGGAGAAAGACAATATGGGCCATGAACGTGTCCCACAAGGTCTGTCCTGATTTACTGTCATTGCACTCAGATATTGCTGAATCACAGGGAAAGGAATTGGGCATGTTTCCCATGGTGGGTTTAATCCAAATGTGTCCTGTGTGTGTCTGTGCCTGTGGTGTCTCCTGTATGTGTCAGACGACCCTCTGTTCAGGAACTCCCAGGCCCAGGCAGCAGAAGACATCCTTGACAAGTACAGGAACATCAAGAGGACCAGTCCCAGTGAAGGAGCTACTGCTGCAGCCTACGACGCCACAGGTCAGTTTCTTTCTCACTCAGGTACACACACACACACACGTTAAATTAATTTGAGCGTGTGAATGTGTTGTACACAGAGTTGTGTGGAGATGAGTGTGTGCACAACTCCCCCAGAGACGAAGCTCTGCAGAACATGTCCACAGACGACCTGCCAGACTCAGCCAGCCAGACAGCCCAGCAACACGATTCCAACAAGTTCTCATTCAGGTCAATCAACGCTAACCAACTCACAGGAATCACACAGCTAGGATATTGATAATAGTAATAATAAGATCTTTGTTTATACATCAGATTTCATGTGATGCTTAATTAGCCAGAAGTGCTTCAGAGGCGAAAGATAAGACTGTCAAAACAAATCTACATTTGGCAATTTTTTAACTCAAATTTTGCAGTGATGCAAAGAAGAAGTTGAGGCTGGCCTTGTGTTCAGCAGAGTCTGTGGCCTTCCCTCTCATGGCTCCTGCCACCACACGCAATGGGCTGCCTGACCACACAGACTTTGAAGGTACCAGACGAGCTACTGTAAAAAATCACTGATCTGTTTTGCATTCTATCATCACTGTTCATATTATATCTGGCCACATTCATTCCTGTAAGTAAGCCATCCCACTACACGTTGACCATCAGGGCACGGCCACACACAATAGAAAGTGAAATTATTACATTTGAAATCCGTAAGAGACCAGCTCTGTAGTCATCAGTCACATCCACATGTCAGGGGGGAGCAGGGCAGGCTGATCTGATTACAGCAGTAGCCCTTCTCCCAGTGAGGGGCCTGCGTATCTGACCCACCGCCACCTCCCTCCCGTCTCCTTCCCAGACAACGAGATCGTGTGCTTCCTGAAGGTCCAGCTGGCGGAGGCCATCAACCTGCAGGATAAGAACCAGATGGCCCAGATCCAGGAGACCACGCGCTGCGTCAGCCGCTTCGACACACGCACCTGCAAGAAGCTGCTGGCTGCCATTGCTGAGGATTACAGGTAACTGTGGAGGAAGACAGACATGCTGCCGAAGGACCAGCACTGCACATTCACCTCTTCTACTGCAGGACGTAGTTCCGTGGCATAGTTGGTTGTTTTGTTTGAAATACCTGTGTGTGTCTATTTGAAAGGATAAAAGAAACATTTTGGTTGACTGTCAATGAATGTTGAATGTACTGTCTTATTTCACCGGTATTATCTCAGATCAACATAAATTTGTCACTGAACACAACTGTTAATAAGCATAATCCATAATGCCTGTCTGTGTGTCCGTTGTACCCTCCGGTAGGAAGCGGGCACCCTACATAGCGTATCTGACGCGGTGTCGGCAGGGCCTGCAGACATCCCATGCCCACCTGGAGAGGCTGCTGCAGAGGGTGCTGAGGGACAAGGAGGTGGCTAACCGCTACTTCACCACAGTCTGTGTTCGCCTCCTACTGGAACACATGGAGGCTAAGTCCCTGGACTTCATCAAAGGTCTTTGCCGCTTATTACTGACACACTCGCTGTGATATTGTAACCATGAATCTACTCATGTCTCTGCTAGTTGATTGTCCGCTGAATGGCCATAGAGTGGAATTCAAAATACAGACACGGATATTCAACCTAACTACCTGCACCACACTGCAGTGCGTCAATCTGTAACCTCTAAAATACTGTATCTCAGGTTCCTCCCCCAGCCTTCCAGGGGTGCATAGTGCTCAGTGTGTCTGTCTCTGCCCCTCCAGCCTTCCAGGGGTGCACAGCGTCAGACGACAAGACTGCGGCGGTGGAGGACTTCCTGCGCTACCTGTACGGGGCCATGGCCCATGACGCAATCTGGCAGTATGCCAGCGAGGATCAGCTGCAGGATGCCCAGATGGCCATCGAGCGCAGCGTCATGAACCGCATCTTCAAGCTGGCCTTCTACCCCAACCAGGACGGGGACATCCTGAGAGACCAGTGAGTAACGGTGACCACCTCAGTCACACAGCCCCAGCCTCAGTATGGCTGCTACCCCTGACGCTATCAAATGACCCAGAATCCTCTCCTCCTCCTCTGATGCTATTGTAGCAGCAGTATCTTTGACATATTTGAATAACCAATACCCTGTATTGCTATGTTATGTGTTTATCTTAGGCTACTGTATCTATTGCTCTCTACATCCATGTTTCCCCCTCTAGGCTTCTTCAGGAACACATAGCACGTCTCTCAAAAGTGGTGACAGCGAATCACAAAGCTCTTCAAATCCCAGAGGTAATGCCCCACAGATTTGTATCCCCCAACTGTCCGTCAAAGTCTGAGATGTTTTGTGTTGATGTTTTGGACCTCTACAGATTTGACATGCTGAATGCTTTTTCCTGTGTGGCTCCAGGTGTATGCGAGGGAGGCTCCCTGGCCGTCTGCCCAGTCAGAGATCCGGACCATCAGTGCCTACAAGACCCCTCGGGACAAAGTGCAGTGTATTTTACGCATGTGTTCCACCATCATGAATCTCCTGAGTCTGGCCAACGAGGACTCTGTCCCCGGAGCTGACGATTTTGTCCCTGTGCTCGTCTTTGTCCTGATAAAGGTGAGCGTCCATCGCAAACTGATATCAAGTTACTCTGAGATGTTTACAACAACATATTCACTTTAGATAATGAAAATTGATACCTCATTAAACCATATCTTTAATTTCACAAACATAGTTATTAAAAGGATAGGTTTTGCTAGAAGTATGACCCTCGTCTCCCTAAAATGCAGATGGGAGAACTGTATCCTTAGCAGACCTTCTGACAATTCTTTCTCACCTAGACAACTGTATAGTAAATGTGTAGTAGCAGAAAGATCTTGCTGTATGATAACTTGTATGGACATATTAACATACGGCATGTATTATACATGGCGGACGTGTGGCTCTCTCCGTGGTTAATGTGAGCCCCCTCCCTCCAGGCAAACCCGCCTTGCCTGCTGTCCACTATTCAGTACATCAATAATTTCTACGCCAGCCGGCTGAGTGGGGAGGAGTGCTATTGGTGGATGCAGTTCACCGCGGCAGTGGAATTCATTAAGACCATCGACGATCGCAAGTGAAGCAGAACAGCCACCTGTATGGGCAGACCGTGGTGAAGGAGACGGGACTGGGAAACTTCCCAACAAACTGCTCCCTCTCTCTCTGCTCCCCACAGCCACCAGGACCCAGGCCCACATCCTGTCTGCTGTCTGTTTGTATAGCTGTACATAGTCAGAGACTGAGAGTATATATGCTTATTAAGTGGGCAAAATCCAGTTTTTACAGTGGAGAAAAAGGCCTTGAAAAAATTGCAGATTTTAACTTTGAACTTAAACTAATTCATTTTTTTTCCTTTCGTCTCTTGGGTCTCCGTAGTCATGGTGAGGTGTGGGGGTCTGCATCTGAAGTGTTCTATCTTAAGTTATGATTCTGATGTTAAATTGACTGATAAAGCTTCTAATCAGATGAAAGGGGACCATGTTTCCTAGAGATGATCTCAGATAAATGTTGTGGAAGGGGACTTCAAGAAGGTGATGGAAGTTCTTCCTTGTTAAATTGTGCAATCTTTCCCCTGAAATACTTATGCTCTTCAGATGCATCGTATCCTGGGGAATCACAAAACTCAATAGATACTGAGTATTCGTGACTCAAGTACATTATAAGATCAATCCATAATAGTAATGCTAATGTTTCTATTTTTAACGCTACCACATTGATAATAGGTTAACTTTTTTTTTTCATCAAATGTTAACAAATGTAGTCATTTCAGTTCATCCTTTCCTAAATACTTATTTTTATGTGGCAATTTTGACACAAGGGCCCACATATTTATATATGAAATAAAATGTATGTATTTATTTCATTCTATTTAATGCTTTTAAACAAACAAACAAACAAACAAAAAAAAAATATATAGTGTTAGGACAAGGAGCAGCGTTGTCCTTGGACTGAAAAGCCCCCAGGATGAGATATCAGTAGCACTGCTTATTTGGAATTACTGAAAATGAGTGCCTTGAGGGGCGTTTTGTGTAAGTCTATTAATTTTCTATATATTCTTAAGTATGAGGGTTCTGCTCTTTATTTTCCGTAAACGATTGGCATTACTCTCCCATCCCATTATCACCAATGAGCCCCACAGCCTCTTTTTAAGAAACCTCTGTTCAACCTTAATGCTGGGAGTGACCTCTGAGGAGGACAGGCAGTGTGGAACACCGCTGGTTGTTTCAGTTAATTCCCTTTGCACTCATTTCCTTCCCATTACCGTTATGCCCTTGAATATCCAAGATTCTACCTCAGTTAGAACCAATGAACCTGCCATTTATTTTGGGCACAAGTCTTTAACATTGGTTGGATAGAAAGAATAATGGAGCAGGTATTTACTGTTCAAGGGGCTTCTATAGCATCATCTTCCCCTGCTACAATGAAGCATACTAGTATGTAATATTTTTTATTTTAGGTGGGTCAAAGTAACCATTGGTATTCAAGGTAGCAAAGCATTTCCAAATGAACAAAGTTAGGTATTTCTGTAGTTGAATGCATGTATGTGTCAGCATAGAGCAGACAGGCTAGTGATTGGATTAGCTCTACCTCACATGATCAAGAAAGGGACTCTTCATGCGTATGCACGCGTGGATTATTTTATTTCTTTTACCAATTTAGAGTGCAGGGATATTCCAGTTTCATAACTTTCTTCCACTTACAGGCATGTTTCTCCTCTGCCTGTTCTGTGTCAGGGGCTCCCGAGTGGCACAGCGGTCTAAGGCACTGCATCTCAGTGCTAGAGGTGTCACTACAGACCCTGGTTCAATTCCAGGCTGTATCACATCCGGCCCTGATTGGGAGTCCCATAGGGCGGCGCACAATTGGCCTAGCGTCGTTAGGGTGTCGCCGGGGTAGGCCGTCATTGTAAATAAGAATTTGTTCTTAAGTGGCTTGCCTAGTTAAATATACGTAGGTTAAAAAAACAAAAGAAGGGAAAAAAACTGTTTCAAAACCACTTGCAGCCAAATTTCAAAACTCAAACTCCTGTTCTGTTTTCATTGCAGCTAAAAAAGAAGGAACACACTATGTTTGTGCACTTAGTATTGTGCCAAGTGTTTTGTCTTATTTGATGTGTTAAATGACTGCTGTCATATCACATGAATAGACAGCACAACAAAAAGAACAAACAATCAGAACACTGACATGTTACTGACCGTTGGAAAAAGTCTGTGATGGGCGTGAGAGGTTGGTGTGTTAAACGAGTGCGTCTCCTCTTGCACTGTCTTATAGGATGGTCTTCTTACTGTAGCTACAGTACTACTCCACGAGCAGTAAATCCTTGCTGGTAAAAAATCTATAATACTTCTCTTTTCCAACTCAGGCCAGGTATGAAAGGGTTGAGAAGAATGAGGCTTGGTTTTCTTTTGAGTCTGTGACCATGATGTCATTTATTTTTCAAAGTTCAGAGCTAAATTACTCGGATTTTTTGTACGAGGTTAGTGACGCTTGAGCCCTACATTCTACAAGCAGAACATTTGACATGTTTTCTACTTCCCTGCTCTTTAGTAATGAGTTGCACTCGTTTGAACTAATGCCTCTGACATTAAAATACTGTAATTGAGATGATTATATGGGTAGTTTAGCTAGGTCTTACTGTTAGTCATAAGGACACACATTTATAAGCAATCTCTAAAGGTGGGATATGTTAGTGTTTTCTCCCCATTCCCGGACTTCTGTTCCTGGACTTCTGTTCCTGGTTTTTGAGGAATATGTGTGTACAGCATCTACCGTTTTAAATACACCTCTGCTAAATAGATGATACTGCTTTCTAACCTGTTTGAAAACACACCCATGTACTATGTCACCAAATGTAGATAGACTGTATCTATAAGTGTTTGTGGTGTCACTTTAGAGGTACTGTACAGTACAGACCAAATGTGAAACAATCTGGACCTGACTAGTGTTTCAATGTTCCCATATACATATCAGTGACTCTTTTTAATAGCTAAAAAAGCTACAACCAGCCTAAGTGTCTGACCTGAGTGATACTGTTCATACACAGTGACGGAATACGTCTTATTGTGAAGTTAAAGTACACATCCTAACATTGAGAACTCTGTACTATAGCCTGATTTAGCATTGATTGTATGCAAACAAGTAGACAGTTGGTGGATGAAGAGACACTTGCCTATGAAATCTGGTCTTCAAAGCTTTACAATCCTCCCTGTGCTCTGTTCCCTGTACAGAGTAGGCAGAATAATACATTTGACATTTGTAAGCTTGCACAATTATGACATATGCAGAGGGGTAGGAGATCTGTCTTTAATGTGATTAATGTATTATATAAATCTTAAACTATTAAACAGTCATTTTTCTGTGACTCGGTATCCTGTTATTTGTTTGCATGCAAGTATAGTGTGTGAAAGCTCTCTAATGGAGGGATGTTTTCATATTCTGTTGGTGATATACTGTAGCTTTGTAATTCAGATTTAGCTTTAGAGAAATTCTGAAATTCAGGCTGCACAATAAATGGTACATGTTGACTGTATTTTTGCATGGAACATAATTGTTGGAGAGGGCAACAGAGCAAGATCATCCTATCTCGGCAGCGCCACATATAGCAACCTCTAACCAAACATTTAATTACTGCTGACAAGTGTACGCCAAATTTGTAATTGGAGATTTCCCTCATCTAAAAGCTCCACTCACTTCACCCATAGCCTTCTCTAATAGTAATCTTTCTTACAAAAAAAAGGTCCTCGGAGTGGCTTGCATCTCCTGATAATATCTCTCAATTGTTAATTTAAATTCAAATGTTCTGTGCAGTTAATTAGTTGGATTAATTAACCAATGGCAAAATTGGCCTGGTTTAGAGTTTGGGTCTTTTTGTTTGTGATACATTGTTTCCCCAATCACTGTTTGCCCACGATCCCATTGTGATCATATCCTGCATTACACAGCTCTGGCTGTATGAGCAACAGCTACGTTTCATTATATACTACACTGCTCAAAAAAATAAAGGGAACACTTAAACAACGCAATGTAACTCCAAGTCAATCACACTTCTGTGAAATCAAACTGTCCACTTAGGAAGCAACACTGATTGACAATAAATGTCACATGCTGTTGTGAAAATGGAATAGACAAAAGGTGGAAATTATAGACAATTAGCAAGACATCCCCCAATAAAGGAGTGGTTCTGCAGGTGGTGACCACAGACCACTTCTGTTCCTATGCTTCCTGGCTGATGTTTTGGTCACTTTTGAATGCTAGCAGTGCTTTCACTCTAGTGGTAGCATGAGACGGTGTCTACAACCCACATAAGTGGCTCAGGTAGTGCAGCTCATCCAGGATGGCACATCAATGCGAGCTGTGGCAAGAAGGTTTGCTGTGTCGGTCAGCGTAGTGTCCAGAGCATGGAGGCGCTACCAGGAGACGTGGAGGAGGCCGTAGGAGGGCAACAACCCAGCAGCAGGACCGCTACCTCCGCCTTTGTGCAAGAAGGAGCACTGCCAGAGCCCTGCAAAATTACCTCCAGCAGGCCACAAATGTGCATGTGTCTGCTCAAACGGTCAGAAACAGACTCCACGAGGGTGGTATGAGGGCCCGACGTCCACAGGTGGGGGTTGTGCTTACAGCCCAACACCGTGCAGGACGTTTGGCATTTGCCAGAGAACACCAAGATTGGCAAATTCGCCACTGGCGCCCTGTGCTCTTTACAGATGAAAGCAGGTTCACACGCACATGTGACAGACGTGACAGAGTCTGGAGACGCCGTGGAGAACATTCTGCTGCCTGCAACATCCTCCAGCATGACCGGTTTGGCGGTGTGTCAGTCATGGTGTGGGGTGGCAATTCTTTGTGGGGCCACACAGCCCTCCATGTACTTGCCAGAGGTTTGCCTGACTGCCATTAGGTACCGAGATGAGATCCTCAGACCCCTTGTGAGACCATATGCTGACATGCACATTTGTGGTTTGCTGGAGGTCAATTTGCAGGGCTCTGGCAGTGCTCCTCCTTGCACAAAGGCGGAGGTAGCGGTCCTGCTGCTGGGTTGTTGCCCTCCTACGGCCTCCTCCACGTCTCCTGATGTACTGGCCTGTCTCCTGGTAGCGCCTCCATGCTCTGGACACTACGCTGACAGACACATCAAACCTTCTTGCCACAGCTCGCATTGATGTGCCATCCTGGATGAGCTGCACTACCTGAGCCACTTGTGTGGGTTGTAGACTTCGTCTCATGCTGCCACTAGAGTGAAAGCACCGCCAGCATTCAAAAGTGACCAAAACATCAGCCAGGAAGCATAGGAACTGAGAAGTGGTCTGTGGTCACCACCTGCAGAACCACTCCTTTATTGGGGGATGTCTTGCTAATTGCCTATAATTTCCACCTTTTGTCTATTCCATTTGCATAACAGCATGTGAAATTTATTGTCAATCAGTGTTGCTCCCTAAGTGGACAGTTTGATTTCACAGAAGTGTGATTGACTTGGAGTTACATTGTGTTGTTTAAGTGTTCCCTTTATTTTTTTGAGCAGTGTATATTTTTGTTTAAGTTTGATGCAAAAGATGCTTGCCGTTTTATTGTTTGAGGGATGAAGTGGAGAAAATGTGGACTTGGCTTCTCTGACGCAACTCTTGTTTCACGTTGATGTCAGACTGTTGCATGAGGATATAAACAGCCCTGGAGCCTGGCCCAGATGGCTCTGGAATAACAGATGATCAGTCCAGCGGGCTTGTGCATGACTACTAGGGGAACCATGGAATGCCATTCCTCCCCTCACGCGCTCCACTATATTACCTTGAGTAGTTAAACGCTAAATATGTTAGGTCTATAGAAAACAATCCTGAGGTATCAAATCAAATCAAATTTTATTTGTCACATACACATGGTTAGCAGATGTTAATGCGAGTGTAGCGAAATGCTTGTGCTTCTAGTTCCGACAATGCAGTAATAACCAACAAGTAATCTAACCTAACAATTCCACAACTACTACCTTATACACACAAGTGTAAAGGGATAAAGAATATGTACATAAAGATATATGAATGAGTGATGGCACAGAACGGCATAGGCAAGATGCAGTAGATGGTATAGTGTACAGTAATAACCAACAAGTAATCTAACCTAACAATTCCACAACTACTACCTTATACACACAAGTGTAAAGGGATAAAGAATATGTACATGAAGATATATGAATGAGTGATGGTACAGAACGGCATAGGCAAGATGCAGTAGATGGTATAGTGTACAGTCTATACATATGAGGAGAGTAATGTAGGGTATGTAAACATAAAGTGGCATAGTTTAAAGTGGCTAGTGATACATGTATTACATAAAGATGGCAAGATGCAGTGGATGATATACAGTACAGTATATACATATACATATGAGATGAGTAATATAGGGTATGTAAACATTATATTAAGTGGCATTGTTTAAAGTGGCTAGTGATACATTTTTACATAATTTCCATCAATTCCCATTATTAAAGTGGCTGGAGTTGAGTCAGTATGTTGGCAGCGGCCACTAAATGTTAGTGGTGGCTGTTTAACAGTCTGATGGCCTTGAGATAGACCTGTTGCACCCTCTACAACCATTGTGATTATTATTTGACCCTGCTGGTCATCAATAAACATCTTGAAGAACAATCTGGCCTTAATGGTCATTTACTTATCTCCACCCGGCACAGCCAGAAGAGGGACTGGACACCACTCAGCCTGGTTCCTCCCTGTGTTCCTGCCTTTCTAAGGAGTTTTCCTAACGACCGTGCTTCTACATCTGCATTGCTTGCTGTTGGGGTTTTAGGCTGGGTTTCTGTATAAGCACTTTGTGACATCTGCTGATGTAAAAAGGGCTTTATAAATATGTTTGATTGAAATTTGATTACCAGAATGTATCAATCTACACAGAGTGTGCAAAATATTAGGAACACCTTCCTTTTGCACTCAGAAAAGTCTCAATTTGTCGGGGCATGGACTCTACAAGGTGTCAAATGCTTTCCACAGGGATGCTGGCCCATGTTGACTCCAACACACAGTTGTGTCAAGTTGGCTGGATGTCCTTTGGGTGGTGGACCATTCTTCATAAACACAGGAAACTGTTGAACGTGTGAAATCCAGCAACGTTGCAGTTCTTGACACTTTAACCGGTGTGCCTGACACCTAATACCATTCCCCGTTCAAAGACACTTAAATATTTTGTCTTGCCCATTCACCCTCTGAATGGCACACACACAATCCATGTCTCAAGGCTTAGCAATCCTTATTGAACCTGTCACCTTCTCTTCATCTACACTGATTGAAGTGGATTCAACATCAACAAGGGATCATAGATTTCACCTGGATTCACCTGGTCAGTCTGTCATGGAAAGAGCCAGCCTGGTCTCATAGAATAGACGTAACATAGTACATGTAAATCCAGGACACTCAAATTAATATATGTAATGTTTGGTATGGTTACATAAGACAGATGATTACTTAATGAAAGAACAAAAGTACAGTGGTTGGTTGGAGTGAATGGGTGGGCTTATAATGCGAACGTCCAGCAACCCAGAGGTTGCAAGTTCAAATCTCATCATGGACAACTTTTGCATTTTAGCTAATTAGCAACTTTTCAACCACTTCCTACCTTTTCACCAGTTTGCAACAACTTAGCATGTTAGCTAACCCTTCCCCTAACCTTAACCCTTTTTGCTAACTCTTCCCCTAACTCTTTAACCTGACTTCTAACCTTAACCCCTAGTCTAGCTAATGCTAGCTACCTAGCTCAATAGTGTTGGTCATGCAGCTCTGAACACAGTGACCTCTGATCAGGGTTAATTCAGACTCTCTTTTTGATGATTTCTTTTACAGCTTGCTTGATATCAATAGTGTATCTCACCAGTCACTCTTTGAGAAAGACAGACACATTTATGCTGTATGGTAGGCATCCACTGTGCTCATTTACCTTTTGTAATGGACAATAGGCCTACCCAAACCATGGGATCTTAGGGCAATGGATGTTTACTTACTGTAGACTGGACATGCTTACTGCACTTGCCTTTTAACGACGTGGTAAATCAATAGTCTGGAAAGTAGAGGTGCATATAGCCGTGAAGCTGTATCAAAGAAAATATTTTATTATCATAGTGTAATATGCTATAAATCAGAGCTACATGAATGTGTTGGCTCTGGCCAATGGAATGGTCATTTAATGTGGCGTGCCGTCGCTCTCCTGCAGATGGCAGACGCATCATTCTCGACGACGGTCTCCTGAGCTGAGCTTAGACAAAGAACACCAGGGACCTATGGAACATTACCACATTAAACGTCTATGGACACATGAATGTCAGTTAATGTAAATTATATCCTTGAGAGTAAATGAGGATTATATATATATAATAAAACAAAAGCCATGGATAAAAAAAGTGTTATAAAGTTAAACTAAATTTGTAAATCCTCTTATTACCACTACTAATATTATTGTCTCTACTTATAGCTTTCATTTATTAATCAAACAAAACATTACTTTTGTTGTGTAGCCTCATGTTTTTTTTTGTAGCCTACTTATTCAAGATTCTATCAAAGTCCCTAAGGATAGAAGAAAACTTATTACAATTAATGGACTACTGACAAAGACAAAAAGCTACTTAGTAAGTGTCCATAACATTAAAACCTGTATTTGGTCTTAAACCAAATTGATGCGAACCGCAGAAATGCTTTTAGTTTGGCCACAAGTGAATCCATCAATTGGCGCCACCTAATCTAATAGTAATAATGAAAGGTGTGCGTCCCCATTAATTTGGGCAGCTCACCATTAGCGTTGCACTCTCACAAAAATCACCACAGTATTTTCGAATGAATGCATATTACCATCACAAGCAGTACATTGAAATTACTGGGTGGACAGACAGAATCAATAATTATTTGCATACACATAGGTCTACATTTGTGGTCGACATGGTCTCGTAAGTCTCCCATATTCCTAACTACTTTTCATTCAAGCATTCAAATGGTCAAACGGTGGCACTGCGAAACTCCACATCTAACTCCATAGGTTTACATTTATAGATGTTTTAATCATAGCACACCACTGTCCAAATAAATTGGACAGTGTGTGTGTGCGGTTTGAAAATGGTAGCCATTAATATTTTTGTTAAAATGTTCAAAACCCCATATGCAAGGTTTTCATCCCCTCTTCTCTAATACTAATCTAACTTCTACATCTGGAGATGTAGTGAAGAGAAATTGAATAAGCAATAGGCCCACGATGAGAAGTAGGCAGGTGATCATGAGGAATCCTTTCGCTGAGGAGAAAACAGCAAAAGGCAGCGGCAAATCAATTAAATGAAAGGGGAACCTAGATGTCAAAATGTCAAATACACATTAAAACCTAAATGAAATAGCCAGGAGGATGCTTGGAGACGAGCAGATTAAAACTCAGGAGGATACAGTCTCTGTGCCTGAGGTGATAACAGACATAAATAATAAAACTCAGCTTTCTTCTCTGAGATAATTCCCACCCAAACTATACAGACTGGGAATGTATCGGTGATGGAGATCTCCCACTGGTATGATAAAATCAAATCAAATGTTATTTGTCACATGCTCTTGTAGATAACCAGTGTAGACTAACAGTGAAATGCTTACTTATGGGTCCATTTCCAACAATGCAGAGTTAAAGATTATGTTTAAAAAAATAAATATAGAAATAGTGACACAAGGAATAAAAATGTACAGTGAATAAATATTCAAATAAGTAAAAATAACATGGCTATACTGTATATAGGGAGTAGAAAATAACATGGCTATATACAGGGAGTACCAGTACTGAGTCGATGTGCAGGGGTACGAGGTTAATTGAGGTATCTATGTACTGTACATATAGGTAGGGGTAAGTGACTAGGCAACAGGATAGATCATAGTCAGTAGCAGCAGTGTACAATATGTGCTGGGGGTGAAATTGTGTGGCGTCAGTATGCATGTGTGTGCATGTTGTGTGTGTGTATAGAGACCAGTGTGTATGCATGGACCATGATAGAGCCTTAGTGATGTGGATACAGTCGAAAGCTCACCACTGTCTCATGTCAATAGACTCAATCGTGGTACATACTAATTCACTACTAAATCATGACAGAACCGGTGGTATTGATGCATAATATTTTTAATTTATTTCAACATGATCAAGAAAATAATTAAAACGTATAGTATGAGTGGTTCAAGTTCATGTTGAAATAAAGCTGGAGCCTATATAACTTAGAAGTTCAATGTCTGATACACTATATATACACACACACACAAAAGTATGTGGACACCCCCTTCAAATGGGACCGCCCCGTGCTGAAGCGCATAAAAATTCTGTCCTCGGTTGCAAAAACTCACTACAGAGTTCCAAACTGCCTCTTGAAGCAACGTCAGCACAATAACTGTTTGTTGGGAGCTTCATGAAATGGGTTTCTATGGCGAGCAGCCACACACAAGCCTAAGATCACCATGCGCAATGCCAAGCGTTGGCTGGAGTGGTGTAAATCTTGCCATTGGACTCTCTGGAGTGATGTATCACGATTCACCATCTGGCAGTTAGACGGACAAATCTGGGTTTGGCCATTGCCAGGAGAACACTACCTGCCCAAATCATAGTGCCAACTGTAAAGTTTGGTGGAGGAGGAATAAAGATCTGGGGCTGTTTTTCATGGTTTGCGCTTAGTTCCAGTGAAGGGAAATCTTATGACATTCTAGACTATTCTGTGCTTCCAACTTTGTGGCAACAGTTTGGGGTTATTCCCTTTCCTGTTTCAGCCTGACAATGCCCCCATGCACCAAGCGAGGTCAATACAGAAATGGTTTGTCAAGATCGTTGTGGAAAAACTTGACTGGCCTTCAGAGCCCTGACCTCAACCCCATCGAACACCTTTGGGATTAATTTGAATGCCATCTTCGAGCTAGGCCTAATCGCCCAACATCAGTGCCCGGCCTCACTAATGCTCGTAGCTGAATGGAAGTAAGTCCCTGCAGCAATGTTCCAACATCTAGTGGACCGCCTTCCCAGAAGAGTGGAGGCTGTTATCACAGCAAAGGGGGTTGCATAATTTTGGAATGAGATGTTCAACGAGCAGGTGTTCACATACTTTGTCATGTAGTGTAGGTTCCTTTGTGCACTGAATAGTATTAGGCATTGTGTCAATTACAGCTGTCCGTGTGGTTAGAGCATAGTGAAACTTCAAAGTTGCACTTAACTTAGTTTCTAAAGCAAGCTTCCTATGCATGTGTAATCACCCATGGAAACAAGAATTAGATGCACTTAGCCAGCATTATGTTAATGAAAACAAACAAAATTACCCTTTGGACTTGACAATTAAAAGGTGCCCAAATCCCTTTTTCATACATAGCATTCACATAAATGGCAACAGTAAGGTGCTGCCATTACTGTACTGTCCTTTGTTCTTGCAATTAAGCAGCATAGTTAGGGAGACAAAAATCCCCTAGAGAGAGAGACCACAAGGCATTTCCTGAAGCATTTCATACATTTCTGATGCTTCTAAATTAATTGAACTGATGTTTGAGAAAAACTCTTGTTTGTAACAATATACAGTTGTGAATAATGTGTGTAAAAACCAGTTTCTTTGGATCCCAGGCCAACACAGACAAATGTAAGGTTAAGGGTTTGTAATGTAACACATGTCTGGGTTCACACCAACCATACATTCAGTCCCAGATATAGTCCATGTTGCTGGAGGGTTGTTAAACTGGCCACCACCACCACCCTTCGGTCTCATCTGCAGTTGGTTAGTGGTTAGTTTGTTCATCGGTAGTCACTTGGCAGTCGTTCCTGATCGTCGATTGTCATAAAGCATCTGTGGCACCCAGCCAATGGTCCAGTCCAGTGCAGGCGACAGAGGGGGGAGAAGAAGACATGCATGAGCAGGGAGCCATTCTGAGCAGACGTATTCGACCACGCTCACATGTATGAGCACCCTTTGGTTGCAAGGTCATCGCCGTGTGGCGCTGATGACAGCCGTTTTGACGTGGTCTTCCTCGAGCAACTCCAGAGTGAACTGGAAGCTTCCTTTTAAGGAGCCCAGATAGCTTGTTAGATGATCAGGCTCAGGTGTGGCAGACCTGGGACAACTCCCGTCTCTAAGGAGACCAGCCAAGGGGGAGTTTCCAATTGGGGGCTGGTCTCCAATTGGGTGGAAAACAAGGGAAGGGAACACATGATATGTGTGTGTGTGTGTGTGTGTGTGTGTGTGTGTGTGTGTGTGTGTGTGTGTGTGTGTGTGTGTGTGTGTGTGTGTGTGTGTGTGTGCGTGTGCGTGTGTGTGTGTGTGTTCAGTCAAAAAGTCATACTTCTTTTTGTTTTACATACTGTACCATTAATCAGTTACATAAACTAGGCATAGTCCCACAATACTGTAACTATCAGCCTAAGTGCTACATACTATTTTAAACTAAATAATTTACACAAAAACATCAGCTACTGCGGCACACATGCTGTCCAGCAGGACATAGTGACAATGACTGGCCCTCAGAGTGAGTCTGATCTGACAGAGCATGTGATGCTGCTACGGATTATGTTGATCTCTGTCAGGTTGGATATCACGGATCAGTTCAGAGCTGGAGCACGGACTTGACTGGGAGCATCAAATTGGTTAGATGATCACCTCACCCACACTCACTGAGGAGGGCTTGGGTACTGCCCCTGTACTTGTGTGACCTGCTTTGGATATGCTGTCCTTAAGCAACAGGTGATGGGCTTTTCTGGGTGTTGTCTGGCCTCTGGTATGAGACGACGACTGGCTCTCATGACCCGGGGAGGACTGGCTGGCAACATGCCTGATCTGATTCCACGCTTCAAGATTGCTTCAATCACGTGGATTGGGATATGTTCTGCACTGCGTCAAACAACATTGACAAATACGCTGATTCAGTGAGCGAGTTTAATAGCAAGTGCATCGGCGATGTCCTTCCCACAGCAACTATTAAAACATTCCCAAACCAGAAACCATGGATTGATGGCAGCATTCGCGTGAAACTGAAAGTGCGAACCACTGCTTTTAACCAGGGCAAGGTGACCGGAAACATGACCGAATACAAACAGTGTAGCTATTCCCTACGCAAGGCGCAAGGCAATCAAACAAGCTAAGCGTCAGTATAGAGACAAAGTAGAGTCGCAATTCAACGGCTCAGACACAAGATGTATGTGGCAGGGTCTACAGTCAATCACGGATTACAAAAAGAAAACCAGCCCCGTCGCGGACCAGGATGTCTTGCTCCCAGACAGACTAAACAACTTCTTTGCTCCCTTTGAGGACAATACAGTGCCACTGATACGGCCCGCTACCAAAACCTGTGGACTTTCCTTCACTGCAGCCGACGTGAGTAAAACATTTAAACGTGTTAACCCTCTCAAGGATGCAGGCCCAGACGGCATCCCCAGCCGCGTCCTCAGAGCATGCGCAGACCAGCTGGCTGGTGTGTTTACGGACATATCAATCCTTATCCCAGTCTGCTGTTCCCACATGCTTCAAGAGGGCCACCATTGTTCCTGTTCCCAAGAAAGCTAAGGTAACTGAGCTAAACGACTACCGCCCCGTAGCACTCACTTCCGTCATCATGAAGTGCTTTGAGAGACTAGTCAAGGACCAATCACCTCCACCCTACCTGACACTCTAGACCCACTCCAATTTGCTTACCGCCCCAATAGGTCCACAGACGACGCAATCGCAACCACACGGCACACTGCCCTAACCCATCTGGACAAGAGGAATACCTATGTGAGAATGCTGTTCATCAACTACAGCTCAACATTTGACACCATAGTACCCTCCAAACTCGTCATCAAGCTCGAGACCCTGGGTCTCGACCCCGCCCTGTGCAACTGGGTACTGGACTTCCTGATGGGCCGCCCCCAGGTGGTGAGGGTAGGTAACAACATCTCCACCCCGCTGATCCTCAACACTGGGGCCCCACAAGGGTGCGTTCTGAGCCCTCTCCTGTACTCCCTGTTCACCAACGACTGCATGGCCATGCACGCCTCCAACTCAATCATCAAGTTTGCATACGACACTACAGTGGTAGGCTTGATTACCAACAATTACGACACGGCCTACAGGGAGGAGGTAAGGTCCCTCGGAGTGTGGTGTCAGGAAAATAACCTCACACTCAACGTCAACAAAACAAAGGAGATGATTGTGGACTTCAGGAAACAGCAGAGGGAGCACCCCCCTATCCACATCGACGGGACAGTAGTGGAGAGGGTAGTAAGTTTTAAGTTCCTCGGTGTACACATCACGGACAAACTGAATTTGTCCACCCACACAGACAGCGTGGTGAAGAAGGCGCAGCAGCGCCTCTTCAACCTCAGGAGGCTGAAGAAATTCGGCTTGTCACCAAAAGCACTCACAAACTTTTACAGATGCACAATTGAGAGCATCCTGTCGGGCTGTATCACCGCCTGGTAAGCCAACTGCACCGCCCGCAACCACAGGGCTCTCCAGAGGGTGGTGCGGTCTGCCCAACGCATCACTAGGGGCAAACTACCTGCCCTCCGGGACACCTACAGCACTCGATGTCACAGGAAGGCCAAACAGATCATCAAGGACAACAACCACCCGAGCCACTGCCTGTTCACCCCGCTATCATCCAGAAGGCGAGGTCAGTACAGGTGCATCAAAGCTGGGACTGAGAGACTGAAAAACAGCTTCTATCTCAAAGCCATCAGACTGTTACATAGCCATCACCGCACATTAGAGGCTGCTGCGTACTGTATCTTAGTCTATGCCGCTCTGACATTGCTCGTCCATATATTTATATATTGTTAATTCCATTCCTTTACTTAGATTTGTGTGTATTGTCGTGAAATTGTTAGATATTACTTGTTAGATATTTTTGTATTTGTTTTTATTATGGATCCCCATTAGCTGCTGCCAAAGCAGCAGCTACTCTTCCTGGGGTCCAGCAAAATTAAGGCAGTTTATACAATTTTAAAACATTACAATACATTCACAAATTTCACAACACACTGTGTGCCCTCAGGCCCCTACAACACCACTACCACATATCTACAGTACTAAATCCATGTGTATGTATAGTCCGTATGTTATTGTATGTGTGTGTGTGTGTGTGTGTTTCTAGCTGCAACAGTTTTAGCTGCATTGTTGCAGCTAGAAACACAAGCATTTTGCTACACCTGCAATAATCTGAAAACTTGTGTATGTGACCAATACAATTTCATTTGATTTATACTGTACAGTGAAAAGCATGAGGTGGATTAAGCTCTCCCAAAAAAGGTGGAAATGGATCCATTTTGAGAGAGAAGCCCCTTGCCACTAACTGTGATTTGGCTTTATAACAGTCCACTTAACACTGGGCTGGGGATCACTTACTGGGATGTAATTTGAGTGACACCTCTGGAGGAGAGAGTTTATTTGCCCATTGGCCGCAGCTCCCCGTCTACAAAAAGGAACAATGGCCCTGGGCTTCCCATCATTGCGGTTACCAGAGGGAACTGCTGTTGAGGAAGACACACATCTTATCAAATTATAATACATCAGGATCAATTTACTTTTCCAATATAATAATGTTTTGTGTACAGTATGCTTCTTATTTTGTAAAGGTATTTGAACTGAAGATTATACAGTGAAAGTAATCAACTACTGAATCAATTAATATATTTAGTGTAGAGTGGGAAATATAACACCAACTAGTAACCACTTCATATTTATGGTTTAGAAAAGACATCAATAGAACAGAATAATGGAAAACATACCAATTAAACATTGATTACTCCAAAACATGATCCATGTTGTTAGAGGTCATGTGCAGAAATACATTATGTATAGTAGATATGTGCAGATATATAGTTTGTGTCAGTTCTCTCTGTATGTGTGTGTGTGTGTTTCTCTGTGTCTCTGTGTGTCTGTATGCCTCTTTGTGTGTGTCTGTGTGTGTGTGTGTGTGTGTGTGTGTGTGTGTGTGTGTGTGTGTGTGTGTGTGTGTGTGTGTGTGTGTGTGTGTGTGTGTGTGTGTGTGTCTCTCTGTGTCTCTCTCTCTTTCTGTGTCAATACTGTATGACCTCGGTCTCATGACAGGCAATGACGCAGTAACCATGGGAGATGCTCTCTCTCTTTCTCTTCCTGCAGCACACCTCATTCACTCCATCACTCTGTCACCAACGATCCTCTGCTACCCCACAGAGGAGTCCACAATGCTATATATTAATTAAGTGTTTCAGAAATAATAATAATAACAATAAAGAAATCCCTCCCTCTCTTCCTCCACCCCTAGACAACACTAAGAAGTGTGTGAGAGAATACAGGGGAGAGCTTCTCCACTCTGGAATCTAATATCCCGATGTTACATGGTGCAGCCTAAACTGATAAATTGCAGATTAAATGACGGTCACAGTTCACTTCATCCTCCACCCTACACCACACTCCCCTTCATTTCACACGTTTCTGCTATTCGCTTCCTTCCTGGCCTGTCAATTCTGCCTAATCGTGAGAGGCACTAAAACACTAGGCCCTGACAGAGCAGGATCAAGAATGATGAACATCTTTCACTGGTAAAAAAACTCCAGCTCCTAACTCCAGCTCCTAAGGCTTGCATTACTTATGCAGAAATCAGCGGTGTGCCAGCACACAGGAATTATGCCTGCTGACGGAATATACATGAGGTACATATTGTGAGGCTGGAGCAGCCTTGACAAGGTATAGTTATAGTAGGCAATAGTGACCCCGAACACACAACGGACACAGCGGCTTATTAAAGACCTATAGCATCCATGTCAATATTCCATTCTTTAGGGTTGTGTCCATGCATACCCATGCATTTTGCCTTCATGCCATTTCACATAACCATCTGTGGTATTTATCGTATGTACACTACCTATACACCACACTTTTTCCTCTAGTTTTAGGATTTGATGATCCTTAAAACCTTTGTAATTTCCCACGTTATTATATTACAGTATTTATAATAAACCAGCTGACAAAAATCTAAGATAAATCCATTAAATATTTTTCGCACCTCTATACGTAGGTAATTATTTATATATTTTTTAGGGAGGGCAACAAGCCCATCTACCCCTTTGAAAACAAAGAAAGAAGTCATTAAAAACCTAACTGCATGCCATTAATGTCTGCTATGGAAATATTTGTAATGTATATTATAATTCTCTGAATAAATTAGAGGAATATTCATTTCCATGTAAATGTATTCAAGGCTAAGGAAGAGAGTGTGGGGGGGTGCACATTATGAATCATTTTTGTATTGCAGCCCTCATTTCTACATCAAGCTCTTGCCTTATTGCCTTGTCATTAAATGCTAAAATAATGGTGAACTCATGGTTTCTCCATCCTAATTGCCCCTACCGTACAATTGCATTCTCAAGACAATAATGATGCAGTGTGCCAGTAGCATGTGTCTGCCTATTAATGAGAGCATATTTCTAACTGAGGAATGACAATTTATTTGGAGTTCAATTCCCTGTGTTAACGAGGCAGAGTGGCTCCTCTCAGTCTCTCTCTTTCTTCTTTGTTCACATATTGTTTGATGCCTTTGAGGAGACAGAAAAACAACTGAGCTCATTGAAACTTCACATATCTGGAGGAACCTGGGATTTCTGCATGTCGCTACTAATCTAAATATGGGCTGAAAATCAAAGAGAAAAAAATGCTCATTAATAAAAAGTTGGGAGGGGTTAAGAGCACGCTACTCTAATAAAATGCAACTACAGGCTTAATTGCATGGCTTTACAAGGAGCACAGTGTGCATTTCAAAGGGAAGTCTATACATGGGTCTATTTAAAATCAGATTAGTAATTTATTTTTCTCTCTATTGAAATCTGATCCCAGCAGAGATCCCTCTCTTGGATGCTCCACATTCAGCAAACTTTCTCTTCATTACCTTTCAGTTGCAGCCAGATCACTATCCTCTAACACCACCTGCAATACAAACCAACACACCCAGTTCCAACATGCAAGCAGTGAAAGCTTGATATGTATCCCTTAGTATCTTTAACATGTTTTACAGGCCACTCGCATGCCTCAAAGGTTTACAGACCCAGCGGGAAAAAAACGAGACCCCCCCCCTTTGTCCTCAGAACAGCCTAAATTTGTCCTGGGCATGGACTCTACAAGGTGTCGAAAGCTCTGGTCTGGGTTGACTCCAATGCCTCCCACAGTTGTGTCAAGTTGGCTGGATGTCCTTTTGGTTGTGGACTATTCTTGATACACATAGGAAACTGTTGAACATGAAAACCCCAGCAGCATTGCAGTTCTTGACGTTCCAGTTCTTGGCCCTGTGTCTGGCACCTACTACCCTACTCTGTTCAAAAGCACACACATTTTTCTACATTTTGTTAAAACTTCTTAGGGATAGCCCCCTTTATTCAATTTTCGCTTAAATGACATACCCAAATCTAACTGCCTGTAGCTCAGGCCCTGAAGCAAGGATATTACCATTTGAAAGGAAACACTTTGAAGTTTGTGGAAATGTGAATTGAATGTAGGAGAATATAACACAATAGATCTGGTAGAAGAAAATACAAAGAAAAAAACGACCGTTTTATTTTCTACCACCGTCTTTGAAATGCAACAGAAAGGTCCCACTTCCAGCCATCACTCTGGTTGTAATTCCGTTGGTGTCCACAAGATGGAAGCAATGTATGTGAATCGTTTCAGATGGATAACTTGAAGTATGAGCGAACTACATGACATTTAGTCTGAAGTCACCCAGGTACATTTGGGCAAATCGTGAGACATTTGCATTCATATTACATTTTTCTGCAAGAATATCGTCAAATCTGTATACTTGGACTTTGATTTAGCTTTTCCAGTATTACTAGCCATATTATAAGTTCAACATTTGCAAAACAATCCGTTTTCATAACTTCATAACTCTGAATATTCTTATATTTTTTGTCCAAAAGGAAAAGGCATGCTGTCGTACAAGGTTAGTAGCTACATTTTCCGAAAGATACAGGGTTTCCAAATACTCCCATAAAGCCCAGCTCATTGGCTATGTATCTAGCTTTGTTTGACCCCGATTGGTGATTATTTGACAAAGTTAGAGTCGTTCAAGTGAAGACCGCCTACGTCATCGGTGTGCCATGAAGGCGTCGCTCTCTGACCAAATATGGTGTTCTATAGGATATACTATACCCTTAATGATATAGTGAAGTCTGGTTACATTCTAGGATCTCTGAGGAATACATACAAACGTGATTTGACTGGTTGAAACAACGTTTAGTGTTAGATTTTCACAGATTCCTTTCTTTGCAAATTGAACGAGTGGAAATAGAAAATCGATTGTGCATGCTATATGGACCTTTTTAGGATATGAAAAACACTTAATGTTATCTCTGGGACCCTTTGGATGACAAATCAGAGCAATATTTCAGAATGTAAGTGAATACCCCCCTGAAATGGAAAAAAATGAATGGGAACTTATTGGCACAGTACGAAACATATACACGATGTACAATACCACTCAAATGGATGGCATTTCATTCAAAACTTTTTGCAAATGTCATATGGCAAATGCCAAGTGTCACACAGCAAAAATCCAATAGATGGCGAGCACGCTCCACAGTAAATTTTCATATTGCAAATGCACATCAAGTCAAGACCCAAGGGTCAAATTTTGAAAATTTGAAAACAAAATCTGAACCTTATCAGCCCCTTAAAAAAGTGTTTTCTGGATCGTTTTTCAAAATTCTTTTTTTTTTTGTCAATTATACATGTATAAGAACTGTATGAACATACTTTTGTCATATTTTATTGTCATATTTTTTTTAACTTGCCGATAAGGCAAATTTTTGTCCATTTGCAATATGATTTCATAGGAAGTCAAAAGTCGAAGTCAAAAGTCAGTGAACCGTTGCCAAATGCCATAAGAAATGTCCAAATGCAATATGAAAGTATTGAAAGTGCCAAATCAGGATGTTTTGTCCATTTGCAATATGATTTCATAGGAAGTCAAAAGTCGAAGTCAAAAGTCAGTGAACCGTTGCCAAATGCCATAAGAAATGTTCAAATGCAATATGAAAGTATTGAAAGTGCCAAATCAGGATGTTTTGTCCATTTGCAATATGATATCATAGGAAGTCAAAAGTCGAAGTCAAAAGTCAGTGAACCATATCCAAATGGCATTTATACTGCCCAAATGATATATAGCACTATGTTAAGCCCTGAATCAACCTAGATGGTCTATTTGTCATGTATGGTGAGGGAGAAGTGGGACACTTGTTTTTTAATGATTTTTAAAAAAAAATCCAAAATGACCAGGGGCCCCTTATTGGATGGGCATGGGTGGGGGGTGCTCCCTACCCAACCGCAGACCCCTTGCTCCCCCCTAAAGGCATTAAAAACCATTTAAAAATGTGCTCCTGGTAACCCATTCCAATCACCAGGTGCACAGCTGTCCATTTGCAATATGTTTCAATGGGCATTTACCATCACGAATTTGACATGCTCAAAAATACTGCAGAAATGAGAAATTGACTGGCCCGATGAACTCGGGATGGCCGGGCAGTGATTCTGGTTCCTCTCCATCACTCGTTGGTGTTGATTTCAGAATGTCAATTTGGTGATGATCTATCACTGTTTAAACATATTGCAAATGTACAAAGGTCAGCCAGCAAGTCAGCGTCCATAAGTCAATTAGATATCATTCTGATACCAAACTGATACCATCTGACACCAAACCCACTTTTTTCAATTCGTTTAGAAGCCAACTATCACATATTTCAGAGCAGGCCCATAATTCACAGTGCCTTCAGTTCAAACCATAATAAAAACGTAACACGCGTATTTACGTACTAGCTGCGGGTCCAGTTCTGACATTATGTGTAGGCCTATGTGAGGCGACCCCGAATCCCGAGTTTCGGCTCGATAGGTCATTCGGTGCCCAAGCAATGACCTTAATTGGTGCTGAAAATCCACTTTTTCCGGGTGTTGCTACGGGGTCATTGAATGAGCTATCGGACAGAAATGTTGGGGTCCGTCTCTATGGGCCGAGGCGGTTTCAATGCACCTAATCTTGCGACTCTGGGACTTTTCTAAATGTAGTCATTTTTGTGATGGTCAAAATGAATTGAAGTTATTGCAAATGTACGAGGCTGTTTCTCGGTCTGAGAACCTTCTGAGCCAAATAACTCACCCGGCACTATCAACTTGAGCTCTAGAACAGGTTTCTAAAGTTTCAGAGCTTTAGGTCTGAAGGTTCTTTGATAGTTCGAACAAAGGTAACTATTGCAGACTCTAAGCACCACACTGTGTCACTTCATCCTTGCTGTGTGTATGTGAGAGTTTTTCTTGGAAATCTGATGGGAGACATTACTGATTTACAGTTTCTGAGGTTTGCCTAATCACACATATGAAGTTTTGGAAAGATGTGACTTTTTTAACCCTTCGAAACAGCCTATGTGACCCCAATTTAACCTGTCTAGGATCAGCGTGGCGCTAGCGGCACACCCCCCCCCCCCCCACTGAAAAACCAGTGCCGCGAAATTCAAAAAAAATATTTTTTTTAAATATTTAACTTTCACACATTAAAGTCCAATACAGCTAATGAAAGACACAGATCTTGTGAATCCAGTCAACATTTCCGATTTTTAAAATGTTTTACAGGGAAGACACAATATGTAAAGATGTACATCTATTACCTAAAAACACATTAGCATAATCCACCATCTTTTATTTGTCCACCAACACCAGTAGCCATCACCAATTCGGCTAAACTAAGATATTTATAGCCCCTAACCAACAAAAAAACTCATTAGATGACAGTCTGATAACATATTTATGGTATGGGATAGGTTTTGTTAGAAAAAAGTGCATATTTCAGGTAGATGGCATAGTTTACAATTGCACCCACCATCACAAATGGACTAGAATAATTACAATGAGCAACGTGTTTACCTAACTACTAATCATCAAACATTTCGTAAAAATACACAGCATACACGAATCGAAAGACACAGATCCTGTGAATACAGACAATATTTCAGATTTTCTAAGTGTCTTACAGCGAAAACACAATAAATCGTTATATTAGCATAGCACATAGCACATAGCAGCCCAGCATTGATTCTAGCCAAAGTGGGCGATAACGTCAACATCGCCAAAAATATATTAATTTTTTCACTAACCTTCTCAGAATTCTTCAGATGACACTCCTGTAACATCATATTACACAATCCATATAGAGTTTGATCGAAAATGTTTATATTTAGCCACCAAAATCATGGTTAGACAATGTGAAATGTAGCTCAGCTGGTCAGAAAATGTCCTTGCGCCACTTAGACAGTGATCTACTCTTATACATAAATACTCATAAACGTGACTAAAAAACATAGGGTGGACAGGGATTGATAGACAATTTAATTCTTAATACAATTGCGTTATTACATTTTTTAATTTATCCTTACTTTTCAATACAGTTTGCGCCAAGTGAAGCTACGTCAAAAAACATGGCGTCCTAAGCCACTAAAATGTTTCGACAGAAACACGATTTATCATAATAAAAATGTCCTACCTTGAGCTGTTCTTCCATCAGTATCTTGGGCAAAGGATCCTTTCTTGGGAGAAATCGTCTTTTGGTGGAAAGCTGTCCTCTTGCCATGTGGAAATGTCAACTGCGTTCGGGATGAACTGAAAAGCGTGCCCAACTTTTCACATCGTTGCAAAAATAAATGTCCCAAAATCGCACTAAACGGATATAAATTGCTATAAAACGCCTTAAATTAACTACCTTATGATGTTTTTAACTCCTAAAACGAGTGAAAAGATGACCGGAGAAATATAACAGGCTAAACTAACGCTTGGAACAGGTGCGCGCCGGTGTCCTCTAGGCTCATGACGCAGCTCCCAAAGAATGACTAGCTTCAGGGTTTTTTCATTTGTAGGGCCTGTGAACGAGCAATCGACCCCGTTGGAATCGTCATCACGTAAAGGCATCCAGGGGAAGACGTAAGAAGTGTCCGTATAGTCATAGCAACGACAGTGCCCTTTTAAATGACTTCAGAAGAGTGGCCAACATTTCTCAAATCTGACTCCATGTCAGGGAAATTGCTGTAGAATGGGCTCTGTTCCACTTAGAGACAAAATTTCAACTCCTATAGAAACTATAGACTGTTTTCTATCCAATAATAATAATAATATGCATATTGTACGATCAAGAATTTTGTGGGAAGCCGTTTCAAAAATTACCCAATTAGCATAAATAGTCTAAACAGCGCCCCCATCCCCAACAGGTTAAGAGACTTCGGGTTGGCATAGGAAGCTGAAAGTAAACACATATCTTCATTGGGGTAGGCTTTTACAGAATCTTGAGTTTAAAGTCTTTATGTTAAGAATTGACTGATTTACACAGGGTTGGATGCAGTGTTTTCACAAACTGCAGGTTTGGTACATCAAAACACCTTTGGGGTGAATTTAACCACTTCCGGTTGCTCCAGGAAGCTTAGAATCAACACAGGTAGACCTCATAGTGGCTTGATGAATTGTCATCGAAGACAGGTTCATTTTTTATTTATTTTAATTTATTTCAACTTTATTTAACCAGGTAGGCAAGTTGAGAACAAGTTCTCATTTACAATTGCGACCTGGCCAAGATAAAGCAAAGCAGTTCGACACATACAACAACACAGAGTTACACATGGAGTAAAACAAACATACAGTCAATAATACAGTAGAAAAATAAGTCTATATACAATGTGAGCAAATGAGGTGAGATAAGGGAGGTAAAGGCAAAAAAAAGGCCATGGTGGCGAAGTATATACAATATAGCAGGTAAAACACTGGAATGGTAGATTTGCAGTGGAAGACTGTGCAAAGCAGAGATAGAAATAATGGGGTGCAAAGGAGCAATATAAATAAATAAATACAGTAGGGGGAGAGGTAGTTGCTTGGGCTAAATTATAGATGGGCTATGTACAGGTGCAGTATCTGTGAGCCGCTCTGACTGCTGGTGCTTAAAACTTCTAAATGCACGGATCCCTTTAGCAGGATCATTTTCGTAAACAACCTCTGAATTGCAGAGCGCCAAATAAACTAAAAAATAGTACAAATATTTATTTTCATTAAATCACAAGTGAAATATACCAAAACACAGCTTAGCTTGTTGTTAATCCACCTATCGTGTCAGATTTTGAAAATATGCTTTACAGCGAAAGCAATCCAAGCGTTTGTGAGTTTATCGATCACTAGACAAAACAGTAAGAACACCTAGCAGCCATGTAGAATGGTCACGAAAGCCAGTAAAGCAATACAATTAATCGCTTACCTTTGATGATCTTCGGATGTTTGCACTCACGAGACTCCCAGTTACACAATAAATGTTCCTTTTGTTCGATAAAGATTTTTTTATATCAAAATACCTCCATTTGTTTTGCGCGTTATGTTCAGTATTTCACAGCCTTAGGCAAGTCATCAAGGCTTGACGGAAATTCCATATAGTATCCGTAAAGGTCGTAAAAACATGTCAAACGTTTTTAATAATCAACTCAGATTGTTTATAACATCAATAATCTATAATATTTCAACCGGACTGTAAACTATTCAATACTGGAGAGAAAGAAAATGTCGAGCAACGAGTGTCTGGCGCTACAACTAATGGAGGGACATCCGCCTATCCACTGACGCGTTTTGATAAATCTCGCTCATTTTTCAAAATAAAAGCTTGAAACTATGTCTAAAGACTGTTCACGCCATGAGGAACCCACAGGAAAAGGAATCTCGTTGATATCCCTTTAAATGGACGAAAGGCAAGCAATGGAACAGTGATTTTTCTAAATAGAAGTTACATCCGGGTTGGATTTCCTCAGGTTTTTGCCTGCAAAATCAGTTCTGTTATACTCACAGACAATATTTTGACAGTTTTGGAAACATTAGAGTGTTTTCTATCCTACTCTGTCAATATGCATATTCTAGCATCTGGATCTGAGAAATAGGCAGCTTACAATGGGAACGTTATTTTTCCAAACATAAAATTCTGCCCCCTAGCTTCAAGAGGTAGCTAGTGAGGGACACAAGTGTTTCCAGTTTCAGAGATTTTTGTAGTTCGTTCCAGTCATTGGCAGCAGAGAACTGGAAGGAGAGCCGGCCAAAGGAAGAATTGGTTTTGGGGGTGACCAGAGAGATATACCTGCTGGAGCACGTGCTACAGGTGGGTGCTGCTATGGTGACCAGCGAGCTGAGATAAGGGGGGACTTTACCTAGCAGGGTCTTGTAGATGACCTGGAGCCAGTGGGTTTGGCGACGAGTATGAAGCGAGGGCCAGCCAACGAGAGCGTACAGGTCGCAGTGGTGGGTAGTATATGGGGCTTTGGTGACAAAACGAATGGCACTGTGATAGACTGCATCCAATTTATTGAGTAGGGTATTGGAGGCTATTTTTTAAATGACATTGCCGAAGTCGAGGATCGGTAGGATGGTCAGTTTTACAAGGGTATGTTTTGCAGCATGAGTGAATGATGCTTTGTTGTGAAATAGGAAGCCAATTCTAGATTTAACTTTGGATTGGAGATGTTTGATGTGAGTCTGGAAGGAGAGTTTACAGTCTAACCAGACACCTAGGTATTTGTAGTTGTCCACATATTCTAAGTCAGAACCGTCCAGAGTAGTGATGCTGGACGGGCAGGCAGGTTGAAGAGCATTCATTTAGATTTACTTGTATTTAAGAGCAATTGGAGGCCACGGAAGGAGAGTTGTATGGCATTGAAGCTCGTCTGGAGGGTGGTTAACACAGTGTCCAAAGAAGGGCCAGAAGTATACAGAATGGTGTCGTCTGCGTAGAGGTGGATCAGAGACTCACCAGCTCATATGTTCATAAGGCATTCATAACCCACATAGGCCTCAGGTTGAATTTAGGGGAGCAGGCAATGTATTCCTATGGGGAGAGAAGTCATTGCAAACTTTTTGATGTAAACACCTTCTTTTCACTGTTAAGGGTTAATGCCACACGGTCAAGGTTAGGCTTGTACAGATTGGGAGGACCTCAGGAACGTTCCCGAGGTCGAATTGTGCTTCTAACCCTAACGGTTCTCCCGCTGTCACCCAAAAGCACCTGCAATTTCGGGCCAGGGTTCATTATGGGCCTACTTATTTTCACGGTCGCTGCGCTCAGACCGAGCGAGCTACGGTCAACTGGGCCATCTCTTTGAACTCGGCACAGCCTAGAGATTATGGTAATGCCATTGCAGGCTCTGTGTGTCTTTAAGCCCCGCACTGTGTCACTCCATCATTGCTGTGTGTGTGTGTGTGTCTGAGAGAGTTTTTTCTTTGACATCTATTGGGAGAAATTACTGATTTACAGTTGATGAGGGTTGCCTAACCACACATATGACGTTTTGGAAACATCTGACCTTTTTAACCCTTCGAAAGAGCCCTTATGACCCCAATTTAAGACACTTCCGGTTGACACAGGAAGCTGAACGTGAACCCATATTCTCCTTGGGGTAGGCTCTTACAGAATATTGAGTTTTAAGTCTTTACGTTAAGAACTGACTTATTTACAGAGGGAATGAGTGTGTTATTTAATAAAATCACATAAAATCAAATAAATCATCAGAGCTCCGAAACCCACCTTAACGGATTCGTCTGAACATGCCGCAACTGGATCTGTAACTTTTGTGAAAAAAACAAACATTTATTTGACCATCACCAATTGTACATTGTACGATTTCTCGTAAATTACGATAGATAAATGGCTGGTTATTTTTGTACTTTGACGTGAAGCAGTCAAATTACCGCTCTATTTTTGTTTTGACCTTTAATCCCAGAAAAATGGCCTTAACTCAAAAAGCGTTGAGGCCTCGATGCCATCTTGTTTCTGGGCTAACGGCCCATTAGTCCAAACCAATGCTCACCAATTTTCGTCTTCAAAGTCTTTTCCGTTTAGGAGAAATGGCCATGTCGTGATTGATGATGTTTTGTACATTTGCAATAAGATTCCATTCGCCGTCTGGTAGAATTTACCGGGACAGCGGAAAAATGACCAAATTGTGAAAATTTTATAAAACGAAAACCGAATGTCCGAGAGACTTCGTTCGATGACTTCCTGGAAGATCTGGCCCTGGTGCACGGCCCGCGGACGTCTAGTAAGGGACCGTACATTTGCAATATGGAGATTCTCATCGATCATATGTGTGTATGTACCTCATGTATGTAAGTACAAATTTCACCTTCAAAGTGTTTTGTTGTTAGGAGCTCTCCTCAAACAATAGCATGGCATTTTTTCTCTCTCGCAGTAATAGCTACTGTACATTGGATAGTGCAGTAATATTAACAAGAATTTAAGCTTTCAGCTAATATAAGACTCTTATATGTAACGACATTTCTTGTTTCTCTAAAATCTGCGATCGTGACACAAGGCGCTGTATGATTTCCAACTGTCCGGTTGATGGGACGCCTATCCCTTAACCTGTCTAGGATGAGGGTGCAGCTAGCGGCACTCCCCCCCCACCCCCACTGAAAAGGCAGAGCCGCGAAATTCAAAAAAAATATTTTTTTAAAATATTTAACTTTCACACATTAAAGTCCAATATAGCTAATGAAAGACACAGATCTTGTGAATCCAGCCAACATGTCCAATTTTTAAAATGTTTTACAGGGAAGACACAATATGTAAAGATGTAAATCTATTACCTAAAAACACATTAGCATAATCCACCATCTTTTATTTGTCCACCAACACCAGTAGCTATCACCAATTCGGCTAAACTAAGATATTTATAGCCCCTAACCAAGAAAAAAACTCATCAGATGACAGTCTGATAACATATTTATGGTATGGGATAGGTTTTGTTAGAAAAATGTGCATATTTCAGGTAGATGGCATAGGTTACAATTGCACCCACCGTCACAAATGGACTAGAATAACTACATAGAGCAACGTGTTTACCTACTTACTAATCATCAAACATTTCGTAAAAATACACAGCATACACTAATCGAAAGACACAGATCCTGTGAATACAGACAATATTTCAGATTTTCTAAGTGTCTTACAGCGAAAACACAATAAATCGTTATATTAGCATAGCACATAGCACATAGCAGCCCAGCATTGATTCTAGCCAAAGTGAGCGATAACGTCAACATCGCCAAAATATATTATTTTTTTCACTAACCTTCTCAGAATTCTTCAGATGACACCCCTGTAACATCACATTACAACATACATATACAGTTTGTTCGAAAATGTGCATATTTAGCCACCAAAATCATGGTTAGACAATGTGAAATGTAGCCCAGCTGGTGAAAAAATGTCCGTGCGCCATATTAGACAGTGATCTACTCTTATACATAAATACTCATAAACGTGACTAAAAAATATAGGGTGGACAGGGATTGATAGACAATTTAATTCTTAATACAATCGCGGAATTACATTTTTTAAATTATCCTTACTTTTCAATACAGTTTGCGCCAAGCGAAGCTACGTCAAAAAACATGGCGTCCTAAGCCACTAACATTTTTCGACAGAAACACGATTTATCATAATAAAAATTTCCTACTTTGAGCTGTTCTTCCATCAGTATCTTGGGCAAAGGATCCTTTCTTGGGTCTAATCGTCTTTTGGTGGAAAGCTGTCCTCTTGCCATGTGGAAATGCCAACTGCGTTCGGGATGAACTGGAAGCGTGCCCAGCGATTCACAGCGTTTCAGAAATAAATGTCCCAAAATCGCACTAAATGGATATAAATTGCTATAAAACGCTTTAAATTAACTACCTTATGATGTTTTTAACTCCTATAACGAGTAGAAACATGACCAGAGTAATATTACTCCCTCCACTAATGCTTGGAACAGGTGCGGGTCGGTGTCCTCCACGCGCATGACGCAGCTCCAAAAGAGTGACTAGCTACAGGGTTTTTTAATTTGTAGTGCCTGTGAACGCGCAATCGACCCCATTCAAATCGTCATCACGTAAAGGCATCCAGGGGAAGACGTAAGCAGTGTCCGTATACTCATAGCAATAACTGTGGCCTTTTAACTGACTCCAGATCAGGGGCCAACATTTCTGAAATCTGACTCCATGTCAGGGAAATCGCTGTAGAATGGGTTCTGTTCCACTTAGAGACAAAATTTCAACTCCTATAGAAACTATAGACTGTTTTCTATCCAATAATAATAATAATATGCATATTGTACGATCAAGAATTTTGTGGGAAGCCGTTTCAAAAATTACACGATTAGCATAAATAGTGACAACAGCGCCCCCAGCCTCAACAGGTTAAGTTAAAGCCTTATTCTAAACATTAAAAGAAAATCTCTCATCAATCTACACACAATACTCCAAAATGATAAAGCAAATGTTTTTTTTATTTTTTTTTAAAATATCTTTAAAATTAAGAACATAAATACCTTATTTACATAAGTTTTCAGAACCTTTGCTATGAGACTCGAAATTGAGCTCAGTTGCATCCTGTTGCCATGGATCTTTCTTGAGATGTTTTCTATTTATATAAGGTCCCACAGGTGACAATGCATGTCAGAGCAAAAACCAAGCCATGAGGTCGAAGGAATTGTCCGTAGAGCTCCGAGATAGGATTGTGTCGAGGCACAGATCTGAGGAAGGTTACCAAAAAATGTCTGCAGCATTGAAGGTCCCCACAAAAACTGTGGCCTCCATCATTCTTAAATGGAAGAAGTTTGGAACCACCAATACTCTTCCTAGAGCTGACTGCCCAGCCAAGCAGCAATTGGGGGAGATGGGCCTTGGTCAGGGACGTGACCAAGAACCCGATGGTCACTCTGACAGAGCTCCAGAGTTCCTCGGTGGAGATGGGAGAACCTTCCAGAAGGACAACCATCTATGCAGCACTCCAACAATCAGGCCTTCATGGTAGAGTGGCCAGACAGAAGCCACTCCTCAGTAAAAGGCACAACAGCCCGCTTGGTGTATGCCAAAAGGGACCTAAAGGACTCCCAGACCATGAGAAACAAGATTCTCTGGTCTGATGAAACCAAGATTGAACTCTTTGGTCTGAATGCCAAATGTCAAATCTGGAGGTAGCCTGGCACCATCCCTACAGTGAAGCATGGTAGTGACAGCATCATGCTGTAGAGATGTTTTCAGCAGCAGGGACTGAAAGATCAATCGGGATCGTGGGAAAGATGAACGGAGAAAAATATACAGAAAGATCCTTGATGAAAACCTGCTCCGGAGCACTCAGGACCTCAGACTGGGGAAAAGTTTCACGTCGGCCGCATGCTTCATTCTGGTAGGATTCGTGGTTGAGGTGGAAAAGGTTTTTGAGGTTCAGGTGTCCGGGAGAGAGGCTGCCCGGAAGTTACTCCAGCTTCGGCAGGACTCCCTCAGTGTGGCAAACTATGCGGTGGATTTCTGCATGCTAGCAGCAAAAGGTGCCTGGAACCCTGGCAGCGCTATTTGACATGTTCCTGAATTTATTATCGGAGGAAGTAAAGGATGAGCTTGCAGGCCGGGATCTACCGACGGACCTCGAGACACTCATCGCTTTAACCATCCGGATCGTTGGTCGGCTACGGGAACATAGGAGGGAGAATAGGTCTGATTGCGGTCCCAATCGCTCACTCAAGCATCCCACCTTGCATCTGATGAACTCCGGAAGTCCACGGCGTCTATGTCCCCAAGAGGATCCGAGCTTACCCGAGTTCCTCCAAGAGCCTCCAAAGACTGCCGATTCACCTCTTCCCAAGCCGATGCAGCTTGGCAGGGCTAGGCTGTCTTTAGCCGAATGCGTACGAAGACTTGACACCCAGAGTTGTCTGTATTGCGATACTGCCGGTCATTATGTGTCTACCTGTCCCTTCAAGAGACCTAGCTCATTTTTTGGAGTGAGTACTCTGGTGGGTCTTAAAACTTCTTATGGCTGCAATCCCATTAACGGGATCGATATGACAACAGCCAGTGAAAGTGCAGGGCGCCAAATTCAAACAACAGAGATCTCATAATTAAAATTCCTCAAGCATTCAAGTATTTTACACCATTTTAAAGATACACTTCTTGTTAATCCCACCACAGTGTCCGATTTCAAAAAGGCTTTATAGCGAAAGCACCTCAAACGATTATGTTAGGTCACCGCAAAATCACAGAAAAACACAGCCATTTTTCCGGCCAAAGACAGGAGTCACAAAAAGCAGAAATAGAGATAAAATTAACCGCTAACCTTTGATGATCTTCATCAGATGACACTCATAGGACTTCATTTTTCACAATACATATATGTTTTGTTTGATAAAGTTCATATTTATATCCAAAAACCTCAGTTTACATTGGCGCCATGTTCAGAAATGCCTCCAAAATATCTGGAGAAATTGCAGAGAGCCACATCAAATAACAGAATACTCATCATAAACTTTGATGAAACATACATGTTTTACATAGAATTATAGATACACTTGTTCTTAATGCAACCGCTGTGTCAGATTTCAAAAAGCTTTACGGCAAAAGCACAGTATTCAATAATCTGAGAAAAGCGTTCAGCCACAAAAGGAAGCCATACAGTTACCCGCCAAATTGTGCAGTCAACAAAACTCATAAATAGCATTAGAAATCTTCACTTACCTTTGCTGATCTTTGTCAGAATGCACTCCCAGGACTCCCACTTCCACAAGAAATGTTTGTTTTGTTCGGTAATGTCCATCATTTATGTCCAAATAGCTATTTTTGTTAGCGTGTTTGGTAAACAAATCCAAAGTCAGGAAGCCCGTTCACTAAAAGCAGACGAAATGTCAAAACGTTCCGTAACTGTCACGTTCTGACCTTAGTTCCTTTTTTATGTCTTTATTTTAGTTTGGTCAGGGCGTGAGCTGGGGTGAGCATTCTATGTTGTTTTTCTATGTTTTGTTCTGTTGGTAGATTTCTATGTGTTGGGCCTAGTATGGTTCTCATTCAGAGGCAGGTGTCAGTCGTTGTCTCTGATTGGGAGCCATATTTAGGTAGCCTGTTTGTCATTGTGTGTTTTGGGTGATTATTTTCTGTTCTGTGTTTTGCTTCACCATACAGGACTGTTCGTTTGTCGTTTTATTGTTTTTGTTCAGTGTTCAGTATTCTTATTAAAACAATATGGACACTTACCAAGCTGCGCATTGGTCCTCCTCTTCTTCCACCCACGACGAGTGTTACAGTAACAGTCAGTAGAAACATGTCAAACGATGTTTTGAATCAATCTTTAGGATGTTTGTAACATAAATCTTCAATAATGTTCCAACCGGAGAATTCCATTATCTTCAGAAGTGCGATGGAACAGAGCTCCCTCTCATGTGAACGCGCATGGTCAGAGCATGGTCAGCTCATGATAGAACTTACTCATTCCCGTCTCCTTCGGCCCCACTTCACAGTAGAAGCATCAGACAAGGTTCTACAGACTGTTGACATCTAGTGGAAGCCGTAGGAAGTGCAAACTGACCCATATCCCACTGTGTATTCGATAGACGATGAGTTGAAAACCTAAAAACCTCAGATTTCCCACTTCCTGGTTGGATTGTTTTCTCAGGTTTTTGCCTGCCATATGAGTTCTGTTATACTCACAGACATCATTCAAACAGTTTTAGAAACGTCAGAGTGTTTTCTATCCAATACTAATATTAATATGCATATATTAGCAACTGGGACTGAGGAGCAGGCAGTTTACTCTGGGCATCTCTGGGCACCTTTTCATCCAAGCTACTCAATGCTGCCCCTGCAGCCATAAGAAGTTAAAGACAATTTTTCTTCTCCCTTTACTCGCATCATTCTCCATCCCGTCCTGCTCTGCGGGACCAGTCCAAATCTCTCCAGGTACTCATCGACTCGGGGGCCGATGTGAGTCTTATGGACGTTACCCTGGCGTCCGAGCTGGGCATCCCCACTCAACCCCTCTCCATTCCCATGGATGTTAGAACACTGGCCAGTCGCTCTATAGGCCGGGTCACCCACCATACCACCCCCATCAACCTACGAGTGTCAGGGAACCACAGCGAGACGATCCAAATCATGCTAGTTGAGTCTCCACAGGTTCCCTTGGTATTGGGATTCCCTTGGCTCCAGCAACACAATCCCTCCGTTGACTGGGCTACTGGTGCCATCATGGGCTGGAGCCCATCCTGCCACACTCATTGTCTGAAGTCAGCTCTGCCTGCCCTGGGACATCTTCCTGGGGGCTACCAAAACCTGCGGGCTCTCCTTCACTGCAGCCGAGGTGAGTAAAACATTTAAACGTGTTAACCCTCGCAAGGCTGCAGGCCCAGACGGCATTCCCAGCCGCGTCCTCAGAGCATGCGCAGACCAGCTGGCTGGTGTGTTTACGGACATATTCAATCAATCCTTATCCCAGTCTGCCGTTCCCACATGCTTCAAGAGGGCCACCATTGTTCCTGTTCCCAAGAAAGCTAAGGTAAGTGAGCTAAACGACTACCGCCCCGTAGCACTCACTTCCGTCATCATGAAGTGCTTTGAGAGACTAGTCAAGGACCATATCACCTCCACCCTACCGGACACCCTAGACCCACTCCAATTTGCTTACCAACCCAATAGGTCCACAGACGACGCAATCGCAACCACACTGCACACTGCCCTAACCCATCTGGACAAGAGGAATACCTATGTGAGAATGCTGTTCATCGACTACAGCTCAGCATTTAACACCATAGTACCCTCCAAACTCGTCATCAAGCTCGAGACCCTGGGTCTCGACCCCGCCCTGTGCAACTGGGTCCTGGACTTCCTGACGGGCCGCCCCCAGGTGGTGAGGGTAGGTAACAACATCTCCACCCCGCTGATCCTCAACACTGGGGCCCCACAAGGGTGCGTTCTGAGCCCTCTCCTGTACTCCCTGTTCACCCACGACTGCGTGGCCATGCACGCCTCCAACTCAATCAAGTTTGCGGATGACACTACAGTGGTAGGCTTGATTACCAACAACGACGAGACGGCCTACAGGGAGGAGGTGAGGGCCCTCGGAGTGTGGTGTCAGGAAAATAACCTCACACTCAACGTCAACAAAACAAAGGAGGTGATTGTGGACTTCAGAAAACAGCAGAGGGAGCACCCCCCTATCCACATCGACGGGTCAGTAGTGGAGAAGGTGGAAAGTTTTAAGTTCCTCGGTGTACACATCACGGACAAACTGAATTGGTCCACCCACACAGACAGCGTTGTGAAGAAGGCGCAGCAGCGCCTCTTCAACCTCAGGAGGCTGAAGAAATTCGGCTTGTCACCAAAAGCACTCACAAACTTCTACAGATGCACAATCGAAAGCATCCTGTCGGGCTGTATCACCGCCTGGTACGGCAACTGCTCCGCCCACAACCGTAAGGCTCTCCAGAGGGTAGTGAGGTCTGCAGAACGCATCACCGGGGGCAAACTACCTGCCCTCCAGGACACCTACACCACCCGATGTCACAGGAAGGCCATAAAGATCATCAAGGACAACAACCACCCAAGCCACTGCCTGTTCACCCCGCTATCATCCAGAAGGCGAGGTCAGTACAGGTGCATCAAAGCAGGGACCGAGAGACTGAAAAACAGCTTCTATCTCAAGGCTATCAGACTGTTAAACAGCCACCACTAACATTTAGCGGCCGCTGCCAACATACTGACTCAACTCCAGCCACTTTAAAAATGGGAATTGATGGAAATTATGTAAAAATGTACCACTAGCCACTTTAAACAATGCCACTTAATATAATGTTTACATACCCTACATTACCCATCTCAGATGTATATGTATATACTGTACTCTATATCATCTACTGCATCTTGCCATCTTTATGTAATACATGTACCACTAGCCACTTTAAACTATGCCACTTTATGTTTACATACCCTACAGTACTCATCTCATATGTCTATACCGTACTCTATACCATCTACTGCATCTTGCCTATGCTGTTCTGTACCATCACTCATTCATATATCTTTATGTACATATTCTTTATCCCTTTACACTTGCGTGTATAAGGTAGTAGTTGTGGAATTGTTAGGTTAGATTACTTGTTGTTATTACTGCATTGTCGGAACTAGAAGCACATGCATTTCGCTACACTCGCATTAACATCTGCTAACCATGTGTATGTGACTAATAAAATTTGATTTGATTTGATTTGATTTAAATTGTCCCGGACCTCTCCGCCAGCCCTACAGAGTACCAGGACCTCCGGGAAGGGTTCAGTATGGCCCGGGCCACTTCGCTTCCGCAGCACCGAACGGTATCCAAGAAGGTCAATCCTGATGCGCTGGCACACCGCTATAGCCCCGCAGCTACACCCCCGGAAGCCGAGACCTTTCCCCCCCACTCCAAGATCATTAGCCCCTCTGCTGTTCATCCTCTGTTGCGCCGTACCCTCCGTATACTTCCTATCTTTCCTGAGTCTAGAATTAAAGCCATGTCTTACAGCCCTTTGTCTCCTGTTTCCATTGATTTATTTTATTTTGAAGGCACGTATAAATAACAACTGCACGAGGACAGTCAGTGACTGAAAGGCTGACACACACGTCACAGTTACAAACAGTAGCTAGTTATAAATTGTCTACATCTTGTCCCGACACTTCCAGACAAAGCATGCAGATAAATATAGGAATGTCTTCTGAGCAGAGCGCAAGTGCATCGAAAGAGTTGCTTTCTCAGTTGCAAAAGCAGCAAGGACTTTTCACAAAACTGCATTCAGCAAATGACAGAATTGCGAGAGCTAGCTATGTACTGTCCCACAAAATTGCTAAACATAGCAAGCCATTTGCTGAAGGCAAATTCATTAAAGAATGTGTAAATGAGCTGAACCCAGATCAGAAAATTATTTTCCTGCATTGTATTATTCATCAGGAGGTGCTCTGTAAATGTGTTCTGAAAATGAGCCATGTTGTGGATACTAAAGTGGTAAACTTCATAAGAGCAAAATCCTTAAACCACAGGCAGCTTAAACCCCGCTCTGTTCCCCCTTCAGCATTGATTGTCTTATGTCCTTGTATACTTGTGTGCTGACACTATTCCTGTCTTGTTTCATGTCTGTTCCTGATTAAATGTTTGACTCCCTGTACCTGCATCTCTACTCCAGCGTTGGTCCTTACACTGCCTGAACTTTCTGCCTGTTTCGGTGGGAGGGAGTTTTGGTCTTCCATGGTGACATACCCACGGAATAAATTAGTTAATAGACCAATAAGAAAGAGAGTTCCAAACCTCTCTGCCAATAACAAATGTTCAGTTTTCCCCTTCCCACTCAAACCACTTCCAGACAGTCCTAGCGAATTTCTTGGTTGAGAAATTGTTCTTTGTTTGCTAAGAAGCTATTTTTGTTTATTTTTGAGCATTTGAATTGAAAACAGTCACAGTAAGGTACTTAATTGTTACCCAGAAATGATTTGATATTCAAATAAAAATGGCTGAATTGGACCTTTAACGTTTAGTTTAATACACTAGGGAGGTCAGCCTACTGGGGCCATTGAATACTTGTGTCAGAGAGGGTTGTAATATCTTGAATTGGCCCCAGTAGACATGTCTTCCCTCTTTGCTCTGCCTGGCTTTATGGAGTCATCACCAAAGGCTCTCCTCTCCAGACCTGGTCTGACTATAGACAAACCCTCCAGAGGCCCCGCTAGTCTAACCTACCTTAAACATCCCCTCAGCTCTACTAGGCTCACACGTTTAGCCATGCTTCATCTCCACATCCTTAAAAGCAGAAATTAATGACAAGCACAAAGGCACTCATTTATAATTGCTTCATTATGCGGTTGTGTTCTCTTGACAATAATGGTGTTTGTGGTGTTTTTCTAATTATGTGGCTTTTTTTCTCGTTATCAAGGACTTCAGGTAATTGTGGAGAAAATAATGACTGCCTGCCTGGTTGCTGTGTCTCTTATGGATTGGACATCACATACAGTCTTAGTGCAGCCAGGAGCCTTATCAGTGAGGCCACTCTGTTCTCTTTTAACTTAAAGCATCCTCCATTTGCAGTGGTGTTCATCCGAATGGCCCAAATAGCTCTGACGTTTTTAATGAGGTGCTTATTTCAAAGTGTTTAACTTTAGCTTTATGACAGATTACCATTGGCTTATATTCTAATGTCTTGCTATGTTGTTTTTTCATGAGTGAATAGGTGTTTATGTTTTATCATTAATTAGCTCCAGTATCTGTTTCTTCCTCACCTGCTGGATCCTGGGCTCTGTTGTTTCCTTTTTCTCTGCTTACTAATACCTCTCATGTTCTAATGTACAGTAGCTACTCAAGAGAACCTTTTGCATTCATTTTCGAACTATCTAAAGTAGCGTGCGTACTGTAAATATACAGTGGCTTGCGAAAGTATTCACCCCCTTGGCATTTTTCCTATTTTGTTGCCTTACAACCTGGAATTAAAATAGTTTTTTTTTTTTTGGGGGGGGGGGGGGGGGGGGGTTTGAGTTGTATCATTTGATTTACACAACATGCCTACCACTTTGAAGATGCAAAATATTTTTTATTGTGAAACAAACAAGAAATAAGACCAAAAAAATATAGAAAACTTGAGCATGCAAAACTATTCACCCCCCAAAGTCAATACTTTGTAGAGCCACCTTTTGCAGCAATTACAGCTGCAAGTCTCTTGGGGTATGTCTCTATAAGTTTGGCACATCTAGCCACTGGGATTTTTGCCCATTCTTCAAAGCAAAACTGCTCCAGCTCCTTCAAGTTGGATGGGTTCCGCTGGTGTACAGCAATCTTTAAGTCATACCACAGATTCTCAATTGGATTGAGGTCTGGGCTTTGACTAGGCCATTGCAAGACATTTAAATGTTTCCCCTTAAACCACTCAAATGTTGCTTTAGCAGTATGCTTAGGGTCATTGTCCTGCTGGAAGGTGAACCTCCGTCCCAGTCTCAAATCTCTAGAAGACTGAAACAGGTTTCCTTCAAGAATTTCCCCGTATTTAGCTCCATCCGTCATTCCTTCAATTCTGACCAGTTTCCCAGTCCCTGCTGATTAAAAACATCCCCACAGCATGATGCTGCCACCACCATGCTTCACTGTGGGGATGGTATTCTCGGGGTGATGAGAGGTGTTGGGTTTGGCCAGACATAGCATTTTCCATGATGTCCAAAAAGCTCAATTTTAGTCTCATCTGACCAGAGTACCTTCTTCCATATGTTTGGAGAGTCTCCCACATGCCTTTTGGCGAACACCAAACGTGTTTGCTTATTTTTTTCTTTATGCAATGTTTTTTTTCTGGTCACTCTTTCGTAAAGCCCAGCTCTGTGGAGTGTACGGCTTAAAGTGGTCCTATGGACAGATACTCCGATCTCCGCTGTGGAGCTTTGCAGCTCATTCAGGGTTATCTTTGGTCTCTTTGTTGCCTCTCTGATTAATGCCCTCCTTGCCTGGTCTGTGAGTTTTGGTGGGCGGCCCTCTCTTGGCAGGTTTGTTGTGGGGCCATATTCTTTCCATTTTTTAATAATGGATTTAATGGTGCTCCGTGGGATGTTCAAAGTTTCAGATTTTTTTATAACCCAACCCTGATCTGTTCTCCACAAATTTGTCCCTGACCTGTTTGGAGAGATCCTTGGTCTTCATAGTGCCGCTTGCTTGGTGGTGCCCCTTGCTTAGTGGTGTTGCAGACTCTGGTGCTTTACAGAACAGGTGGATATATACTGAGATCATGTGACAGATCATGTTTCACTTAGATAGCACACAGGTGGACTTTATTTAACTAATTATGTGACTTCTGAATGTAATTGGTTGCACCAGATCTTATTTAGGGGCTTCGTAGCAAAGGGGGTGAATACATAAGCACCCACTACTTTAAATATATATATATATTTTTTTTCATTTCACTTCATCAATTTGAACTGTATGTCCAAATGTATGTATGTCCATTACATAAAATCCAAATAAAAATCCATTTAAATTACAGGTTGTAATGCAACAAAATAGGAAAAATGCCAAGGGAGGTAAATACTTTTGCAAGGCACTGTACAACAAACATTAGGAATACCTGGACTCTACAAGGTTGTGTCAAGTTGGCTTTTGTGTCAAGTTAGCTGGATGTCCTTGGCGTGGTGGACCATTCTTGATGCACACAGCAGCATTGCAGTTCTTGACACAAACTGGTGTGCCTAGGACATACTACTATAACCTGTTCACAGGCACTTAAATGTTGTGTCTTGCCCATTCATCTTCTGAATTGCACAAATACACAATCCATGTCTCAATTGTCTCAAGGCTTTAAAATCTTTCTTTCACAAGTATCCATCTACACTGATTTAATTGGATTTAACAAATTAACATTAATAAAGAACCATAGCTTTCACCTGGATTCACATGGTCAGTCTATGTCATGGAAAGAGCAAATCAAATCAAAGTTTATTTGTCACGTGCGCCAAATACAACAGGTCGTAGACCTTACAGTGAAATGCTTACTTACAGGCTCTGACCAATAGTGCGAAAAAAAGGTGTGTGTATGCGTGTGTGCGTGTGTGCGTGTGTGCGTGCGTGCGTGCGTGCGTAAGTAAGTAAAGAAATAAAAGAACAGTAAAAAGTTAAAAGACATTTGAAAATAAGAGTAGCAAGGCTATATACAGACACCGGTTAGTCAGGCTTATTGAGGTAGTATGTACATGTAGGTATGGTTAAAGTGACTATGCATATATGATGAACAGAGAGTAGCAGTAGCGTAAAAAGAGGGGTTGGCGGGTGGTGGGACACAATGCAGATAGCCCAGTTAGCCAATGTGCGGGAGCACTGGTTGATCGGGCCAATTGAGGTAGTATGTACATGAACGTATAGTTAAAGTTACTATGCATATAAGATAAACAGAGAGTAGCAGCAGAGTAAAAGAGGGGTTGGGGTGTGGGGGGGCACACAATGCAAATAGTCCGGGTAACCATTTGGTTACCTGTTCAGGAGTCTTATGGCTTGGGGGTAAAAACTGTTGAGAAGCCTTTTTGTCCTAGACTTGGCACTCCGGTACCGCTTGCCATGCGGTAGTAGAGAGAACAGTCTATGACTGGGGTGGCTGGGGTCTTTGACAATTTTTAGGGCCTTCCTCTGGCACCGCCTGGTGAAGAGGTCCTGGATGGCAGGCAGCTTTTCCCCGGTGATGTACTGGGCCGTACACACTACCCTCTGAAGTGCCTTGCGGTCGGAGGCCGAGCAATTGCCGTACCAGACAGTGATGCAACCGGTCAGGATGCTCTCGATGTTGCAGCTGTAGAACCTTTTGAGGATCTCAGAACCCATGCCAAATATTTTTTAGTTTCCTGAGGGGGAATAGGCTTTGTTTTGCCCTCTTCACGATGTGTTTGTCTTGACAATTTCAAAACAAAATACAAAAATTTAGCATAACAAAAAACATCATACTCAAGATAATTCTAATATGTATGGAGTCAACAGATACTACTAGAGAGAAAAGGCTTTGTGTGATGCATCTGCCCAAAGTTTCGAATATTGTGTTGCACTGATGATGATAGCATCACTCATAATGCCTTCTTTATGGTGTGATCTCATTCAAAAGTGAGGTCTGTGAGGAGATTAAAAACCTATATTTAATACCTGGTGGGCTGGATCTTTCAGCCCACCAGGTATTAAATATGGGTTTTTAATGCAACATGCAACATTGACGGATATATGGATAATGACGTTATAATAATTAAATAATATTTCGAACAGAGGGAGCTGTGCTGTTTACAACTGCACATAAGGGTGACCACCACTGTTATTTCTATTTGAATCCATTCAAGAGTGAAACATTAATAAGCCCCCAGTGTCATTTTTATTCTCCTATACAAAAAGAGAAAAAAATACTCAACCTCACTCACTCTCTCTCATTCTCTCTCTCCCTTCTTCCCTCTACTTGTCTTTTTCTTTTTAAATTCTGCTCTTACAGCATCCACCACCGTTGCTGTCAGGAACCTCAGGGGCGGACTTAATTAGTTGCTAAGAGAAAGCTGCCAGTAGCGGGAGCGCTGGTAAAGCACTGCAGATTTTAGTTTGCTCTGAACTTTGATAAATATCAGGTAGTCTGTAGTTTTCTCCTCTCCCATGTGCCCCCTGACAAAGAGCTGCATTAATGTAGAGGGGAGAAATCAGAATGAATGAACAGAAAGTATGCTAGGGGATGGCTGACATTTTACTTGCTTCTAACCAACTGTGTTATTTTGTTAGTTTTTTTTGCGTTGTTTGTAACTTATTTTGTACATAATGTTGCTGCTACTGTCTCTTATGACCGGAAATAACTTCTGAACATCAGAACAGCGATTACTCAACTCGAACTGGAAGAATAATTTTTCTCTAACAAGTCCGACGCAAAGGATATACTGCTTTCTTGGGAACGGGCCCAAATTCCCATCAGTTGCGTGAAGAAAAGACGGAGAAAAAGGGGGCGGAGGTTGGGCTGCCTTCTGAGAATTCGTAGGCGAGTGAGTGAACTCCCACCGCCATCCGTTCTATTGGCCAACGTGCAATCATTGTAAAATAAAATGGATGACCTACGATCAAGATTATACTACCAACAGGACATTAAAAACGATATGTTTCACCGAGTCGTGGCTGAACATCGGCTCGGTTAATATAGAGCTGGCGGGATTTTCCATGCACCGGCAGGACAGAGAAGCTGCGTCTGGTAAGACGAGGGGCCGGGGTGTGTGTCTATTAGTCAATAACAGCTGGTGCGTGATGTCTAATATTAAAGAAGTCTCGAGGTATTGCTCGCCTGAGGTAGAGTACCTTATGATAAGCTGTAGACCACACTATCTACCAAGAGAGTTCTCATCTATATTATTCGTAGCCATCTATTTACCACCACAAACCGGTGCTGGCACTAAGACCGCACTCAACCAGCTGTATAAGGTGTGGCGTACAGCAGGTCAGCCACCAGGGGGAGACTCGTCGAGGCCTGGTGACAGAAAGAGTATACATCATGAGGTGATGGCTCCATCTGCTGGACGTGCCAAGTCTCGACGGGCTCTCCGCCCAGGACTAATTGGGGCTGATTGGGGAGTTGGTGAGTAATCAAGGGCTGATTTCTCACCAACTGTACAAGCCCCATAAAGCTGCCAGAAGGGCAGCACACAGGAGAGGACTGGGGGAAGTAAGGTGACTTCCGTGTTGTTGGAGACGGTGCCCGAGCTAAGACAAGGGAGTTGAGTTGGTGTGCCCGACAGGATACAGCAAGACCCGGAGCCCAGGAGACGGTATACCGGAGAGGGTCTCATGGGGGAGACCTATCCTTTTCTTTTGATTTATTATTTAAATAAACACCCTTGAAACCGAGCTAATCATACTCTGCCCGTGTCTGATCTGTGTAAACGTCTTGACCACACCTCCTGGTCTGCCACAAAGGCCATAAGCAACAAAAAAATGCTCATCCAGAAGCGACGCTCCTAGTGGCTGGGGACTTTATTAATTAAGGCAAACTTAAATCCGATTTAACTTATTTCTACCAGCATGTCACATGTGCAACCAGAGGAACAAAAACTCTAGACCCCCTTTACTCCACACATAGAGATTCATACAAAGCTCTCCCCTGCCCTCCATTTGGAAAATCTGACCATAAATCTGTCCTCCTCATTATTGCTCACAAGCAAAAACTAAAGCAGGAAGTACCAGTGACTCGCTCAATATGGAAGTGGTCAGATGAAGTAGATGCTCAGCTACAAGACTGTTTTGCTAGCACAGACTGGAAAATGTTCCGGGATTCATTAAATGGCATTGAGGAGTATACCACCTCAGTCATCGACTTCATCTATAAGAGCATCAACGATGTCGTCCCCACAGTGACCATACGTACATTTCCCGAACCAGAAGCCATCGATTACAGGCAACATTCGCATGGAGCTAGAGCTGCCGCATTCAATGAGCGGGACACTAATCCGGACCCTTATAAGAAATCCCGCTATGCCCTCAGACTAACCATCAAACAAGCAAAGCTTCAATACAGGATTAGGATTGAATCCTACTACACCGGTTCTGACGCTCGCCGGATGTGGCAGGGCTCGAAAACTATTACAGACTACAAAGGTAAACCCAGCCGCGAGCTGCCCAGTGACGCGAGCCTACCAGATGAGCTAAATGCCGTTTATGCTCGCTTCGAGGCAAGCCATACTGAAGCATGCATGAGAGCACCAGCTGTTTTGGACAACTGTGTGATAACACTCTCGGTAGCCGATGTGAGAAAGACTTTTAAATAGGTCAAGATTCACAAAGCTGCGGGGCCAGACAGATTACCAGGACGTGTACTCAAAGCATGCGTGGACCAACTGGCAAGTGTCTTCACTGACATTTTCAACCTTTCCCTGACCGAGTCTGTAATACCTACATGTTTCAAGCAGACCACCATAGTCCCTGTGCCCAAGGAAGCAATAGCTATGAAGTGCTTTGAAAGGCTGGTCATGGCTCACATCAACAGCATCCTCCTGGATACCCTAGACCAGAAGTGGGCAATTCCAGTCCTCGAGGGCCTGATTGGTGTCACAGTTGTGCCCCAGCCCCAGCTAACACACCTGACTCCAATAATCACCTAACCATGATCTTCAGTCTAGAAAGCAATTTGATTAATCAGCTGTGTTTCTAGGGATGAAGAAAAAGTGTGACACCAATTAGGCCCTCAAGGACTGGAGTTGCCCACCCTTGCCTTAGACCCACTCCAATTCGCATTCGCTCTAACATTTACATTTACATTTAAGTCATTTAGCGGACGCTCTTATCCAGAGCGACTTACAAATTGGTGCGTTCACCTTATGACATCCAGTGGAACAGCCACTTTACAAACAGTGCATCTAAATATTTTAAGGGGGGGGGGGGTCAGAAGGATTACTTTATCCTATCCTAGGTATTCCTTAAAGAGGTGGGGTTTCAGGTGTCTCCGGAAGGTGGTGATTGACTCCGCTGTCCTGTCGTCGTGAGGGAGTTTGTTCCACCATTGGGGGGCCAGAGCAGCGAACAGTTTTGACTGGGCTGAGCGGAAACTGTACTTCCTCAGTGGTAGGGAGGCGAGCAGGCCAGAGGTGGATGAACGCAGTGCCCTTGTTTGGGTGTAGGGCCTGATCAGAGCCTGGAGGTACTGAGGTGCCGTTCCCCTCACAGCTCCGTAGGCAAGCACCATGGTCTTGTAGCGGATGCGAGCTTCAACTGGAAGCCAGTGGAGAGAGCGGAGGAGTGGGGTGACGTGAGAGAACTTGGGAAGGTTGAACACCAGACGGGCTGCGGCGTTCTGGATGAGTTGTAGGGGTTTAACCTGTTGAGGCTGGGGGCGCTGTTGTCACTATTTATGCTAATCGTGTAATTTTTGAAACGGCTTCCCACAAAATTCTTGATCGTACAATATGCATATTATTATTATTATTGGATAGAAAACAGTCTATAGTTTCTATAGGAGTTGAAATTTTGTCTCTAAGTGGAACAGAACCCATTCTACAGCAATTTCCCTGACATGGAGTCAGATTTCAGAAATGTTGGCCCCTGATCTGGAGTCAGTTAAAAGGCCACAGTTATTGCTATGAGTATACGGACACTGCTTACGTCTTCCCCTGGATGCCTTTACGTGATGACGATTTGAATGGGGTCGATTGCGCGTTCACAGGCACTATAAATTAAAAAACCCTGTAGCTAGTAAGTCTTTTGGAGCTGCGTTATGCGTGTGGAGGACACCGACCCGCACCTGTTCCAAGCATTAGTGTTGGGAGTAATCTTTCTCCGGTCATGTTAAGACTCGTTATAGGAGTTAAAAACATCATAAGGTAGTTAATTTAAAGCGTTTTATAGCAATTTATATCCGTTTAGTGCGATTTTGGGACATTTATTTCTGAAACGCTGTGAATCGCTGGGCACGCTTCCAGTTCATGCTGAACGCAGTTGGCATTTCCACATGGCAAGAGGACAGCTTTCCACCAAAAGACGATTAGACCCAAGAAAGGATCCTTTGCCCAAGATACTGATGGAAGAACAGCTCAAAGTAGGACATTTTTATTATGATAAATCGTGTTTCTGTCGAAAAATGTTAGTGGCTTAGGACGCCATGTTTTTTGACGTAGCTTCGCTTGGCGCAAACTGTATTGAAAAGTAAGGATAATTTAAAAAATGTAATTCCGCGATTGTATTAAGAATTAAATTGTCTATCAATCGATGTCCACCCTATTTTTTAGTCACGTTTATGAGTATTTATGTATAAGAGTAGATCACTGTCTAATATGGCGCACGGACATTTTCTCACCAGCTGGGCTACATTTCACATTGTCTAACCATGATTTTGGTGGCTAAATATGCACATTTTCGAACAAACTGTATATGTATGTTGTAATGTGATGTTACAGGGGTGTCATCTGAAGAATTCTGAGAAGGTTAGTGAAAAAAATAATATATTTTGGCGATGTTGACGTTATCGCTCACTTTGGCTAGAATCAATGCTGGGCTGCTATGTGCTATGTGCTATGCTAATATAACGATTTATTGTGTTTTCGCTGTAAGACACTTAGAAAATCTGAAATATTGTCTGTATTCACAGGATCTGTGTCTTTCGATTAGTGTATGCTGTGTATTTTTACGAAATGTTTGATGATTAGTAAGTAGGTAAACACGTTGCTCTATGTAGTTATTCTAGTCCATTTGTGACAGTGGGTGCAATTGTAACCTATGCCATCTACCTGAAATATGCACATTTTTCTAACAAAACCTATCCCATACCATAAATATGTTATCAGACTGTCATCTGATGAGTTTTTTTCTTGGTTAGGGGCTATAAATATCTTAGTTTAGCCGAATTGGTGATAGCTACTGGTGTTGGTGGACAAATAAAAGATGGTGGATTATGCTAATGTGTTTTTAGGTAATAGATTTACATCTTTACATATTGTGTCTTCCCTGTAAAACATTTTAAAAATCGGACATGTTGGTTGGATTCACAAGATCTGTGTCTTTCATTAGCTGTATTGGACTTTAACCTGTTGAGGCTGGGGGCGCTGTTGTCACTATTTATGCTAATCGTGTAATTTTTGAAACGGCTTCCCACAAAATTCTTGATCGTACAATATGCATATTATTATTATTATTATTGGATAGAAAACAGTCTATAGTTTCTATAGGAGTTGAAATTTTGTCTCTAAGTGGAACAGAACCCATTCTACAGCAATTTCCCTGACATGGAGTCAGATTTCAGAAATGTTGGCCCCTGATCTGGAGTCAGTTAAAAGGCCACAGTTATTGCTATGAGTATACGGACACTGCTTGCGTCTTCCCCTGGATGCCTTTACGTGATGACGATTTGAATGGGGTCGATTGCGCGTTCACAGGCACTATAAATTAAAAAACCCTGTAGCTAGTAAGTCTTTTAGAGCTGCGTTATGCGCGTGGAGGACACCGACCCGCACCTGTTCCAAGCATTAGTGTTGGGAGTAATCTTTCTCCGGTCATGTTAAGACTCGTTATAGGAGTTAAAAACATCATAAGGTAGTTAATTTAAAGCGTTTTATAGCAATTTATATCCGTTTAGTGCGATTTTGGGACATTTATTTCTGAAACGCTGTGAATTGCTGGGCACGCTTCCAGTTCATCCCGAACGCAGTTGGCATTTCCACATGGCAAGAGGACAGCTTTCCACCAAAAGACGATTAGACCCAAGAAAGGATCCTTTGCCCAAGATACTGATGGAAGAACAGCTCAAAGTAGGAAATTTTGATTATGATAAATCGTGTTTCTGTCGAAAAATGTTAGTGGCTTAGGACGCCATGTTTTTTGACGTAGCTTCGCTTGGCGCAAACTGTATTGAAAAGTAAGGATAATTTAAAAAATGTAATTCCGCGATTGTATTAAGAATTAAATTGTCTATCAATCCCTGTCCACCCTATATTTTTTAGTCACGTTTATGAGTATTTATGTATAAGAGTAGATCACTGTCTAATATGGCGCACGGACATTTTCTCACCAGCTGGGCTACATTTCACATTGTCTAACCATGATTTTGGTGGCTAAATATGCACATTTTCGATCAAACTCTATATGGATTGTGTAATATGATGTTACAGGGGTGTCATCTGAAGAATTCTGAGAAGGTTAGTGAAAAAATTAATATATTTTGGCGATGTTGACGTTATCGCTCACTTTGGCTAGAATCAATGCTGGGCTGCTATGTGCTATGTGCTATGCTAATATAACGATTTATTGTGTTTTCGCTGTAAGACACTTAGAAAATCTGAAATATTGTCTGTATTCACAGGATCTGTGTCTTTCGATTAGTGTATGCTGTGTATTTTTACGAAATGTTTGATGATTAGTAAGTAGGTAAACACGTTGCTCTATGTAGTTATTCTAGTCCATTTGTGACAGTGGGTGCAATTGTAACCTATGCCATCTACCTGAAATATGCACATTTTTCTAACAAAACCTATCCCATACCATAAATATGTTATCAGACTGTCATCTGATGAGTTTTTTTCTTGGTTAGGGGCTATAAATATCTTAGTTTAGCCGAATTGGTGATAGCTACTGGTGTTGGTGGACAAATAAAAGATGGTGGATTATGCTAATGTGTTTTTAGGTAATAGATTTACATCTTTACATATTGTGTCTTCCCTGTAAAACATTTTAAAAATCGGACATGTTGGTTGGATTCACAAGATCTGTGTCTTTCATTAGCTGTATTGGACTTTAACCTGTTGAGGCTGGGGGCGCTGTTGTCACTATTTATGCTAATCGTGTAATTTTTGAAACGGCTTCCCACAAAATTCTTGATCGTACAATATGCATATTATTATTATTATTGGATAGAAAACAGTCTATAGTTTCTATAGGAGTTGAAATTTTGTCTCTAAGTGGAACAGAACCCATTCTACAGCAATTTCCCTGACATGGAGTCAGATTTCAGAAATGTTGGCCCCTGATCTGGAGTCAGTTAAAAGGCCACAGTTATTGCTATGAGTATACGGACACTGCTTACGTCTTCCCCTGGATGCCTTTACGTGATGACGATTTGAATGGGGTCGATTGCGCGTTCACAGGCACTATAAATTAAAAAACCCTGTAGCTAGTAAGTCTTTTGGAGCTGCGTTATGCGCGTGGAGGACACCGACCCGCACCTGTTCCAAGCATTAGTGTTGGGAGTAATCTTTCTCCGGTCATGTTAAGACTCGTTATAGGAGTTAAAAACATCATAAGGTAGTTAATTTAAAGCGTTTTATAGCAATTTATATCCGTTTAGTGCGATTTTGGGACATTTATTTCTGAAACGCTGTGAATTGCTGGGCACGCTTCCAGTTCATCCCGAACGCAGTTGGCATTTCCACATGGCAAGAGGACAGCTTTCCACCAAAAGACGATTAGACCCAAGAAAGGATCCTTTGCCCAAGATACTGATGGAAGAACAGCTCAAAGTAGGAAATTTTGATTATGATAAATCGTGTTTCTGTCGAAAAATGTTAGTGGCTTAGGACGCCATGTTTTTTGACGTAGCTTCGCTTGGCGCAAACTGTATTGAAAAGTAAGGATAATTTAAAAAATGTAATTCCGCGATTGTATTAAGAATTAAATTGTCTATCAATCCCTGTCCACCCTATATTTTTTAGTCACGTTTATGAGTATTTATGTATAAGAGTAGATCACTGTCTAATATGGCGCACGGACATTTTCTCACCAGCTGGGCTACATTTCACATTGTCTAACCATGATTTTGGTGGCTAAATATGCACATTTTCGATCAAACTCTATATGGATTGTGTAATATGATGTTACAGGAGTGTCATCTGAAGAATTCTGAGAAGGTTAGTGAAAAAATTAATATATTTTGGCGATGTTGACGTTATCGCTCACTTTGGCTAGAATCAATGCTGGGCTGCTATGTGCTATGTGCTATGCTAATATAACGATTTATTGTGTTTTCGCTGTAAGACACTTAGAAAATCTGAAATATTGTCTGTATTCACAGGATCTGTGTCTTTCGATTAGTGTATGCTGTGTATTTTTACGAAATGTTTGATGATTAGTAAGTAGGTAAACACGTTGCTCTATGTAGTTATTCTAGTCCATTTGTGACAGTGGGTGCAATTGTAACCTATGCCATCTACCTGAAATATGCACATTTTTCTAACAAAACCTATCCCATACCATAAATATGTTACCAGACTGTCATCTGATGAGTTTTTTTCTTGGTTAGGGGCTATAAATATCTTAGTTTAGCCGAATTGGTGATAGCTACTGGTGTTGGTGGACAAATAAAAGATGGTGGATTATGCTAATGTGTTTTTAGGTAATAGATTTACATCTTTACATATTGTGTCTTCCCTGTAAAACATTTTAAAAATCGGACATGTTGGTTGGATTCACAAGATCTGTGTCTTTCATTAGCTGTATTGGACTTTAACCTGTTGAGGCTGGGGGCGCTGTTGTCACTATTTATGCTAATCGTGTAATTTTTGAAACGGCTTCCCACAAAATTCTTGATCGTACAATATGCATATTATTATTATTATTGGATAGAAAACAGTCTATAGTTTCTATAGGAGTTGAAATTTTGTCTCTAAGTGGAACAGAACCCATTCTACAGCAATTTCCCTGACATGGAGTCAGATTTCAGAAATGTTGGCCCCTGATCTGGAGTCAGTTAACCTGTCTAGGATCAGCGTGGCGCTAGCGGCACCCCCCCCCCCCCCCACTGAAAAACCAGTGCCGCGAAATTCAAAAAAAATATTTTTTTAAAATATTTAACTTTCACACATTAAAGTCCAATACAGCTAATGAAAGACACAGATCTTATGAATCCAGTCAACATTTCCGATTTTTAAAATGTTTTACAGGGAAGACACAATATGTAAAGATGTACATCTATTACCTAAAAACACATTAGCATATTCCACCATCTTTTATTTGTCCACCAACACCAGTAGCCATCACCAATTCGGCTAAACTAAGATATTTATAGCCCCTAACCAACAAAAAAACTCATTAGATGACAGTCTGATAACATATTTATGGTATGGGATAGGTTTTGTTAGAAAAAAGTGCATATTTCAGGTATATGGCATAGTTTACAATTGCACCCACCATCACAAATGGACTAGAATAATTACAATGAGCAACGTGTTTACCTAACTACTAATCATCAAACATTTCGTAAAAATACACAGCATACACGAATCGAAAGACACAGATCCTGTGAATACAGACAATATTTCAGATTTTCTAAGTGTCTTACAGCGAAAACACAATAAATCGTTATATTAGCTTAGCACATAGCAATTAGCAGCCCAGCATTGATTCTAGCCAAAGTGAGCGATAAAAGTCAACATCGCCAAAAGATATTAATTTTTTCACTAACCTTCTCAGAATTCTTCCGATGACACTCCTGTAACATCACATTACAACATGCATATACAGTTTGATCGAAAATGTTTATATTTAGCCACCAAAATCATGGTTAGACAATGTGAAATGTAGACAAGCTGGTAAAGAAAACGTCCTTGCGCCACTTAGACAGTGATCTACTCTTATACATAAATACTCATAAACGTGACTAAAAAATATAGGGTGGACAGGGATTGATAGACAATTTAATTCTTAATACAATTGCGTTATTACATTTTTTAATTTATCCTTACTTTTCAATACAGTTTGCGCCAAGCGAAGCTACGTCAAAAAACATGGCGTCCTAAGCCACTAAAATGTTTCGACAGAAACACGATTTATCATAATAAAAATGTCCTACCTTGAGCTGTTCTTCCATCAGTATCTTGGGCAAAGGATCCTTTCTTGGGAGCAATCGTCTTTTGGTGGAAAGCTGTCCTCTTGCCATGTGGAAATGTCAACTACGTTCGGGATGAACTGAAAAGCGTTTCCAACTTTTCACATCGTTGCAAAAATAAATGTCCCAAAATCGCACTAAACGGATATAAATTGCTATAAAACGCTTTAAATTAACTACTTTGTGATGTTTGTAACTCCTATAACGAGTGAAAAGATGACCGGAGAAATATAACAGGCTAAACTAACGCTTGGAACAGGAGAGGGTCGGTGTCTTCCACGCGCGTTACGCAGCAAGAAAAGACTTGCTAGCTAAAGGTTTTTTTCATTTGTAGGGCCTGTGAACGAGCAATCGAGCCCGTTGGAATCGTCATCACGTAAAGGCATCCAGGGGAAGACGTAAGAAGTGTCCGTATAGTCATAGCAACGACAGAGCCCTTTTAAATGACTTCAGAAAAGTGGCCAACGTTTCTCAAATCTGACTCCATGTCAGGGAAATTGCTGTAGAATGGGCTCTGTTCCACTTAGAGACAAAATTTCAACTCCTATAGAAACTATAGACTGTTTTCTATCCAATAATAATAATGATATGCATATTGTACGATCAAGGATTTTGTGGGAAGCCGTTTAAAAAATTAGCCACATTAGCATAAATAGTCTAAACAGCGCCCCCATCCCCAACAGGTTAAAAGGCCACAGTTATTGCTATGAGTATACGGACACTGCTTACGTCTTCCCCTGGATGCCTTTACGTGATGACGATTTGAATGGGGTCGATTGCGCGTTCACAGGCACTATAAATTAAAAAACCCTGTAGCTAGTAAGTCTTTTGGAGCTGCGTTATGCGCGTGGAGGACACCGACCCGCACCTGTTCCAAGCATTAGTGTTGGGAGTAATCTTTCTCCGGTCATGTTAAGACTCGTTATAGGAGTTAAAAACATCATAAGGTAGTTAATTTAAAGCGTTTTATAGCAATTTATATCCGTTTAGTGCGATTTTGGGACATTTATTTCTGAAACGCTGTGAATTGCTGGGCACGCTTCCAGTTCATCCCGAACGCAGTTGGCATTTCCACATGGCAAGAGGACAGCTTTCCACCAAAAGACGATTAGACCCAAGAAAGGATCCTTTGCCCAAGATACTGATGGAAGAACAGCTCAAAGTAGGAAATTTTGATTATGATAAATCGTGTTTCTGTCGAAAAATGTTAGTGGCTTAGGACGCCATGTTTTTTGACGTAGCTTCGCTTGGCGCAAACTGTATTGAAAAGTAAGGATAATTTAAAAAATGTAATTCCGCGATTGTATTAAGAATTAAATTGTCTATCAATCCCTGTCCACCCTATATTTTTTAGTCACGTTTATGAGTATTTATGTATAAGAGTAGATCACTGTCTAATATGGCGCACGGACATTTTCTCACCAGCTGGGCTACATTTCACATTGTCTAACCATGATTTTGGTGGCTAAATATGCACATTTTCGATCAAACTCTATATGGATTGTGTAATATGATGTTACAGGGGTGTCATCTGAAGAATTCTGAGAAGGTTAGTGAAAAAATTAATATATTTTGGCGATGTTGACGTTATCGCTCACTTTGGCTAGAATCAATGCTGGGCTGCTATGTGCTATGTGCTATGCTAATATAACGATTTATTGTGTTTTCGCTGTAAGACACTTAGAAAATCTGAAATATTGTCTGTATTCACAGGATCTGTGTCTTTCGATTAGTGTATGCTGTGTATTTTTACGAAATGTTTGATGATTAGTAAGTAGGTAAACACGTTGCTCTATGTAGTTATTCTAGTCCATTTGTGACAGTGGGTGCAATTGTAACCTATGCCATCTACCTGAAATATGCACATTTTTCTAACAAAACCTATCCCATACCATAAATATGTTATCAGACTGTCATCTGATGAGTTTTTTTCTTGGTTAGGGGCTATAAATATCTTAGTTTAGCCGAATTGGTGATAGCTACTGGTGTTGGTGGACAAATAAAAGATGGTGGATTATGCTAATGTGTTTTTAGGTAATAGATTTACATCTTTACATATTGTGTCTTCCCTGTAAAACATTTTAAAAATCGGACATGTTGGTTGGATTCACAAGATCTGTGTCTTTCATTAGCTGTATTGGACTTTAACCTGTTGAGGCTGGGGGCGCTGTTGTCACTATTTATGCTAATCGTGTAATTTTTGAAACGGCTTCCCACAAAATTCTTGATCGTACAATATGCATATTATTATTATTATTGGATAGAAAACAGTCTATAGTTTCTATAGGAGTTGAAATTTTGTCTCTAAGTGGAACAGAACCCATTCTACAGCAATTTCCCTGACATGGAGTCAGATTTCAGAAATGTTGGCCCCTGATCTGGAGTCAGTTAAAAGGCCACAGTTATTGCTATGAGTATACGGACACTGCTTACGTCTTCCCCTGGATGCCTTTACGTGATGACGATTTGAATGGGGTCGATTGCGCGTTCACAGGCACTATAAATTAAAAAACCCTGTAGCTAGTAAGTCTTTTGGAGCTGCGTTATGCGCGTGGAGGACACCGACCCGCACCTGTTCCAAGCATTAGTGTTGGGAGTAATCTTTCTCCGGTCATGTTAAGACTCGTTATAGGAGTTAAAAACATCATAAGGTAGTTAATTTAAAGCGTTTTATAGCAATTTATATCCGTTTAGTGCGATTTTGGGACATTTATTTCTGAAACGCTGTGAATTGCTGGGCACGCTTCCAGTTCATCCCGAACGCAGTTGGCATTTCCACATGGCAAGAGGACAGCTTTCCACCAAAAGACGATTAGACCCAAGAAAGGATCCTTTGCCCAAGATACTGATGGAAGAACAGCTCAAAGTAGGAAATTTTGATTATGATAAATCGTGTTTCTGTCGAAAAATGTTAGTGGCTTAGGACGCCATGTTTTTTGACGTAGCTTCGCTTGGCGCAAACTGTATTGAAAAGTAAGGATAATTTTAAAAATGTAATTCCGCGATTGTATTAAGAATTAAATTGTCTATCAATCCCTGTCCACCCTATATTTTTTAGTCACGTTTATGAGTATTTATGTATAAGAGTAGATCACTGTCTAATATGGCGCACGGACATTTTCTCACCAGCTGGGCTACATTTCACATTGTCTAACCATGATTTTGGTGGCTAAATATGCACATTTTCGATCAAACTCTATATGGATTGTGTAATATGATGTTACAGGAGTGTCATCTGAAGAATTCTGAGAAGGTTAGTGAAAAAATTAATATATTTTGGCGATGTTGACGTTATCGCTCACTTTGGCTAGAATCAATGCTGGGCTGCTATGTGCTATGTGCTATGCTAATATAACGATTTATTGTGTTTTCGCTGTAAGACACTTAGAAAATCTGAAATATTGTCTGTATTCACAGGATCTGTGTCTTTCGATTAGTGTATGCTGTGTATTTTTACGAAATGTTTGATGATTAGTAAGTAGGTAAACACGTTGCTCTATGTAGTTATTCTAGTCCATTTGTGACAGTGGGTGCAATTGTAACCTATGCCATCTACCTGAAATATGCACATTTTTCTAACAAAACCTATCCCATACCATAAATATGTTACCAGACTGTCATCTGATGAGTTTTTTTCTTGGTTAGGGGCTATAAATATCTTAGTTTAGCCGAATTGGTGATAGCTACTGGTGTTGGTGGACAAATAAAAGATGGTGGATTATGCTAATGTGTTTTTAGGTAATAGATTTACATCTTTACATATTGTGTCTTCCCTGTAAAACATTTTAAAAATCGGACATGTTGGTTGGATTCACAAGATCTGTGTCTTTCATTAGCTGTATTGGACTTTAACCTGTTGAGGCTGGGGGCGCTGTTGTCACTATTTATGCTAATCGTGTAATTTTTGAAACGGCTTCCCACAAAATTCTTGATCGTACAATATGCATATTATTATTATTATTGGATAGAAAACAGTCTATAGTTTCTATAGGAGTTGAAATTTTGTCTCTAAGTGGAACAGAACCCATTCTACAGCAATTTCCCTGACATGGAGTCAGATTTCAGAAATGTTGGCCCCTGATCTGGAGTCAGTTAAAAGGCCACAGTTATTGCTATGAGTATACGGACACTGCTTACGTCTTCCCCTGGATGCCTTTACGTGATGACGATTTGAATGGGGTCGATTGCGCGTTCACAGGCACTATAAATTAAAAAACCCTGTAGCTAGTAAGTCTTTTGGAGCTGCGTTATGCGCGTGGAGGACACCGACCCGCACCTGTTCCAAGCATTAGTGTTGGGAGTAATCTTTCTCCGGTCATGTTAAGACTCGTTATAGGAGTTAAAAACATCATAAGGTAGTTAATTTAAAGCGTTTTATAGCAATTTATATCCGTTTAGTGCGATTTTGGGACATTTATTTCTGAAACGCTGTGAATTGCTGGGCACGCTTCCAGTTCATCCCGAACGCAGTTGGCATTTCCACATGGCAAGAGGACAGCTTTCCACCAAAAGACGATTAGACCCAAGAAAGGATCCTTTGCCCAAGATACTGATGGAAGAACAGCTCAAAGTAGGAAATTTTGATTATGATAAATCGTGTTTCTGTCGAAAAATGTTAGTGGCTTAGGACGCCATGTTTTTTGACGTAGCTTCGCTTGGCGCAAACTGTATTGAAAAGTAAGGATAATTTAAAAAATGTAATTCCGCGATTGTATTAAGAATTAAATTGTCTATCAATCCCTGTCCACCCTATATTTTTTAGTCACGTTTATGAGTATTTATGTATAAGAGTAGATCACTGTCTAATATGGCGCACGGACATTTTCTCACCAGCTGGGCTACATTTCACATTGTCTAACCATGATTTTGGTGGCTAAATATGCACATTTTCGATCAAACTCTATATGGATTGTGTAATATGATGTTACAGGAGTGTCATCTGAAGAATTCTGAGAAGGTTAGTGAAAAAATTAATATATTTTGGCGATGTTGACGTTATCGCTCACTTTGGCTAGAATCAATGCTGGGCTGCTATGTGCTATGTGCTATGCTAATATAACGATTTATTGTGTTTTCGCTGTAAGACACTTAGAAAATCTGAAATATTGTCTGTATTCACAGGATCTGTGTCTTTCGATTAGTGTATGCTGTGTATTTTTACGAAATGTTTGATGATTAGTAAGTAGGTAAACACGTTGCTCTATGTAGTTATTCTAGTCCATTTGTGACAGTGGGTGCAATTGTAACCTATGCCATCTACCTGAAATATGCACATTTTTCTAACAAAACCTATCCCATACCATAAATATGTTACCAGACTGTCATCTGATGAGTTTTTTTCTTGGTTAGGGGCTATAAATATCTTAGTTTAGCCGAATTGGTGATAGCTACTGGTGTTGGTGGACAAATAAAAGATGGTGGATTATGCTAATGTGTTTTTAGCTAATAGATTTACATCTTTACATATTGTGTCTTCCCTGTAAAACATTTTAAAAATCGGACATGTTGGCTGGATTCACAAGATCTGTGTCTTTCATTAGCTGTATTGGACTTTAATGTGTGAAAGTTAAATATTTAAAAAAAAAATTTTTTGAATTTCGCGGCTCTGCCTTTTCAGTGGGGGTGGGGGGGGAGTGCCGCTAGCGGCACCCTCATCCTAGACAGGTTAATGTGTGAAAGTTAAATATAATTTTTTTTTTTTTTTTTTGAATTTCGCGGCTCTGCCTTTTCAGTGGGGGTGGGGGGGGAGTGCCGCTAGCGGCACCCTCAGCCTAGACAGGTTAATGGCACAGGCAGGGAGCCCAGCCAACAGCGAGTTGCAGTAATCCAGACTGGAGATGACAAGTGCCTGGATTAGGACCTGCGCCGCTTCCTGTGTGAGGCAGGGTCGTACTCTGCGGATGTTGTAGAGCATGAACCTACAGGAACGGGCCACCGCCTTGATGTTAGTTGAGAATGACAGGGTGTTGTCCAGGATCACGCCAAGGTTCTTAGCGCTCTGGGAGGAGGACACAATGGAGTTGTCAACCGTGATGGCGAGATCATGGAACGGGCAGTCCTTCCCCGGGAGGAAGAGCAGCTCCGTCTTGCCGAGGTTCAGGTTGAGGTGGTGATCCGTCATCCACACTGATATGTCTGCCAGACATGCAGAGATGCGATTCGCCACCTGGTCATCAGAAGGGGGAAAGGAGAAGATTAATTGTGTGTCGTCTGCATAGCAATGATAGGAGAGACCATGTGAGGTTATGACAGAGCCAAGTGACTTGGTGTATAGCGAGAATAGGAGAGGGCCTAGAACAGAGCCCTGGGGGACACCAGTGGTGAGAGCGCGTGGTGAGGAGACAGATTCTCGCCACGCCACCTGGTAGGAGCGACCTGTCAGGTAGGACGCAATCCAAGCGTGGGCCGCGCCGGAGATGCCCAACTCGGAGAGGGTGGAGAGGAGGATCTGATGGTTCACAGTGTCGAAGGCAGCCGATAGGTCTAGAAGGATGAGAGCAGAGGAGAGAGAGTTAGCTTTAGCAGTGCGGAGCGCCTCCGTGATACAGAGAAGAGCAGTCTCAGTTGAATGACTAGTCTTGAAACCTGACTGATATGGATCAAGAAGGTCATTCTGAGAGAGATAGCAGGAGAGATGGCCAAGGACGGCACGTTCAAGAGTTTTGGAGAGAAAAGAAAGAAGGGATACTGGTCTGTAGTTGTTGACATCGGAGGGATCGAGTGTAGGTTTTTTCAGAAGGGGTGCAACTCTCGCTCTCTTGAAGACGGGAGGGACGTAGCCAGCGGTCAGGGATGAGTTGATGAGCGAGGTGAGGTAAGGGAGAAGGTCTCCGGAAATGGTCTGGAGAAGAGAGGAGGGGATAGGGTCAAGCGGGCAGGTTGTTGGGCGGCCGGCCGTCACAAGACGCGAGATTTCATCTGGAGAGAGAGGGGAGAAAGAGGTCAGAGCACAGGGTAGGGCAGTGTGAGCAGAACCAGCGATGTCGTTTGACTTAGCAAACGAGGATCGGATGTCGTCGACCTTCTTTTCAAAATGGTTGACGAAGTCATCTGCAGAGAGGGAGGAGGGGGGGGAGGGGGAGGAGGATTCAGGAGGGAGGAGAAGGTGGCAAAGAGCTTCCTAGGGTTAGAGGCAGATGCTTGGAATTTAGAGTGGTAGAAAGTGGCTTTAGCAGCAGAGACAGAAGAGGAAAATGTAGAGAGGAGGGAGTGAAAGGATGCCAGGTCCGCAGGGAGGCGAGTTTTCCTCCATTTCCGCTCGGCTGCCCGGGGCCCTGTTCTGTGAGCTCGCAATGAGTCGTCGAGCCACGGAGCGGGAGGGGAGGACCGAGCCGGCCTGGAGGATAGGGGACATAGAGAGTCAAAGGATGCAGAAAGGGAGGAGAGGAGGGTTGAGGAGGCAGAATCAGGAGATAGGTTGGAGAAGGTTTGAGCAGAGGGGAGAGATGATAGGATGGAAGAGGAGAGAGTAGCGGGGGAGAGAGAGCGAAGGTTGGGACGGCGCGATACCATCCGAGTAGGGGCAGTGTGGGAAGTGTTGGATGAGAGCGAGAGGGAAAAGGATACAAGGTAGTGGTCGGAGACTTGGAGGGGAGTTGCAATGTGGTTAGTGGAAGAACAGCATCTAGTAAAGATGAGGTCAAGCGTATTGCCTGCCTTGTGAGTAGGGGGGGAAGGTGAGAGGGTGAGGTCAAAAGAGGAGAGGAGTGGAAAGAAGGAGGCAGAGAGGAATGAGTCAAAGGTAGACGTGGGGAGGTTAAAGTCGCCCAGAACTGTGAGAGGTGAGCCGTCCTCAGGAAAGGAGCTTATCAAGGCATCAAGCTCATTGATGAACTCTCCGAGGGAACCTGGAGGGCGATAAATGATAAGGATGTTAAGCTTGAAAGGGCTGGTAACTGTGACAGCATGGAATTCAAAGGAGGCGATAGACAGATGGGTAAGGGGAGAAAGAGAGAATGACCACTTGGGAGAGATGAGGATCCCGGTGCCACCACCCCGCTGACCAGCTGCTCTCGGGGTGTGCGAGAACATGTGGGCGGACGAAGAGAGAGCAGTAGGAGTAGCAGTGTTATCTGTGGTGATCCATGTTTCCGTCAGTGCCAAGAAGTCGAGGGACTGGAGGGAGGCATAGGCTGAGATGAACTCTGCCTTGTTGGCCGCAGATCGGCAGTTCCAGAGGCTACCGGAGACCTGGAACTCCACGTGGGTCGTGCGCGCTGGGACCACCAGATTAGGGTGGCCGCGGCCACGCGGTGTGAAGCGTTTGTATGGTCTGTGCAGAGAGGAGAGAACAGGGATAGACAGACACATAGTTGACAGGCTACAGGAGAGGCTACGCTAATGCAGAGGAGATTGGAATGACAAGTGGACTACACGTCTCGAATGTTCAGAAAGTTAAGCTTACGTAGCAACAGTTGTGGGATACACACATATACCCACACACATTCAGCCCTTACCCCCACACAACCATAAGCTCACCCTCTCAACAATTGCACCATCCCAGAGCCCAACTCAAGATGGGTCATGATTTACAAATGTACTTGCAGTTGCAGCTGCATGAGAAGGCCCGCAAGACCGCACAAAAAATGAGCATAAATGTAGAGATTTATTTACCATTGTCACATCCTAGATGATGGAGGTCAAATGTACACCTTCTTCCTGAAACACCCACAATACGGTCATCCATTTTGACCATGTTCCCAAGCATCTCCATGCAGTCCGATTGGTTTCGTGCCACCAGGGCCACAATAATATACCCCCTCTCTGAATGTCCGAGTGTGACCCCCTCCCCATGGGTTACTGCAGCTTGTGTTGCCAGCACTGCCACTGCCTGGGTGGGGGCACCCCACCGGAATCCCCACCGGCTAGGTACAAGGTCGTCAAGGTTCTCATTAGCAGCTTTGAGAATTTCCTTGTTTATTATGCTCTCCCTTTAGGGGGCTTTGGCTTTGCAGGACCAACCCTGCCAAGCAGGCTCAGAATCTTGAGGGGGCAGTGCTGCTCATGGTCCCTGTCCTCATTTTGACTGCATACAGACCGTTTACAGCATGCACATAAAACAGTTAGGGACTTCTCCTTAGTATCTGGGCCATTCATGTGGGTGTCTAGGGTATAGGGCCATGGACCGTACCATTAAAATAGGATAATAAATAATTAGATATAATTTATTTTAAAAATGTAGTTCCCCATGATAGGACAATAAATAAATAAGACGTATAATTCATTATAAAAGTATATCCATCATTTGAACAACATTGAAAGCCCTCTCATACCCGGCCCACAGCAATACACTGGCTCTGGGATATGCAACTATTTCATTACTCACTCACTCAACTTTCCAAACATAACAAATAAAAATAAACACACACCCCACCATCCACAAAAGTCCCTGTCTTAGGTCAGTTAGGATCACCACTTTATTTTAAGAATGTGAAATGTCAGAATAATAGTAGAGAGAATGATTTATTTCAGCTTTTATTTCTTCTAACTGAGTAAGGTTTGTAGGCCTCCTTGCTCACAAATGCTTTTTCAGTTCTGCCCAGAAATGTTCTACAGGATTGAGGTCAGGGCTTTGTGATGGCCACTCCAATACCTTGACTTTGTTGTCCTTAAGCCATTTTGCCACAACTTTGGAAGTATACTTGGGGTCATTGTCCATTTGTAAGACCCATTTGCGACCAAGCTTTAACTTCCTGACTGATGTCTTGAGATGTTGCTTCAATATATCCACATATTTTTCCTCCCTCATGAAGCCATCTATTTTGTGATATGCACCAGTCCCTCCTGCAGCAAAGAACTCCCGCAACATGATGCTGCCACCCCCGTGCTTCACGGTTGGGATGGTGTTCTTCGGCTTACAAGCCTCCCACTTTTTCCTCCAAACATAACGATGGTCATTATGGCCAAACAGTTTTATTTTTGTTTCATCAGACCAGAGGACATTCCTCCAAAAAGTACGATCTTTGTCCCCATGTGCAGTTGCAAACCGTAGTCTGGATTTTATATGCCGGTTTTGGAGCAGTGGCTTCTTCCTTGCTGAGCGGCCTTTCAGGTTATGTTGACATAGGACTCGTTTTACTGTGGATATTGTCACATATGCTCCTGCCACACCCCCTAGTGGACATCCGGTGTCTCCTTGACCTGCAGCCACTCCTCCAGTACCCTCTCTCTCTCCCCCTCCCTTTCTGTTTTTTTTTGATTGTGTGGTTGGAGACAGGTGTGCTGGAGCCAGAGCGGATCCTTTCCAGCTGCAACCAGTTCCATAATTAAGACCTCTACAAATACTCAGTCTTGCCACTTCCACTCTGCCAGATCATAATCTCTGCTCAGTCAGCTTATGATTCTAGCTATTTATGATTATTCAAGATCCTGTTACCCTGCTGTGTCTGTTTCCCTGCCTGACGCTGTTTATCCTCTCACTACAGTTTTGCCACTTTGACTCTGGCTCCTGTTCCACATCTCAACACCCTGCTATCCTGTTCTGGATTCACCACACCACCACTCCATTGGATTCCTCTCTGGACCTGTTTACCCTGTTCCAATCCAGCTCACTCCAACCTCAGCCTCCACATCTAGTTTCCTACCACTCGTCCGAGCTTCCCCGGATCTGCACTCCATATCTCCCTGTGTTCAATAAATACCTTGGTTCATTCATCCCTGTTTCTTGGTCTGAGTCTGCTCATGGGTTCCCCTGTGCTGCTCCGCCTAACAGATATAGATACGTGTGTGCCTGTTTCCTCCAGCAGCTTCACAAGGTTCTTTGCTGTTGTTCTGGGATTGATTTGCACTTTTCGCACCAAAGTACGTTCATCTCTAGGAGACAGAACGCGTCTCCTTCCTGAGCAGTATGACGGCTGCGTGGTCCCATGGTGTTTATACTTGCGTACTATTGTTTGTACAGATGAACGTGGTACCTTCAGGCGTTTGGAAATTGCTCCCAAGGATGAACCAGACTTGTGGAGGCCTACAATTGTTTTTATGAGGTCTTGGCTCATTTCTTTTGATTTTCCCATGATGTGAAGCAAAGAGGCACTGAGTTTGAAGGTAGGCCTTGAAATACATCCACAGGTACATCTCCAATTGACTCAAATTATGTCAATTAGCCTATCAGAAGCTTCTAAAGCCATGACATAATTTTCTGGAATTTTCCAAGCTGTTTAAAGGCACAGTCAACTTAGTGTATGTCAACTACTGACCCACCGGAATTGTGATACAGTGAATGATAATTGAAATAATCTGTCTGTAAACAACTGTTGGAAAAATGACTTGTGTCATGCACAAAGTAGATGTCCTAACCGACTTGCCAAAACTATAGTTTGTTAACAAGAAATTTGTGGAGTGGTTGAAAAACGAGTTTTAATGACTCCAATCTAAGTGTATGTAAACTCCCAACTTCAACTGTTTTATTGCACTGTCGGAGGAAGAAGCACAAGTATTTTGCTACACCTGGAATAACATCTGCTAATCATGTGTATGTGACCAAGACATTTAGATTTGATTCAGAGGGTACTGCGTATGGCCCAGTACATCACTGAGGCCAAGCTTCCTGCCATCCAGGACCTATATACTAGGCGGTGTCAGAGGATAGCCCAAAAAATTGTCAAAGACTCCAGTCACCCAAGTCCTAAACTGTTTTCTCTGCTACCGCATGGCAAGCGGTACTGGAGCGCCAAGTCTAGGACCAAAAGGCTCCTTAACAGCTTCTACCCCCAAGCCATAAGACTGCTGAACAATTAACCAAATGGCCACCAGATTATTTACATTGACACCCCCCCTCATTTGTTTTTTACACTGCTGCTACTCGCTGTTTATTATCTATGCATAGTCACTTCACCCCTACCTACCTACCTACCTACCTACAAATTACCTTGATTAACCTCTACCCCCACACATTGACTTGGTACCCCCTGTTTATAGCGTCGTTATTGTTTTTTTCTTGTGTTACTTTTTATATTTTTTACTTTAATTTATTTGGTAAATAATTTCTGAACTCTCTTGAACTGCACTGTTGGTTAAGGGCTTGTAAAGTAAGCATTTCACGGTAAGGTTGTATTCGGCGCATGTGACAAAGTTTTATTTGATTTGACCTACCATTGCTTACACTTGGGATGGCTGCTGTTTCAGTGGAGAATGATTACATTATAACATCATGACAAGGTTCTACCTGAGTGGGTGTGACAGGGGAGCATGCATGCTGGTCATGGACCAGATAGCAAAGAAACAGGACATATCATTCAGTATTTCCAAATCAGGAGTAAAATATGGAGAAAGTGAGCTCAGGGTATATCATTTATATGCAGCTATGTGTGAGCAGTGACAGGGACTGTGTTTAGTTGGTTCCTATCTTACATGCATCACATTAGGAATCTGAAGTGCCTGCGACGAGAGGAGGTTGAATTGCCATTGACCTGACTGAGCTAAAATGACATAGATTCAGACAAATAGAGCACTGTGTTGAGTGTGGAAACAAGATGGATGTCTTCTGGCAACATTGCAACACACCACAGGCCCTTTCTCACTATGGACAGTAAGTAAGCGTAAATCTTCACATTTTTTCTAGCTACATGAATGTCAATCGGTTGATAAAGTTTGGAATATTTCATGTTTTGAAACTGAGAAGTGATTGACATTAAAATAAAGTATAGGACAGACTATGGATTATTGTGGTCACATTATATGATTCATGAGGTTCCTGGTATATGTTTTCAATATTCTCTGGAGAAAGAGAGACTGCTTTTATTGTAGGCTCAGGCTGCAGATCCAACCTTTCTGGACCCCTCTTCCTGACAGCTAAAGGTCCCGAAGCTTCTGTGCATGTGCGGGAGTCTCTGTTCTCTTCGTAGAGAACAGTCTACCTTGGCAAATGGTGCATCTTAAACAAAATAAAGGTTTTGGCCCCATTCGCTTCACATTTCTCACTGTCAATCGTGAATGACAATTCTTCAAGTTTTACTGGTGAAATGTCCACTCAGCATCTGCACACCAACCATAGCCCCAGTTGGTATTAGATAGAACGTTGTGGCCCTGCCCGCCTGTGGGGAAAACAACCTGTGGTTACCTAGGTTACCCCATGTTTGCTTGTTTTAGTAAATTACAAAACTACATTTAAGAAAAGTACAACGTCTAAAGATTACTTTTTGACCTGCTCCTGAGCGTTCTTACTACTTAGAAAAACATAATATAGGGCTTACCTTGTGTAATGTAGGGCTTACCTTGTAGGGCAAACCAGCCCCAGAAGTGACTCTTCTTATCAACTGTATGCAAGAATTTGATATTTGTTGTCTTAAGAATTCAACATTCTCTGTGTTGGTCTTGCCAACACCCATTGTTACATCATGTAGGTCTGATATCTGATTGGAGATTAACTTTACAGTAATACTATTGGTAAACAACTCCAAACAACTCTAAGATCTAAGGGTCTAAGATTCATTTTTCTTTATCTTATATGTTCCTGACCTGCTCTGGAGAGATTTTCTAACTTTCTTTCTCCACCACATGGAGTTTTGGGTCATGGCCATCTCTCTCTCTCTGACCATGCTTAGAACAATGCCTTGTAATGATTGTTAATTTCTTTTAATTTTAGCTTTATGCCTTGTATGTGAATCCATTATTTTTACAAAGTAATTAAATACACTTGTATTTATAATCTATTCTCAGACATTTCTTTATGGCCTATTACTGTAAGATTTACGATGGCGCCGGAGGGGAGGGCTACCGTCTTATCGGCTCTTAGCCAACCATGCTATTTTGTTAGTTTTTTCGCGTTGTTCGTAACTTGTTTTGTACATAATGTTGCTGCTACCATCTCTTATGACCGAAAAGAGATTCTGGACATTAGAACTGCGATTGCTCACCTCAAACAGGACGAAAAGTTATTCTTCAATGAGTCGGACGGGAGGGATATACTACTACAGACACCTGACCAGGCCCAGATCCCTGTGATTCGCTGGAGAAGGAAACTGAGATTTAGTGGAACAAGATCAGGGTGTCTTGCGAGGATCAGGCGACGAATGGCTAATCTGCCCTTGCCTTCCGTCCTGCTAGCTAATGTTCAATCGCTGGAAAAAAATTTGGACGAACTGAAAGCACTTATATCCGACCAACGGGACATTAAAAACTGTAATGTCTTATGTTTCACCGAGTTGTGGCTGAATGACAAAGACATTAAGAACATACAGCTGACTCGATCAATAAAAAGTGGTCAGATGAAGCAGATGCTCAGCTACAGGACTATTTTGCTAGCACAGACAAGAATATGTTCCGGGATTCCTCCGTTGGCATTGAGGAGTACACCACATCAGTCATTGGCTTCATCAATAAGTGCATCGATGACGTCGTCCCCACAGTGACCGTACGTACATACCCCAACCAGAAGCCATGGATTATAGGCAACATCCGCACTGAGCTAAAGGCTAGAGCTGCCGCTTTCAAATAGTGGGACTCTAACCCGGAAGCTTATAAGAAATCCCGCTATGCCTTCCGACGAACCATCAAACAGGCAAAGTGTCAATACAGGACTTAGATAGAATCGTACTTCACCGGCTCTGACGCTCGTCGGATGTGGCAGGGTTTGCAAGCCATTACAGACTACAAAGGGAAGCACAGCCGAGAGCTGCCCAGTGACACGAGCCTACCAGACGAGCTAAACTACTTCTATGTTCGCTTCGAGGCAAATAAAACTGAAACATGAATGAGAGCACCAGCTGTTTCGGAAAGACTGTGTGATCACACTCTCTGCAGCCGATGTGAGTAAGACCTTTTAACAGGTCAAGATTCACAACATTCACAATTATCAGGACGTCTAATGTGAGCATGAACGGACCAACTGTCAAGTGTCTTCACTGACATTTTACAACCGCTCCCTGTCCGAGTCTGTAATACCAACATGTTTTAAGCAGACCACCATAGTCCCTGTGCCGAAAACACTAAGGTAACCTGCCTAAATGACTACCGACCCGTAGCACTCACGTCTGTAGCCATGAAGTGCTTTTAAAGGCTAGTTATGGCTCACATCAACGCCATTATCCCAGAAACCCTATACCCACTCCAATTCGCATACTAACAGATCCACAGATGATGCAGTCTCTATTGCACTCCATACTGCCCTTTCCTACCTGGACAAAAGGAACAAATCAAAACAAATTTTATTTGTCACATACACATGGTTAGCAGATGTTAATGCTAGTGTAGCGAAATGCTTGTGCTTCTAGTTCCGACAATGCAGTAATAACCAACGAGTAATCTAACCTAACAATTCCACAACTACTACCTTAAACACACAAGTGTAAAGGGGTAAAGAATATGTACATAAAGATATATGAATGAGTGATGGTACAGAACGGCATAGGCAAGATGCAGTAGATGGTATAGAGTACCGTATATACATCTGAGATGAGTAATGTAGCGTATATAAACATAAAGTGGCATAGTTTAAAGTGGCTAGTGATACATGTATTACATAAAGATGGCAAGATGCAGTAGATGATATAAGAGTACAGTATATACATATACATATGAGATGAGTAATGTAGGGTATGTAAACATTATATTAAGTGGCATTGTTTAAAGTGGCTAGTGAAACATTTTTACATAAATTTCCATAAATTTCCATTATTAAAGTGGCTGGAGTTGAGTCAGTATGTTGGCAGCAGCCACTCGATGTTAGTGGTGGCTGTATAACAGTCTGATGGCCTTGAGATAGAAGCTGTTTTTCAGTCTCTCGGTCCCTGCTTTGATGCACCTGTACTGACCTCGCCTTCTGGATGATAACGGGGTGAACAGGCAGTGGCTCGGGTGGTTGTTGTCCTTGATGATCTGTTTGGCCTTCCTGTGACATCGGGTGGTGTAGGTGTCCTGGAAGGCAGGTAGTTTACCCCCGGTGATGCGTTGTGCAGACCTCACTACCCTCTGGAGAGCCTTATGGTTGTGGGCGGAGCAGTTGCTGTACCAGGCGGTGATACAGCCCGACAGGATGCTCTCGATTGTGCATCTGTAAAAGTTTGTGAGTGCTTTTGGTGACAAGCCAAATTTCTTCAGCCTCCTGAGGTTGAAGAGGCGCTGCTGCGCCTTCTTCACAACGCTGTCTGTGTGGGTGGACCAATTCAGTTTGTCCGTGATGTGTACACAGAGGAACTTAAAACTTACTACCCTCTCCACTACTGTCCCGTTGATGTGGATAGGGGGGTGCTCCCTCTGCTGTTTCCTGAAGTCCACAATCATCTCCTTTGTTTTGTTGACGTTGAGTGTGAGGTTATTGTCCTAACACCACACTCCGAGGGCCCTCACCTCCTCCCTGTTGGCCGTCTCGTTATTGTTGGTAATCAAGCCTACCACTGTAGTGTCGTATGCAAACTTGATGATTGAGTTGGAGGCGTGCATGGCCACGCAGTTGTAGGTGAACAGGGAGTACAGGAGAGGGCTCAGAACACACCCTTGTGGGGCCCCAGTGTTGAGGATCAGCGGGGTGGAGATGTTGTTACCTACCCTCACCACCTGGGGGCGGCCCGTTAGGAAGTCCAGTACCCAGTTGCACAGGGCGGGGTCGAGACCCAGGGTCTCGAGCTTGATGACGAGTTTGGAGGGTACTATGGTGTTAAATGCTGAGCTGTAGTCGATGAACAGCATTCTCACATAGGTAATCCTCTTGTCCAGATGGGTTAGGGCAGTGTGCAGTGTGGTTGCGATTGCGTCGTCTGTGGACCTATTGGGTCGGTAAGCAAATTGGAGTGGGTCTAGGGTGTCAGGTAGGGTGGAGGTGATATGGTCCTTGACTAGTCTCTCAAAGCACTTCATGATGACGGAAGTGAGTGCTACGGGGCGGTAGTCGTTTAGCTCAGTTACCTTAGCTTTCTTGGGAACAGGAAAAATGGTGGCCCTCTTGAAGCATGTGGGAACAGTAGACTGGGATAAGAATTGATTGAATATGTCCGTAAACACACCAGCCAGCTGGTCTGCGCATGCTCTGAGGACGCGGCTGGGAATGCCGTCTGGGCCTACGGCCTTGAGAGGGTTAACACGTTTAAATGTTTTACTCACATCGGCTGCAGTGAAGGAGAGCCCGCAGGTTTTGTGTCAGTGGCACTGTATTGTCCTCAAAGCGAGCAAAATAGTTATTTAGTCTGTCTGGGAGCAAGACATCCTGGTCCACGACGGGGCTGGTAATCTTTTTGTAATCCGTGATTGACTGTAGACCCTGCCACATACCTCTTGTGTCTGAGCTGTTGAATTGTGACTCTACTTTGTCTTTATACTGGCACTTAGCTTGTTTGATTTCCTTGCGGAGGGAATAGCTACACTGTTTGTACTCGGTCATGTTTCCGGTCACCTTGCCCTGGTTAAAAGCAGTGGTTTGCGCTTTCAGTTTCACACGAATGCTGCCATCAATTCACGGTTTCTGATTTGGGAATGTTTTAATCGTTGCTGTGGGTATTACGTTGCCGATGCACTTTCTAATGAACTCGCTCACCGAATCAGCGTATTCGTCAATGTTGTTGTTGGACGCAATGCGGAACATATCCCAATCAACGTGATCGAAGTAGTCTTGAAGCGTGGAATCAGATTGGTCGGACCAGCGTTGAACAGACCTGAGCGCTTGAGCTTCTTGTTTTAGTTTCTGTTTGTAGGCTGGAAGCAACAAAATGTCGTGGTCAGCTTTTTCGAAAGGAGGGCGGGGGAGGGCCTTATATGCGTCGCGGAAGTTATAATAACAATAATCCAGGGTTTTACACCTACAGTATGTGAGAATGCTATTCATTGACTACAGCTCAGCGTTCAACACCATAGTGCCCACAATGCTCATCACTAAGCTAAGGACTCTGGGACTGAACACCTCCCTCTGCAACTAGATCCTGGACTTCCTGATGGGCCGCCCCCAGGTGGTAAGGGCAGGTAACAACTCATCCGACATGCTGATCCTCAACACAGGGGCCCCTCAGGAGTGCGTGCTCAGTCCCTTCCTGTACTCCCTGTTCACTCATGACTGCACGGCCAGGCACGACTCCAACACCATCATTAAGTTTGCCGATGACACAACAGTGGTAGTCTTGATCCCCAACAACGACAAGACAGCCTATAGGGAGGAGGTCAGAGACCTGGCCGTGTGGTGCCAGGACAACAACCAGGACTGCCTCAACGTGATCAAGACAAAGGAGGTGATTGTGGACCACAGAAAAAGAGGACTGAGCACGCCCCCATTCTCATTGACGGGGCTGTAGTGGAACAGGTTGAGAGCTTCAAGTTTTTTATTTTAAATAACTAGGCAAGTCAGTTAAGAACAAATTCTTATTTACAATGACAGCCTACTGGGGAACAGTGGGTTAACTACCTTGTTCAGGGGCAGAACGATAGATTTTTACCTTGTCAGCTCAGGGATTTGATCAAACAACCTTTGGTTACTGGCCTAACGCTCTAACCACTAGGCTACCTGCCGCCCCAAAATTCCTTGGCATCCACATCACCAACAAACTAACATTGTCCAAGCACACCAGGACAGTCGTGAAGAGGGCACGACAAAACCTATTTCCCCTTAGGAGACTGAAAAGATTTGGCATGGGTCCTCAGATCCTCAAAAGGTTTTACAGTTTCACTATTGAGACCATCCTGACGGGTTCCATCACTGCCTGGTATGGCAACTGCTCGGCCTCCGACTGCAAGACACTACAGAGGGTAATGCAGACGACCCAGTACATCACCGGGGCCAAGCTTCCCGCCATCCAGGACCTCTATACCAGGCGTTTTCGGAAGAAGGCCCTAAAAAATTGTCAAAGACTCCAGCCACCTTAGTCATAGACTGTACTTTCTGCTACCGCACAGCAAGCGGTACCGTAGCGCCAAGTCTAGGTCCAAGAGGCTCCTAAATAGCTTATACCCCCAAGCCATAAGACTCCTGAACAGCTAATCAAATGGCTACCCCCACATTTCCCACGCCAAATAGCCTGAAGCCATAGCACAGGGCTTTTCTAGCAGACTCTATTTCCCTATATGGGAGCATTGTAACCCCAAATTGGGATTTTTTTACCTGGTTACATGTACAATGAACGACCCAGCAGCTTTTCGGCATGTTTTCTTATTTCTGTATAAAGATCTATGACCAAGTTGCCTCTTTTACAATGGGGGTCAATAGGATAGAATGTTGGTATTCCTCAATTTGTGGGCGTGGTCGAGGGGAATTCCTTATTATTATGTGAGTACCGACTGGGACTATTTGATCTCAATCAGTTTCATGGGTATATGCATTTAGATCTTCTTGAATTATACAGTGTTGTTTTGAATATTAGTTCAGAAGGTGTTAACAAACTGTAGCATAGCCTACCTGTGTTAGGTTTCAATCAAAGGACATATTTTGCCTAGTGGCAGGCTTTGTTGAGTTTTGGCTACATGACCAAAACATTTGACCATTCGCACAATCCTCCTAAAATCTCATAAGAAATGAGGTGGTGTTTTTTGTCTTACAGTAACATTATACTATCTTATTAAATTCGGTTCTAGCTGTCGGGAATAGGGGTCCAGAAAAGTCAAATCCGCAGCCACTCCATTTCTTGTACTATGTTTGTGTAAACCCTAATGTATAAACACTGGGTTGAAGAACATTTAAATCATTGAAAGGACAGATTTCTTTCTGTCAGGAAATAAACTGTTATTAAGTTTAGGGGACGTTTTAGAGGCTTCCCCCTTCTTGTCTTGGCAGGTCCTGCTGTGTGTGTATTGCCATGGGTAAAGCTTATAATATGTACACCCCAGCGCATTGTGAAAAGAGAGTACTTCTTCCTCACTTGGTTTAATTGTCCCTTAGAGACCTGTGGAATTGGAATCTAAGTGGAATACCAGTCTTGCTCTCCATCTCTCTCTCTCTCTCTCTGTTGGGGCTGGTGTTCTTAGACTTTTGATTTGCCCCAGTCTTTATTTCATTCCAGGCTTTTTCTCACCCGGCTCTTCTGTGAAACGTTTCAGCGCCAGAGTGTTAGGCTTTATTAACCCCCCTAAGCATGAAGCACCTAAGGGAGGTCAGACATTGGTCGTTAAAAATCTATTGTGACTCGTCTGAAAAATGAATAAATGAGCATATTATTTCCCCCCGTTCCGGAGTCCTGGTGCTCTGTTTGTCTAATCAAGTACGAGAGCTGGCGAAGTCAACCAGGGTTGACATGCACATTTTATTGAAGTTTTTGTCTGTCAGAGGAGTTTAAACCTGTAATGAACAAAAAAGTGGTGATTTAAAATATAATCCCATTTCACTGATGAAATTACAAAGACGACGAGAGTTCACAAATCATGCTCATTCTTTTCTATCATGAGCGATGCCCCTGTTGAGGTACAAATGCTTTAAAGGAGGTGTGCCCCCTCAATGAATAGTGACAGCGTTGTAACCGAATTGGAGGCGCAGCGGCCCAGCCTAGCCACCTCTCTGGGCTGAGAAATGCCTAAGGCTTTGTTTTCACCTCCGCCGCTACTCACAAAGGACACATCTACTGGAGCCTAGCTAGCACATCTGAACTCACAGGCCCCAACCTCCTCCCGGTCTGCCTCTGAAACACTTACACCTGGCCTGGATGACAGTTGGTCCCCTTCAACAATAAAGGAAATGGTGTCATGTTGTTCATACAGTTCATGGACTTACTGTACTCATTATTCTGTCTGAAACAATGTCTGCAACAATAGGAAATGTCTTCTACTCAGCATCTTTAATATCCCCTTGTGACGAAGTCTCAATAACTGGATGTGGGTTTATTAACTTATGTATTATGTATAGTATATAGTAAGCAATAAGGCCCAAGGGGGTGTGGTATATGGTCAATATACCAAGGCTAAGGGCTGTTCTTATGCAAAATGCACCGCGGAGTGCCCGGATACAGCCCTTAGCTGTGGTATATTGGCCATATACCACAAGCCCCCGAGGTGCCTTATTGCTATTATAAACTGGTTACCAACGTAATTAGACCAGTAAAAATAATTATTTTGTCATACCCATGGTGTACGGTCTGATATATCAAGGCTTTCAGCCAATCAGCATTCAGGGCTCGAACCACCCAGTTTAAAATAACTCATGAATTATGTATTTAAGGGCCCCTGGAGAGGACAACATTATGAATGGAATTTGCAATTCAAGAATCGAAATGATCATGAGTGATACACAAGATAACACATTGCTTTGGGGAGTAGGCCTATACAGTGGCTTGCGAAAGTATTCACCCCCTTGGCATTCTTTCTATTTTGTTGCCTTACAACCTGGAATTAAAGTAGATTTTTGTGGGATTTGTATCATTTAATTTACATAACATGCCTACCACTTTGAAGATGATAAATATGTTTTTTATTGTGAAATAAACAAGAAATAAGACAAAAAAACGGAAAACTTGAGCTTGCATAACTATTCACCCCCTCAAAGTCAATAATTTGTAGAGCCACCTTTTGCAGCAATTACAGCTGCAAGTTTCTTGGGGGTCTCTATAAGCTTGGCACATCTAGCCACTGGGATTTTTGCCCATTCTTCAAGGTAAAACTGCTCCAGCTCCTTCAAGTTGGATGGGTTCCGCTAGTGTACAGCAATCTTTAAGTCATTCCACAGATTCTCAATTGGATTGAGGTCTGGGTTTGACTAGGCCATTCCATCGACATTTAAATGTTTTCCCTTAAACCACTCGAGTGTTGCTTTAGCAGTATGCTTAGGGTCATTGTCCTGCAGGAAGGTGAACCTCCGTCCCAGTCTCAAATCTCTGGAAGACTGAAACAGGTTTCCGTCAAGAATTTCCCTGTTTTTAGCGCCATCCATCATTCCTTCAATTCTGACCAGTTTCCCAGTCCCTGCTGATTAAAAACATTCCCACAGCATGATGCTGCCACCACCATGCTTAACTGTGGGGATGATGTTCTCGGGGTGATGAGAGGTGTTGGGTTTGCGCCAGGCATAGAGTTTTCATTGATGTCCAAAAAGCTCAATTTTAGTCTCATCTGACCAGAGTACTTTCTTCCATATGTTTGGGGAGTCTCCCACATTCCTTTTGGCGAACACCAAACGTATTTGCTTATTTTTTCTTTAATAAGCAATGACTTTTTTTCTGGACACTCTTTTGTAAAGCCGAGCTCTGTGGAGTGTACGGCTTAAAGTGGTCCTATGGACAGATACTCCAATCTCTGCTGTGGAGCTTGCAGCTTCTTCAGGGTTATCTTTGGTCTCTTTGTTGCCTCTCTGATTAATGCCCTCCTTTCCTGGTCTGTGAGTCCTCTCTTGGTAGGTTTGTTGTAGGGCCATATTCTTTCCAATTTTTTAATAATGGATTTAATGGTACTCCGTGGGATGTTCAAAGTTTCAGATTTTTTTATAACCCAAACCTGATCTGTACATCTCCAAAACTTTGTCACCGACCTGTTTGGAGAGCTCCTTGGTCTTCATAGTGCCGCTTGCATGGTGGTGCTGCTTGCTTAGTGGTGTTGCAGACTCTGGGGCCTTTCAGAACAGGTGTATATATACTGAGATCATGTGACAGATAACATGACTTGCACACAGGTGGACTTAATTTAGCTAATTATGTGACTTCTGAAGGTAATTGGTATCACCAGATCTTGTTTAGGGGCTTCATAGCAAAGGGGGTGAATACATATGCATGCACAACTTTTCCTATTTATTTTTTTCATTTCAATTCATCAATTTGGACTATTTTGTGTATGTTCATACATGACATCCAAATAAAAATCTATTTAAATTACAGGTTGTAATGCAACAAAATAGGAGAAATGCCAAGGGGGTGAATACTTTTGCAAGGCACTTTAGGTAGTAGCTATAGATGTTTACCTATAGTGGATAAAAAAATATATATTATTGTCACATACACCGGATAGCTACAGTTAAATGTGTTGTTTTACAGGGTCAGCAATAGTAGTATGGCTCAAATTAGGGTTAAGTGCTTTGCTCAAGGACATATGAACAGATTATTCACCTTGATGTCTTGGGCATTCGACCAGCGACCTTTCATTTACTTGTCCAACGCTGTAACTACTAGGCTACCTGCCGCCCTATAGATGTTTCACTATAGATGCTTACCCATAGATGTTTGCCAATGGTGTTCACCTATATATGTTTACCTGTAGATGCTTACCTATTGATGTTTACCTATATATGTTTAACTACACAGTTGAAGTCAGAAGTTTACATACAGCTTAGCCAAATACATTTAAACTCAGTTTTTCACAATTCTTGACATTTAATCCTAGTAATAAATCCCTGTCTTAGGTCAGTTAGGTTCACCACTTTATTTTAAGAATGTGAAATGACAGAATAATAGTCGAGAGCATGATTTATTTCAGCTTTTGTTTATTTGATCACATTCCCAGTGGGTCAGAAGTTTACATACACTCAATTAGTATTTGGCAGCACTGCCTTTAAATTGTTAAACTTGGGTCAAATGTTTCGGGTAGACTTTCACAAGCTTCCCACGATAAGTTGGGGGAATTTTGGCCCATTCCTCCTGACAGAGCTGGTGTAATTGAGTCAGGTTTGTAGGCCTCCTTGCTCAGACACGCTTTTCAGTTCTGCCCACAAATTTTCTATAGGGTTGAGGTCAGAGCTTTGTGATGGCCATCCAAATACATTGCCTTTGTTGTCCTTAAGCCATTTTGCCACAACTTTGGAAGTATGCTTGGGGTCATTGTCCATTTGGAAGACCCATTTGCGACCAAGCTTTAACTTCCTGACTGATGTCTTGAGATGTTGCTTCAATATATCCACATATTTTTCCTCCCTCATGAAGCCATTTATTTTGTGAAGTGCACCAGTCCCTCCTGCAGCAAAGCACCCCCACAACGTGATGCTGCCACGGTTGGGATGGTGTTCTTCGGCTTGCAAGCATCCCACTTTTTCCTCCAAACATAACGATGGTCATTATGGCCAAACAGTTATATTTTTGTTTCATCAGACCAGAGGACATTTCTCCAAAAATTACGATCTTTGTCCCCATGTGCAGTTGCAAACCATAGTCTGGCTTTTTTATGGCGGTTTTGAAGCAGTGGCTTCTTCCTTGCTGAGCGGCCTTTCAGGTTATGTCGATATAGGACTCGTTTTACTGTGGATATTTTCACATCTGCTCCTGCCACACCCCTTAGTGGACATCCGGTGTCTCCTTGACCTGCAGCAACTCCTCCAGTACACACTCTCTCTCTCTCCCCCTCCCTTTCTGTTTTTTTGTGATTGTGTGGTTGGAGACAAGTGTGCTGGAGCCAGAGCGGCTCCTTACCAGCTGCAACCCGTTCCATAATCAAGACCTCTACAAATACTCAGTCCTGCCACTTCCACTCTGCCAGATCATAATCTCTGCTCAGTCAGTTTATGATTCTAGCTATTTATGATTATTCAAGATCCTGTTACCCTGCTGTGTCTGTTTCCCTGCCTGACGCTGTTTATCCTCTCACTGCAGTGTTGCCGCTTTGACTTTGGCTCCTGTTCCACATCTCACCACCCTGCTATCCTGTTCTGGATTCACCACACCACCACTCCATTGGATTCCTGGCTACCCTGTTCTGGATTCACCACACCATTGGATTCCTCTCCGGAACTGTTTACCCTGTTCCAACCCAGCTCACTCCAACCTCAGCCTCCACATCTAGTTTCCTATCACTCATCCGAGCTTCCCCGGATCTGCACTCCATATCTCCCTGTGTTCAATTAATACCTTGCGTCATTCATCCCTGTTTCTTGGTCTGAGTCTGCTCATGGGTTCCCCTGTGCTGCTCCGCCTAACAGATATAGATACGTGTGTGCCTGTTTCCTCCAGCAGCTTCACAAGGTCCTTTGCTGTTGTTCTGGGATTGATTTGCACTTTTCGCACCAAAGTACGTGCATCTCTAGGAGACAGAACGCATCTCCTTCCTGAGTGGTGTGATGGCTGCGTGGTCCCATGGTGTTTATACTTGCGTACTATTGTTTGTACAGATGAACGTGGTACCTTCAGGCGTTTGGAAATTGCTCCCAAGGATGAACCAGACTTGTGGAGGTCTACAATTGTTTTTTCTGAGGTCTTGGCTCATTTATTTTGGATTTTCCCATGATGTCAAGCAAAGAGGCACTGAGTTTGAAGGTAGGCCTTGAAATACATCCACAGGTACATCTCTAATTGACTCAAATGATGTCAATTAGCCTATCAGAAGCTTCTAAAGCCATGACATAATTTTCTGGAATGTTCCAAGCTGTTTAAAGGCACAGTCAACTTAGTGTATGTAAACTTCTGACCCACTGGAATTGTGATACAGTGAATGATAAGTGAAGTAATCTGTCTGTAAACAATTGTTGTAAAAACTACTTGTGTCATGCACAAAGTAGATGTCCTGACTGACTTGCCAAAACTATAGTTTGTTAACAAGAAATTTGTGGAGTGGTTGAAAAATTAGTTTTAATGACTCCAACCTAAGTGTATGTAAACTTCCAACTTCAACTGTAAATGTTTACCTGGTATATGTGTACCTAGTATATGTTTACCTATGATGTGTACATATATTTGTTTACCTATTTACACTACATGACCAAAAGTATGTGGACACCTGCTCGTCGAACATCTCATTCCAAAATCATAGGCATTAATATTGAGTTGGTCCCCACTTTGCTGCTATAACAGCCTCTACTCTTTTGAGAAGGCTTTCTACTAGATGTTGGAACATTGCAGTGGGGACTTGCATCCATTCAGCCACAAGAACATTAGTGAGATCGGGCACTGATGTTGGGCGATTAGGCCTGGCTCACAGTCACCGTTACAATTCCTCCCAAAGGAGTTTGATGGGGTTGAGGTCAGGGCTCTGTGCAGGCCAGTCAAGTTCACCCACACCGATCTCAACAAACCATTTCTGTATAGACCTCACTTTGTGCACAGTGGCATTGTCATGCTGAAACAGGAGAGGGCCTTCCCCAAACTGTTGCCACAAAGTTGGAAACACAGAATAGTCTAGAATGTCATTGTATGCTGTAGTGTTAAGATTTTCCTTCACTGGAACTAACGAGCCTAGCACACACCATTATTCCTCCTCCACCAAACTTTACAGTTGGCACTATGCATTCGGGCAGGTAGTGTTCTCCTGAACTGCCAGATGGTGACGTGTGATTGATCACTCCAGAGAACACGTTTCCACTGCTCCAAAGTCCAATGGCGGAGAGCTTTACACCACTCCAGCTTGCAGCAGAGGACAGTTGATTTTTACGCACTACGCACTTCAGCACTTGGTGGTCCCGTTCTGTGAGTTCATGTGGTCTACCACTTCGCAGCTGAATAGTTGTTGCTCTTAGACGTTTCCACTTCACATTAACAGCACTTACAGTTGGCCAGGTAGAAATTTGACTAAATTACTTGTTATAAAGGTGGCATCCTATGACGGTGCCACGTTCAAAGTCACTGAGCTCTTCAGTAAGGCCATTCTACTGCCAATGTTTGTCTATGGAGATTGCAAGGCTGTTTGCCTGATTTTATACACTTGTCAGCAACGGGTGCGGCTGAAATAGACGAATCCACTCATTTCAAGGGGTGTCCACATACTTTTGTGTATATAGTGTATGTTTACCTATAGATGTTAACTTATATATATTTACCTATATATGTTTAACAATATATTTGTACCTCTAGATGTTTACCTATAGGTAGTATTTAATATAGTACTATAGATGATTAGTCCATAATGTTGTCCAATGTACAAATATAGTCATGATTTCAATACTTGAAAAGTAAAATATCTCCCAGGAATGATTGTTTATTTTCTTGTAGTATGTTGGATCCAACACTGTAGAAAAAAGAGAGAAACTGTTCTGTTTTAGTTTTTCACTGCTGCAATTGGGAGCCTCATATGCCCTTTAAACAACATTACATGAAGTGAATAAAACTTGAAAAGTACATCTGCCTCTAAAATGCTTACCATTTTTAACACTAATGAACTGAGTCGTGCAGTAGAGATTGCAAACTGCGGGTAGAGTACTGTATATTACGTTGAATCCCCCTGCTTCATGGGAACTCATAAAACACACAAGACAGAAAGTTATTTCTGGTTATTTGTGTTTAATTGGAGGTGCTGAGTGATGCAAACTAGGCTTTAATTCCTTCCCCTGCTGCCTGACTATGAGCAACATCAGCTCAGATGCCCCCTCACTCGCCAACCCTTATTGAAATCACCACACGTGCCCCTACTGACAGATACGTTGGATGCTGCCTCAATTTAGCATGTTGATAATAGACATAATCAATTCTAACTATTCAACATGATTTCATATTCAAGTATTGTAAAAGTATGGGCAGCACTAGAGGACTCATATATATATATATATATATATATATATATATATATATATATATATATATATATATATATATATATAAGTAGTCAACAGGGTTCTGTTCATTTTGCTTTATACATTCAACTCCACAAATGTTTGTTTGACATTGAGCTTAGTCAAGAAATGGATCATATTGAGCATGTCCAACAATTTACCGTCTACCAGCATGCATTAAGTTCAAGCCTTTGATCTTCTCCATGTTCATATAATGGCTCATGCTGTAAACATGATTGCAGATTGAATAAAGAATACTTTGGTTTCCCTTGGCCCTGGAAAACAGTTCTGTCATGTGCTGTCCATGTTCATCTCCGTGCTCGGCTTGCCTTGGTGCCTTTATGCAATGTGACAGAGGAGAGCTGGGGACTCTTTCTCCCGGCACCGCGATACCAGGCACACTGACAGTCTCCTCTGAAGTGCCACATTAATTCTAATAAAGCACTGCTTTACCAGGGCCCATGAAGACCAGGGCTGTTGGGGGGCAGGCGCTGGTATAAATACCTAGCTTAATGAAGGGAGGCGGTGGGCGCAGGTGGTGTGGCAGTGCAGGTGGCAACTCTCGCCCTCAGGCTCCTGGGTGAGTCCGCTGCCACCGCCACTCCAGGGGGCACAGCAGCAGAGATTGCATTTTAATTACCAGGTACGTTTTGTTCTCCTGATGGGTCACAGTCCAAGTCTGTGTCTGTGTCCATGTATGTCCCTGTGTGTTCAGTCCCATTGTCTGTCCCCACCGCTGTCCACAGTTGAGCTATAAGCTCTAAAAGTTACTTCACAAGTGACTACCTTACATGGAAATGTCCTAGTATATGGATGACCTGCAACTATTCCATATTCCCCAACTTGCATATGTGTGAGAGGTAGACGTCTGCATTGTGATGACTTTTCCGCCACTGAATCATGTGTACATTCCAGACATATGCAACGGGGGAGCATCCATCCAGTTTGACTGTGCTAACCCTCCCCTTGAGGAGCTCCAACAAAAGGGAGGTCCACCTCCCGGTTCTCCCTTCTCTGGAAAAGTAATCGCTCCTCTCTCACTGAACACTAACTCAAAACTACTTGACACTTTAAATGTTCCTGTTCTGCGATTTCCGTTTTGAGCAAGTATGGTGACCTTGGTGAGAAGTAGTTTATGGAGTTGACCCACCCATACCCTCCAATGTGTCAAGTCCGCATTCAGAGGCGTGATGAGAAAGGTTGAAGGAGAGGATGTCTGTAAAGGCGTCTGGATATAAGGCTTGTTTTGTTCCTAGCAGAACTCACTAGGCAAAATGAACATCTGTGCCTTGCATACTCTCTTAAAATACCTTCGCTTGAAAAATTAGAAAAAAGCGTCAATAGTACTGTTTTTCTCTCTTGAGTAGCAAGTAAGCATACACTTCCTCAAAATAGTCGACATTAATTTAAGATTACTCAAGAAATCTCTAATACATTTAGAAGTTTTTGCCAAGGAGGTCTAAGTCGCGCAATTTCACATCTGACTAAGATATTCGGTGCAGTATTTCTTATTAAGGGGAAAAATGTGCATTCAGACGAGTCTTCTCTCTTTGAATGACAACAAACAAATCATTGAAGAAACACTACTGTTGACCGATCACTGACAAATGGGTGTAGACTTCGGCTACCAAACATCGGCTTGCCGCAGGAAAAAATGTTGTGTGAACAAACAGCCGTAAAAACCCTTGCTGAAGACTAAAACGTACAAAAACGTCACAAAATGTCATCATAAAATATGCACAAACTGTTTTGGATGGGAAGCATGCAGACACCTTAAGCCACCTTAAGCCTAGGACAGCAACCCCCCTGCCCCTCCCCCATCATCCCACTCTGGGGACGCCCCTGAATCGGCACACAACAGCACACAGCAGCACTCAGCTGCACAGATGTTGTTTTATTGTGTGGAGCAGCGGCCCAACGGGGGGCTCCTACTCATTAGCTGTTGTCTCTCTCTCTCTTTGTCTGACCATCCCTTTTATACAGTAAATGCAGCAGTTGCCTTAAGATCATTCCGTTAACAGAAGCATAACCACCACAGGAAAAACATGGATTAAACACAAAGAAACCCACACACTGCGCCATATACACAGTGCTGAATTATATCCACAATTATATACACAGGCACCCTACTGATTAAGGGTGCCTAATATCAGGTGTTTTTATTTTGAATGTGGTCATGAGACATTGGAAATCCAAATAGAGAATTTGGTTCAGTCAGCGAGTTTATGCAAATAATGCTACAGTATTTGCTTTACGTCTCCATAAGACATTAATATCTTAAGCATATTAAGTTTCCCCTCTTTGATCATATGAAGAGTCTGTTTCAGCAGTTATCCACAGCAAATACCATCATAGGCCAATGAGCCCAAACCCGGATTTTTTTGTGTGTGTGTCGTTATACAATGCACAGCTTACCAGCATATTACACACAGAAGAAGAATATACAAAAATACAAATTAAAAATATTTTGGTACATAATTGGTCTAGCCTAAATTAAACACATTCAGAGTTAGCGTACAGTTAATTTGTACTTGATTTCGAATTTTTCATATTATCATAATTAATAGGCTGACACATTACCTTTAGCTACAGAATATCACACCCCTGTATGTTTCCATCTCGTCCCCTCTCCTTCATTCCTTTCTCCAGAGTGCAGAGAGAGGGGCTGTCAACAGTTTAATGAACTATGTTTAGTTGTGAAAACATGATACTATCAATGTTCCTGAACAGATTTCACTTAGTTTCCCAAATGAATCACTGGGAAGCTGCAGGAACAGGTTTAGAGAGCCCATGGCATACTGAGTTTGGGTAGAATATCACCTGTCATATAGGACCTGTTTTAAATGATAACTTTTAGTTCAAAATCGGCACTTCATATGCGTACACTCACTCCTGAATGGGAAAAATATCCTCTCTATTTTATTCAGCTAAGTTCAATTATATTCTTCTTAGTATAAAATCATATAATATAAAATAATGCACGAGACTTATAAGCATAGCTTGTTCGTTAAATGAACAAGCCAACAGCCTATGGCATGGTGCATTGCCAGATAACATACAGTAGGCCAACTCATATTCTGTTCTTCTGAAATACATTTTCTTCAAATCATAATGTTTCTTTAGACCTGCCAAATAATTTATGGATTTATTGTGATGGTGTTATGATGGAACATTTTATGTTTGTGCTTTTCTATTAACTAATTTCTGTGTTCTATGTTTGTGCTTTTCTAATAACCAATTCCTGTCTTCATGCAAGTGACTGATTGAACAAATCCTTACTATCAGTATCTTCAATTTGGCAGTATGCCCAGACCCTTGTTTTGAGAATGAAGGATATCTCAGTTTCAAGGTCTCAGCTTAGAGAGAAGAAGCCTTGTGAAGTATTGGTCTGTCACATGCATGACCCAGTATTTGTCGGTCACATGAATGAAGCAAACTTTAATGATGAATTAATTATGAATTATGAATAAGCTAAATCATCCAAATATAACTTGTCTGTATATAAGAGATCTAACGGGACTGCCCCAATGGAGCTCCTGATCGACATGTGTACTTGGTGCATTGAGTTGGTTGGAACCTCTCCAGCCTGCTGATAATAATTAATTTCATTTAATTGACTTCGAGTGTTTCAATGAATACCCCAACCAGTTCTGTTAGCTGAGTTTTTTTAATCTAAAATGTTATCTACGGTTATTATATATGTATATGATATACCGTCAAGCTAGTCTTAGAAGAAGGCTAGAGTGAGGGCAGGAGGCCCCACCGTCAATTGTCTATAGGAATTTATAAGAAGTGTCTACCTGGTATGAGAACCACTGGCTACTCTTAGAGAAGGCTAGAGTGAGGGCAGAGAGGCCCCACTGACAGTTGTCTGTAGGCATTTATAAGAGAAGTGTCTACATGCTCGAGAACCACTGGGAACTGTTGAAGATACATATGGTGTCCCTCACCGCCCATCAATCTACAGGTAGTGAACACTGACTTGAAAAGTTTAAGAGGGTAACATATGAGATGGGTAAGGGCTGTGACAATGTTCATTGATGCCCCCGGACAATGAGATTTCCTCGAGAACATGATATGTGCATCTCTCGGGCTGCTGCGCTGTGATCGTTGATGGTGGTGTGTATGTGAATAACTAAAGTTTTTTTAACATTATATAGGGATCCTTTATGGAGATATGATAGAAGAGAGTAGTGCTATTCTAAATGTATAGAAAGATACATATGGAAGTAACGACAGGACAATCGTTGAAGATGCACATGGGGTATTAAGGGAGTCTGTTTGGGAATAGTACTAAGCGAATGTGGATGTGAAAGTTGTGTGCGTGTGGAAAGGATGTGTTAAGCTGATTGAAATTTGGATAATAAGCTGATTGATTGAAATTTGGGACGGAGGTATGAATAATTGAAAAATCTATGTTTTTGACAAGGGCTGTAAGGGACACAGTGGGGAAATTTGGGATAGAGGCATGAATAATTGAATAACGTTTTTGACAATTTGTAATTATTATTAATCAATTCAATAGTTTGGGTAGCACCAGTGATTTAAGTAAGTAATGTCATCTAAAACAATAATCTGTTTCCATCATGTGGAACAGTGTCCAGAATAAGTAGATCCAAGTAAATGTTTTTAGTACTGAATATTGAGCTGATAAGCCAGCATCAACTTTCTGAAGATCCTAGCAGATTTGTTAAACAACAGGTTTCCTGTTGTGACTAGTTTATGTCCCAGGGATGGTTAGTACGGAACTGTATGTCAATGCAACAGGTTAAAAATATTACGATTACAAGAGTGGGGCTCTGGGGATTGTATACTTCAGAAGGTGCCCATTCACCTTGACGGGACACTGTATCATCTGATGTGTCTGAAGTATAATTCTGTATGGGAATGGGTTCATCAAAACTTCCTGCCCAATATGTAGTAAACTCCACTAAGATTATGAATTTTTTAAGACTGATTAAGATCTTTATTTTCTTTCTTCCAGGACCGCTAACAAGTTTTTTTTTATATATATTTGCCAATGGTTCTGTGTCTCTACCTTTTAGTGGTGCAGTGGTCTAAGACACTGCATCTCAGTGCAAGAGGCGTGACTGCAGTACTTGGTTTGAATCCAGGCTACATCACATCCGGTCAGGATTGGGAATCCCGTAGAGCGGCGCACAATTAACCTAGCATCGTCCGGGGTAGGCCGTCATTGTAAATAAGAATCTGTTCTTAACTGACTTGCCTGGTAAAATACAGCTATTTTTAAATAAATAAAATTGAGGGGCTTCCTGAGGCAAGTGCCTTAGGAGAGCAGTTATTGAGACTGTATACTGTACAGTGTACAGGTGCTCAGATCCAGCTGTTGAGGGAGCTCCCAAATGTTCTATTTATTTTTATTTCACCTTTATTTAACCAGGTAGGCCAGTTGAGAACAAGCTCTCATTTACAACTGCGACCTGGCAAAGATAAAGCAAAGCAGTGTGACAAAATCAACAACACAGAGTTACACATAAACAAACGTACAGTCAGTAACACAAAAGAAAATAAAAATAGAAAAATCAATGTACAGTGTGTGCAAATACATAGGCCATAGAGGCAATACATAGGCCATAGAGGCAATACATAGGCCATAGAGGCAATACATAGGCCATAGAGGCAATACATAGGCCATAGAGGAAATACATAGGCCATAGAGGCAAAAATAATTACAATTTAGCATTAATACTGGAGTGATAGATGTGCAGATGATTGTAACGGTCCTGACCTGTTTTATGTTGTTTTTGTATGTGTTTATGGTCAGGGCGTGTGTTTTGGGTGGGCAGTCTATGTTTTCTGTTTCTATGTTGGTTTTGGGTTGCCTGGTATGGCTCTTAATTAGAGGCAGGTGGTTTGCGTTTTCCTCTAATTAAGAGTCATATTTAGGTAGGGTGTTCTCACTGTTTGTTTGTGGGTGATTGTCTTCCGTGTTCGTATATGTATGTACCATACGGGACTGTTTGGCTGTTCGTTTCGTTTTGATGTAGTCTGTTCCTGTCCGTGAGTTTTACGTTAGTTAAGTAAGTTCAAGTTCAGGTTTTTGTTCTACGTCGTTTTCTTGTTTTGTAAATTTGTAAGTGTTTGTTTTCGTGTTGCCATCGTTGTAAATAAAGAGATGGCTTATTTCCCAAATGCTGCGTATTGGTCCACTGATCCTTCTCTCCTCTCCTCGTCCGAGGATGAGGAGAACGACAGCCCTTACAATGATGTGCAAGTTGAGATACTGGGGTGCAAAAGAGCATGAGTGTAAGTAATAATATGGGGATGAGGTAGTCAGGTGTGCTGTTTACAGATTGGCTGTGTACAGGTCGCAGTGGTGGGTAGTATATGGGCCTTTGGTGATAAAATGGATGGCACAGTGATAGACTAAATGGCATCGCCGAAGTCAAGGATTGGTAGGATAGTCAGTTTTAGGAGGGTATGTTTGGCGGCATGAGTGAAGGAGGCTTTTTTTGCGAAATAGGAAGCCGATTCTAGATTTAATTTAGGATTGGAGATGTTTAACCTGTTATGGCTGCAGGGGGCGTATTGAGTAGCCAGATAAAATGTGCCCATTTCAAACGGCCTCGTACTCAATTCTTGCTTGTACAATATGCATATTATTATTACAATTGGATAGAAAACACTCTCTAGTTTCTAAAACCGTTTGAATTATTTCTCTGAGTGAAACAGATCTCCTTCTGCAGCACTTTTCCTGACCAGGAAGTGAAATGTCAGAAATCGATGCTCTGTTCAACTGCATGCCTATACATGGGCGTGATACGTAAGAGTCTACAAACACTTCCTACGCCTTCCCCTGGTTGTCAAGATGCGGTGAGAGAAGAAATTTCGTGTCTATCTTGGTCTGAGGTGGAATAAAAGGTCTTTGTTTGACGTGACCGTCCATATCCTGTTTCTGGAGCGCGCGAAAGAGGACATGGATATGGCTTCTGTTTAGCTGTCGTTATGAACGACGAACATCTCCGTCTTAGATTTTATTTGATACATGTCACCATATCATCGTAACGTATGTTTTTTCAATATAGTTTAATCAGATTATAGAATTTTTTTCGGGAGTTTTGCCGTGTTCCGTTCTCTGACTTTGTTGACGTTGGAGTGATCCGTTCCACTTGGCAAGTGCCCACGCTAAATGAAGAGGGATATGTTATTTCTAATATCTGTCGTGCATGTTGACTGGTCGTGGGCGCCCAAGTGTTTCTGGCTATTGTGGCTATGCTAATATCACGCTACATTTTGTTTGCGCTGTAAAACATTTAATAAATCGGAAATATTGTCTAGAATCACAAGATGCCTGTCTTTCAATTGCTGTACACTATGTATTTTTCAGAAATGTTTTATGATGAGTAATTAGGTATTTGACGTTGGTGTCTGTAAATATTATGGCTGCTTTCGGTGCAATTTCTGATTGTAGCTGAAATGTAAACTATGATTTATACCTGAAATATGCAAATATTTCGAAAAAAACATATGCTATACAATAAATATGTTATCAGACTGTCATCTGATGAGGTTGTTTCTTGGTTAGTGGCTATTTTTATCTTTATTTGGCCGAATTTGTGATAGCTACTGATGGAGTCATAAACTGATGGAGTAAGAATATTGGTGTCTTTTGCTAACGTGGTTAGCTAATAGATTTACATATTGTGTCTTCCCTGTAAAACATTTTAAAAATCGGACATGTTGGCTTGATTCACAAGATGTGCACCTTTCATCTGGTGTCTTGGACTTGTTAATGTGTGAAAGTTAAATATTAAAAAATATATATATTTTGAATTTCGCGCCCTGCACTTTGAGCTGGATGTTGTCATAAGTGTACCGATGTCGGGCTGCACCCCAAACAGGTTAATGTCAGTCTGTAAGGAGAGTTTACAGTCTAACCAGACACCTAGGTATTTGTAGTTGTCTACATATTCTACGTAAGAAAACCGTCCAGAGAAGTGATGCTAGTCGGGCAGACGGGTGCTGGCAGCAATCGATTGAAGAGCATGCATTTAGTTCTAGCATTTAAAAGCAGTTGGAGAAAGGAGTGTTGTATGGCATTGAAGCTCGTTTGGAGGTTTGTTAGCTCAGTGTCCAAAGAAGGGCCAGATGTATACAGAATGGTGTCGTCTGCGTAGAGGTGGATCAGAGAATCACCAGCAGCAAGAGCGACATCATTGATATATACAGAGAAAAGAGTCGGCCCGAGAATAGAACCCTGTGGCACCCCCATAGAGACTGCCAGAGGTCCGTACAACAGGCCCTCCGATTTGACACACTGAACTCTATCTGAGAAGTAGTTGGTGAACCAGGCGAGGCAGTCATTTGAGAAGCCAAGGCTATTGAGTCTGCCGATAAGAATGCGGTGATTGACAGAGTCGAAAGCCTTGGGTCAATGAAGATGGCTGCACAGTACTGTATTTTATTAATGGCGGTTATGATATCGTTTAGGACCTTGAGCATGGCTGAGGTGCACCCATGACCAGCTCGGAAACCATATTGCATAGTGGAGAAGGTACGGTCAGTGATCTGTTCATTAACTTGGCTTTTGAAGATTTTAGAAAGGCAGGGCAGGATGGATATAGGTCTATAACAGTTTGGGTCTAGAGTGTCTCCCACGTTGAAGAGGGGGATGACTCTGGCAGCTTTCCAATCTTTGGGGATCTCAGACAATACGAAAGAGAGGTTGAATAGGCTAGTAATAGAAGTTGCAACAATTTTGGCAGATTATTTTAGAAAGAGAGGGTCCATCTTGTCTAGCCCAGTTGATTTGTAGGGGTCCAGATTTTGTAACTCTTTCAGAACATCAGCTATCTGGATTTTGGTGAAGGAGAAATGGGGGAGGTTTGGGCAAGTTGCTGTGGGGGGTACAGGGCTGTTAACCGGGGTATAGATAGCCAGGTGGAAAGCTTGGCCAGCTGTAGATAAAGGCTTATTGAAATTCTCAATTATCTTCGATTTATCGGTTTTGACAGTGTTTCCTAGCCTCAGTGCAGTGGCCAGCTGGGGGGATGTGCTCTTATTCTCCATGGACTTTACAGTGTTCCAGAACTTTTGGGAGTTGTTGCTACAGGATGCAAATTTCTGTTTGAAAAACCTAGCCTTGCTTTCCTATCTGCCTCTGTATATTGGTTCCTGACTTCCCTGAAAAGTTGCATATCGTGGGGGCTATTCGAAGCTAATGCAGTATGCTACAGGATGTTTTTGTGCTGGTCAAGGGCAGTCAGGTCTGGAGTGAACCAAGGGCTATATCTGTTCCTGGTTAAAAAAAAATTGAATGGGGCATGCTTATTTAAGATGGTGAGGAAAGCACTTTTAAAGAATAACCAGGCATCCTCTACTGACGGAATGAGGTCAATATCCTTTCAGGATACCCGGGCCAGGTCGATTAGAAAGGACTGCTCGCTGAAGTGTTTTAGGGAGTGTTTGACAGTGATGAGGGGTGGTCGTTTGACCACAGACCCATTACGGACGCAGGCAATGAGGCAGTGATCGCTGAGATCCTGATTGAAGACAGCAGAGGTGTATTTAGAGGGCAGGTTAGTCAGGATGATATCTATGAGGGTGCCCGTGTTTACGAATTTGGGGTTGTAACTGGTAGGTTCCTTGATAATTTGTATGAGAATGAGGGAATCAAGCTTAGATTGTAGGATGGCCGGGATGTTAAGCATGTCCCAGTTTAGGTCACCTAACAGTACGAGCTCTGATAATAGATGGGGAGCCCATCAATTCACATATGGTATCCAGGGCACAGCTGGGTGCTGAAGGGGGTCTACAACAAGCGGCAACGGTGAGAGACTTGTTTCTGGAAAGGTGGATTTTTAGAAGTAGAAGCTTGAATTGTTTGGGCACAGACCTGGATAGTATGACAGAACTCTGCAGGCTATCTCGGTAGTAGATTGCAACCCCCGCCCCCTTTGGCAGTTCTATCTTGTCGGAAAATATTATAGTTAGGGATGGAAATTTCTGGATTTTTGGTGGTCTTCCTAAGCCAGGATTCAGACACGGCTAGGACATACGGGTTGGCAGAGTGTGCTAAAGCAGTGAATAAAGCAAACTTAGGGAGGAGGCTTCTAATGTTAACATGCATGAAACCAAGGCTTTTACAGTTACAGAAGCGCTTGGGGAATGGAGGTGGAGCTAGCTTCTGCAGGGCCTGGATTAACCTCTACATCACCAGAGGAACAGAGGAGGAGTAGGATAAGGGTATGGCTAAAGGCTATAAGAACTAGTCGTCTAGTGCATTCGGAACAGAGAGTTAAAGGAGCAGGTTTATGAGTGCGGAAGAATAGATTCAAGGCATAATGTACAGACAAGGGTGTGGTAGGATGTGAATACAGTGGACGTAAACCTAGGCATTGAGTGACAATGAGAGAGGTTTTGTCTCTAGAGACATCATTTAGACCAGGTGAGGTCACTTTATGTGTGCGAGGTGAAACAAAAGGGCTAGCTAAGGCATATTGAGCAGGGCTGGAGGCTCTACACTGAAGTAAGACAATAATCACTAACCAAAACAATGGACAATGCATATTGACATAAGGGATAGGCATGCATAGCCGAGTAATCATAGGGAGCAGTGGGTAGCTAGGCAAGCTGGAGACACAGCGATTCAGACAGCTAGCGGGCCAGGGCTAGCAGGCTAGCAGAAGGGCAGGCTAGCAGGCAGACTCCGTCTCATGCTACCACTAGAGTGAGAGCACCGCCAGCATTCAAAAGTGACCAAAACATCAGCCAGGAAGCATAGGAACTGAGAAGTGGTCTGTGGTCACCACCTGCAGAATCACTCCTTTTTTGGGGGTGTCTTGCTAATTGCCTATAATTTCCACCTTTTGTCTATTCCATTTGCACAACAGCATGTGAAATGTATTGTCAATCAGTGTTGCTTCCTAAGTGGACAGTTTGATTTCACAGAAGTGTGATTGACTTGGAGTTACATTGTGTTGTTTAAGTGTTCCCTTTATTTTTTTGAGCAGTGTATAAGAAATATATACAAAGGAAAGAATATGTATACACGGACACGACAAGACAACGACAAAAAGGTCTGAACTGCTTCGCCATCTTGGAAATCACGATTAATTGTGAATAAAAGGGATAATTTGGCTGAGAACAGTGTGAACCTCACCCCCTCTAACCGGCTGAAGTAATGGTGACAATGGCGTTCACTATGGTCCTTCACCATCTGAAACCTGAGTCTGATAATCGGGACATTATCAAGGGCTATCCACTTTGACTGTGCGATTGAGAGGACAAACTGAATCGCCAACCGTGCCCATCCATAATAGATTTAGGCTTATCCAAAATGGTTTAATAGGGGTATCAGGTTGATTGTGGAGGTCTGCACACTGCGAAATGTATAGTACTTTAGACTACAAATGCATTGAGATACTGAACTGTCACAGCGACAAAAGCTCCAGCTGAAATGTCATTGCCTGAATCTATAAATGAAATTGTGTATTGAAGCATATGTGTAACTGTATGAAGCGAAGAGTCTTTAGCCATGGTTTTACAAGAAGGAATGTACAACCCAGAAAGAAGGGTTTGAAATGATGAAGTGTCTGGTTTTATGTGTTGATTTCCCTTACTTTAATAGGAGTATAGAACCTTTAGATAGAAGAAGCTATAATCTAAATCTTACCTTAAAATGTAATGATAATTATCACAGATTGAGTGATAGGAGGAGGGAATGTGATGGTACATTTTATGTTTGTGCTTTTCTATTAATCAATTTCTGTGTTCTATGTTTGTGCTTTTCCAATAACCAACTTCTGTGTTCATGCAATTGACTGATTGAATGAATCCACACTATCAGACTCTTGTTTTGAGAATGAAAGATATCTCAGTTTCAAGGTCTCAGCTTAGAGAGAAGCCTCGTGAGGTATTGGTCTGTCACATGCATGACCCAGTATTGGTCGGTCAAATGAATTAACTTCTCTAGGGTAAGGGGCAGCATTCGGAATTTTGGATGAAATGCATGCCCAAATTAAACTGCCTGATTCTCGGGCCCAGAAGATATGATATGCATATAACTGGTAGATTTGGATAGAAAACACTCTAAAGTTTCCAAAACTGTTAAAATAGTGTCTGTGAGGGCCTCCCGGGTGGCGCAGTGGTCTAGGGCACTGCATCGCAGTGCTAACTGCGCCACCAGAGTCTCTGGGTTCGCGCCCAGGCTCTGTCGCAGCCGGCCGCGACCGGGAGGTCCGTGGGGCGACGCACAATTGGCATAGCGTCGTCCGGGGTAGGGAGGGTTTGGCCGGTAGGGATATCCTTGTCTCGTCGCGCTCCAGCGACTCCTGTGGCGGGCCGGGCGCAGTGCGCGCCAACCAAGGGGGCCAGGTACACGGTGTTTCCTCCGACACATTGGTGCAGCTGGCTTCCGGGTTGGAGGCCAGCTGTGTTAAGAAGCAGTACGGCTGGTTGGGTTGTGCTTTTGAGGACGCATGGCTTTCGACCTTCGTCTCTCCCGAGCCCGTACGGGAGTTGTAGCGATGAGACAAGGTAGTAATTACTAGCGATTGGATACCATGAAAATTGGGGAGAAAATGGGATAAAAATTAAAATAAAAAAATAATAATAAAAAAAAATAAAAAATAGTGTCTGTGAGTATAACAGAACTGATTTGGCAGGCGAAAACCTGAGAAAATCCATTCATGAAGTTTTTTGGTTTTGTTGGTTTTGTAGTTTTATTCAATGCCATTACAGTATCCATTGACCTAGGACTCAAATTGCAGTTTCTATGCCTTCCACTAGATGTCAACAGTCTTTAGAAATTGTTTCAGGCTTGTATTCTGAAAAATGAGGAAGTAAGAGCACTCTGAATGAGTGGACCCTAAAGTGTCACAGAGCTTTTTCATGCGCGAGACGGAGAGAGTGCGTTTCTTGTTTATCTTTGAAATTGACAACGTTATTGTCCGGTTAAAATATTATCGATTATTTCGGCTAATAACAACCTGAGGATTGAATATAAACATTGTTTGACATGTTTCTATGAACTTTACGGATACAATTTGGATTTATTTGTCTTCCTGTTTTGACTGCGTTTGAGGCTGTGGATTACTGAAGAAAATGCACTAACGAGGTTTTTGGATATAAAGAGACTTTATCGAACAAAAGGAACATTTATTGAGTAAATGAATGTCTGCTGAGTGCAACCATATGAAGATCATCAAAGGTAAGGGATTAATATTATCTCTATTTCTGACTTGTGTAACTGTTCTACTTGGCTGGTTACTGTTTGTAATGATTTGTCTAGTGGGCTATGTTCTCAAATAATCGTAAGGTATGCTTTCGCCGTAAAGCATTTTTTAAATCTGACACCGTGGTTGGATTCACAAGAAGTTCATCTTTAAACCTATGTAAAATATGTTGTGTTTTCTGAATTTTTATAATGAGTATTTGTATTTGAATTTGGCGCCCCGCAGTTTCACTGGCTGTTGAAGACGCTAACGTCTCACGTATCCAAGAGAGGTTAAGCAAACGTGAATGATGAATTAATTATGAATGATGAATAAACTAAATCATCCAAATATAACTTTTCTGTATATAAGAGATCTAACAGGACCGCCCCGATGGAGCACCTGATCGACATGTGTACTTGGTGCATTGAGTTGGTTGGAACCTCTCCAGTGTGCTCATAATAAAGAATGATTCATTTAAGATTGACTTCGAGTCCCATGTGTAGAATTTCCACGACAGTGTATATTCAATTGATTTATTATACATGTTAGCGAATATGGTGACGACGATGTAGGCTGTTTGTAAACGTTAGCGGTTGTGATATGAAAGTTTGGCTTGGAAAGTTTTTCGCCTGGTCACAGACAGCTCATGTTTCTTAAACGGAAGCAAATGGAATGAAACAGGGATAAACATACCTGGATTTGTTCAATAGAAACTCTAGTTTGAAACTGTTGAACTAGTGATTACACCCTAGACCAGCTAGATGTAGCAAGAGTGTGCAAGGCGTTATTGAATGTGTCACTGTATGTCACCAAGATTACAAAAAAATGCCTCTCGACCTGTCTACGTTGTAAACTTTCATTCATAGGCTAGGTTGTAGCAACCTCATGATGGATATTAGGGAAAATTTCGAAGTAGCCTAAACCTATCGACGTTACATTGAGCTGGGTGAACGGAATATGAATGACAATCATCTAATATGCTGTATTAGAAGTAAGGCCATGCTCATAAGCCGGGCTGTAAACACATTGCGGAGCCTGAGGGCAGTGCTGTGGACAACCTGCGCTCTGTTCACATGGCTGAACAGGGAGCGAGTGAGGGAGACTGGCACGTTGAACCGAACAGGTGTATGATTGGGAGGCGCGAGCTGTGAAGAGTGAATTTCTTTCACACGGCTATGTTGCTTTTGGAGTGAACAGTGACATGGAGCTGTCCCAGGAAGCATTTACATGCGTTGTGGCTTTCTCCTCATAAGCCAAGCTATGCTCTTATTGTTATCAAGGAACATAATGCATGCTTATCAAAGGCAAGGTGACTTGTATTCTTCCATCTTTACTGGTTGAGATATCACATCCATTTACTTGAATCTCAAGATTTATTATTAAAACCTGGCTAAATGTTCTGACAGTAAACCTCCACTCGTTTGATTCTTTTGAAAGTGTTGGACATCTTCTAGATCTATAATGTTGCAAAACCAGTGCTTTCTGTTCATTTAGGCATTTTGTTGTTGTCACAAGGTCCAAGACCCAACAAATCACAGCAGCTTTGTAAGACACTTCTATTTGCCTGCACTGACAACTGTAGCTACCGATCTTGCCTAACTACCAAAATCTTCACCCCACCTCACAGATACATCTGAAGCAAAGTGAACATATTGAAAATGTGCCCTGTCAACTAAAGAGGTGGCATCTTTAATAATGTGGTGTAACAAGCAGCCAGCAGACCTCTCCACACTTTGGAATAAAGAAATGACACAAACTCCCCGAGGAGTCGGTAAGGCATTGGACATAAATCTCTGGCCAGCCAGTTCTTGAAGGCTGGACCTTGGGGTTAAGATAAGAGACCATGGTAGTGGTTATTAAGTGAAAGTTTCCAATCGATAGCCAGAGAGGCGTAATCAGGGTGGGTTTAATTGCACTAGGGACGACATCTATTCAGGTTATTGCAGCAGCTGTCCAGAGAGGGTTCATTTCCGTCCTCCCGTCCGCCCCCACCCACCTCCAACCCACCCCCTCCTCCAAACCTCACACCCACAAGACTGAACACACCGGATAGAGACCCACTTTCCCTTTGTGAGTCTATGACATTAGGCTCTGTTCCATTTTCCTACGAATTCTGTTACACATTTATGACTGAAGAGTCATAACAAAACGTCATATTAAGGTTGTAATTAGTCACTCCGAGATGACCGTTCCACAGAATGTGAGAAAAATAACTAATTTAACTTCAAACAACTTGACATTCTTCAGATAATCACCTTTAATTAAAAACGAATCATGAAACACTGTGTATATATACACTTTTAAATTAGTCAAATGCTACTGTGGAGAACCAACTTGTTTGTTATGTGCTAGGAAGAAAAAAAAATCATATACATTTAAGTCCTTGTTTATGACTTGGAATTCTCAACAGCATTAACCTTTGGAAATTGGATTTACAGTTGGATTGAGGTAAATCTGCCAATATACACTACAGAGACTTAAAACCCTATGGTCTCAGAAAATATCTCATTATTTGGCTGATGTTATAAATCAAACATCAATACACAGTCATGTAACATTATACCTAATCCCTCAATGCTGTTGCTCAAGTCACTCCCATTTCTCTGAAATATAAAAGATCTGCCCACACACTGTCAAGCTTATAGCGCCGTGAGTCCCTTCTCACTATGGGCTAAAACCCAAAGTATATTCAACTTATTGTATATGTGAAAGGAATTAAGGCCACTGGAGTGACTCAATGGTTAAACAATATGGTTTGACAGTAGTGGAGGTGCATTGGTTCCCCTGAGTGAATACAATGTGTGAATTGATAGTTGGAGTAGCTATGTGGCACAGTGATTTGTCCACTTTCTTACCACCTCAGACTCCTTTAGTAAACTGTTGCTCTCTTGCTCTGTCTGTCAATAATAACAATAACAACATTGTAATAACATTGTAATAAGACTGTAATAACACTTATAATTGTACTAGTTCTCTAAATGTGTCTCTGCAGTACCAAAAGTCAAAAAGCAGAGTCCCGATGAGAGTTTTGGAAACAAGAAGATTTGGATGTCTCTTGCTCCCAAAGCTGCAGGCTGCTCATTTCCAGATCCATGTGCTGCTTGATAACCAACATCCATGGGCGACTTATTGCAGGGAATTTAGTGCCATGAAATGATGATGATGTGAATGGATGGCTGATGCCGCATCAAATCCGGTAGATGTCACTAAATTGGAACATATGTTACTTAAACTATAACATCATGATAATTCTCCTCTAAGACGGCTCATAAAGCTGGAATTTATTAGCTTAAAACTGAAGTGATGATAACCTAGATAATTTTTAATGGAAGGTTAATGTGAGAATCAAAAGATAAAAATGAACCCTTTGGCCTTGTATCAGCTGGGTCCTATACTGAAGTGCTAAAGTCTTAACATTTTTTATGCACCGTTGGGTGTTCCCCTTTCATTACATTTTATAGCTTTAGACATAAAAATATACAGAACATTTTCATGGCTAATAAAATCCTTGATCCTCACATGATAGGGAAAGTGAAATCGCAATCCAAAGCAAATCTAGTTTATGCAAAGCTTCAGACAAAAATATTTCCTGTGCTCTTCTCTACTTCTCTGCTCTCTGTACCAGCAGAATGAGGCCTGTGTGCAGCTGCTATGGAGCCGTCCCTCGTCTCCTCCCAGTAGAGTGCTGCAGGACCTGCTCAGAGTCAGACAGAGGCATGCTGCGCCTCTCTATTCCCACAGACTCACTTTTAAATAGGCCACTTCAGAGAAAACATGACTTCTCACTATTCTAATAAATGAGGTCCTGCCTCCTTATTATTAATGACATCCCAGCACACTTTCCAGATTTGGTTTTTGTAACGCCATGTGAGTAATTTATATTCATGCTCATGCGTGAGCCGGTGTGTGTATGCTTACTGTCTTTTTACTGTCAGATATGTGTATTGTTGTAAGATTTATTTTATGTTCACCAGGTCATTCCTGACCTTCTTAATCCCCCTGTTTATTAATACGCTAAAGCTACCGCAGAGAAACGATTAATCACAAACGCCTCCTTTCTGCGCTTTCTTCACCTTTAATACATATGAATTATGTCCATATGGTTTGGACAGAGGACTACATTAGCACATACCAACTGAGAGAAGCAACTGAAATAAGCAGCCATGGGGGGTAGTCTTCTGGATTAGACAGAGGTTGATTGGCAAGAACTTGAACATGACAAAGTGCTGATACACTTCCCTGTCCAGACAATTATCTGTGGTGTAGTTTTGAAGCTAATTCTACATGGGCCCCCCAGGTTGTGTGTGAAACATCATGGCGGGGGGCAGTGACGGTGGATGTCAGTCACAGGAGGACCAGACTGCCCTGGGGCACAGCTACTGGTCCCAGAGGGAGGGAGGAACAGAGAGAGGGACTGGCTGATTGAAACAGTACCCCAGATAATAAAAGATACAAAACCACTACACCTGCCTCTTGCCTTAGATTAACAAACAAACAAAACAGAATGCAGCTATCTTGTCAACTTCAAGGTCTAACCATAACTGGGCCACATAGCAGTGAAGTATCAACTTTTGTCTATGACTTCTCTATGGAGACAGCTTCATCTAAATTTAGTTCATGTCTATACGTACCACATAGTCTATGTTCATAAATGTAAAGATGCAGGACTACTCAAGAGCTAGAAGATGCAGCAGTGGTTCCTCCTCTCCTCATTACTCACCTTCCGTGCTATCTCATTGACAATGGCAGCATGATATTCAAAGGCCTATAGTTATGACTGCTGAGATATGTGCTTAAATATTGCATGACCTACAAGGAGAAGAGAAAGACAATGTGAGCCTGCTGGATGAGGGGGCATCAGAGTCCATGGCCAAGGGTGGGGAGGATGGGAAACAGATGGCATCAGCCCTGTCCCTTCAGCACAACAGACGGGGGACTCAAGATGGCGACAGGCCTCTCGCATGAGCTGTGTTCAGGGAGACGCCTCATCATCAAGGCAGCTCGATACGTTTTTAATAACTTTCAACCCCCCAACCCCTCATCACAATGTTGGAGATGCTGAATCAATCATCAAGGTACTTAGCCTATCCATGTCATACTCAAGGGCAGAACCCCCTCTCATATCCGAAAACAGGGAGAAAGTCTAGTTAAGGGGATGTTTTAAAATTTGTGGGATGACAGAGCATAACCGGCTCAGTGTTGCCTGTGGTAGTCTGTGAATGAGCCTGCATCATCTGAGCTGCTTGCCTCTGAGACAACCTTCACTGGCATCCTAGGCTTCCCCCCTCCTCCCATTGTGAGAAGTTTGTATAGGTGCTAATTAAGCCTGGAAAATGTAAAGAGGATGCCATGTTGCCTTCTGAAACCCGAAGATGCAAAGGAGAAAACACCTTATAGTGGAGCTGCAACCCTGCCTCTTATATTTTGTATGTACCTTCTGTAAAATCTAGGGTAATTAAACTGATTAACTAACCCTGTAATACTATGTGATCTTAAAACAGTTGACCAAGTTTGATTTGGAAGTGAACTGTTCCTTTAATGTTTATCGAAAGGAGTGCTTAAGACACACGCAGACGTTAACAGAAATTCATTTTGCACAATTTCTAAATGGAGACCTCAGTATTCCTATATTCATTAAATTGGCTTTAATCGATTGCAGAAGTGGTTACTCTGATGCATTTTTCCTTAACTGCACAGTTTTTCATAGAGGGCAAAGACCAAGCAGCAAAGAACCTAAGAATCATGCATCTTTGGGAATAGAAATTAATAAAACACAATTAGTCACAAGTGCAGAACAAAAAAAATCACTAATGGATTCTCAACAGAAAACAGCTTTTACACAATCAATCTTTTAATTGAAAGACCAATTATTTAAATAATTGTTCATCACTGTTCGTACATGAATTTATCCTTTTGACGTACTAAAAGGAAGCACCCATTTTTGTCAAATTCATGATGGTTAATGTACTTTGTCATTGCCAGAGCTTCCTGCATTATCTTTAGATTCCTGCATTTAGCAAGCTTGGTTACTATTAACAATTAAGACCTGAAGTCACTGATATCCGGTCATTCTCTCAAGACAGTAATGTATATACGTATATAGTAAATTGTTACTAAAGTATGTTGGTTTGTTTAATTTGATCATGCAGCCATTTTAATTACATTTTAGGATCAGTTAGAAAACATAATTTTGAAGGTGAATGATATACAACAGACATAGAGTATTTACTTTTGAAGTGTGTAAGGGCATTTGTCTCTTTGTTCATGTGTAGGTTACTGACAGCCTGTGCAGTAATCTTACAGTTAAGACAGTGGCAGTCATTCCAAATGTTACTCTGAGGAGGAGAGAGGGAGATGTCAGAACACCTGTCTGATCAACACACTTGAAAAGCAGTGCAGTGATTTCGTCTGGGTTTTGAAGAGTATTTAAAACAACACTGAATTAATTTTTCAACAAAAAACCCCTCACATCTCCATTTTTGTCAATGTTCAAGGTTCAATATGGGGCGGCAGGTGGTTAGGCAGTGGTTAGAGCGTTGGGCAAGTAACCGAAGGGTTGCTGGATCAAATCCCCAAGCTGACAAGGTAAAAATCTGTCGTTCTGTCCCTGAACAAGGCAGTTAACCCACTGTTCCCCGGTAGGCCGTCATTGTAAATAAGAATTTGTTCTTAACTGACTTGCCTAGTTAAATAAAGAAAAAATTATGGAATACCTAGACATACAGTAATTTCAAACACATTATTTGGCACTCAACATTGAGTGTTTTCAGATGGTGACATGTCCACTAAATTCAGCTAATAGCTTGTAAGGCTAACGCAGTGCTGCTCATCCCTTCAAGTGTTCGGGTCGGTTTCTATAGCAACCTGCACAAACTGGGAATGAGATAAGGGCCAGAGCCGGGGCCTCAGGGGAGTCGTTAAGCATCTGTCTCCTGACTCCCCCCGCCATCTCAGTGCTGTGTGGGGGAGGCTGTCAGGGAGGCAACTGTTAAACAACAAAGGTTGCTCACCCTATCTCTCCAAGGGCTGACCGTCATCTCCTCTCTAAGTTCACAATGCCAACCATCACCTCTACCCTTGGCTTTGGTTAGCTGAGTTGGAGCAGAGGAAGGGCAGAAAAATAACATTTGATTTAAACATCAAATGATTAATTCTCAGAATTGGAGCATTTTAATTGAAACAGATTGACGCTCCCTGGTACTCCCTGATTCAAATCATTTCCATAGTAGCTCACTCTTGTGCTGTACAAATGCTAAGACAAAAGAGATGTCAGAGGCTACGTTCATCAGTGGATTCTGATGAGGCATGTTTCAGTAGTGCAGCAAGCGCACACGCCTCACTGGGTCTCAATGCAGCTGTGCTTTTCAAGATGTTCCAATCAAGATGTTACCTTTTAAAAACAAAGTTTGAAATTGTGTTAAAATGGGCTACAAAGATAACATTGTGCAGTCATTTATGCCTGTGATGTGAAACTTCAAAGTGATTAATTGCATATAAGTTGTCTTTTTGTTCAATATAATCACTCAGTTTCATTGTTAAGTAGAATTATAATCGACCTTTTAAGCAATTTCAGTTGAAAAAATAAGGAGTTTAGAATGTGAGGTATAGTGAAACCTGTACAGTATCATTTCAGTTTTGGAGTTTAGTAATATGAATGTGCTGGAGATTAAAATTCATGTCATCAAGTTTGTAATAGATGCATGGTAATTGTTCTCAAGACAAATATCCTTTAGTATCTCTCAGCCTCTACAAATCCCAACGACGGGCTCTATTCTATCCGTATCGCTGAAATTCAGCGTTACAGCGTGAGAGAAATTTAAAGAAATGTTCCTGCGTTAGCAGAGACTGCATTCCCGGTAAACGCTACAGATGTTGGCTCAATAGGAAATTGCCTTTACATTTCTTTAAACGCTTCAGCGATACAGATTGAATAGAGCCCTACGCTTTTGCATTTTGGGTTGATCCACTTTCAATCACCCATTTTCTGTTCAGAGTGAATTAATCACTTGCTAAACAAACAAAACCGCAAGAGTCAGCTAACGAGAGGCCCCTGCTGGTAGCCTAGAGCCAGTCAATGTCAATTATGAAAATATCAACTGGACACGACCCTAACAAAACATGAGCTAAATGTAATACAGAAACACCTCTAGAGGTACTCACTATCACACATAGGAGGCCAATTCCTGACAATAAAGAGCAATACGGCCTAGCTACATGCTCTAACCTCTGTACTAGCTACTATTTGATCTCCACGCCCTGTGCACCAAGGCTACAACACACCTTTACACCATCACCTAGCAGTGTGAGGCCGGGAACAGGCAGCCTCGTTTCAGAAACAGATGATAAATAAATCAAAGTGCACTAAGCACTGCTTCCACATGGCAATCGCCTCCTTCATAGCGTCTGCACCTCATCAATCACACCATTGTCTGCTTGAAAGGTGAGCCTTGTAAATGTCATATCTACTCAAACCCAAGGAGAGGAAAATCAGAATGCGGCAGAGAGTTTTTTTTAAATTGGATAGTGTAATTAAACTAAAAAACCCTGCTAGGCTGCCTTTTGACAGGACAGATGAAGACCCCTTTTAATAGGGCTATGAAACATATTTGTTAAAAGGATGAGGAAATATGCACCATATGATTGGGCGCCCTTATGTGTCATACTTTTCGTTCATGATTAATAAGACAAAAGGTGTCTTTGTAAGACAAAAAATCTTTAGCAAATTATCAGAATAATTGATATCATTTGCTATCCAAGTTGAAATTATAACATTGAGAAAACCCATTGAAAAATAAGCCTCATATATCCCATACATGTGCCTACAGTCTATCAAATGGATCTATCAAAGCCTATGTTCAGCTACATTTGCAAAACATTCATCCTGGGAATAAGCGATTAAGAGGGGTAGAGCTTGTTCCTGATTAAAGTAACAACCCAGAAAGGCCGAGGTATAGTATTGATTACATGCACAAATGAAACACGGGTCACTTTTGTAGTCACACATGCTTTCTATTTAATTTCATTATCTGCATTCTTTCCTTATGTACTAATGTTACACACGCAGATGCACACACACACACAGGCACACACACTCGCACACACATACTGTATCTCTGTCTCATCCTTGTGTGTGTGTGTTGGTTTTTAGACAGTGAGTGTGCTGTTGAACATGTCTTAAGAGGGTCCCACCTGAGAGGCAGTGTGAGGTCTCCTTAGAGCCGATCGATAGGACAGGGGTGCACAGATAAATTGCAAAGCTCAACTGACGTCTGTCATAAAGCCACCCGCCACAGTTGCAGCACTCAGGTTTATAGCAATGCTAAGTGTTATTGCAATCTTTTGATAGCTTTAGCTAATTTATCTGATTACAAGAGCGCCCCAAGAACACGCTGCACTCAACATCTCAAATCTCAAACATCGCATCAGATAAAATCCATTAGAGTATAACATTTACTTCTCAATACAAAGGAGGTTCCACATTCTGATTCCACATATGTAAGCTGGACAATGTCTGAGGAAGGGTAGCTATTAACTATAGGGTTATCATTGTAGTTACATGTGTTTTCAATTTAAATCCATCTCACTGGAACAGTAAATCCAATCTCTAGTGGTAATACTGAGGTTACTTTCAGTTTGATCAATTCAGCATCTTTGGTGACATGTGGCTTGAAATAAAAGCCCCCCTAGACAATATGAAGCAGAATCCAGGGGGTGGACCCCATCCAAAGTAGCACTGCCAACAGTGAATGAACAATGAAACTGCATAAAGGGCTGCCCTGCCATTCTATATAGTGGCAGCCGTCGTGAATTGAGCTGGAAAATCTATTTTGGAATAGTAGCCCCTTCAATTCAAAGGGAAAAGACTGACTGGTGTGGTGACATCAATCAAAGGCAGGACGCCATGGCGGCTAGCAACAGAAGTGGAAGGTCCAGAGTTCACAGGTTAAAGCAGGCAATATCAAAAAGGTAAAGAAAAGAGAGAGAGAGAGGCAAGCAGCAGGCTGTTGTTGGGCTCTGATATCTCCTCAGTGGAAGTGTTGGAGAGGTACCCCCTCCTGTATTAGATGGCCATCATTAATCTTCATGCCATCTTCTTTAACTAGTCATGTAGAACGGCTCAATAGAAAGCCGTATAATGGGGAAGGCCCAGTGCCAATTACTAGGTTAACATAGTTTTCAGCCCCAGTGCAACAAAGGAATGAGATCTTGGAGGAGATATGGGTTGCAGGGAGCAATACATACCATTAGAACGGACAGAAAAATAGGAAATTATTTTGTGACCCATAAATACAACATCAAAACTCAAAGTTGCCAATAGAATTATGATAATATATCATATCATCCAGTGTCAGCTCTCAAAATATTTTGCTCCACAAAAATACCCGACTATAATATATAATGTAGGATATAGATGTCTCTTATCGTATATCTTCTGAAAGGTAAATATCTGATATAAAGACAGAAAAAGGCATCCACTGCAAAAAGGGAAATCCAAGCAAGCCTTAATATCATATATTGACTGATAATTCACTGTTTTTTTATAGAGTGTCATTGGCAGATCATTTTGCTTATTTGAACCTAAAAAAGTCTTAATACAAGTAATATATTACCATAAACATCTTATTAAGGTAAAATATCTAGAAAAATACAATGAAATAGGATAAATTACTTGTATTAAGCCTTAAGCTAAATTATCTGACAATGGCGTTAAATTTAGCTTGATAAAAAAAAAACTGAACTATCACTCAATATATGATATTAAGGCTTGCTTGGATTTCCCTTTTTGCAATGTATCCCTTTTTCTATCTGTATATCAGATGTTTAACTGTCAGAAGATATACGATAAGAGACATCTATATCCTACATTATATATTATAGTCAGGTATTTGATTTGATTTGATTTAGCTTGGTAAGCCAAAACAAGAAAAACACACTAATTTGAAGTTAATTATCACTCAATACAACATATTTAGCCTTGCTTTGATTTCACTTTTTGCAATGTAGCTGAGGGCATAAACCTTGAAAGAGTTTTGATATTTGATTTTAAAATTCCTGTGTCACAAAAAAGGCAGGCAAATAAGGTCATATCATAAATTATTACATTGTTCTATAATAACCCCAAAATAAGCTTGAGTCACTATTTGCTTGTTTTTTTTTCCATTTCAGAATCTCTACAGTCTCCATATGTTTAATTTGTACTCTTTATTTGACTGGGGGGAGTTTACTGTGCAATCTACTTGTCATGACTGCTGTCAGAACCAGTGCAGTGCTAAACTGCAGTTATTTAATTCCATGTGATTAAAACAGGGCTTGGTCTGACTGGGGAGTGCCTGCAGGCAATGGTTTTATTTAGAGGAACATGATTAAACTAAAGTAAAATGGAAATATCACACCATCATATAAGATGCTAGGGGAGTGGGGAAAGGGATAATATTATTGTGATCTGAAGTGATGATTCTGCCCCGTCCACCCTCATTATC